>NC_066583.1:399936144-401136144 GCF_024323335.1 Lathyrus oleraceus
GTTTAACTCCAAATCTCGATGCTGCGGGTTTGAGACAATTGCAAACATCCCTTCGAATCGGGGTGGTGTTGGCCTTTGATTTAAACTATTTGCTCCATCACAACAGTTTTTAGGTGGTGTAGCACCTCCAGTTCCTTGCAAAAAGGGAAGACATGGCAACAAGGACAAAAGAGCCTCGGGGCATGTAATGTCGTCAATTTGACGTGCTTCAAAATTTTGATACCATCATTCCTAGAACCACACAACCCATGAAAAGAGAAACATATTTCTTCTCCATCATCATAATTTTAATAGTGTATGCTTATAATTTTTATGTAGAATGTGTTAATTTATCTCCGCAGTATGCCTTAATTTATAGGCATGGTACTATCATTGTATTGTAATTTGTTAGGGGCTTCTTTGTTTCTATGTTGGTTTATTAAAGTAACGATTAATTAGTAATTTATTATTTCATTATCTTTTTATTTTTGTATAATAGGAATAATTATGCTTTTATATGCAATAATCACTAAATGTACAAAATTAGTATAATCTTTAAGATATTAATTCTAACTATTAAATATTTTAATAATATATTTGATTCACAAATCTGTCAAAGTTATTTTTTATACTCTCCCTGTGTTGCACATGATCGGAACTCTAATTTAAAATTATTAGATCAGTGAAAATCAATAGACAATTCTGAAAAGGTTTATAAGAATTCAAACAAGAAAAGTAACAAAATAATTTAAAGCAATTAAAACTCAATAGGATTAAAATTTAAATTATTGCATCTTTAATTTAAAATAAGAGATGAGAAAATTTATAACAATAATAGTCAAACTATTAACCATTTTACTATTATACCAAATGTTATTTTACTTTTGATTAATGAGTACCAAATTATAGCTCTTATCAATAAGCAAGTACATCTTTAAATATTTAATCAAAACTAAGTACTTCAAAAGTAGATTTCTATTTTTTAAACGTGAAAGAAACAAAAATGGTTATAATTAATCTTTTGATATAAACCTTAATGGAGAGTAAAATAATGATCATAATTATTTTATTTATGGGTATTAAATTTTTATTTTTGTTGAAAAAGCTTACTGCTTTAACCTAGAGATACTCATTTAAATTTCTTCATATGGATTTCATATGACCATTAATTTTATCTTAATTAATAAAATTTTCTACTTTTGTCGATTATAAGAGTATGTAAATTTATTTTCGATCTTACTCATTGAAAAAAATGTTTATATCAAGATTCAACATATGATTTACATGACCGTGGTTTACTTTCGTTGTTTTATTCAAATTATCTAGTCGATATTTCTTTATAGTAAATTTATCGAGCTTGCATTGTAATGTATTTTCAATTTTATTTTTTCTTAACTTATTTTTGTTTTATAATAAAATTATAATATACAGTTTGTTAAAAATAATGTAAAAGGTTTGAAAACTAAGTTTTTAAATGGAAATTAAATTATTGATTGATATTGTAACCATTCCTATTTAAGATCTTTAACTGATTAATGATTAGTTTGTAAAGGATAGGTTTACAAAAATATATTATATGATTCAAAAATTTATTACTTTTTGTAGGAATATATTTTGTATGAAAAATTAAGAAATTTAAAATAAATACAAAATCAATATCATGAAATGATAATAAAAATGAAAATAGAAAAATATATTAAAGTTTCAATAAATTCATCATGCAAAAATAGGTTATCTACCTTTTAAAAAAATCAATTTAACACTCATATGAAATTATTTGAATTAAAATAATGAATCACGATTAAAAAAATAAAATATATAGATGGTTGAAACATATTTATTTAATAATTTATTTGATAATTTTTTGTATAAAAGAACAAGTTATTATCTTTTTTCAGTAAAATATTTAAAATTAGAAAATTTATTATAAATTAACATACAAAAAAATATTTAAAGTAATGTAACAAACATATTTATGATTAATATTATTTTATCTTGTTTTATTTTAAGCACCGTTTAGATTTCATGTGATAATCAGACACACGTTGTTCGTATTTCATGACCAACACCCAAATCTTTTAAATAAAATTAAAATAAAACGCTCTAATTAGTTTCATATATGTGTATATACTACTTTTTAATACTAAGTGTTTTAAATGGTATAAGAATACATGCAATAACATTGTAGAAATATATTTTTTTCATAATCTTCTCGTTAAGTCGTGTGAAACTATTGAAGTGGTTATATTTATAATATTTAACTCTTGATAACATCTACACCATTGTTGTTTAGAGGTATAAACTTATCTCATTAAAAAAAATCATGTCGTATTATAAAATAATTATGATTTTTTTAATCATAAACAAGGTAGTCGGGAGGGAAATCGGGTGAGAATGATATTGTGGAAAATTATATTTGATATATCACAAAAAAGTCAAAACAACATGACTAAAATGATGTAGGGATAAGTTAAATAAGACTCACTTAGACTTGAGATCAGTAACAAAATGTTGGTTCCTGAAATCACAAATATCAATATAGATATCTTACAAAAACAAGCCACATTACTCAATTTTTGATTAAAAAAAAAAAATGGTTATCGATGTGATTGGAGAAGTTAAGAGTGGTTCAATTTTTTTATGATGATTGTTCAAAAACAGATCTTAAAGAACTATGTAGATCTAAATCTTACCATTCATAAAACATATATAAACATAGAAAATATAATTCCCTGTTGTAGGATTTAGTGGACACCTTCTATTTAACTGTTGAAGATGATATTATTAAAAAATTCCATCAAAAGATATTTAAGATGCAAAAATAATAATATAGATATTTAAAAAATATATTTGAAAATGTAGTCAACTAGGATGATAAGATGTAGAGTGGAAAACTTCAAAAAACTAATTATATTTTAATTTTAAGTCAAAAACATCAAGCTAGTGATGGTGGAATCCTTCGCATAAAAGTTAATAATGAATAGTGCGTATTGGTAAATATTTGGACTACAATAATATGTCGTTGATAATACTAATTTTAAACGTAGTTCTACCGGATGTACAAATTTATTTTGCTAGGTTTGGTTTATGTCCTACAAGATTTCTCATAAAAGATAGATATATAATAATATCCTTTATTTGAAATAAATAGATTCAATATAAAAAAAATAGGTTTGAATTAAGGGAAAATTAACACGAAAATAATCTTATAGATGAATTCAAAGGTAATTATATTAAATTTAAATGGTTTAAACAGTTTCACAAATATAATTGATTAACAATGTAAATTATCATTGCACAAATATTTTACACAAACAATATCTTTTTATTAAGTTTCTATCATTTAGTTGTTTTATCTACAAAAATATATGTTCCTAGTTTAAATTTATTTTATTAGTTTTTTATTTGGTTGAGTTTTTTTAACACGTATTTAAATGAGACTTTGTTAACAAGTTTTATGATTTAATTTCTAGAATAACTTAAAAAGCTTAAAATTGTAGTGCTAGTATATGACCTATTAGACCATAAATGTGGATGTATGAGTTTTAACAATTAACACTATTTTTTAATCTTTTCTATTTATTAGGTGTGTTGGACAATAGCCAAAAAGAAGAAGAGAATAACTAAATCAAATAATTTTTAAAAAATACATCACGAGAGTGACAACTTCAACTTAAGTAAAAAGAGAAAATACATATACTAATGGAATTAAGAATTTCTTAATACAATTATTTTATATATCTTTGCGATAAACACCGTCCCCGTGAAATAGATTTATTGAACCCTGCACAAAAAACAAATAATGGTTATAAAATTATTTAAATATTCAATCAAATAATACTATGCATAGTTGATTTCATGGAGGAGACGTATGTTTTAGGCGATAAGGACGTAAACATTTTCATTTATTTTAATTTAAAAAATAAAAATATTTACCTCAAACATTAAACTCTTATAAAAAAATGCATCTCATATTTTTTATATCAAGTATTATGAAGAAATATTACTTACGTGTTGCAATCAATGCTAGGATCAAAAGGAACCGACAGAGTAATGTTACAAGTTGTGGTAGTTGTTTTGATTTGTCAGGTTTAACTCCAAATCTCGATGCTGCGGGTTTGAGACAATTGCAAACATCCCTTCGAATCGGGGTGGTGTTGGCCTTTTGATTTAAACTATTTGCTCCATCACAACAGTTTTAGGTGGTGTAGCACCTCCAGTTCCTTGCAAAAAGGGAAGACATGGCAACAAGGACAAAAGAGCCTCGGGGCATGTAATGTCGTCAATTTGACGTGCTTCAAATTTTGATACCATCATTCCTAGAACCATCACAACCATGAAAAGAGAAACATATTTCTTCTCCATCATCATAATTTTAATATGTGTATGCTTATAATTTTTATGTAGAATGTGTTAATGATTTATCTCCGCAGTATGCCTTAATTTATAGGCATGGTACTATATCATTGTATTGTAATTTGTTAGGGGCTTCTTTGTTTCTAGGTTGGTTTATTAAAGTAACGATTAATTAGTAATTTATTATTTCATTTATCTTTTTATTTGTATAATAGGAATAATATGAACTTTTATACGCAATAATCACTAAATGTACAAATTAGTATAATCTTTAAGATATTTAATTCTAACTATTAAATATTTTAATAATATATTTGATTCACAAATCTTGTCAAAGTTATATTTTTATACTCTCCCTTGTGTTGCACATGATCGGAACTCTAATTTAAAATTATTAGATCAGTGAAAATCAATAGACAATTCTGAAAAGGTTTATAAGAATTCAAACAAGAAAAGTAACAAAATAATTTAAAGCAATTAAAACTCAATAGGATTAAAATTATAAATTATTGCATCTTTATAATTTAAAATAAGAGATGAGAAAATTTATAACAATAATAGTCAAACTATTAACCATTTTACTATTATACCAAATGTTATTTTACTTTTTGATTAATGAGTACCAAATTATAGCTCTTATCAATAAGCAAGTACATCTTTAAATATTTAATCAAAACTAAGTACTTCAAAAGTAGATTTCTATTTTTTAACAGTGAAAGAAACAAAATGGTTATAATTAATCTTTTGATATAAACCTTAATGGAGAGTAAAATAATGATCATAATTTATTTTATTTATGGGTATTAAATTTTTATTTTGTTGAAAAAGCTTACTGCTTTAACTAGAGATACTCATTTAAATTTTTCTCATATTGGATTTCATATGACCATTAATTTATCTTAATTAATAAGATTTTCTACCTTTTGTCGATTTTATAAGAGTATGTAAATTTATTTCGATCTTACTCATTGAAAAAAATGTTTATATCCAAGATTCAACATATGATTTACATGACCGTGGTTTACTTTCGTTGTTTTATTCAAATTATCTAGTCGATATTTCTTTATAGTAAATTTAATCGAGCTTGCATTGTAATGTATTTTCAATTTTATTTTTTCTTAAGTCTTATTTTTGTTTTATAATAAAATTATAATATACAGTTTGTTAAAAATAATGTAAAAGGTTTGAAAACTAATCGTTTTTAAATGGAAATTAAATTATTGATTGATATTGTAACCATTTCCTATTTAAGATCTTTAACTGATTAATGATTAGTTTGTAAAGGATAGGTTTTACAAAAATATATTATATGATTCAAAAATTTATTACTTTTTGTAGGAATATTATTTGTATGAAAATTAAGAAATTAAAATAAATACAAAATCAATATCATGAAATGATAATAAAAATGAAAATAGAAAAATATATTAAAGTTTCAATAAATTCATCATGCAAAAATAGGTTATCTACCTTTTAAAAAATCAATTTAACACTCATATGAAATTATTTGAATTAAAATAATGAATCACGATTTAAAAAAATAAAATATATAGATGGTTGAAACATATTTATTTAATAATTATTTGATAATTTTTTGTATAAAAGAACAAGTTATTATCTTTTTTCAGTAAAATATTTAAAATTAGAAAATTTATTATAAATTAACATACAAAAAAAATATTTAAAGTAATGTAACAAACATATTTATGATTAATATTATTTTATCTTGTTTTATTTTAAGCACCGTTTAGATTTCATGTGATAATCAAGACACACGTTGTTCGTATTTCATGACCAACAACCCAAATCTTTTAAATAAAATTAAAATTAAAACGCTCTAATTAGTTTCATATATGTGTATATACTACTTTTTAATACTAAGTGTTTTAAATGGTATAAGAATACATGCAATAACATTGTAGAAATATTTTTTTTCATAATCTTCTCGTTAAGTCGTGTGAAACTATTGAAGTGGTTATATTTATAATATTTAACTCTTGATAACATCTACACCATTGTTGTTTAGAGGTATAAACTTAATCTCATTAAAAAAAATCATGTCGTATTATAAAATAATTTATGATTTTTTTAATCATAAACAAGGTAGTCGGGAGGGAAATCGGGGTGAGAATGATATTGTGGAAAATATTTATATTTGATATATCACAAAAAAGTCAAAACAACATGACTAAAATGATGTAGGGATAAGTTAAATAAGACTCACTTAGACTTGAGATCAGTAACAAAATGTTGGTTCCTGAAATCACAAATATCAATATAGATATCTTACAAAAACAAGCCACATTACTCAATTTTTGATTAAAAACAAAAAAATGGTTATCGATGTGATTGGAGAAGTTAAGAGTGGTTCAATTTTTTTATGATGATTGTTCAAAAACAGATCTTAAAGAACTATGTAGATCTAAATCTTACCATTCATAAAACATATATAAACATAGAAAATATAATTCCCTGTTGTAGGATTTAGTGGACACCTTCTATTTAACTGTTGAAGATGATATTATTAAAAAATTCCATCAAAAGATATTCTAAGATGCAAAAATAATAATATATATATTATAAAATATATTTGAAAATGTAGTCAACTAGGATGATAAGATGTAGAGTGGAAAACTTCAAAAAATAATTATATTTTAATTTTAAGTCAAAAACATCAAGCTAGTGATGGTGGAATCCTTCGCATAAAAGTTAATAATGAATAGTGCGTATTGGTAAATATTTGGACTACAATAATATGTCGTTGATAATACTAATTTTAAACGTAGTTCTAACCGGATGTACAAATTTATTTTGCTAGGTTTGGTTTATGTCCTACAAGATTTCTCATAAAAGATAGATATATAATAATATCCTTTATTTGAAATAAATAGATTCAATATAAAAAAAATAGGTTTGAATTAAGGGAAAATTAACACGAAAATAATCTTATAGATGAATTCAAAGGTAATATATTTAAATTTAAATGGTTTAAACAGTTTCACAAATATAATTGATTAACAATGTAAATTATCATTGCACAAATATTTACACAAACAATATCTTTTTATTAAGTTTCTATCATTTAGTTGTTTTATCTACAAAAATATATGTTCCTAGTTTAATTTATTTTATTAGTTTTTTATTTGGTTGAGTTTTTTTAACACGTATTTAAATGAGACTTTGTTAACAAGTTTTATGATTTAATTTCTAGAATAACTTAAAAAGCTTAAAATTGTAGTGCTAGTATATGACCTATTAGACCATAAATGTGGATGTATGAGTTTTAACAATTAACACTATTTTTTAATCTTTTCTAGTTATTAGGTGTGTTGGACAATAGCCAAAAAGAAGAAGAGAATAACTAAATCAAAATAATTTTTAAAAAATACATCACGAGAGTGACAACTTCAACTTAAGTAAAAAGAGAAAATACATATACTAATGGAATTAAGAATTTCTTAATACAATTATTTTATATATCTTTGCGATAAACACCGTCCCCGTGAAATAGATTTATTGAACCCTGCACAAAAAACAAATAATGGTTATAAAATTATTTAAATATTCAATCAAATAATACTATGCATAGTTGATTTCATGGAGGAGACGTATGTTTTAGGCGATAAGGACGTAAACATTTTCATTTATTTTAATTTAAAAAATAAAAATATTTACCTCAAACATTAAACTCTTATAAAAAATATGCATCTCATATTTTTATATCAAGTATTATGAAGAAATATTACTTACGTGTTGCAATCAATGCTAGGATCAAAAGGAACCGACAGAGTAATGTTACAAAGTTGTGGTAGTTGTTTTGATTTGTCAGGTTTAACTCCAAATCTCGATGCTGCGGGTTTGAGACAATTGCAAACATCCCTTCGAATCGGGGTGGTGTTGGCCTTTTGATTTAAACTATTTGCTCCATCACAACAGTTTTTAGGTGGTGTAGCACCTCCAGTTCCTTGCAAAAAGGGAAGACATGGCAACAAGGACAAAAGAGCCTCGGGGCATGTAATGTCGTCAATTTGACGTGCTTCAAATTTTGATACCATCATTCCTAGAACCATCACAACCATGAAAAGAGAAACATATTTCTTCTCCATCATCATAATTTTAATATGTGTATGCTTATAATTTTTATGTAGAATGTGTTAATGATTTATCTCCGCAGTATGCCTTAATTTATAGGCATGGTACTATATCATTGTATTGTAATTTGTTAGGGGCTTCTTTGTTTCTAGGTTGGTTTATTAAAGTAACGATTAATTAGTAATTTATTATTTCATTTATCTTTTTATTTGTATAATAGGAATAATTATGAACTTTTATATGCAATAATCACTAAATGTACAAAATTAGTATAATCTTTAAGATATTTAATTCTAACTATTAAATATTTTAATAATATATTTGATTCACAAATCTTGTCAAAGTTATATTTTTATACTCTCCCTTGTGTTGCACATGATCGGAACTCTAATTTAAAATTATTAGATCAGTGAAAATCAATAGACAATTCTGAAAAGGTTTATAAGAATTCAAACAAGAAAAGTAACAAAATAATTTAAAGCAATTAAAACTCAATAGGATTAAAATTATAAATTATTGCATCTTTATAATTTAAAATAAGAGATGAGAAAATTTATAACAATAATAGTCAAACTATTAACCATTTTACTATTATACCAAATGTTATTTTACTTTTTGATTAATGAGTACCAAATTATAGCTCTTATCAATAAGCAAGTACATCTTTAAATATTTAATCAAAACTAAGTACTTCAAAAGTAGATTTCTATTTTTTAACAGTGAAAGAAACAAAAATGGTTATAATTAATCTTTTGATATAAACCTTAATAAACCTTAATGGAGAGTAAAATAATGATCATAATTTATTTTATTTATGGGTATTAAATTTTTATTTTTGTTGAAAAAGCTTACTGCTTTAACCTAGAGATACTCATTTAAATTTCTTCATATTGGATTTCATATGACCATTAATTTTATCTTAATTAATAAGATTTTCTACCTTTTGTCGATTTTATAAGAGTATGTAAATTTATTTTCGATCTTACTCATTGAAAAAAATGTTTATATCCAAGATTCAACATATGATTTACATGACCGTGGTTTACTTTCGTTGTTTTATTCAAATTATCTAGTCGATATTTCTTTATAGTAAATTTAATCGAGCTTGCATTGTAATGTATTTTCAATTTTATTTTTTCTTAAGTCTTATTTTTGTTTTATAATAAAATTATAATATACAGTTTGTTAAAAATAATGTAAAAGGTTTGAAAACTAATCGTTTTTAAATGGAAATTAAATTATTGATTGATATTGTAACCATTTCCTATTTAAGATCTTTAACTGATTAATGATTAGTTTGTAAAGGATAGGTTTTACAAAAATATATTATATGATTCAAAAATTTATTACTTTTTGTAGGAATATTATTTGTATGAAAAATTAAGAAATTTAAAATAAATACAAAATCAATATCATGGAATGATAATAAAAATGAAAATAGAAAAATATATTAAAGTTTCAATAAATTCATCATGCAAAAATAGGTTATCTACCTTTCAAAAAAAATCAATTTAACACTCATATGAAATTATTTGAATTAAAATAATGAATCACGATTTAAAAAAATAAAATATATAGATGGTTGAAACATATTTATTTAATAATTTATTTGATAATTTTTTGTATAAAAGAACAAGTTATTATCTTTTTTCAGTAAAATATTTAAAATTCGAAAATTTATTATAAATTAACATACAAAAAAATATTTAAAGTAATGTAACAAACATATTTATGATTAATATTATTTTATCTTGTTTTATTTTAAGCACCGTTTAGATTTCATGTGATAATCAAGGCACACATTGTTCGTATTTCATGACTAACAACCCAAATCTTTTAAATAAAATTAAAAATTAAAACGCTCTAATTAGTTTCATATATGTGTATATACTACTTTTTAATACTAAGTGTTTTAAATGGTATAAGAATACATGCAATAACATTGTAGAAATATTTTTTTTCATAATCTTCTCGTTAAGTCGTGTGAAACTATTGAAGTGGTTATATTTATAATATTTAACTCTTGATAACATCTACACCATTGTTGTTTAGAGGTATAAACTTAATCTCATTAAAAAAAATCATGTCGTATTATAAAATAATTTATGATTTTTTTAATCATAAACAAGGTAGTCGGGAGGGAAATCGGGTGAGAATGATATTGTGGAAAATATTTATATTTGATATATCACAAAAAAGTCAAAACAACATGACTAAAATGATGTAGGGATAAGTTAAATAAGACTCACTTAGACTTGAGATCAGTAACAAAATGTTGGTTCCTGAAATCACAAATATCAATATAGATATCTTACAAAAACAAGCCACATTACTCAATTTTTGATTAAAAACAAAAAAATGGTTATCGATGTGATTGGAGAAGTTAAGAGTGGTTCAATTTTTTTATGATGATTGTTCAAAAACAGATCTTAAAGAACTATGTAGATCTAAATCTTACCATTCATAAAACATATATAAACATAGAAAATATAATTCCCTGTTGTAGGATTTAGTGGACACCTTCTATTTAACTGTTGAAGATGATATTATTAAAAAATTCCATCAAAAGATATTCTAAGATGCAAAAATAATAATATATATATTATAAAATATATTTGAAAATGTAGTCAACTAGGATGATAAGATGTAGAGTGGAAAACTTCAAAAACTAATTATATTTTAATTTTAAGTCAAAAACATCAAGCTAGTGATGGTGGAATCCTTCGCATAAAAGTTAATAATGAATAGTGCGTATTGGTAAATATTTGGACTACAATAATATGTCGTTGATAATACTAATTTTAAACGTAGTTCTAACCGGATGTACAAATTTATTTTGCTAGGTTTGGTTTATGTCCTACAAGATTTCTCATAAAAGATAGATATATAATAATATCCTTTATTTGAAATAAATAGATTCAATATAAAAAAAATAGGTTTGAATTAAGGGAAATTAACACGAAAATAATCTTATAGATGAATTCAAAGGTAATTATATTAAATTTAAATGGTTTAAACAGTTTCACAAATATAATTGATTAACAATGTAAATTATCATTGCACAAATATTATACACAAACAATATCTTTTTATTAAGTTTCTATCATTTAGTTGTTTTATCTACAAAAATATATGTTCCTAGTTTAAATTTATTTTATTAGTTTTTTATTTGGTTGAGTTTTTTTAACACGTATTTAAATGAGACTTTGTTAACAAGTTTTATGATTTAATTTCTAGAATAACTTAAAAAGCTTAAAATTGTAGTGCTAGTATATGACCTATTAGACCATAAATGTGGATGTATGAGTTTTAACAATTAACACTATTTTTTAATCTTTTCTAGTTATTAGGTGTGTTGGACAATAGCCAAAAAGAAGAAGAGAATAACTAAATCAAAATAATTTTTAAAAAATACATCACGAGAGTGACAACTTCAACTTAAGTAAAAGAGAAAATACATATACTAATGGAATTAAGAATTTCTTAATACAATTATTTTATATATCTTTGCGATAAACACCGTCCCCGTGAAATAGATTTATTGAACCCTGCACAAAAAACAAATAATGGTTATAAAATTATTTAAATATTCAATCAAATAATACTATGCATAGTTGATTTCATGGAGGAGACGTATGTTTTAGGCGATAAGGACGTAAACATTTTCATTTATTTTAATTTAAAAAATAAAAATATTTACCTCAAACATTAAACTCTTATAAAAATATGCATCTCATATTTTTATATCAAGTATTATGAAGAAATATTACTTACGTGTTGCAATCAATGCTAGGATCAAAAGGAACCGACAGAGTAATGTTACAAAGTTGTGGTAGTTGTTTTGATTTGTCAGGTTTAACTCCAAATCTCGATGCTGCGGGTTTGAGACAATTGCAAACATCCCTTCGAATCGGGGTGGTGTTGGCCTTTTGATTTAAACTATTTGCTCCATCACAACAGTTTTTAGGTGGTGTAGCACCTCCAGTTCCTTGCAAAAAGGGAAGACATGGCAACAAGGACAAAAGAGCCTCGGGGCATGTAATGTCGTCAATTTGACGTGCTTCAAATTTTGATACCATCATTCCTAGAACCATCACAACCATGAAAAGAGAAACATATTTCTTCTCCATCATCATAATTTTAATATGTGTATGCTTATAATTTTTATGTAGAATGTGTTAATGATTTATCTCCGCAGTATGCCTTAATTTATAGGCATGGTACTATATCATTGTATTGTAATTTGTTAGGGGCTTCTTTGTTTCTATGTTGGTTTATTAAAGTAACGATTAATTAGTAATTTATTATTTCATTTATCTTTTTATTTGTATAATAGGAATAATTATGAACTTTTATACGCAATAATCACTAAATGTACAAAATTAGTATAATCTTTAAGATATTTAATTCTAACTATTAAATATTTTAATAATATATTTGATTCACAAATCTTGTCAAAGTTATATTTTATACTCTCCCTTGTGTTGCACATGATCGGAACTCTAATTTAAAATTATTAGATCAGTGAAAATCAATAGACAATTCTGAAAAGGTTTATAAGAATTCAAACAAGAAAAGTAACAAAATAATTTAAAGCAATTAAAACTCAATAGGATTAAAATTATAAATTATTGCATCTTTATAATTTAAAATAAGAGATGAGAAAATTTATAACAATAATAGTCAAACTATTAACCATTTTACTATTATACCAAATGTTATTTTACTTTTTGATTAATGAGTACCAAATTATAGCTCTTATCAATAAGCAAGTACATCTTTAAATATTTAATCAAAACTAAGTACTTCAAAAGTAGATTTCTATTTTTTAACAGTGAAAGAAACAAAAATGGTTATAATTAATCTTTTGATATAAACCTTAATGGAGAGTAAAATAATGATCATAATTTATTTTATTTATGGGTATTTAATTTTTATTTTTGTTGAAAAAGCTTACTGCTTTAACCTAGAGATACTCATTTAAATTTCTTCATATTGGATTTCATATGACCATTAATTTTATCTTAATTAATAAATTTTCTACCTTTTGTCGATTTTATAAGAGTATGTAAATTTATTTTCGATCTTACTCATTGAAAAAAATGTTTATATCCAAGATTCAACATATGATTTACATGACCGTGGTTTACTTTCGTTGTTTTATTCAAATTATCTAGTCGATATTTCTTTATAGTAAATTTAATCGAGCTTGCATTGTAATGTATTTTCAATTTTATTTTTCTTAAGTCTTATTTTTGTTTTATAATAAAATTATAATATACAGTTTGTTAAAAATAATGTAAAAGGTTTGAAAACTAATCGTTTTTAAATGGAAATTAAATTATTGATTGATATTGTAACCATTTCCTATTTAAGATCTTTAACTGATTAATGATTAGTTTGTAAAGGATAGGTTTTACAAAAATATATTATATGATTCAAAAATTTATTACTTTTTGTAGGAATATTATTTGTATGAAAAATTAAGAAATTTAAAATAAATACAAAATCAATATCATGAAATGATAATAAAAATGAAAATAGAAAAAATATTAAAGTTTCAATAAATTCATCATGCAAAAATAGGTTATCTACCTTTTAAAAAATCAATTTAACACTCATATGAAATTATTTGAATTAAAATAATGAATCACGATTTAAAAAAATAAAATATATAGATGGTTGAAACATATTTATTTAATAATTTATTTGATAATTTTTTGTATAAAAGAACAAGTTATTATCTTTTTTCAGTAAAATATTTAAAATTAGAAAATTTATTATAAATTAACATACAAAAAAATATTTAAAGTAATGTAACAAACATATTTATGATTAATATTATTTTATCTTGTTTTATTTTAAGCACCGTTTAGAATTCATGTGATAATCAAGACACACGTTGTTCGTATTTCATGACCAACAACCCAAATCTTTTAAATAAAATTAAAATTAAAACGCTCTAATTAGTTTCATATATGTGTATATACTACTTTTTAATACTAAGTGTTTTAAATGGTATAAGAATACATGCAATAACATTGTAGAAATATTTTTTTTCATAATCTTCTCGTTAAGTCGTGTGAAACTATTGAAGTGGTTATATTTATAATATTTAACTCTTGATAACATCTACACCATTGTTGTTTAGAGGTATAAACTTAATCTCAAAAAAAATCATGTCGTATTATAAAATAATTTATGATTTTTTTAATCATAAACAAGGTAGTCGGGAGGGAAATCGGGTGAGAATGATATTGTGGAAAATATTTATATTTGATATATCACAAAAAAGTCAAAACAACATGACTAAAATGATGTAGGGATAAGTTAAATAAGACTCACTTAGACTTGAGATCAGTAACAAAATGTTGGTTCCTGAAATCACAAATATCAATATAGATATCTTACAAAAACAAGCCACATTACTCAATTTTTGATTAAAATCAAAAAAATGGTTATCGATGTGATTGGAGAAGTTAAGAGTGGTTCAATTTTTTTATGATGATTGTTCAAAAACAGATCTTAAAGAACTATGTAGATCTAAATCTTACCATTCATAAAACATATATAAACATAGAAAATATAATTCCCTGTTGTAGGATTTAGTGGACACCTTCTATTTAACTGTTGAAGATGATATTATTAAAAAATTCCATCAAAAGATATTCTAAGATGCAAAAATAATAATATATATATTATAAAATATTTGAAAATGTAGTCAACTAGGATGATAAGATGTAGAGTGGAAAACTTCAAAAAACTAATTATATTTTAATTTTAAGTCAAAAACATCAAGCTAGTGATGGTGGAATCCTTCGCATAAAAGTTAATAATGAATAGTGCGTATTGGTAAATATTTGGACTACAATAATATGTCGTTGATAATACTAATTTTAAACGTAGTTCTAACCGGATGTACAAATTTATTTTGCTAGGTTTGGTTTATGTCCTACAAGATTTCTCATAAAAGATAGATATATAATAATATCCTTTATTTGAAATAAATAGATTCAATATAAAAAAAATAGGTTTGAATTAAGGGAAAATTAACACGAAAATAATCTTATAGATGAATTCAAAGGTAATTATATTAAATTTAAATGGTTTAAACAGTTTCACAAATATAATTGATTAACAATGTAAATTATCATTGCACAAATATTATACACAAACAATATCTTTTTATTAAGTTTCTATCATTTAGTTGTTTTATCTACAAAAATATATGTTCCTAGTTTAAATTTATTTTATTAGTTTTTTATTTGGTTGAGTTTTTTTAACACGTATTTAAATGAGACTTTGTTAACAAGTTTTATGATTTAATTTCTAGAATAACTTAAAAAGCTTAAAATTGTAGTGCTAGTATATGACCTATTAGACCATAAATGTGGATGTATGAGTTTTAACAATTAACACTATTTTTTAATCTTTTCTAGTTATTAGGTGTGTTGGACAATAGCCAAAAAGAAGAAGAGAATAACTAAATCAAAATAATTTTTAAAAAATACATCACGAGAGTGACAACTTCAACTTAAGTAAAAAGAGAAAATACATATACTAATGGAATTAAGAATTTCTTAATACAATTATTTTATATATCTTTGCGATAAACACCGTCCCCGTGAAATAGATTTATTGAACCCTGCACAAAAAACAAATAATGGTTATAAAATTATTTAAATATTCAATCAAATAATACTATGCATAGTTGATTTCATGGAGGAGACGTATGTTTTAGGCGATAAGGACGTAAACATTTTCATTTATTTTAATTTAAAAAATAAAAATATTTACCTCAAACATTAAACTCTTATAAAAAATATGCATCTCATATTTTTATATCAAGTATTATGAAGAAATATTACTTACGTGTTGCAATCAATGCTAGGATCAAAAGGAACCGACAGAGTAATGTTACAAAGTTGTGGTAGTTGTTTTGATTTGTCAGGTTTAACTCCAAATCTCGATGCTGCGGGTTTGAGACAATTGCAAACATCCCTTCGAATCGGGGTGGTGTTGGCCTTTTGATTTAAACTATTTGCTCCATCACAACAGTTTTTAGGTGGTGTAGCACCTCCAGTTCCTTGCAAAAAGGGAAGACATGGCAACAAGGACAAAAGAGCCTCGGGGCATGTAATGTCGTCAATTTGACGTGCTTCAAATTTTGATACCATCATTCCTAGAACCATCACAACCATGAAAAGAGAAACATATTTCTTCTCCATCATCATAATTTTAATATGTGTATGCTTATAATTTTTATGTAGAATGTGTTAATGATTTATCTCCGCAGTATGCCTTAATTTATAGGCATGGTACTATATCATTGTATTGTAATTTGTTAGGGGCTTCTTTGTTTCTATGTTGGTTTATTAAAGTAACGATTAATTAGTAATTTATTATTTCATTTATCTTTTTATTTGTATAATAGGAATAATTATGAACTTTTATACGCAATAATCACTAAATGTACAAAATTAGTATAATCTTTAAGATATTTAATTCTAACTATTAAATATTTTAATAATATATTTGATTCACAAATCTTGTCAAAGTTATATTTTTATACTCTCCCTTGTGTTGCACATGATCGGAACTCTAATTTAAAATTATTAGATCAGTGAAAATCAATAGACAATTCTGAAAAGGTTTATAAGAATTCAAACAAGAAAAGTAACAAAATAATTTAAAGCAATTAAAACTCAATAGGATTAAAATTATAAATTATTGCATCTTTATAATTTAAAATAAGAGATGAGAAAATTTATAACAATAATAGTCAAACTATTAACCATTTTACTATTATACCAAATGTTATTTTACTTTTTGATTAATGAGTACCAAATTATAGCTCTTATCAATAAGCAAGTACATCTTTAAATATTTAATCAAAACTAAGTACTTCAAAAGTAGATTTCTATTTTTTAACAGTGAAAGAAACAAAAATGGTTATAATTAATCTTTTGATATAAACCTTAATGGAGAGTAAAATAATGATCATAATTTATTTTATTTATGGGTATTTAATTTTTATTTTTGTTGAAAAAGCTTACTGCTTTAACCTAGAGATACTCATTTAAATTTCTTCATATTGGATTTCATATGACCATTAATTTTATCTTAATTAATAAAATTTTCTACCTTTTGTCGATTTTATAAGAGTATGTAAATTTATTTTCGATCTTACTCATTGAAAAAAATGTTTATATCCAAGATTCAACATATGATTTACATGACCGTGGTTTACTTTCGTTGTTTTATTCAAATTATCTAGTCGATATTTCTTTATAGTAAATTTAATCGAGCTTGCATTGTAATGTATTTTCAATTTTATTTTTTCTTAAGTCTTATTTTTGTTTTATAATAAAATTATAATATACAGTTTGTTAAAAATAATGTAAAAGGTTTGAAAACTAATCGTTTTTAAATGGAAATTAAATTATTGATTGATATTGTAACCATTTCCTATTTAAGATCTTTAACTGATTAATGATTAGTTTGTAAAGGATAGGTTTTACAAAAATATATATATGATTCAAAAATTTATTACTTTTTGTAGGAATATTATTTGTATGAAAAATTAAGAAATTTAAAATAAATACAAAATCAATATCATGAAATGATAATAAAAATGAAAATAGAAAAATATATTAAAGTTTCAATAAATTCATCATGCAAAAATAGGTTATCTACCTTTTAAAAAAAAATTTAACACTCATATGAAATTATTTGAATTAAAATAATGAATCACGATTTAAAAAAATAAAATATATAGATGGTTGAAACATATTTATTTAATAATTTATTTGATAATTTTTTGTATAAAAGAACAAGTTATTATCTTTTTTCAGTAAAATATTTAAAATTAGAAAATTTATTATAAATTAACATACAAAAAAAATATTTAAAGTAATGTAACAAACATATTTATGATTAATATTATTTTATCTTGTTTTATTTTAAGCACCGTTTAGATTTCATGTGATAATCAAGACACACGTTGTTCGTATTTCATGACCAACAACCCAAATCTTTTAAATAAAATTAAAATTAAAACGCTCTAATTAGTTTCATATATGTGTATATACTACTTTTTAATACTAAGTGTTTTAAATGGTATAAGAATACATGTAATAACATTGTAGAAATACTTTTTTCATAATCTTCTCGTTAAGTTGTGTGAAACTATTGAAGTGGTTATATTTATAATATTTAACTCTTGTAAACATCTACACCATTGTTGTTTAGAGGTATAAACTTAATCTCATTAAAAAAAATCATGTCGTATTATAAAATAATTTATGATTTTTTTAAAGTACCGGCGTTTCATTTGGATAACATCTCCTTCCATCTTGAGGATGGAGCTGCTAAGTGGAAATTTGTGATTCAGAGAAGGGTAGTTGTGGAAAGGGAATTGGGAAAAGATGTTGCTGATGTCAAGGAGGTCATGGACCTGATAAAAGCTGTTGGGCTTTTGAAGACTGTTGCTGGGTTCTCTCAATGCTACGAAGGTTTAGTTAAGGAATTTATTGTTAATATTCCTGAGGATATTTCTGATAAGAACAACAAGGAGTTCTGCAAGGTGTATGTGATGGGTAAGTGTATAACATTCTCTCCTACTGTTATTAATAATTTTCTAGGAAGAAATAATGAGGGTGCAGGAGAATTAGAGGTTACAGACAATCAGGTCTGTAGGGAGATTACAGCTAAACAGGTGAAAGCTTGGCCTTTCAAAAAGCATCTTCCTGTTGGGAAGTTGACTATCAAGTATGCTATCCTGCATAAAATAGGAGCTGCTAATTGGGTACCTACCAACCATATCTCCACCATTGCTAATACTCTTGGGAGGTTTATTTTTGTTGTTAGGACAAAAGTGAAATTTGACTATGGTAGATATATGTTTGATCAAATCATCAAGCATGCAACTACTAATGCAGTTAAGCTACCAATTGCCTTTCCCTATATGATCTGTGGAATTATCTTGAATCAATATCCTGGTATTCTGTGCTCAAATGATTTACCTAGTAGGAGAAAACCAGCTTTGTCTATGCACTACAAACTCTTTGAAGGCAGTCATATCGAGGATATTGTCATGACATCTGCCATGAGGAGGCCAGTCTCAAACGTTGGAGCAATTGCTGAGCTTAAGGAGACATGCAAAGAGCTAGGTGAAGGGATTAGGGTAGCCACAGCTAGAAAACAATGTTTGGAAGCCTTGATTGAAAGCTTGGAGCAGGCTGAGGGTGAAAATGTTGAACATGCTAATGTCAACTATGAAGAAGAAGCTGAAGCCCACACCTCTAATGAGAGGTCTGCTAACAATGATGATGCGAGTCGCAATTCTGATTCTGGTGCTGCTAAAGAGGCTGCAAACTCAAGCTCTACTGAGTAGCTGTGTTAGCTTTGGTCCCTCTTGTTTGGATGGTTTTCTTGGTTTTTTGGTGGATTTCTTTGTGTTTTTTTTTGTTTGTTTCTCAGAATTCTTACAGTTGTGTATGTACTTGGTGATGTAACTCTTTAACTTCTGGTATTTTTGTTAATGACTAGATAGACATTGATTTTGTCTCTTTGGTCTCTTTTGGCTAAAAAGGGGGAGAAGTAGTTGTAGATGTAGCTGAGTATCTTAGCTTAGCTCTGTAGTATTGTTGTTGCTCTGCTTGTTTGATATAGGGGGAGAATTCTGGTGTTTATTTGTTTGGTACAAGGGGAGAATTCTCTATGTTCTGTTTGTGTGAAGCAATGTCGTTGTTGCTTGTTGTGGATTGGCTTAAGGGGGAGCTGTTGTGTTCTGGGAAGTTGCATGGACTTGAGGGAGAGTACAAGCACTTGTGTGTCCTGATGTTTGCTAGTTGGTTCTTGCTAGTGTTGTATGTGCAAGTGCTTGTGAGTTTACTAGTTGCTATTTTTGCTAGTGATGTGTGTATGTTTTCTTCTGTTGCTGAACTGATGCTCTGATTGATTTCTTGTAAACGTGTGATCTGTTGTTTGTTTTAGCCAAAATTTGCCAAAGGGGGAGTTTGTTGGTTCTATGAATTGGCATCAATTTTGGTAAGACTTAGTGTTATCACAAGATGTCATGCTTGTAGTCTTGACATGTGATATCAACTTTCTGCAGGTTGTTTGATATAGTTATGCAAGATTTATTCAAGATGTCAGACCCGATGTTACGACATGTGCATATAGAACATTCAGTTTAAATGTTATGTATTTTGTTGTTATGCTTTTCATGCAAGTCTTTGTGTGCTTATGTGGAGATTGCATGCATTATTCAAGGAGTAATTCTATTTAAAGCCATAATATTTTGTTTCCCGAAAAGGAATGATTCGCTGTTATTTCTTAGGGAATACGCAATAAATAGAATTAGGGTTTCATGCTGCTCGGGCCCATTTAGAAAGATTCTATTTAAAGACTATGTAAACCCTATTTTAGAGATAGAAAACACAAACGGTGAAGTGAGTGAGTACTAGGGTTTTAGTCTTATGTGCATTTGTGAATTGTGAGCCATTCATCCATCTTGTTGATGTGTGAATTTGACTAAGTTTTTGAGTTGTAATTTGTCCACTCTAAGCTTTGAAGTACGAGTGTATTTGTCTACTTGATTGAAGCTTTTAAGCAAGATCAAGTGTGTGTCCTTGAAGTGTGTCTTCTTTCTTTTTGGTATTTGTTCTAGTATCACTGCTGTGATTGAGGGGGAGTGAGTAAGGTCTCATGTCTAAGAGTTCTTAGATAGAAATCACACGGGTAGAGATTAGGTGAAAAGACTGTAACTTGAAGTTGTTTGCTGAGATTCTTTAAACTAATTTTGTTTAGTGGTTTTCCTTCCTGGCTTGGTAGCCCCCAAACGTAAGTGTGTTTGTGTAGTGGGAAATTCATGATCATCAAGCTATCGACAAGCTAGAGATCAAATGACAAGAGTCGTCACCGCGCTTTTATTGTTTCCAAGGGAAAAGGGTAAAAGTACGAACAAAACCTAATAGTAAGAAGTTTTCAAATCAAAATTAATAAAATGTCAGAGATTACAGGTGAGGGGGTTGGTTACACAGAGGGAAGGTGTTAGCACCCAAAGTGTCCTAGGTACTCCTAGGGAGCCCTTTTTGTGTGCATATGTACTTGGTATAAAGTGATGTTTACAAACAAATAGAGTGGGGGATGAGAAAAGAATTTATTAATTATATTTTTGTGTTTGACAAGACCTTGTGCCTACGTACCAACATAAAAATGAGGGATCAAAACCTCGTAGTTCGTGATACAAATTTCAAAATGGATGTATTTTTTTTAACAAAAATTATGTTTGAAAGGCACAAAGGCCCAAAAATGGTTTGAATGAGTTAGTTCTTTTTTGGCTTTTTGAAAGTTTAAGTCAAGTATAGTTAAGTCTATTTACAAGTTTGATTTAAGGAAAGAAGTTTGAGAATGAAATGGCATAAGGCCAAAGTTTCTATCTTTTTGCAAAAGTGGTCTAAGTTTAGAACAAAAGTAGTTCACACAAAGAAGATTTTGAAAAATGGAGGGAGAGATTTTGAAATTAAAGAAATAGGTAAAAGATGAAGAGACTATTCTATGTACAAAATTAAAAGTTTAGAGTTGAAAAGATCTGACCAAATAGGTAGCAATCCAATAGACAAGAGTGTCAATAGAAACCCAGAATTCCCTTGGATTTTTAGAATCAAGCAACACACAAATGCACAATTATATTATCTTAAAGAGAAAGGCATCAAATAAAGATGGCCACATCCAAGCTTATCCATTCCATGATCTTCTCCAAAATAGCCCATGTAACAGATGAATTCCACAAGTCACAGGTTCAAAATAACAGCTTCACAATGATCATGTTGTAGATGAACTTAGAGAGGTCTTCAAAGATGTATCAGATGAATTTCAAATTACAAGCACTTGATTCCTCAGCAAGTTGGCATTGGCCAAGTCCTTTAGCAAAGGAAGGTTTCCTAGATTCTAAGTCCATTTGCCCAAGATCAAGCCAACAGTCCACACAAAAGTTTTTTAGGGTTTTTTTGTTGTTATTATGTACATTAATGGTCAAAGACCATACAAACAAGCAAAGTATACACAAACAAAATATATCACACAATATGGTCCAAAAGGACAAAGTAAAAAATGCATTAACATAAACAATGGCAAATTAAATAGAGTGCTAAAAGTAAATTGCATTAAAGTAAAGGCTTGAAATTAAAAGTTAGTAGTTAATAGGTTAGAAGTTAGTATTGTTTTTCTTTTGCTTTTCATTGCAAGACATTCTTTGGAGAACACTCAACCCACTTATCACAAGCATGAATCCTTGAACCAAAACATCTTCCAAAGGAAGGAAAGAAGGCCAAGTTTCCACACAATACCATGAAAGAGGGGAGACTTACAATCTCACTAACTAGAATGCTTATGCCTTTTATGTCACAAATTTAGCGTTATGTTAAGCAATCGTAATTGGACTTATGTAGAAATCACAACTATTTGAGGTCGGGCAATAGAATTTTGGTGTTAATGCATGTTAGAGACATAGTATAATGGACTATGCCCATGAAACATACCACACACATAAAGAATATGCAAAAAGTGTGGCCTAATCTCATCCATACTCATGTCAATTTTTCAATCAACTAGCATTAGGACTTTGAGATATCATAGGCCAAATGAGATGAATGCATAAAGAAGGGGAATGAGATGAAGAGGGAGGGGAATGGATCAAAACACAAATTGGTCAAAGGAGGATTTTTACCAAATTAATATCATCCATTCATTTTGGGAGATGGAATGTACATTCCATCAATCCCCTAAATCCAATGATATTAATTTGACAAAGTCAAGTCAACCTTGACCAAGGCCCAACAACAAAAGTCAAACATAAACAAGTCATCACAATTGGTCAACAAATTTATTTGAAATTTATTCAAATTAAAAAAATACTAAAATAGTGCATTTAAATTAAATATGGTTTGTCCAATTCCTAAAATCTCATCAAAATACCAAATAAATGGCCATGAGATTTATCATAGGTCAAACAAGGTCAAAGGACCTTGGAGAAAAAAATTCATAATTTTTGGACATTTAAAAATATTTTTAAACAATTAAAAACAAATTCAAAATCAATTAATTCATGAAAAATATTAATAATGATCCAAAAAATGATTTTAATTCGGAATATGAAAGAGAAAATTTTGAATTTTTTTGGTGAATGTCCCATATTTTTTGAATCAATATTGAATTTAATATGAATTATTGAAAATAATGCAATTAAAATGAAAATTAAAATATCAGAAAAAACGTGGACCACTTGATCTCCCTCATTAATTGAGGTGGCAAATCAAGTGGCGAGAAACACGCGTTCCACCGTGCACATCAGTCAGCGTGCAATAGGTATGGTATTCAAAAGGAATGAACCAAATTAAAACAAATGAGATGGATCATATGGTTGTGAGAGATGCCAACACATCGCCGAAACTGTAGCTCCGGTCTTCTTCTCCGGTGGACCTCACCGGACTGGTCCACCATCAACCATCACCAAAATTAAAAACAAGGACATGATTTCAAAGTAAAAATGGCACTGAGCTCGAATCTGGCCTCAATTCACTCTAACTCCAAGTATATTGAGAGATACATGGAGTTGAAATTTGAGGTACATTAACTGAGTTGCTTCGATTTAGCCTCAAAGCAACTTAATCTTCTTGCCTACATTGGTAGGAATTCAAACAACCAAAGAATCAATAGAATTGAGCAAGAATTTGAGACAATCAAAGAGATCAAAATTTCTGGAAAATATCTTCAATGGAGGTCTGGATTCAACTGATCTTAATCTTGCTTGTGCTTGATCTCGCTCCACTTGCTTTGCAGAAGAAGGATTGAAGGCTTCAAAGGTTGTGGATTCCTGGAGATTTGAATTTCAAAACAGTGGAAATTCAACCTCAAATTCAAATGAATTTCTCAGGTTTATCCTTTGCAAAGTGAGGGTTAGAGATAAGGGATCAAAGCTGGCGCGAATGTGTGTTGATTGTTGAGCATATGAGGCTCTATTTATAGTTGAAACCATTGATATTTGCACACTTGAAATCACTTTCCAAATTTGGTCATTGATGATGCATGGGTGCATGGACGTGCATAGGCCCATACAATCATTGCCATAAGTCCATAAATGAATGTTAGATAGTCAGAATTTAGTTTGGATTTCAAGGCAAGTGTGCATTTGGATTTGAAGTTTGATCTTTTCCAAGTGATGACACCATGTTCATGCCATGCGCAGCCTATGCATTCCTTGTCCAAAATGAATGAATTTGAGCTCTTTGGAAAGGTGAGACCAAGAGGAACAACTTTCATGTTCAACGCTTTTCCATTTGGAGCTTGAAACTTGGAGAAATTTGAGGTGGATGTTTGGAAAGTTTTGACATATCAAAATTTTTCTAAGTGTCAAGCCATATGTCTCAATATTTCACCTTGCTTAACTTTTCATGTGAGCTTCAAATGAGAAAAGCGTCTTCATCAAAGTTGTAGATATCTCAAATACCTTAAAAATAGTCACCAATTTCATGTCATTTGGATTTAAAATGATAGAGTTATGCATTTTTGAAGTTTGGAAAAATCACTTGATCAATGGTATAGGTCAAAGTGACCTATAATGTAACCTCATATCACATGCTCAAAAAAGTTTAATTAGATATAACTCCAAACATCAAAGTTTAATTAGACACATTGAATTTGATTGTGAAACTTGGAAATCTTTCATCTCATAAAAATTGAGCAAGTTATGGCCTTGGGAAGTTGACTTTCAAATTAGGGTTTAGACAAAATGACCTATAATGTTTCAACATAGAAAGAGATTTTCCAAGCAAAACTAGCTCTAGAATTAAACATAAAAGTTGTTTGGAATGTCATTTAGAGTAAGTTTTCTCTTGGAATCATTTTCATATGGTGAAAATTGTAGGAGATAGGGTCTAGGAAGACCCAGTTTTGATCAGATGAATCCATCTGGCCAACCACCATCAACCAACTTGCTAACATCCAATTCTCTTGACTTTCTTGGATCATGGTAGATAATATATGCATAATATGATGAATTTTGAAGTTTACCTTTAGAAATTTGATCAATTGGTGAGATAGCTTGTTGGAGAAGTTACTCAAGATACCCAGTCAAACTAGGGTTTCCAAGGCAGATTACCCTCACACTCTTGAAGAAAACTTGACCAATATAAAATCTAGAGAACATTGGGACTCATATATGATGCTCATAAACATTCTTGGATCAATTCTTGGTTGTGCTCTTTGTTCATGAGGGTCTCAAACCCTAGATGTGAACTTTGATGAATCAATGGAATCATGCCCTTTCCTACAAAAGAGTTAGACAAATGCAAAGACATATTTTTGGTATTTTGGTTAGTGAAATGATAAAATACAAGTATGATACAGTCACAAAGTGCTTGGTGGTCTCTCCTAAAACAAACCCAATGAAAGAGGGGTAAGGAGGATTCCAAGTTATGATCCCAATGCTAATGCTTATGATGGAATTACATTAGGGATCTTATGGTCAAAATTGGGGTCTTACAGTTGCCCCTATTTAAGTAGTTTTCTAACTAAGGAGGTGAAGGTTAAAAATCTTCATGTTGACTCAGTAGAATGGGCTTAAATAACAACATATAGAAACAAATTTTGGTCCCTAAGAGACCTCATGATGCATATGACATGAATGTAAAAGTTAATGCTCTGTGGGGAAATATTGCCACAAAGGAAAAAGAAATCAGAGAGACCGAAAATCCGCAGGAGAATAATGCATTCCGTAAGGAAAAATCACTGGGGAGACAGAGACTCTAGGGTGATAAAAGGATTTATGCGTAGGTCAGGCTACGTCTTAAAACTACTGGGGGACTAGAGGAATTCCATACGAAATGGAAAGACTCAGCCGGGGAAATAACAACATCTGCAGGGGATACGAGTAAGTCAGGATAAAACTGAAGTACTCAAATCATGCAGGGGAAAAACAATTTCACTAAGGAAATGCGCACTCAACTCAACTGGGGAAGCAATAAACTTCAACACAGGAGGAGTAGAAATCTATTATCTACTACCTGTTACTGGGTAAGGAGATAATAAAGATCTGACAGAGAGAACATCCGTCATAGGTTAGGATGAACATATCAAGGATGACTCGCGGAGGATCGCCAGGAGAGAGTACTCATTACCGGTTACTGGGTAAGAATAGCCTTGCTAGGAAAAATGCAGAAAAATAGGATTTACAACTACTAGTTACTGGGCAGAAGACCAAGGGTGAGAGTATCCGTCATCGGTTAGGATGAACATATCAAGGATAAACTCAACAGGAAAGAAAATCCGTCACCGGTTAAGATGAACATATCAAGGATAGACTTGCCTGGAAATGCCAAGGAGGATACCCGTCATCGGTTAGGATGAACATGTCAAGGATATACCAACTGAACAAAAAGGGTAGGAATTACATCTATCGAAAGCTTAAGAGAAAACTGTCAGAGAGAAGATTCGTCATTGGTTAGGATGAACATGTTAAGGATAGACTCTGCGAGGAGGAAAAAGTAGGATTTACAACTACCAGTTACTGGGTAGAAAACCAATCAAAGAGAAAATCTGTCATCAGTTAAGATGAACATATCAAGGATAGACTCTGAAAAGGGGATAAAGTGGGATTTACAACTACCGATTACTGGATAGAAAACCCGTCATCTGTTAAGATGAACATATCAAGGATTAACTCTATGAGGAACAAAATAGGGATTACAACTACCTTTTTACTGGGTAGAATACCAAAAATGAGAATATACGTCACTAGTTAAAGTGAACATATCAAGGATAGACTCACGCAGGGAAAAGAAAGATATATGTCACCGGTTAGGATGAACATATCAAGGATATACTTCGTGGGGAATAGATCCACTGGGGACTCTACCGAGGAGAAAAAAAATAAGGATACTTTTGTCGGGTATTGGGCAAGAAGTAACAAACTGCAAACTAAGAAGAATATTACCAGTTACTAGGTAATAGACTCTTAGGGTACCAAAGCATCTATCTAGGTAAGAGCTAGAAATAAACAATCAATCAAGACTCAACCCAATGAGGAAAGAACTCAAGGGGAGTAATTCCATCTAGAAAATCTACTGGAGAGGAAACTGAAATAACAACCATTCACGAGGAAACAAACTCAGTGGGGAAACAGAGAAAGGTTAAAGTCTTTCTGCTTAAGGGGCTGACACTCTACAATTGAAGGAGGACAGACGCCAGATTTTGTATGGGGATAAAATACCGCCATAGAAGAGAATAAGAATCTCAAACAAATCAAATATGAAGATGCAGGACATGCAAATTATGAAATTATATGAATGTACATGTATATGTATATATGATGGTTATGCTGACAAAACGATCACAAAGGATACAAAGGTGTCGCAAAGAATTTGAACCACCGATACAATCCTCGGTCAATCCACAAAATATGGATACAACTACTGGAGAACAAATAGATTTACATCCTAAAGGTTCAACCCTAGCTAGGTGTAAGACCCTAATTTTGACCCTAAGATCCCTCATGGCATCATATCATTTGCTTTGCATTGCCTCAAGGATCATAGCATGTGTGGCTCCTTAACCGTAGGGTTGGGACTTGTGTGAGTGGTTTGAGACCACCAAGCATGATTGTATTGTATATTATTTCTTTTCTTATTTTTGATTACTAACCAAAAGCACAAAAATATGTCACTAACTCTTTTTGTTTTGAAGCTCAAGTAATCATATGCTCACAATGCTCCTAGGAGGCTCCTAAGCTCAATGAAGTGGCCAAATGAAAATGAGAAAAAGCATGAAAATGGTCCACAAATCTCCTAATCATCATATATGTCTCCCAAGTATCTCAATTTGCCAATTTGATCAAGATAACCCAAAGGGCTTGAGGATTGTTTCCCAAGGAAACCCTAATTCAATTGTGCTTTGACTGTGCCTTGCTCATGAAGCAACCTCAAACTATGATCAAATTCAATCAAGGGAAGTTCTTTAATTAATTATTATATGAATATATGAGCTTATGTGAGGTTCCTCAATCATTCATTCATCAAGATTTGAAGTTTGGCCTTGAGAAGTTGACTAGTCAAGTCATCTGACTAAACTGAAGATCACTGAGATACAACTTTTTATGTGTTTGTCAAATGAAGATTACCCCAAGAGAAACAATGTTATTAAGAACCATATGAACAACTTTCATATTCATAAAAAATTCATTTGAAACATGTAAGGTCATCATTAATTTCAAAACATTACAAGTCATTTTGACTGAAAACCTAATTTTGGGTCAACTTCCCAAGGACCTAACTTCCTTAATTTTTGTGATATTGAGGTGAGACCAAATGCATTGGAAATCTTACGATGTCTACTTCAAATTTTATGTTGGATAAAATTTCATAATCCTAAAAGAAACACATGTGATAATACAAAACATTATAGGTCACTTTGGACCTAGGTCATTGAATTTGAAAAATGTCCAATTTCAAGTGCCGATAACTTTCTCATGAAAAATCCAAATGATGAAAAATTTGAGTCTAAATTGATCATATTGAAAATATCTACAACTTTGATGTTGGAGGCTTTTCCATTTGAGACTTGGATAACTGAAACATAAGGGCTTGAAGATGCTTGCTTTTGGTAAAAAATTTCAAAGGGAACCTAGACATGTTTTGTACCCAAAACTTCACAGCCAGTTTTCATAATTTTCCAAACTCCAAATGAATTTTTGCCCAACATGACTTTTGTTCCTATTTCAAGGGCTTTCCAACCATTACTCACATTAATTTTTTGGACTTTCCATGAGTGAGTTTCGAAGAGCTTAATGTTTATGTTCATTTTTGCATTTCACATCATAACTTCATGTGTAAGCAAATGCCAAGCCTTGTGCATGTCCAATTCACTTCCATATGAGTTCAACATGGATTTTCATTCATTCTTGGGCCTCACATACGCCTATACAGGCCCATGCATGGAGGATCCAAATTTCATGCACACGAGCCAAGCATTGCCTTGCATCACATTTCAGCTATAAATAGAAGCTCATTCTCATTCAAATGGTAACCAAGTGGAGATCTGAAGTGCTGCTGAATTGAAAACCAACCCCCTTACCCAGATCTCTGACATTTTTATTAGTTTTTTATTTGATAAAACTTCTTACTTGACTTTTGTTCGCTTTTTAGCCTTTCCTTTGGACAAATAAAAGTGCGGTGGCGACTCGAATTGTATGTTTACTTTTGGTTTAATCAATAAACCATAAGGTAACGAATACCCTGCTACAGAAAAGTGGCGACTCTGCTGGGGATGCTCTTCCTAGTGGGTTTAGCCTACTTTTTACTTGTATGTATTGTATGTTTATATTTATTTGTGATATATTTTTGTGTAAATTTGGGATGACTGTATTGTTTGTAATGTATGAATTGCTTGATATACTAATTGCTTGTATGCTTGGTGGTTTCTTGTGAGATGAGTTCTATACCCGAACTCGAGTGCACTTATGATAGGAGAATGACATAGTCTTGTTGACTTGTGTGGAGTTATTCCTTAGCAAGTTGACTTGCAAGCCCATTCAATTGGTGAAGGTCTTATTGGGATCAATAATGTCACACGAGTAGTCGTGGTTAGGCATTACTCTTTCCAATATAAACCTTAGAAGCCAAGGACCTTAGATACCTAGCCCATCTTGGCCTATTTTAGGATGTAGTGCAAAGGTCGTTCAAGTGTAAGATTTGATACGATTGTTACACGATACTACACTCATAAGAGTCTCTCTTGAGAATATTCTTGGAATACGAGTAGTCGTTTTATCAGATAATATCCGAAAGATGGTATGATGACTATGGGGACCTTTTTAGAACATGATTGTCAGGTTTAACCATAGTACACTTCCAATGGGTGGTTCTTAACCGAGACTCCATGCTCGTGACTTACAACAAACCCTTGATTTGCGGTTGATCCGTTCTCGTATATCCTCAATATCAATGGAACTTGGATGTTGATAAGGTGTAAACCATAATCCACCAAAATGGATGATTGATATTGACGATGACATGAGCCATCCCGTGACCTTTGTATGGTGTGACTCGTTTGATCCTTGAGTGTGATTATTGCATCCATGCATTCATGCATTCACTTGCTTCCATATCATTGACAATAAAATTTTCAAGGAACTTAAGAGGTCTATTTGCAAATTTTCAGACATGGATAAGCAAAGAAGGAATATGAAGAAGTACAGTTTCAGACAACCCGACTTGAAAGAGTTAAGGAGTTTGACATCTTATGTATTAGAGCCCTTGGAGTTCAAAGCTCGCCATGGGAAGCTTCTGTCTATTCTTTCTACCAAGGTGGATGAGGGTCTGATGAGTGTGTTGGTACAGTTCTACGATCCTCTGTATCGTTGCTTCACTTTTCCGGATTTCCAACTTTTGCCTACACTTGAGGAGTATGCCTATCATATGGGTATACCTATTCTTGATCAGTTTCCGTTCAGTGGCTTAGAGAAGATTCCGTCTTCTCAGGAGATTGCTGATATGCTTCATATGGATGTATCTGACATTGTTGCTAATATGACTACCAAAGGAGGAATTCAAGGTCTCCTATCTGATTTTCTCATTGCCCAAGCTACTTTGTTTGGGAAGGCCATGAGTGAGGACGCCTTTGAAGCCATATTTGTACTACTCATCTATGGGCTAATGTTATTTCCCAACATCGACAATTTTGTGGATGTGAGCGCTATTAGGATTTTCTCTTCTCTTAATCCCGTTCTGACTCTGTTGGGTGACACTTATTTATATTTGCATATGAGGAATGCAAAGGGTGGTGGATCCATTGTGTGTTGTCTGCCTCTGTTATACAAGTGGTTTATTTCTCACTTGCCTTAGACGCTTGCCTTCAAGGAGAACAAGGGATGTCTACGGTGGTCTGCGAGACTCATGTCTCTCACTAATGATGATATCTTTTGGTATAATCGTGTTTATGATGGCGTTCAGATGATTGACTCTTGTGGTGAATTCTCCAATGTACCTCTTCTTGGTACATGTGGTGGAATTAACTACAACCCTGTTTTGGCTCGCCGTCAGCTTGGGTTCCCCTTAAAGGATAAACCTAACAACATTTTGTTGGAAGGTGTGTTCTTTCAAGAGGGTAAAGATCCCCAGAACTTGAAGGAAAGGATGGTCCGCACCTAGCGCAAAGTTCATAGGAAGGGAAGGAAGGAGCTTGGTCCGAAGAATTGTATTGCTTTGGAACCCTACACCGCTTGGGTGAGGAAGAGAGCTCTTGAGTACCGAATTCCTTATGATTATCCGAGACCTACCCCTATGGTTATGGTTGGGCCTTCAACCCTACCTAATCAAGGAGTTGAGGAGTTGAGAGATGAAGACCGGTCACGTGCTTGGATTCGTGAGCGTGAGGAACTTCTTCAGCAGCTCAAAGATAAGGATACAGTGATAGAATTTCTAGAGCATCAGGTTATTGATGAGCCTGGTGATGTGGTTACTTCTCTTCTTCCTCAGTCATCCAGGTTTTGGAAGAGGAAGTATGATCGGCTCGCCAAGGAGAAGGCCGACATGGAAGCAACTTATGAGAGAGAGGTGAAGAGGCTTTGTGCAACTTATCTTCCGATCTCAAGAGCTTTGGACGATTGTGTCTAGGGCTCCATAGGATGTTTATTCTCCTTTCCTCTTGTATTGTATTTGGTTACCAAAACTGTACTACTTCATTGGTGTAAAAAGTTTCCAAATATTATTGCTATGAGTATTCCATATATGTCTTAAAAGTTAAATATCTTCAAATATTTGCAAATAGATCTCTATAAAGTTCCTCAAATAAAAAACAAATCATATGCACAAACATTGCATGCATCATATGCATAAGCAGTTTTTGTTCCAAGCTCTTGATCAGTGGTCTAACTCTTTGCTCTTCATTTATTTTGAAGACAAGCTGACACACTGGTATCATACTAGAGCTAATCATCCAAGGATAATGGAGAACTTAGAACAATAGAACCGGGATCTGAAGGAAGAGATTTCTAGGCTAACTGCCATGATGGAGTTAGTGTTGGCCGTCCAGAGCCAAGCTTCGCTAACTCCTGTAACTCCTCCCGCGAGGACTGTCATATCAGAGATAGCAACTTCCATTGGGTCTGCTGCAATAGCCCATTTTTCTCCGTCTATGCCAGTCGGGTTCCCTTGGGGAATTCCCGCTAACTTTAACCGTGTTGTTTCCTCTAAACCATAAACCTTTTCTTAAACCTTAACAAACCTTATTATTATTTCCTATTTTCGCTCATATTTATGTTATTCATACACTGTAACTGCTTCGCCCTTGTAATATTTTAAGTTTTAACTTGTAATATTTTCAGTTTTACTTTTCGCCATCTTTATTATGTAACTGCACCAAAGCGTTGTAATAATTTGGGTTTTATTTTCTGCCATTGATTTTCTGCCATTTTATTTTTCTGCCATTTATTTTTCTGCCATTTAAATTCCTGCCATTGATCCTATATTAACTGCGTGGTTTAGTAATGTAGGGCGTGAAAACCTACTAAATTAATTATTTAATATTTTTCTATAACCTTTATTTTTTTTGTAAATAAATAATAAATACTAACTATTTTAATAACTTTTTTTTATTACTTACTTATAATAATAAATCCTTATATATTTTGTAAATAAAATCTAATTGACCATTTTTCTAATTGAATAATAATAATAAACCTATTAATCTAATAATTTGATATTTTCTATAACCTTTATTTATTTTGTAAATAACAAACTTAATATTTTTCATATAACTCTTTTATTTTATAATTTGTACATTAATATATTTTAAATTCTTTTATTATTACTAATTTATTTTAAACTCATATTTTTCTAATAACTTCTAAAAAAATCTAACTTGTCTAACCTAAAATAATTTCTTTTAAAATTCTAACCTTTTTATTATCACTTTATTATTATTGCTATTTTATTATTGCTTTATTACCATTGTTTATTTATTATTTTATTATTATTTGCTTTTATCTATTCTATTTTTGCTTCATTATTTTCCTTATTTTAATTTCGTTTTATTTATAATATTAGGAACAAATGTATAGGTTGTAAATTTATTCTTTCTCGCCTGATTATTATGTATCTGTCCCATAGCCATGTAATAGTTTAGGAATTTATTTTTCTTGCTTTTATTTTTGTAAATATTTATTGCGTGGTTAGTAATTTAGGGAGTGCAAAAAAAACTAACTGTAAATAATTGAACTTAGAAAATTAAATTCAAGACAAATATCTGAAAAATAACACTCACACACGTAAGTCGATCTTTGATCGCCATCTGTACTTCCTAGGGTATTCCTCTTGGTTGCCTTCTTTAAATGGTCAAGTCCCTCGAAAATAGGGGTGCCTTAAGCAAAGTCCCTTCAAACAGAAAAATCATCAAGTCCCTATAAACTTAAAAGATCAAGTCCCTACGAGGTTGCCTACGATATAATGATCTTGTCCCTTCGGTAAATATGATGATAGTCCCTACGAGTTGCTAAAGACACCCCTTATGTTGCCTTCATTGACCATACGATGACCCTACGCCCGTCCCTTAAACACATCCAAAGTAATGACTACCTATTCCTTAATAATAGGGACAGTCTTACCATTGAAAGAATATACGAGAACACGAAAGACTTAATCTAGGGTAGGTATCTCATAGTTACTTGCTCACACTTTTCAAAATTACTTTTACACCTCACAATTTCTAAACTAGGCTTTGTATACACCCATACGAGGGTCATTACAAAGTACTTAAAGAAATTTTTCTAATCACACACTACACTCTGCAAACAAACAAAGTGAGCTAAGTAACTAAGAGCCCATGGATAACCGTGGATATAAAGGGTGCTAATACCTTCCCTTTGTATAACCTACCCCCCGAACTCAAAATCTTTTTAAGGTCTTTCCTGTTCTTTTATGTCCTTTCCTTTTGGATAAAATAAAAGTCGGTGGCGACTCTTGCTATCCGCAACATTTAACTAAAGTCAGTTCTCCCACCGTGTTACAGAACTGGCGACTCTGCTGGGGATTTAATAAAAGAGGGGTACCCTTAGGAATTAGATCACTTTAAAATTGTTTGCCTTGTTTGCTTTACACTTATCTGTTGGGTGCTCTTATGTGTGAAAGACCCTAACCCGGATCTAGTGTACCTTAGGTAAATGGCAATAGACCAAGGAAACTGTACGGCGTATATCGATATGGTTGATCTGGTGGCCATAGTTAGTGTGACTTCTTGGTTGGTGCTTATGTTCCTTAAGCAAGTTGAGGATAATATGAGGCTGCCATATGTTGTCAATACACTAACTGACTTTTAGAACCCTAGTCATCCCATCTTGGCCTTTAGAAAGTAGTGAGATAACCGGCTTTGGTGAAGACTGAAGTTGGTTGATACTCGATACTACACTCATTGAGATCCTAAACTTGGAGGGTTTTGGTTGGCAAGTAAGTTTCCTACTGAACAACCACCCTTGTGAAGGATCAATGATTTTGAAATCCCTTAGAACCTGGTTACTTTTGTAGGACAGGATGAATCAACTAAACTTCAGGGGAGGGTACTTACCTTTAAACCTCATGCAAGCCTTCAAACCTAGGGCTATTGTGTGACTTGTTTGTGTGTGCCACATGTTTGTGATTGAGCATAACATCATAGCATCATCATGCATCATAAGCATAGCATTTTCACTAACCATTTCAAGGACCAAAGGATTTATCTTTGTTCTTTGTTGCAGGTCATGGCTTCTGCTCGTAGGAATACTATCCGGATCAACTTTGTAGGAATACCTCCTAAGCTTAAGGAATTGGTCTCTCAAGTTTCTGAAAACTCCCAGTTCATCAAGAGGCATGGTCACCTACTGGATCTAGTCACTTCAGGGTTCAATGAAGACATGATGAGTGTCCTGTTTCAGTTCTTTGACCCTAAACATCATTGCTTCACATTTCCCGACTATCAGCTGGTTCCTACAATGGAAGAGTTCTCCAAGCTTCTGGGTATACCTATTCTTGATCAGAAACCCTTCACAGGCTTGGAAAAAGAGCCTAAAGCTGAAGTCATTGCTGCAACCTTACATTTAAAGAAATCAGACATTGTCCTAGAAACAAGGAGTGGAGTTAAGGGTATTCTTGCTAAGGTATTGGTGGAGAAAGCTCAAGTATTCCTGAAGGCTATGAGTTATGATGCTTTTGAGGAGATCTTAGCCCTATTGATTTATGGCTTAGTACTGTTCCCCAATCCAGACCAGTTCATAGACGTACACGCCATCAACATATTTCTGACTCGCAATCCAGTGCCTACATTACTTGGAGACATCTTACACACTCTTCATACCCGTACTACGAAGGCACGAGGAACTCTGATGTGTTGCATACCTCTATTATCTAGGTGGTTTATTTCTCACCTTCCTCGATCAGTGATGAAGAATGAACAAGGGTTCAGGTGGTCCAAGAGGATTATGTCACTTTCTCATTCAGATATTCATTGGTGCTCTAGATCTATGGAGAATGTTACCATCATTGACCGTTGTGGGGAGTTCCCTAATGTGCCACTCCTTGGCATAAGAGGGGGCATTACCTACAACCCTTCTTTAGCTCTACGTCAGTTTGGTTACGCTCGGACTGATGGTCCTCATGACATGCTTATTCAGGGTATTGTGTTCGACTACGACAACGATCTTCAAGGTTACCGTCAAAGGTTCATACGAGCATGGGGTAAAGTGAACAAGGTTGACAGCAAGACTCTGGAACCCAAGTACAATATTCCTATGGAACCATATCTCAGATGGGTACGATCTCGTGCTCAGACTCTTATGATGCCATATCCTGCTATCCTGCCAGTTACCATGGAGCCTGTTGCTGAAGGAGATACTTCTTACATCATTCTTCATCCAGACATGCCCACTGACATGGAAGAGTTACAGAGGTCCTGGATCCAGTTGAAGGAGCAAAGAGATACTTTTGAGACTCATTACAAGGCAAGTCAGGAAAGAATCCTGGAGCTAACAAAACAACTTCACGAGGAGCGGAATCTCAACTCATACCTCAACACAAAGAGGAAACGTCCGTGGGAGACTTAAAACCCCATTTTTTGTATTCATTTCATTTTTTGTAAGCCCAAGGGGCAAACAAGTTTATTACTAATAAAAGTTTACTTTTTGGTGGTTTAAACAAATTTAAATCCTACGGTCCTTGAAAACATTGCATAAGCATCTACATACCATATTATTGCATCACAGGTTTCTTATGAACAAGTATCTTATCTTCTCGCTGTTTACCTCAGCAGAAATGGCTCTTGAACAGACTGTCAAGATCACTTCCAAGGGTCCTATCAAAATTACTGCTGAAGGCCTGGTGAAGACTGTTGCTGAAGTTAGAGTGCCTCCCATGATTATTACCACTCCTGGCCCTATTCCTTATACTTCTGATAAAGCTATACCCTGGAATTACGGTTCTGATGTTTATATCCATGGTGTTAAGCAGGAACCTTTGACTGATACACCTGTTACTGATGATAACCTTGATGTTGATAATATTGCTGGATCTAGTAAGATCACCAGAAGTGGAAGAATTTTCTCTCCTCCAGCTACCTCAAAAAATACAGTTCTTCCAACTACTACCTCCACTTCTAAGCCAAGTACTGATGCTCGAGGCAAAGGCTCTGTGGTTGAACCTGTGCAAGCTGAAGCACCGACTGCTAAAAATCTCTCTAAACAGATGGAAGAAGTGCTGAAGATCATTCGTAAGAGTGATTATTGTAACACCCCGATAAAATATGATAATTATTTAATTTAAGTTTAATAGTATATTATGATGATAATATGAATGAGAGGGTATTATTTAGATAAACCATTCATATATATTATTATTAGTATATTTATTAATTTAATTATATAATTGGAATATTATTGGATTATTATTATTGGAATTATAAGTTGGAATCAGTAAAGAGTCCCAATTAGAAAAGGGTTTTTCACGTGAAAACAGAGAAGCGACTGGAAAGTGGAGAAAGGGAGAAGAAGAGGCTAGGGCTCAGGAGGAGAATTCTCGATTGTTGAAGGTCAAAGAATCAATTGCCGGATTAACTCAGGTAAGGGGGGTTTATCGTCGTTTAATGGGTATTATGGGTTAACATGTAATGGGTAGTAATAAGCCATTGAAATGACCCTAATCAGGATGATGAATGCTGAAAATGGTGATGAATAAATTACGTTAAAACCGTGAATGAATCTATATTTGGATGAGTCGTAATTTTCTGGACGTGTAGCCTTTTACGGAATCGAAATCGGAGGTCCGGAAGTCCTCCAACGGCGAAAAATGCGAGCAATTCTGCATTCTGTTCGTTGTTAGCGCAGGGACAGCTTTCTGTCTTGCGTTAACCGGTTAACCCAGGGCGTTAACCGGTTAACACTGTTATGATAATTAAAAAAGTAAATTTTCTGTCTTGCGTTAACAGGTTAACCCAGGGCGTTAACAGGTTAACCCAGGGCGTTAACAGGTTAACACTGTTATAATTTGCCAAAAACGTATTCTGTCTTGCGTTAACGGGTTAACCAAATGCGTTAACAGGTTAACGCTGTTGAAATCCTGTTAGAATTGCATTCTGTCTTGCGTTAACAGGTTAACCCAGGGCGTTAACCGGTTAACACTGTTAAAACCCTGTTAGAATTGCATTCTGTCTTACGTTAACAGGTTAACCCAGAGCGTTAACCAGTTAACACTGTTGAAAAACTGTTAAATTTGTATTTTGTCTTGCGTTAACGGGTTAACCCAGGGCGTTAACCGGTTAACACTGTTATGATAATTAAAAAAATTAATTTCTGTTTTGCGTTAACGGGTTAACCCAGGGCGTTAACGGGTTAACGCTGTTGGAAAAGTGAAAAATTGATATTTGAATATTGTGTACGTTTTGGAATGGAATTATGTGTACATATTTGATGATTGGCCTATATTGGTGAATGATATATTGCATGTATGATATAGTAGGGATCATTTCCCGTGGTTTTGAGCAGTATAGGTATTAGTAGAGTGTGCTAATACTGTGATTTATTATTTGGCATGACATGATATGATTCTGTGACAAATATGCTGATGATGTATGATGGTATGCATAATGCTGTGAATATGTCTATTATGTATGCAATTGTGGATGGACTGTTTATGGCTTAGAGTGTGAGCATATGTCCATTGTGGATTATTGTTGATGTTTGCATGCTAGGTGATTTAGCGTGCATAGCATAGCCTTTATGGTGGTAGCTAATTCCCATGGTGCGGAATTAGTGAGTGAGTCACTAGGTCTCAAAGGAGTGGGACTAGTGAGCTTGGTAGCCGTATCTGGGTTTGATCGGTGAGGTTGAACTATGTGTTCACGAATAGTCGGTACCGCATGCATGGAGTCTCATTTCATAATGTATGTATGGCGTATAATATGAATGGATGTATTCCAATATTATACGTGTGTTTTGTGTTTGTGTTGAGTATGATTATGAGTTGATGTTGCCGTTGCTGAATGTGTGATATGATTAGGGTGATAAATGTGTTAATTTACTTAGCATTACATGATATTTTATAATGCTTATTATATCGATTGAGGAACTCACCCTTACAACTATGTTTCAGGTAACGAGCAGTGATTGAGTAGAAGCTAGTGCTTGGAGTCTAGTGTAGTTCCTTAGTGGGTCATGCTCTGGTATATGTAACATCGGGACGGGATGTTTTACCTTGTTTTCATTTTTTGGTTGTTGAACAATTTTACATGTAATGTGTTACATGGTTCGAATGTTGTTAGATTTTTATCCGCTGCGAATTTTGCAATGTTTTATTTTGATTAATAAATGAGCATGACAAGTTATTTTGGTGAATGGTGTGAAGTGTCAAGTGTGACACCCTGAAATTGCATATCTACTCTGATTCATATTTTGTTGTTTTAATTAATTATTGGGGTATTCTAGAAGGGTGTTACATTAGTGGTATCAGAGCATAGTCGGTCGAGTCGAGTCATAATTATTCTGTTTCCCTGTATGTGATAGGTGTTGTGTAACCCTATCAGTACTTATTGTTTTAGCTTGTTGGGTTTTCAGAATAGAGATGGCTGGAAGAGGTAGAGACGATGCTGCGATTGCTGAGGCTCTGGGTATGCTAGCTGGAGTACTTGGAGGGAATCCGAATGTTGTGGGATTGGGAGCTGCTCGTCAACTGAGTGAGTTCCAGAAGAACAATCCTCCAATGTTCAAGGGAGCATACGATCCAGATGGTGCTCAGAAGTGGTTGAAGGAGATCGAGAGGATCTTCCGAGTGACTGAGTGTGCCGATAACCAGAAGGTCAGGTTCGGTACGCATATGCTGTCAGAGGAAGCAGATGATTGGTGGGTTGCTGCCCGCACTGAGTTGGAAGCTGCTGGGAGTGCTGAGATCACTTGGGCGGTGTTCAGAGAGAGATTCCTGAGGAAGTACTTCCCAGAGGATGTCAGAGGAAAGAAAGAGATAGAGTTCTTAGAATTGAAGCAGGGCAACCGGTCTGTTACTGAGTATGCTGCTAAGTTCATAGAGCTGTCGAAGTATTACACTCCCTATGATGAGGCTACTGGGGAATTTTCAAAATGTGTGAAGTTTGAGAACGGGTTACGTCCCGAGATCAAGCAGGCTATTGGGTATCAGCGGATTAGAGTGTTTTCTGACTTGGTTGACTGTTGCAGGATTTATGAACAGGATACCAAGGCCAGAGCGGAGGGCTATCAGTAGAGGGTTGATAGGAAAGGCAAGAATCAAAATGATCGTGGGAAACCGTATGCAGCTGGCAAAGGTTTCCAGAGACAGAGTGGGATGAGGAGACCTAGTGGGGGAGACTCCAGTGCCCCTGCTAAGTGTTACAGATGTGGTCAGGCTGGACATCGTATCCATGAGTGTACCAGTACTGAGAAGAAGTGTTTCAAGTGTGGCAAAGGTGGTCACTTGGCTGCAGAGTGCCGATTGAAGACTATGACTTGTTTCAACTGTGGAGAGGTGGGTCATATCAGTCCGCAGTGTCCTAAGCCGAAGAAAGAGAACCAGTCGGGAGGCAAGGTCTTTGCTTTATCGGGTTCTGAGACTTCTGCAGATGATCGTTTGATCCGAGGTACGTGTTATATTAATGGCTTTCCTCTTGTAGCTATTATTAACACAGGTGCGACTCATTCCTTTATATCTTTGGATTGTGCTGTGAAACTTAAATTAGAGATATCTGAGATGCATGGGAGTATGGTGATTGATACTCCTGCGAAGGGTTCAGTGACTACTACTTCAGTTTGTTTAAATTGCCCTTTGAGTATTTTTGGTAGAGACTTTGGGATGGACCTCGTGTGTCTTCCACTAGTGCAGATTGATGTTATCCTGGGTATGAACTGGTTGGTGTTTAACCGAGTTTCTATCAACTGTTTTGATAAGACTGTGATCTTTCCTGAGATTGAGGAAGGAAAGAGTTTGTTTCTATCAGCAAGGCAGGTGAATGAGGCAGTAGCAGATGGGGCAGAGTTGTTTATGCTGTTAGCAACTTTGGAGGCTAAAGATAAACTGGCGATTTGCGATCTAGCCGTGGTGTGTGATTTTCCTGATGTGTTTCTTGAAGAAGTGAATGAATTACCGCCAGAGCGTGACGTTGAGTTCTCGATTGATTTGGTACCTGGTATTAGGCCGATATCGATGGCTCTGTACCGTATGTCTGCTGTTGAGTTAACTGAATTGGAGAGTCAGCTGGAAGATCTGTTGGATAAGAAATTCATTCGTCCGAGTGTGTCACCGTGGGGCGCACCAGTGTTATTGGTTAAGAAGAAAGAAGGTACTATGAGGTTGTGTGTGGACTATAGGCAACTGAATAAAGTGACGATCAAGAATCGGTATCCTTTGCCGAGGATTGATGATTTGATGGATCAGTTGGTTGGTGCGAGTGTGTTCAGCAAAATAGATTTGAGATCGGGGTATCATCAGATACGTGTGAAAACTGAGGATATTCAGAAGACTGCTTTCAGGACAAGGTATGGACATTATGAGTATTCTGTAATGCCTTTTGGTGTGACTAATGCGCCTGGGGTATTTATGGAGTATATGAATAGGATTTTCCATCCGTACCTAGACAAGTTTGTTGTGGTGTTTATTGACGATATTTTGGTGTATTCGAAATCTGAAGAAGAGCATGCTGAACATTTGAGAGTGGTTTTAGGGGTTCTACGAGAAAAGAAGTTATTTGCTAAACTGTCAAAGTGTGAATTTTGGTTAGAAGAGGTTAGTTTTCTTGGTCATGTGGTTTCAAGAGGGGGTGTTGCTGTTGATCCTTCTAAGATAGAAGCGGTATCTAAGTGGGAAGCTCCGAAGTCAGTTTCTGAGATAAGGAGTTTTCTTGGACTTGCAGGCTATTATAGGAAATTCATTGAGGGATTTTCTAAGTTGGCGTTACCGTTGACGATGTTGACTAGAAAGGGGGAAGCGTTTGTTTGGGACTCAAAATGTGAAGAAGGTTTCCAAGAGTTAAAGAGAAGGTTAACTACTGCTCCTATTCTGATATTACCAAGTCCGTCGGAACCATTTGAGGTTTACTGTGATGCTTCATTGTTGGGTTTGGGTGGTGTTTTGATGCAGAATAAGCAGGTTGTAGCTTATGCTTCGAGACAACTGAAGGTTCATGAGAGGAACTATCCGACACACGATTTAGAGTTGGCAGCTGTGGTATTTGTTCTGAAGTTATGGAGGCATTACTTGTACGGGTCAAGATTTGAGGTTTTCAGTGACCATAAAAGTTTAAAGTATTTGTTTGATCAGAAAGAGCTGAATATGAGACAGAGGAGATGGTTAGAGTTTCTGAAGGATTATGACTTTGGTTTGAATTACCATCCGGGTAAAGCAAACGTAGTGGCTGATGCATTGAGTCGGAAATCATTGCATATGTCTATGTTAATGGTTAAGGAATTGGATTTAATTGAGCAGTTTAGAGACTTGAGTTTGGTGTGTGAGAGTACTCACAATAGTGTTAAATTGGGAATGTTGAAGTTAACGAGTGGTATTCTGGATGGGATTAGAGAGGGTCAGAAATCCGATGTGCTTTTGGTTGATAAGTTGACTCTAGTGAATCAAGGTCAAGGTGGTGAATTCAGAGTTGATGAGAATGGTGTTTTGAAATTTGGTAATCGGGTGTGTATTCCGGATGTTACCGAACTTAAGAAGAGTATTCTTGAGGAAGGACATCGTAGTGGCCTGAGTATTCATCCTGGGGCTACGAAGATGTATCATGATTTGAAAAAGTTATTTTGGTGGCCGGGAATGAAAAGAGAAATTGCGAGTTTTGTTTATTCTTGTTTGACTTGTCAAAAGTCAAAGATTGAGCATCAGAAGCCGTCTGGGCTAATGCAACCGTTGGCTATTCCAGAGTGGAAGTGGGATAGTATCAGTATGGATTTTGTTTCTGGTTTACCGAGGACAATTAAGAATTTTGAAGCTATTTGGGTGATTGTTGACAGATTGACAAAATCGGCTCATTTCATTCCGATCAGAATGGATTATCCGTTAGAGAGATTAGCTGAGTTGTATATTGAGAAAATTGTAAGTTTGCATGGTATTCCGTCGAGTATTGTTTCGGACAGAGATCCTAGATTTACATCGAAGTTCTGGGAAGGTTTGCAGAGGGCTTTGGGAACTAAGCTGAGATTGAGTTCTGCATATCATCCGCAGACTGATGGTCAGACTGAGAGGACGATTCAGTCACTGGAGGATCTTTTGAGGGCTTGTGTTTTGGAAAAGGGAGGTGCTTGGGATTGTTATTTACCTTTGATTGAGTTTACCTACAACAATAGTTTTCATTCGAGCATTGGTATGGCACCGTTTGAAGCTTTGTATGGTAGGAGATGTCAGACACCTTTATGTTGGTATGAGTCTGGTGAGAGTGCTGTGGTTGGACCGGAGATTGTTCAACAAACTACGGAAAAGATTAAGATGATTCAGGAGAAGATGAGGATTGCTCAGAGTCGTCAGAAGAGTTATCACGACAAGAGGAGGAAGTCACTTGAGTTTCAAGAGGGAGATCATGTGTTTCTTCGTGTTACTCCGATAACTAGGGTTGGTCGAGCTTTGAAGTCGAAGAAGTTGACACCTCGATTTATTGGTCCTTATCAGATTTTGGAGAGGATAGGGGAGGTAGCCTATCGTATCGCTTTACCGCCGTCACTTGCGAATTTGCATGAGGTTTTTCATGTGTCTCAGTTGAGGAGGTACATTCCTGATCCGTCGCATGTGGTCCAAGTAGATGATGTACAGGTGAGAGATAACCTGACTGTTGAAACATCACCTATGAGGATCGAGGATCGAGAGTTGAAGCAGTTGCGGGGTAAAGAGATTGCTTTGGTAAAGGTAGCTTGGGGAGGACCAGCAGGTGGCAATGTGACTTGGGAACTTGAGAGTCAGATGAAGGAGTCTTATCCAGAGTTATTCGCTTGAGGTATGTTTTCGAGGACGAAAACTCTTTTAGTGGGGGAGAGTTGTAACACCCCGATAAAATATGATAATTATTTAATTTAAGTTTAATAGTATATTATGATGATAATATGAATGAGAGGGTATTATTTAGATAAACCATTCATATATATTATTATTAGTATATTTATTAATTTAATTAAATAATTGGAATATTATTGGATTATTATTATTGGAATTATAAGTTGGAATCAGTAAAAAGTCCCAATTAGAAAAGGGTTTTTCACGTGAAAACAGAGAAGCGACTGGAAAGTGGAGAAAGGGAGAAGAAGAGGCTAGGGCTCAGGAGGAGAATTCTCGATTTTTGAAGATCAAAGAATCAATTACCGGATTAACTCAGGTAAGGGGGGTTTATCGTCGTTTAATGGGTATTATGGGTTAACATGTAATGGGTAGTAATAAGCCATTGAATTGACCCTAATCAGGATGATGAATGCTGAAAATGGTGATGAATAAATTACGTTAAAACCGTGAATGAATCTATATTTGGATGAGTCGTAATTTTCTGGACGTGTAGCTTTTTACGGAATCGAAATCGGAGGTCCGGAAGTCCTCCAACGGCGAAAAATGCGAGCAATTCTGCATTCTGTTCGTTGTTAGCGCAGGGACAGCTTTCTGTCTTGCGTTAACCGGTTAACCCAGGGCGTTAACCGGTTAACACTGTTATGATAATTAAAAAAATAAATTTTCTGTCTTGCGTTAACAGGTTAACCCAGGGCGTTAACAGGTTAACACTGTTATAATTTGCCAAAAACGTATTCTGTCTTGCGTTAACGGGTTAACCAAATGCGTTAACAGGTTAACGCTGTTGAAATCCTGTTAGAATTGCATTCTGTCTTGCGTTAACAGGTTAACCCAGGGCGTTAACCGGTTAACACTGTTAAAACCCTGTTAGAATTGCATTCTGTCTTGCGTTAACAAGTTAACCCAGGGCGTTAACCGGTTAACACTGTTGAAAAACTGTTAAATTTGTATTCTGTCTTGCGTTAACGGGTTAACCCAGGGCGTTAACCGGTTAACACTGTTATGATAATTAAAAAAATTAATTTCTGTTTTGCGTTAACGGGTTAACCCAGGGCGTTAATGGGTTAACGCTGTTGGAAAAGTGAAAAATTGATATTTGAATATTGTGTACGTTTTGGAATGGAATTATGTGTACATATTTGATGATTGGCCTATATTGGTGAATGATATATTGCATGTATGATATAGTAGGGATCATTTCCCGTGGTTTTGAGAAGTATAGGTATTAGTAGATTGTGCTAATACTATGATTTATTATTTGGCATGACATGATATGATTCTGTGACAAATATGCTGATGATGTATGATGGTATGCATAATGCTGTGAATATATCTATTATGTATGCAATTGTGGATGGACTGTTTATGGCTTAGAGTGTGAGCATATGTCCATTGTGGATTATTGTTGATGTTTGCATGCTAGGTGATTTAGCGTGCATAGCATAGCCTTTATGGTGGTAGCTAATTCCCATGGTGAGGAATTAGTGAGTGAGTCACTAGGTCTCAAAGGAGTGGGACTAGTGAGCTTGGTAGCCGTATCTGGGTTTGATCGGTGAGGTTGAACTATGTGTTCACGAATAGTCGGTACCGCATGCATGGAGTCTCATTTCATAATGTATGTATGGCGTATAATATGAATGGATGTATTCCAATATTATACGTGTGTTTTGTGTTTGTGTTGAGTATGATTATGAGTTGATGTTGCCGTTGCTGAATGTGTGATATGATTAGGGTGATGAATGTGTTAATTTACTTAGCATTACATGATATTTTATAATGCTTATTATATCGATTGAGGAACTCACCCTTACAACTATGTTTCAGGTAACGAGCAGTGATTGAGTAGAAGCTAGTGCTTGGAGTCTAGTGTAGTTCCTTAGTGGGTCATGCTCTGGTATATGTAACATCGGGACGGGATGTTTTACCTTGTTTTCATTTTTTGGTTGTTGAACAATTTTACATGTAATGTGTTACATGGTTCGAATGTTGTTAGATTTTTATCCGCTGCGAATTTTGCAATGTTTTATTTTGATTAATAAATGAGCATGACAAGTTATTTTGGTGAATGGTGTGAAGTGTCAAGTGTGACACCCTGAAATTGCATATCTACTCTGATTCATATTTTGTTGTTTTAATTAATTATTGGGGTATTCTAGAAGGGTGTTACAATTATGATATTGTTGACCAGTTGGGGCATACTCCCTCCAAAATTTCCATGTTGTCTTTGTTGCTGTGTTCTGAGGCTCATGCTAAAGCCTTGATCAAATTCTTAAGGACTGCTCATGTACCAAATGAAATTTCTGTGGATCAATTTGAAAATTGTGTTGCACATCTGACTTATGATAATGGGTTAGGTTTTTCTGATGCTGACTTAACTCCTGCCAAAAGAAACCATAACAGAGCTTTACATATCTCCATTGAATGTAGGGGCACTACCTTGTCTCATGTGTTGATAGACAATGGCTCTTCATTGAATGTACTTCCCAAAGAGGTTCTGAACAAGCTCAGTCCTGAAGATGCTGTGTTAAGATCAAGTAATATAGTGGTGAGAGCCTTTGATGGTTCAAGAAGAGTGGGGCATGGAGAAATAGATCTCCCGATCAAAGTAGGCTCTCAAGTCTTCGATTCTACCTTCTATGTAATGGATATTCGTCCTGCGTACTCTTGTTTGCTTGGGCGCCCCTGGATCCACGGGGCAGGTGCTGTGACCTCCACTCTACATCAGAAGTTGAGATATCCAGTGAAGGGAAAGATCGTAACTGTTTATGGAGAGGAAGAATATATGGTCAGTCATGTGAATACATTTAAGTATGTTGAAGTGGAAAGTGAATATGTTGAGACTCCTTGCCAGACATTTGAAGTAGTTCCTTGGGTCGTTCCCGCTACTGAAGCTCCTCCTGTGGTTAAAAGAGTTCCTGTGGTTACCAGAGTACCTCCTACAATGGCTTCCCTCAAAGATGCTAGAGCTGTGGTTGAAGAAGGTGGTTGTACTATTTGGGGCCAGCTTCCCGACATTCCTTACAAGTCTGACAAGTTTGGTCTGGGTTTCACTGCAGAGTCCCAGAAGGCTGTTCGTCGTGCTCGTGCTGTTCGTATCACCAATCCAGGGAACATGAAAGATCAAATCAATGTTGTGGGTGACTATAATGAAGACTACAATCTGGATAACTGGATTTTTCCTACTGTGGGTGATGGGCTCAACAATTGGAAGACTGAAGACGTTATTCCTATCTCCTTTAGTCAGGAGTAAATACTATTACTGCGTTGTTATTTTTAAGCCTTGTGCCTTACCCGGGGCACAATGGTATGCTTGTTTCGGGATGTCATTTCATTTGCATACTTCATTCAATAAAAATCAATGGACGTTTCGTTTTCGTAAATATTGGGCTCTTTGTTTTTCTTTTATTTTATTTTCATCAGCTATGTGTTCTTACACACACCCACATCACTAAAATGCAGATCCTCATCCACTCTGGATCCTGTTGATAACAGTTCTACTATTGCCAATTATAATTTCGAGAATCCGATCTATCAAGCTGAAGATGGAAAGGATGAAGATTGTGAAGTACCTGTAGAGCTTTCTAGGTTATTACAACAAGAAGAGAAAGTTACACAGCCGCATGAGGAATCAATTGAGGTTGTAAATCTGGGTACTGAAGTAGACAAGAAAGAAGTCAAAATAGGAGCAGGCTTGGAAAACAGTGTCAAAGAAAGATTGAGTCGGATGTTACGTGACTATGTAGAGGTTTTCGCTGGAAAAATCAAGAGATGATATGGAATGATGAATGTCAAGAAGCTTTTGACAAAATCAAGAAGTATCTCCAAGAATCTATAAATCTGATGCCACCAGTTGAAGGAAGACCTCTAATCATGTATTTGACCGTGTTAGAAAATTCAATAGGGTGTGTGTTGGGGCAACATGACGAGTCTGGTCGAAAAGAGCATGCAATATACTACCTTAGCAAAAGGTACCGACTGTGAAACAAGATACTCCCAGCTCGAGAAAGCTTGCTATGCTTTGGCTTAGGCTGCTCGCCGACTAAGACAGTATATGTTGAATCATACCACTTTATTGATTTCTAAGATGGATCTTATCAAATATACATCTGAGAAACCTGCTCTCTCCGGAAGAACAACAAGATGATTGCTGAACTCTGCACGCAGTTCAAAATAAAACACCATAACTCTTCTCCGTACCGGCCAAAGATGAATGGCACCGTGGAGGCTGCTAATAAGAATATTAAGAAGATCATACAAAAGATGACAGTAACATACAAAGACTGGCATGAGATGTTACCCTTTGCTCTTCATGGTTATCGCACTTCAGTGCTCACTTTGACAGGGGCAACTCCTTTCTCTTTGGTCTACGGAATGGAAGCCGTGTTACCAGTGGAAGTTTAGATTCCCTCTCTAAGAATCATGAAAGAGGCAGGTTTAGACGAGGATGAATGGATTCAGACTCGACTCGACCAGATAAATTTGATTGATGAGAAGAGGGTGGCAGCTGTTTGTCATGGTCAGATGTACCAGAAACGGATGATCAAAGCTTTCAATAAGAAGGTTAAGCCAAAGGTATATCAGGCTGGTGACTTGGTAATCAAGCGTATCATACTACCATAGGGTGATCCTAGGGGCAAGTGGACTCCTACATATGAAGGACCATTTGTGGTCAAAAGAGTATTCTTAGGAGGTGCCATGATGCTTACTACTATGGATGGTGAAGACTTTCCACAGCCTGTAAACACAGACATAGTTAAAAAATACTACGCATAAAAAGAGACCCGCTAGGTTGACTGGCCTAGGCAAAAATAAGGGCATCCCGGCAAACCAAAAGGGTTCGGGCAAAAATTAGGGATATATATAAAAAAAATGTACACCCGGCAAGTCGAAAACCTGAAAAGGCGGCTTGGGCAAAAAAGGGTATCCCGGTGGATTGAAAACCTGAAAGGGCAATCCAGGCAAAAGTTAGGGATTAAAGCGTATGACTATGTCTCGTTTGGATCACTCATGTAACTTCAACTGATGGTGCTACCTAAATCAAGTTCAAACAGATAAAGATCAATCCAATCGTTTCTGTCTCAACAGCAGAAGATGAGATATTTGAAGATAATGGCAATAGTAGAATTGAAACTCAATAGGATCATTTTTCACATAGCTGTTTTCTTTGTTTTATAAAAAATTTACGAAGAATTCCTCTTACTAGGATTTCTGTCTCCTTGTACAAACTTGCCTATGTATAGGTCACTTTGTGATATAAATAAAATTTCATAATCCAGATTTACTTTTACTCTATTTACATAAGCGAAAACGTCAATTGGTTGTGTTTGAATGTATGTATGCTTTTGAATACTATTGATGTCTACCAGAAATGCATAAAATGCAGTAATAGTATTTACTAAGGACGAACGAGGGTAGTAGTTCAACGAAGCTTCGCCGGTTCATCCCCACTACAAATCCCCAGTAGAGCAAATCTATCTTTATAGATACTTCGAATTACGTCTCCCTTTGAATTTATGTCCATCTCTTTTATCCTCAGTCGGGATACTCAGGAACTTATTCCTTCAATAGAAGTACGACGAACGAATACGGGAAGTGACAAATACTATACTATCAAACAAGACAGGAACGAGTTCCTCATATTCTTCAGCAACGAATCGAGATTTATTTTCCCTAGCCAGCAGTTGTTATACAAAGATATCCGGACGCTTCAGGCCGCATGATTCATACATACATCATTTACATCATACCATGGCATATCCATAAGTGCATAATACATTTACTTAGATGCATCATGCCATGCATGCATACATATTGCATAAACTAACCTTTTCCTTGCATGATGGTTATATACAAATAAAATACTATCAACAATTCACAACAGGTCAGAAACGATCTATACGAAGATCTAGTGCTGATACTTAATCATTACTCAAGGTGTCCTTGGATAGTAGGCAAACGGTCTATACGAAGATCTATTCCCTAGTCCAGGATGTTTTCAGGAGAGTTAATCCTGATACTCTTTTGTTCTTGGATAGTAGGCAAACGGTCTATACGAAGATCTATTCCCTAGTCCAGGATATTTTCAGGAGATTTCATCCTGACACTCTTTTGTTCTTGGATATTAGGCAAACGGTCTATACGAAGATCTATTCCCTAATCCAGGATATTTCCAGAAGAGATAATCATCACGAAGATTTATTTCTACTGGTCTATTCAACAGTTCAAAACAGTTCAGAGACGATCTATATGAGGGTCTAGTGCTGATACTTAATTCAGAAAGAAATCGCCATGAAGATTTGGTTCTGACACTTAAATTAAAAGTATGTTCTTAGATACGATTCAGAGACGGCCTATACGAAGACCTAGTACTGATATCCAGTATCAACATCAAGATATTATCACCTCCTGATATTATGGATGGCATCTATAAGCCCATCTCCAGTTCTTCCAAGTGGCATCTTCAAGCCCACTTAAGCATATACAACCAGTCATCAGTGTTACTTTACGCACCGGCGAGTGCAAATTTTTGGGCTTTTGTGTTCAATCCCCTTCAACCTTCCAAGTCACGAATGGCACACAGGCCAATCTAACTCCTCAGGTTTCAGAAAATTGAACAGGGGCAGCTGTTGCACCCCAAAATTTGCCCTCTATTTTTACTTCTAACCAATTTTTTTGTTTCACATTCATTTGCATCATCTTCATAGCATAACATTTTTTCTGTCTTAATATTAGCCGGAATAATTTCTCGGAATTTACAAACAGACTGGTCAAATTAACTTTTTAACTGTGCCTAAAATTAGTCAACGAAAAAATGTCAAGTTTAAGTTTGCAAATGTCGGTAACATTAATCTGCGGTTCACGTGGTTTAATTTGACATGCTAAAAATATTTTTACGACTATTTTTGGTCATATGTTGATCAGTCTGAGCAGTTTAAACGGTCATAATTTTTATTTCAAAATCCGACCAAACGCTGTATTTTTCCGAGTAATTTATTTCGCGCTGATTATTTTGACGTGTTCATTTTATTTTTTCGAGCATTTTCGTGCCCGACTTTTATTTTTTTTGAGTCTATTTATTTTTATATTGGGTCTAGAATAAATAAATAGGTTAATTAGTTTTTATTTTAATTTTAACTATTTTAATTATTTAACTTTATTCAGTTTTTAATTTAATATTGGGTTTCAAAATAAACTTAGGCCCATTATCATTAACCTAATTTGTTCCTATATATATTTACTAGCATGACTGATAGAGGGAGGCCGAAAGACAAAACAAAAAAGAGAAACTGAGAGTGACTGATCTATACTATCGTACACACAGTTTGGTAATAGTTTATATATGATATATACTTTATCTATTTTGTTGATATATTTGATTATGTTTTCGGATCGGATCGTGTCAATACGCCGTTTTCACATATACGTGTAGGAGGCGTGACATTTGTGTCATCCGATCTAGTTGCGATGATCGCAATTTTGCGCTAGCAACGCCGTTGTTTTTTTTAATTCATTTTTTTTATATATATACATATATTTAGATCTGCACATTTTTTTTTTCATAACTAACTACCCTGATTTTTCCTAAACCCTGACAATTTCGCCACAAACTCTAAATTTCAAACCTAAAACTTTAACCGTGTTGTTTCCTCTAAACCATAAACCTTTTCTTAAACCTTAACAAACCTTATTATTATTTCCTATTTTCGCTCATATTTATGTTATTCATACACTGTAACTGCTTCGCCCTTGTAATATTTTAAGTTTTAACTTGTAATATTTTCAGTTTTACTTTTCGCCATCTTTATTATGTAACTGCACCAAAGCGTTGTAATAATTAGGGTTTTATTTTCTGCCATTGATTTTCTGCCATTTATTTTTCTGCCATTTAAATTCCTGCCATTGATCCTATATTAACTGCGTGGTTTAGTAATGTAGGGCGTGAAAACCTACTAAATTAATTATTTAATATTTTTCTATAACCTTTATTTTTTTTTGTAAATAAATAATAAATACTAACTATTTTAATAACTTTTTATTTATTACTTACTTATAATAATAAATCCTTATATATTTTGTAAATAAAATCTAATTGACCATTTTTCTAATTGAATAATAATAATAAACCTATTAATCTAATAATTTGATATTTTCTATAACCTTTATTTATTTTGTAAATAACAAACTTAATATTTTTCATATAACTCTTTTATTTTATAATTTGTACATTAATATATTTTAAATTCTTTTATTATTACTAATTTATTTTAAAACATTATAGGTCATTTTGACTGAAAACCTAATTTTGGGTCAACTTCCCAAGGACCTAACTTCCTTAATTTTTGTGATTTTGAGGTGAGACAAAATGCATTGGAAATCTTACGATGTCTAATTCAAATGTTATGTTGGATAAAATTTCATAATCCTAAAAGAAACACATGTGATAATACAAAACATTATAGGTCACTTTGGACCTAGGTCATTGAATTTGAAAAATGTCCAATTTCAAGTGCCGATAACTTTCTCATGAAAAATCCAAATGATGAAAAATTTGAGTCTAAATTGATCATATTGAAAATATCTACAACTTTGATGTTGGAGGTTTTTCCATTTGAGACTTGGATAACTGAAACATAAGGGCTTGAAGATGCTTGCTTTTGGTAAAAAATTTCAAAGGGAACCTAGACATGTTTTGTACCCAAAACTTCACAGCCAGTTTTCATAATTTTCCAAACTCCAAATGAAGTTTTGCCCAACATGACTTTTGTTCCTATTTCAAGGGCTTTCCAACCATTACTCACATTAATTTTTTGGACTTTCCATGAGTGAGTTTCGAAGAGCTTAATGTTTATGTTCATTTTTGCATTTCACATCATAACTTCATGTGTAAGCAAATGCCAAGCCTTGTGCACGTCCAATTCACTTCCATATGAGTTCAACATGGATTTGCATTCATTCTTGGGCCTCGCATACGCCTATACAGGCCCATGCATGGAGGATCCAAATTTCATGCACACGAGCCAAGCATTGCCTTGCATCACATTTCAGCTATAAATAGAAGCTCATTCTCATTCAAATGGTAACCAAGTGGAGATCTGAAGTGCTGCTGAATTGAAAACCAACCCCCTTACCCAGATCTCTGACATTTTTATTAGTTTTTTATTTGATAAAACTTCTTACTTGGCTTTTGTTCGCTTTTTAGCCTTTCCTTTGGACAAATAAAAGTACGGTGGCGACTCGAATTGTATGTTTACTTTTGGTTTAATCAATAAACCATAAGGCAACGAATACCCTGCTACAGAAAAGTGGCGACTCTGCTGGGGATGCTCTTCCTAGTGGGTTTAGCCTACTTTTTACTTGTATGTATTGTATGTTTATATTTATTTGTGATATATTTTTGTGTAAATTTGGGATGACTGTATTGTTTGTAATGTATGAATTGCTTGATATACTAATTGCTTGTATGCTTGGTGGTTTCTTGTGAGATGAGTTCTATACCCGAACTCGAGTGCACTTATGATAGGAGAATGACATAGTCTTGTTGACTTGTGTGGAGTTATTCCTTAGCAAGTTGACTTGCAAGCCCATTCAATTGGTGAAGGTCTTATTGGGATCAATAATGTCACACGAGTAGTCGTGGTTAGGCATTACTCTTTCCAATATAAACCTTAGAAGCCAAGTGTAACACCCTTCTAAAAATACCCCAAATATTTAATTAAAACCACAAAATATAATCAGAGTAGATATGCCATTAAGGGTGTCACACAAACACTTCACACCATTCACCAAAATATCCTGTCATGCTCATTTATTTAATTAAAATAAAACATTTGCATAATTCGCAGCGGATAAAATCTAACAACAATGCAAAACATGTAACACATTACATGTAAACTTGTTCAACAATCAACAATGAAAAACAAGTAAAACATCCCGTCCCGATGTTACATCTACCAGAGCATGACCCACTAAGGAACTACACTAGACTCCAAGGACTAGCTTCTACTCAATCACCTGCTCGTTACCTGAAACATAGTTGTAAGGGTGAGTTCCTCAATCGATATAATAAGCATTATAAAATATCATGTAATGCTAAGTAACTTAACGCATTCATCACCCAAATCAGATTACACATTCAACAATGGTAACATCAACTCAAAATCATATTCAACACAAACACAAAACACACGCATAATATTGGAATACGTCCATTCATATTATACGCCATACATACATTATGCAATGAGACTCCATGCATGCGGTACCGACTATTCGTGAACATATAGTTCAACCTCACCGATCAAATCCAGATACGGCTACCAAGCTCACTAGTCCCACTCATTTGAGACCTAGTGACTCACTCACTAATTCCTCACCATGGGAATTAGCTACCACCCCAAGGGCTATGATATGCACGCTAATCACCTAGCATGCAAACATCAACAACAATCCACAACAACTCACTCACTAATTCCTCACCATGGGAATTAGCTACCACCGTAAAGGCCATAATGTACATGCTAAATCACCTAGTATGCAAACATCAACAACAATTCAAAATAGACATATGCTCACACTCTAAGCCATAAACAGTCCATTCACAATTGCATACATAACAGATACATTCACAGTATTATGCATACCATCATACATCATCAGCATGTTTATCACAGAATCATATCATATCATGCTAAATAATAAATCACCGTATTAGCACACCCTACTAATACCTACACTGCTCAAAACAACGGGAAACGATCCCTACTATATCATACATCAGCTAAAATTACATTACTCAGCTGAACAACCAAAAACTGCACAACAACAGCACAGAAAAATCACAATTCTGCCCATACGCGTATTGCCTAGTCCCATACGCGTATGGCCCATTTCTCAGCCAATCCCATACGCGTATTGTTTGCCTCATACGCGTATGCTACGCGTACCACATCCTCATACACGTACCAACAGAGACAAAACTACGTTAAAATCATCATCTTCTTCATCCATACGCGTATTGCCTAGTGCCATACGCGTACCAGACCATCTCATACGCGTATTGCCTAGTGCCATACGCGTATGACCAGAAACCAGATTTCCAGATCTGCTATGGTTTTCTCTACTACGAGATTCTCAGATCCAACCTTCCACATTCCAATTTTTACACAACATTCATTCATATTGTCTAACACAGATCATACACTTTCAATCTCACAATTTCTAACCTTATTACCTCTAATTCCTACGAATTTCCTTCAATTATAATCCAAATTTCGTTCATCCAATATTTCACAAATTTCAGCATACATCATTCTAATCAGAGTCAAATCAATGGTTTATCACTACCCATTACATGTTAACCCATAATACCCATCAAACGACGATAACCCCCCTTACCTGAGTTAATCCGGCAAATCTCTGAGCTTCAAGTTTTTCCTTCCTTCAACCCTTGTTCTCTTGCTCTTTGCCCTTTTTCCACTTTAGAGTCGTTTCTCTGTTTTCACGTGAAAACCTCTTTTTGCCAAATGGGACTCTTTTTACTGATTCCAACATTATATTCCAATAATAATAATCCAATTATTTAATTAAATTAATAAATATATTATTAACTTATTTTAAATAATTATCTTATTTTTATCGGGGTGTTACAACTCTCCCCCACTAAAAGAGTTTTCGTCCTCGAAAACATACCTCAAGCGAACAACTCAGGATAAGACTCCTTCATCTGACTCTCAAGTTCCCAAGTCACATTGCCACCTGCTGGTCCTCCCCAAGCTACCTTTACCAAAGCAATCTCTTTACCCCGCAACTGCTTCAACTCTCGATCCTCGATCCTCATAGGTGATGTTTCAACAGTCAGGTTATCTCTCACCTGTACATCATCTACTTGGACCACATGCGACGGATCAGGAATGTACCTCCTCAACTGAGACACATGAAAAACCTCATGCAAATTCGCAAGTGACGGCGGTAAAGCGATACGATAGGCTACCTCCCCTATCCTCTCCAAAATCTGATAAGGACCAATAAATCGAGGTGTCAACTTCTTCGACTTCAAAGCTCGACCAACCCCAGTTATCGGAGTAACACGAAGAAACACATGATCTCCCTCTTGAAACTCAAGTGACTTCCTCCTCTTGTCGTGATAACTCTTCTGATGACTCTGAGCAATCCTCATCTTCTCCTGAATCATCTTAATCTTTTCCGTAGTTTGTTGAACAATCTCCGGTCCAACCACAACACTCTCACCGGACTCATACCAACATAAAGGTGTCCGACATCTCCTACCATACAAAGCTTCAAACGATGTCATACCAATGCTCGAATGAAAACTATTGTTGTAGGTAAACTCAATCAAAGGTAAATAACAATCCCAAGCACCTCCCTTTTCCAAAACACAAGCTCTCAAAAGATCCTCTAGTGACTGAATCGTCCTCTCAGTCTGACCATCAGTTTGCGGATGATATGCAGAACTCAATCTCAGCTTAGTTCCCAAAGCCCTCTGCAAACCTTCCCAGAACTTCGATGTAAATCTAGGATCTCTATCCGAAACAATACTCGACGGAATACCATGCAAACTTACAATCTTCTCAATATACAACTCAGCTAATCTCTCTAACGGATAATCCATTCTGATCAGAATGAAATGAGCCGATTTTGTCAATCTGTCAACAATCACCCAAATAGCTTCAAAATTCTTACTTGTCCTCGGTAAACCAGAAACAAAATCCATACTGATACTATCCCACTTCCACTCTGGAATAACCAACGGTTGCATTAGCCCAGACGGCTTCTGATGCTCAATCTTTGACTTCTGACAAGTCAAACAAGAATAAACAAAACTCGCAATTTCTCTTTTCATTCCCGGCCACCAAAATAACTTTTTCAAATCATGATACATCTTCGTAGCCCCAGGATGAATACTCAGGCCACTACGATGTCCTTCCTCAAGAATACTCTTCTTAAGCTCGGTAACATCCGGAATACACACCCGATTACCAAATTTCAAAACACCATTCTCATCAACTCTGAATTCACCACCTTGACCTTGATTCACTAGAGTCAACTTGTCCACCAAAAGCACATCGGATTTCCGACTCTCTCTAATCTCATCCAAAATACCACTTGTTAACTTCAACATTCCCAATTTAACACTATTGTGAGTACTCTCACACACCAAACTCAAGTCTCTAAACTGCTCAATTAAATCCAATTCCTTAACCATTAACATAGACATATGCAATGATTTCCGACTCAATGCATCAGCCACTATGTTTGCTTTACCCGGATGGTAATTCAAACCAAAGTCATAATCCTTCAGAAACTCTAACCATCTCCTCTGTCTCATATTCAGCTCTTTCTGATCAAACAAATACTTTAAACTTTTATGGTCGCTGAAAACCTCAAATCTTGACCCGTACAAGTAATGCCTCCATAACTTCAGAACAAATACCACAGCTGCCAATTCTAAATCGTGTGTCGGATAGTTCCTCTCATGAACCTTCAGTTGTCTCGAAGCATAAGCTACAACCTGCTTATTCTGCATCAAAACACCACCTAAACCCAACAATGAAGCATCACAGTAAACCTCAAATGGTTCTGACGGACTCGGTAATATCAGAATAGGAGCAATAGTTAACCTTCTCTTTAACTCTTGGAAACCTTCTTCACATTTTGAGTCCCAAACAAACGCTTGCCCCTTTCTAGTCAACATCGTCAACGGTAACGCCAACTTAGAAAATCCCTCAATAAATTTCCTATAATAATCTGCAAGTCCAAGAAAACTCCTTATCTCAGAAAGTGACTTCGGAGCTTCCCACTTAGATACCGCTTCTATCTTAGAAGGATCAACAGCAACACCACCTCTGGAAATCACATGACCAAGAAAACTAACCTCTTCTAACCAAAATTCACACTTGGACAATTTAGCAAATAACTTCTTTTCTCGTAGAACTCCTAAAACCACTCTCAAATGTTCAGCATGCTCTTCTTCAGATTTCGAATACACCAAAATATCGTCAATAAACACCACCACAAACTTGTCTAGGTACGGATGGAAAATCCTATTCATATACTCCATAAATACCCCAGGCGCATTAGTCACACCAAAAGGCATTACAGAATACTCATAATGTCCATACCTTGTTCTGAAAGCAGTCTTCTGAATATCTTCAGTTTTCACACGTATCTGATGATACCCAGACCTCAAATCTATTTTGCTGAACACACTCGCACCAACCAACTGATCCATCAAATCATCAATCCTCGGCAAAGGATACCGATTCTTGACCGTCACTTTATTCAGTTTCCTGTAGTCCACACACCACGGCTAGATCACAAATCGCCAGTTTATCTTTAGCCTCCAAAGTCGCTAGCAGCATAAACAACTCTGCTCCGTCTACTACTGCCTCATTCACCTGCCTTGCTGATAGAAACAAACTCTTTTCTTCCTCAATCTCAGGAAAGATCACAGTCTTATCAAAACAGTTGATATAGACTCGGTTAAACACCAACCAGTTCATACCCAGGATAACATCAATCTGCACTAGTGGAAGACACACAAGGTCCATCCCAAAGTCTCTACCAAAAATAGTCAAAGGACAATTTAAACAAACTGAAGTAGTAGTCACTGAACCCTTCGCAGGAGTATCAATCACCATACTCCCATGCATCTCAGATATCTCTAAATTAAGTTTCACAGCACAATCCAAAGATATAAAGGAATGAGTCGCACCTGTGTCAATAATAGCTACAAGAGGAAAGCCATTAATATAACACGTACCTCGGATCAAACGATCATCTGCAGAAGTCTCAGAATCCGATAAAGCAAAGACCTTGCCTCCCGACTAGTTCTCTCTCTTCGGCTTAGGACACTGTGGGCTGATATGACCCACTTCTCCACAGTTGAAACAAGTCACAGTCTTCAACCGGCACTCTGCAGCCAAGTGACCACCTTTTCCACACTTAAAACACTTCTTCTCATTACTGGTACACTCATGGATACGATGTCCCGCCTGACCACATCTGTAACACTTAGCAGGGGCACTGGAGTCTCCCCCACTAGGCCTCTTCATCCCACTCTGTCTCTGGAAACCTTTGCCAGCTGCATACGGTTTCCCACGATCATTCTGATTCTTGCCTTTCCTATCAACCCTTTGCTGATAGTTCTCCGCTCTGGCCTTGGTATCCTGTTCAAAAATCCTGCAACAGTCAACCAAGTAAGAAAACACTCTAATCCGCTGATACCCAATAGCCTGCTTGATCTCGGGACGTAACCCGTTCTCAAACTTCACACATTTTGAAAATTCCCCAGTAGCCTCATCATAGGGAGTGTAATACTTCGACAGCTCTGTGAACTTAGCAGCATACTCAGTAACAGACCGGTTGCCCTGCTTCAATTCCAAGAACTCTATCTCTTTCTTTCCTCTAACATCCTCTGGAAAGTACTTCCTCAGGAATCTCTCTCTGAACACCGCCCACGTGATTTCAGTACTTCCAGCAGCTTCCAACTCAGTGCGGGTAGCAACCCACCAATCATCTGCTTCCTCTGACAGCATATGCGTACCGAACCTGACCTTCTGGTTATCGGCACACTCAGTCACTCGGAAGATCCTCTCAATCTCTTTCAACCACTTCTGAGCACCATCTGGATCGTATGTTCCCTTGAACATTGGAGGATTATTCTTCTGGAACTCACTCAGTTGACGAGCAGCTCCCATTCCCACAACATTCGGATTCCCTCCAAGTACTCCAGCTAGCATACCCAGAGCCTCAGCAATCGCAGCATCGTCTCTACCTCTTCCAGCCATCTCTATTCTGAAAACCCAACAAGCTAAAACAATAAGTACTGATAGGGTTGCACAACACCTATCACATACAGGGAAACAGAATAATTACGACTTGACTCGACCGACTATGCTCTGATACCACTAATGTAACACCCTTCTAAAAATACCCCAAATATTTAATTAAAACCACAAAATATAATCAGAGTAGATATGCCATTAAGGGTGTCACACAAACACTTCACACCATTCACCAAAATATCCTGTCATGCTCATTTATTTAATTAAAATAAAACATTTGCATAATTCGCAGCGGATAAAATCTAACAACAATGCAAAACATGTAACACATTACATGTAAACTTGTTCAACAATCAACAATGAAAAACAAGTAAAACATCCCGTCCCGATGTTACATCTACCAGAGCATGACCCACTAAGGAACTACACTAGACTCCAAGGACTAGCTTCTACTCAATCACCTGCTCGTTACCTGAAACATAGTTGTAAGGGTGAGTTCCTCAATCGATATAATAAGCATTATAAAATATCATGTAATGCTAAGTAACTTAACGCATTCATCACCCAAATCAGATTACACATTCAGCAATGGTAACATCAACTCAAAATCATATTCAACACAAACACAAAACACACGCATAATATTGGAATACGTCCATTCATATTATACGCCATACATACATTATGCAATGAGACTCCATGCATGCGGTACCGACTATTCGTGAACATATAGTTCAATCTCACCGATCAAATCCAGATACGGCTACCAAGCTCACTAGTCCCACTCATTTGAGACCTAGTGACTCACTCACTAATTCCTCACCATGGGAATTAGCTACCACCCCAAGGGCTATGATATGCACGCTAATCACCTAGCATGCAAACATCAACAACAATCCACAACAACTCACTCACTAATTCCTCACCATGGGAATTAGCTACCACCGTAAAGGCCATAATATACATGCTAAATCACCTAGTATGCAAACATCAACAACAATTCAAAATAGACATATGCTCACACTCTAAGCCATAAACAGTCCATTCACAATTGCATACATAACAGATACATTCACAGTATTATGTATACCATCATACATCATCAGCATGTTTATCACAGAATCATATCATATCATGCTAAATAATAAATCACCGTATTAGCACACTCTACTAATACCTACACTGCTCAAAACAACGGGAAACGATCCCTACTATATCATACATCAGCTAAAATTACATTACTCAGCTGAACAACCAAAAACTGCACAACAACAGCACAGAAAAATCACAATTCTGCCCATACGTGTATTGCCTAGTCCCATACGCGTATGGCCCATTTCTCAGCCAATCCCATACGCGTATTGTTTGCCTCATACGCGTATGCTACGCGTACCACATCCTCATACACGTACCAACAGAGACAAAACTACGTTAAAATCATCATCTTCTTCATCCATACGCGTATTGCCTAGTGCCATACGCGTACCAGACCATCTCATACGCGTATTGCCTAGTGCCATACGCGTATGACCAGAAACCAGATTTCCAGATCTGCTATGGTTTTCTCTGCTACGAGATTCTCAGATCCAACCTTCCACATTCCAATTTTTACACAACATTCATTCATATTGTCTAACACAGATCATACACTTTCAATCTCACAATTTCTAACCTTATTACCTCTAATTCCTACGAATTTCCTTCAATTATAATCCAAATTTCGTTCATCCAATATTTCACAAATTTCAGCATACATCATTCTAATCAGAGTCAAATCAATGGTTTATCACTACCCATTACATGTTAACCCATAATACCCATCAAACGACGATAACCCCCCTTACCTGAGTTAATCCGGCAAATCTCTGAGCTTCAAGCTTTTCCTTCCTTCAACCCTTGTTCTCTTGCTCTTTGCCCTTTTTCCACTTTAGAGTCGTTTCTCTGTTTTCACGTGAAAACCTCTTTTTGCCAAATGGGACTCTTTTTACTGATTCCAACATTATATTCCAATAATAATAATCCAATTATTTAATTAAATTAATAAATATATTATTAACTTATTTTAAATAATTATCTTATTTTTATCGGGGTGTTACACCAAGGACCTTAGATACCTAGCCCATCTTGGCCTATTTTAGGATGTAGTGCAAAGGTCGTTCAAGTGTAAGATTTGATACGATTGTTACACGATACTACACTCATAAGAGTCTCTCTTGAGAATATTCTTGGAATACGAGTAGTCGTTTTATCTGATAATATCCGAAAGATGGTATGATGACTATGGGGACCTTTTTAGAACATGATTGTCAGGTTTAACCATAGTACACTTCCATTGGGTGGTTCTTAACCGAGACTCCATGCTCGTGACTTACAACAAACCCTTGATTTGCGGTTGATCCGTTCTCGTATATCCTCAATATCAATGGAACTTGGATGTTGATAAGGTGTAAACCATAATCCACCAAAATGGATGATTGATATTGACGATGACGTGAGCCATCCCGTGACCTTTGTATGGTGTGAATCGTTTGATCCTTGAGTGTGATTATTGCATCCATGCATTCATGCATTCACTTGCTTCCATATCATTGACAATAAAATTTTCAAGGAACTTAAGAGGTCTATTTGCAAATTTTCAGACATGGATAAGCAAAGAAGGAATATGAAGAAGTACAGTTTCAGACAACCCGACTTGAAAGAGTTAAGGAGTTTGACATCTTATGTATTAGAGCCCTTGGAGTTCAAAGCTCGCCATGGGAAGCTTCTGTCTATTCTTTTTACCAAGGTGGATGAGGGTCTGATGAGTGTGTTGGTACAGTTCTACGATCCTCTGTATCGTTGCTTCACTTTTCCGGATTTCCAGCTTTTGCCTACACTTGAGGAGTATGCCTATCATATGGGTATACCTATTCTTGATCAGTTTCCGTTCAGTGGCTTAGAGAAGATTCCGTCTTCTCAGGAGATTGTTGATATGCTTCATATGGATGTATCTGACATTGTTGCTAATATGACTACCAAAGGAGGAATTCAAGGTCTCCCATCTGATTTTCTCATTGCCCAAGCTACTTTGTTTGGGAAGGCCATGAGTGAGGACGCCTTTGAAGCCATATTTGTACTACTCATCTATGGGCTAGTGTTATTTCCCAACATCGACAATTTTGTGGATGTGAGCGCTATTAGGATTTTCTCTTCTCTTAATCTCGTTCTAACTCTGTTGGGCGACACTTATTTATCTTTGCATATGAGGAATGCAAAGGGTGGTGGATCCATTGTGTGCTGTCTGCCTCTGTTATACAAGTGGTTTATTTCTCACTTGCCTCAGACGCTTGCCTTCAAGGAGAACAAGGGATGTCTACGGTGGTCTGCGAGACTCATGTCTCTCACTAATGATGATATCTTTTGGTATAATCGTGTTTATGATGGCGTTCAGATGATTGACTCTTGTGGTGAATTCTCCAATGTACCTCTTCTTGGTACATATGGTGGAATTAACTACAACCCTGTTTTGGCTCGCCGTCAGCTTGGGTTCCCCTTAAAGGATAAACCTAACAATATTTTGTTGGAAGGTGTGTTCTTTCAAGAGGGTAAAGATCCCCAGAACTTGAAGGAAAGGATGGTCCGCACCTAGCGCAAAGTTCATAGGAAGGGAAGGAAGGAGCTTGGTCCGAAGAATTGTATTGCTTTGGAACCCTACACCGCTTGGGTGAGGAAGAGAGCTCTTGAGTACCGAATTCCTTATGATTATCCGAGACCTACCCCTATGGTTATGGTTGGGCCTTCAACCCTACCTAATCAAGGAGTTGAGGAGTTGAGAGATGAAGACCGGTCACGTGCTTGGATTCGTGAGCGTGAGGAACTTCTTCAGCAGCTCAAAGATAAGGATACAGTGATAGAATTTCTAGAGCATTAGGTTATTGATGAGCCTGGTGATGTGGTTACTTCTCTTCTTCCTCAGTCATCCAGGTTTTGGAAGAGAAAGTATGATCGGCTCGCCAAGGAGAAGGCCGACATGGAAGCAACTTATGAGAGAGAGGTGAAGAGGCTTTGTGCAACTTATCTTCCGATCTCAAGAGCTTTGGACGATTGTTTCTAGGGCTCCATAGGATGTTTATTCTCCTTTCCTCTTGTATTGTATTTGGTTACCAAAACTGTACTACTTCATTGGTGTAAAAAGTTTCCAAATATTATTGCTATGAGTATTCCATATATGTCTTAAAAGTTAAATATCTTCAAATATTTGCAAATAGATCTCTATAAAGTTCCTCAAATAAAAAACAAATCATATGCACAAACATTGCATGCATCATATGCATAAGCAGTTTTTGTTCCAAGCTCTTGATCAGTGGTCTAACTCTTTGCTCTTCATTTATTTTGAAGACAAGCTGACACACTGGTATCATACTAGAGCTAATCATCCAAGGATAATGGAGAACTTAGAACAATAGAACCGGGATCTGAAGGAAGAGATTTCTAGGCTAACTGCCATGATGGAGTTAGTGCTGGCCGTCCAGAGCCAAGCTTCGCTAACTCCTGTAACTCCTCCCGCGAGGACTGTCCTATCAGAGATAGCAACTTCCACTGGGTCTGCTGCAATAGCCCATTTTTCTCCGTCTATGCCAGTCGGGTTCCCTTGGAGAATGCCCGCTAATTTTGTGCCAGAGGGTTTTGCTCCTACTCTCGCTTCTTTGTCGGCATCTAGCTGTTGCACCCCAAAATTTGCCCTCTATTTTTAACTCTAACCAATTTTTTTGTTTCACATTCATTTGCATCATCTTCATAGCATAACATTTTTTCTGTCTTAATATTAGCCAGAATAGTTTCTCGGAATTTACAAACAGACTGGTCAAATTAACTTTTTAACTGTGCCTAAAATTAGTCAACGAAAAAATGTCAAGTTTAAGTTTGCAAATGTCGGTAACATTAATCTGCGGTTCACGTGGTTTAATTTGACATGCTAAAAATATTTTTACGACTATTTTTGGTCATATGTTGATCAGTCTGAGCAGTTTAAACGGTCATAATTTTTATTTCAAAATCCGACCAAACGCTGTATTTTTCCGAGTCATTTATTTCGCGCTGATTATTTTGACGTGTTCATTTTATTTTTTCGAGCATTTTGGTGCCTGATTTTTTTTTTGAGTCTATTTATTTTTATATTGGGTCTAGAATAAATAAATAGGTTAATTAGTTTTCATTTTAATTTTAACTATTTTAATTATTTAACTTTATTCAGTTTTTAATTTAATATTGGGTTTCAAAATAAACTTAGGCCCATTATCATTAACCTAATTTGTTCCTATATATATTTACTAGCATGACTGATAGAGGGAGACCGAAAGACAGAACAAAAAAGAGAAACTGAGAGTGGCTGATCTATACTATCATACACACAGTTTGGTAATAATTTATATATGATATATACTTTATCTATTTTGTTGATATATTTGATTATGTTTTCGGATCGGATCGTGTCAATACGCCGTTTTCACATATACGTGTATGAGGCGTGACATTTGTGTTATCCGATCCAGTTGCGATGATCGCAATTTTGCGCTAGCAACGCCGTTGTTTTTTTTAATTCATTTTTTTTATATATATACATATATTTAGATCTGCACTTTTTTTTTTCATAACTAACTACCCTGATTTTTCCTAAACCCTGACAATTTCGCCACAAACTCTAAATTTCAAACCTAAAACTTTAACCGTGTTGTTTCCTCTAAACCATAAACCTTTTCTTAAACCTTAACAAACCTTATTATTATTTCCTATTTTCGCTCATATTTATGTTATTCATACACTGTAACTGCTTCGCCCTTGTAATATTTTAAGTTTTAACTTGTATTATTTTCAGTTTTACTTTTCGCCATCTTTATTATGTAACTGCACCAAAGCGTTGTAATAATTAGGGTTTTATTTTCTGCCATTGATTTTCTGCCATTTTATTTTTCTGCCATTTATTTTTCTGCCATTTAAATTCCTACCATTGATCCTATATTAACTGCGTGGTTTAGTAATGTAGGGCGTGAAAACCTACTAAATTAATTATTTAATATTTTTCTATAACCTTTATTTTTTTTTGTAAATAAATAATAAATACTAACTATTTTAATAACTTTTTTTTATTACTTACTTATAATAATAAATCCTTATATATTTTGTAAATAAAATCTAATTGACCATTTTTCTAATTGAATAATAATAATAAACCTATTAATCTAATAATTTGATATTTTCTATAACCTTTATTTATTTTGTAAATAACAAACTTAATATTTTTCATATAACTCTTTTATTTTATAATTTGTACATTAATATATTTTAAATTCTTTTATTATTACTAATTTATTTTAAACTCATATTTTTCTAATAACTTCTAAAAAAATCTAACTTGTCTAACCTAAAATAATTTCTTTTAAAATTCTAACCTTTTTATTATCACTTTATTATTATTGTTATTTTATTATTGCTTTATTACCATCGTTTATTTATTATTTTATTATTATTTGCTTTTATCTATTCTATTTTTGCTTCATCATTTTCCTTATTTTAATTTCGTTTTATTTATAATATTATGAACAAATGTATAGGTTGTAAATTTATTCTTTCTCGCCTGATTATTATGTATCTGTCCCATAGCCATGTAATAGTTTAGGAATTTATTTTTCTTGCTTTTACTTTTGTAAATATTTATAGCGTGGTTAGTAATTTAGGGAGTGCAAAAAAAACTAACTGTAAATAATTGAACTTAGAAAATTAAATTCAAGACAAATATCTGAAAAATAACACTCACACACGTAAGTCGATCTTTGATCGCCATCTGTACTTCCTAGGGTATTCCTCTTGGTTGCCTTCTTTAAATGGTCAAGTCCCTCGAAAATAGGGGTGCCTTAAGCAAAGTCCCTTCAAACAGAAAAATCATCAAGTCCCTATAAACATAAAAGATCAAGTCCCTACGAGGTTGCCTACGATATAATGATCTTGTCCCTTCGGTAAATATGATGATAGTCCCTACGAGTTGCTAAAGACACCCCTTATGTTGCCTTCATTGACCATACGATGACCCTACGCCCGTCCCTTAAACACATCCAAAGTAATGACTACCCATTCCTTAATAATAGGGACAGTCTTACCATTGAAAGAATATACGAGAACACGAAAGACTTAATCTAGGGTAGGTATCTCATAGTTACTTGCTCACACTTTTCAAAATTACTTTTACACCTCACAATTTCTAAACTAGGCTTTGTATACACCCATACGAGGGTCATTACAAAGTACTTAAAGAAATTTTTCTAATCACACACTACACTCTTGCAAACAAACAAAGTGAGCTAAGTAACTAAGAGCCCATGGATAACCATGGATATAAAGGGTGCTAATACCTTCCCTTTGTATAACCTACCCCCCGAACTCAAAATCTTTTTAAGGTCTTTCCTGTTCTTTTATGTCCTTTCCTTTTGGATAAAATAAAAGTCGGTGGCGACTCTTGCTATCCGCAACATTTAACTAAAGTCAGTTCTCCCACCGTGTTACACTAGCCAGGTCCTATCTGTGCCACCTCCCGTAATGCACACCTTACATCGTGTTGAAGACACCATCTATCATTCTGAACCGTCTGAGGGTCCGGATGTTTATGAGAAGATGGACGAGATGAAAGACCAATTCCTTGAGTTGCGCAAGGAACTAAAGACTCTGAGGGGTAAGGACCTCTTTGGTAAAATTGCTGCTGAGTTGTGCCTAGTGCCTAACATGAAGATCCCTGTTAAATTCAAAGTGCCTGACTTTGAGAAGTATAAGGGAAACACATGCCCTCTCGGCCATCTTGTGATATATGCTCGCAAGATGTCAACTCAGACCAACAATGATCAACTTCTTATCCACTATTTTCAGGATAGCCTGACTGGTGCTGCGCTCCGGTGGTATATGGGGTTGGAGACTGCAAGCATCCGCTCTTTCAACGACTTAGGCGAGGCCTTCGTCAAGCAGTACAAATATAATATGGATATGGCTCCGGATAGGGACCAATTGAGGGTGATGCCGCAGAAGGACAAAGAGACCTTCAAGGAGTATGCCCAGAGATGGCGAGAATTGGCAGCTCAGATAGTGCCACCCCTAGAAGAGAAGGAGATGACAAAGATCTTTTTAAAGACTTTGAGCTCTTTCTATTATGAAAGAATGATCGCCAGTTCTCCCTCATACTTCACCGAAATGGTGAATATGGGGATGAGATTGGAAGAAGGGGTCCGTGAAGGACGGTTATCTAAAGAAGATAGCTCCTCAGCAAAGGAATATGGAGGCTTTGCTAGGAAGAAGGAGGGAGAGACTCATGTTGTGTCCTCCCATATTAAGAGAAGGCCCTTTATAAGGAGGAAGGATGTGCGTCCTGCCGTCAACCAACACCAGGTGGCTCATATAGCACCTGCTTTTAGAGAAGTTCATCATCATCAACAACAACAACATCGTCAACAACAACAGGCCTACCAGCCTCGCAATAATAATAACACAAGCACCAACAACTACGAGAGGAAGAGGGTAACCTTTGTCCCGATTCCAATGACATATGTTGAGCTTTATCCTTCCTTAATTGATAGGAAGTTGATCACTCCACGAGACCCTCCTGATGTACCAACCAACCCTCAATGGTGGTATAAGCCAGAGTTTCATTGTGTATATCATTCCGGTGCTCCCAGACATGACGTGGAAAACTGTTATCCATTGAAGACCAAGGTGCAAGACCTTGTGAGAAGTGGGATATTGTTTTTCGAGGACGTAGGTCCTAATGTTAAGAAGAACCCATTGCCCGAGCATGGGAAGGCAGTTGTTAACATGGTCCAGGGATGCCCTAGCAAGTATAAAGTCCTGTATGTTAATGACATAAGGCAATCTTTGGTCGAGATGCATAAGCTATTGTGTGAACACAGTCATTACGAGCATGACCATGATAGGTGCCAGGTGTGCACTATCAATGAGAGAGGATACCGACAAGTAAGAAAGGACATCCAAGAGATGATTGATCAAAGGATGATTGAAATACTTCAGAACCGTAATGAGGACAAAGTTTATGTTATCACCCCGGTGTTTAAAATTCCTGAGCCTGTTGTCGTCAAGTATGATGGCAGCAAGAAGATGGTATCACCATCTCTTGTGATCAAGCCAGCGGGTCCGGTCCCGTATGTATCTGACAAAGTTGTTCCCTACCGATTTAACGTTGTGATGCTAGAAGATGGAAAGGAGGTGTTGTTGCCCTCAACTTCCATGGTGAGCATCTTAGACGTCAGTGGAGTGACCCGTAGTGGTCGTGTTTTCTCGGTGCAGCCGAAATCCTACGAAGACGTCATGAGAATAACTGTTGTTAATCCTGCCGGTCTTGTGGGGACTTCTTCTTCTAATAATTCTGTTCCTGTTGTTGACCTTGTTGTTGTCAAAAATAATAACACTCCTATCCTAGTTGGCCAGTCTGGCATTCTGAAAGAGGATGGTGATGAGATGCTGAGGCTCATCAATAGGAGTGAATATAACGTTGTTGATCAGCTGCTACAAACTCCATCAAAGATATCTGTCTTATCTTTGTTGATGAATTCTGAGCCACACCGTGAAGCTTTGCAGAGGGTGTTGGACGTGGCATACGTGGACCATGATGTCACAATAGAGCAATTTGATAGCATTGTTGCAAATATAACCGCTCGCAACAATTTGAGCTTCTGCGATGCTAATCTTCCCGAGGAGGGAAAAGACCACAATTTGGCTTTACACATATCAATGAACTGTAAGGATGATGCCCTGTCCAATGTGTTGGTGGACACATGATCATCTCTTAATGTGTTGCCAAAATCCACTCTCGCTAAATTTTCGTACCAAGGGCCTCCCATGAGGCAGAGTGGAGTTGTTGTGAAGGCGTTTGATGGATCGCGCAAAACTGTGATCAGCGAATTAGAACTCCTGATCAAGATTGGACCTAGTGATTTCCATATCACTTTTGAGGTCATGGATATTCATCCGTCTTACAACTGTTTGCTTGGCAGACCATCGATTCACGAGGCAGGCGCCGTGACATCCACCCTACACCAAAAATTGAAGTTTGTAAAGAATAAGAAGTTGGTGGTGATAGGGGGAGAGAAGACTCTTTTGGTTAGTCATTTATCTTCCTTCTCCTATATTGATGCTGAGGATGAGGTTGGGACTCCGTTCCAAGCCTTGTCTATTGCTAAACCTTCAAGGAAAGGACTTTCATCATTTTTCTCCTACAACAATGAAAAGTTGGCCATTGAGTATGGTGAAACTACTGGTTTGGGGAAAATGATCAAGTTGGAAGATAATAAGTCCCGAGCTGGTATAGGGTATTCTTCTGGTGTTTCCAATGAGCGTGGGCTGTTCCAGAGTGGTGGTTTTATCCACACCGTTGAGGATCAGGAAGCTGCTGCCATTGTTGAAGATGATGAAGAGGAAGACCTTGGCAACTTTGTCATACCTGGCGGAATCTGCTATAATTGGGTCGCTGTTGATTTTCCAACAGTTATCCATAAGTCAACGTAATGTGTTCATTTTGTTTAAAAACCTTTCTCCCATGCCAAAAGGAGAAGTGAAGACATTGTTGGCAAAATTTGATTAATACAATGATATTCATTCAATAATCACATGTTAAATGTTTGTTTTATCAAAATTATTTTTCCCTTTTTGCTTTTTGCATGAAATTGGTGATCACCATAAAACCCTAAAAAAGAGAATAAAATCAATCTTTTCATCTACATAATGATTTTCCTTGTTTGAATTCTGAAATCTCTTTTATACTTAAAATCATTATGCAGGTTAATTAAACCCATTGAACATAATGATCCAACACCATCTCCCAACTTTGAGTTCTCTGCATTTGAGGCAGAAGAAGATGATGTTGAAGAGATTCCTGATGAGATTACCCGTCTGCTTGAGCACGAGGATAAGATCATTCAGCCGCATCTTGAGAATCTGGAAACAGTCAACCTGGGGTCTGAAGATTGCATTCGTGAGGTGAAGATTGGGGCACTCCTTGAAGAGTCTGTTAAGGAGGGGTTGATTGAGTTGCTACGAGAATATGTCGACGTCTTTGCCTGGTCGTATGAAGACATGCCTGGTCTAGATACTGATATTGTGCAACATTTCTTACTGCTGAAGCCTGAGTGTGTGCATGTGAAGCAGAAGCTTAGGAGAACTCATCCTGATATGGCAGTGAAGATTAAAGAAGAAGTTCAGAAGCAAATTGATGCAGGGTTTCTGATGACTTCTACATATCCTCAATGGGTGGCCAATATTGTGCTTGTGCCTAAGAAAGATGGAAAAGGCCGAATGTGTATAGACTACCGTGACTTGAATAAAGCTAGTCTGAAAGATGATTTTCCTCTACCACACATTGATATGTTGGTAGACAATACAACCAAATTCAATGTCTTCTCATTTATGGAGAAGATAACATTCATCACACCTTGGGGAACATTCTGTTATCGAGTGATGCCCTTCGGTTTGAAGAACTCCAGAGCCACGTATCAACGTGCTATGACTACCTTGTTTCATGATATGATGCACAAGGAGATCGAGGTGTATGTTGATGATATGATTGCAAAGTCGAAAATGGAAGTTGAACATGTAGAACACTTGTTGAAGCTTTTTCAGCGTTTGAGAAAGTACAAACTCCATCTGAATCCGAACAAGTGTACATTTGGAGTCCGTTCCGGCAAGTTATTGGGCTTTATTGTCAGCAAAAGAGGTATTGAAGTTGATCCTGCCAAGGTCAAAGCAATACAGGAGATGCATACGCCCAAAACTAAGAAGCAAGTCTGAGGGTTTCTTGGCCGCTTGAATTACATTTCGAGATTTATATCCCACATGACTGCCACATGTGCGCCTATATTCAAGCTCCTCCGGAAAGATCATCGTCATGATTGGACCGAGGATTTCCAGAAGGCCTTTGACAGTATCAAAGAGTATATGTCCGAGCCTCTGATTCTGTCCCCGCCTGTTGAAGGGAGACCGTTGATTATGTACTTGACTGTGCTTGATGATTCCATGGGTTGTGTACTAGGTCAGCAAGATGAATCAGGGAAGAAAGAGTTTGCGATATACTACTTAAGTAAGAAGTTCACTGATTGTGAGTCTTGATACTCAACGCTTGAGAAGACATGATGTGCTTTGGCTTGGACTGCTAAGTGCTTACGCCAGTATATGTTGAATCATACAACTTGGTTGATATCCAAAATGGATCCAATCAATTATATCTTTGAGAAGCCTGCTTTAACTAGGAGGATTGCCCGTTGGAAGATGTTGTTATCTGAATATGATATTGAGTATCGAGCTCAAAAAGCTATTAAAGGTAGTATCTTGGCTGATCATTTGGCACATCAACCAATTGAAGATTATCAGTTTATTCAGTACGACTTCCCAGATGAGGAGATTCTGTATTTGAAGATGAAAGATTGCGATGAGCCTACGCTCGATGAAGGGCCAGAGCCTGGTTCCCGATGGGGTATGGTGTTCGATGGTGCTGTTAATCAGAATGGAAATGGTATTGGGGAAGTGATTATTACTCCTCAAGGCACACATTTTCCTTTTATAGCAAGGCTAACTTTCAAATGCACGAATAATATGGCGGAGTATGAGGCTTGAATTATGGGTTTGGAAGAATGTATTGATCTTAGGATCAAACATCTTGATGTTTATGGTGATTCGGCCCTTGTTGTTAATCAGATTAAGGGTGAATGGGAGACGAATTAGCCTGGCCTCATCCCATATAGAGATTATGCGAGGAGGATTTCAACTTTCTTTATTGAGGTTGACATCCATCATATTCCTCGAGATGAGAATCGGATGTCGGATGCTCTCGCTACGCTTGCTTCAATGATTGTGGTGAAGTATTGGAATGAAGTTCCTAATATTATTGTGATGTGCTTGGATAGACCAGTTCATGTATTTGCAGTTGAAGAAGTGAAAGATGATAAGCCATGGTATTACGATATCAAGTGTTTTCTTCAGAGTCAGATTTACCCGCCTGGGGCATCTGTTAAAGATAAGAAGACTTTGAGGAGATTGTCTGGCGATTTCTACCTTAATGGTGATGTGCTTTACAAGAGGAATTTTGACATGGTTTTGCTCAGATGCATGGATAGACACGAAGCAGACCTGTTGATGACTGAAGTCCATGAGGGTTCATTTGGTACTCATTCCAATGGACATGCTATGGCAAAGAAGATGTTGAGAATAGGCTACTATTGGCTGACAATGGAGTCTGACCGCTGCAAGTATGTGAAGAAATGCCATAAGTGTCAGATTTATGCAGATAAGATTCATATTCCCCCGACACTTCTGAATGTTATTTCCTCACCATGGCCTTTCTCCATGTGGGGAATTGACATGATTGGCATGACTGAACCAAAGGCGTCAAACGGTCACCGTTTTATTCTCGTAGCTATTGATTACTTCACCAAGTGGGTTGAAGCGGCATCATACGCGAATGTGACCAGGCAGGTGGTTGTGAAGTTTATCAAGAATCAACTCATATACCGATATGGGGTGCCAGACAAGATTATTACTGATAATGGATCTAACTTGAACAACAAGATGATGAAAGAGCTGTGTAGCGAGTTCAAGATTGCACATCATAGTTCTTCTCCCTATAGACCCAAGATGAATGGGGTTGTTGAAGCTGCTAACAAGAACATCAAGAAGATTATTTAGAAGATGGTTGTTACATACAAAGATTGGCATGAGATGCTGCCATTTTCTTTGCATGACTATCGTACATTTGTCCGCACTTCAACAAGGGAAACCCCTTTCTCCCTTGTATATGGCGTGGAGGTTGTGCTCCCCGTGGAGGTTGAGATCCCATCAATGACAGTCTTGATGGAAGCCAAGTTGACTGAGGCTGAATGGGTTCAGAGTCTTTATGACCAGTTGAACTTGATTGAAGAGAAGAGATTAACTGCCATGTGCCATGGTCAGTTGTATCAGCAAAGGATGAAGAAAGCCTTTGATAAAAAAGTCAAACCTCGTGTGTTCCGAGAAGGTGATCTCATGCTCAAGAAAGTCTTGTCTTTCGCGCCCGATTCCAGGGTAAGTGGACTCCAAACTATGAAGGTCCATATGTTGTTTAGAGAGCCTTTTCAGGAGGTGCTTTGTTGCTTACAACTATGGATGGGGAGGATTTCACTCGTCCTGTGAATTCAGATGCAGTCAAGAAATACTTTGCCTAAAAATAAAAACAGAATAGCTCGCTAAGTTGAAAACCCAAAAGGGCGGCTTAGGCAAAAATGAGCGTCTCGGTGGATTGAAAACCCGAAAGGGCGGTCCAGGCAAAAGTTAGAGACATAAAATAAAATATACATATCCCGCTAGATTGAGTACCTCACCCTGGGGAAATTTAGGCAAAAATTAGGGATTTGGCAAGTAACTGCATCTTGACAAGACTTTGTTCTATAACCGTTGTCTATCAAAGATTCTCGCTTAGTCATCATCAACTGAAGCTTCAAATACATTGGATTCAGAGTTGGTGGAGAAATGGTCATTATGTTCAATGTAGCCCTTTTTCCAATATATATCACCAATTTCGAATTTGTAAAGATCCATGGAGTCTCACCATTTGTGGACTACCATTCTATCAAATAAATTTGAGCCTTTATCCAATTCTTTGCACTCTTATTGGTTTCCGTTTAACAAATGTTTGCATGTTTTAATTGATAAATATCATTATTTTAAACAAATAAAGTTTTATAAACTGTTTTAAACAAAGTGAACAGTCACAATGACTGAAAGGATAAATAGAATGTCTTCAGTGCTCTCCCAAGGGTAGTATGATTTCTAAAGGGTAAGACATTCGTTCATATTCTGGCATGTTTATATCCTCTTCATCAGCTTTCAGTTGGTTCCTCAGCATGAAGATGTCTAGAGCAGTTGGAGAATGACTTGTTCCCCTTTTCATCCCCAGCATGGCACGTATTGACAAAGGATTTGTTTCCGATTCCCTCAGCCAGGACAATTCCTCTGGGAGTACTCGTAGTTTATCCCCACTAGGGTTGCTTACAGTCCATCCCCAGTGGAGTTACCTGATCCGAGCTTGATAATTGGTATCCCCTCCGAGTTTGAAGATCTCTTCCAATATTGGACGGCGATGAGGAAGATATGTTATTTCCTGCCCCAGCGGAGCAGGTGGATCTTTCTCCCCTTAGCAAAGATGTCTCTCCAGCAATTAGAAGAGAATGATTTGATTGATGTGTATCTGTTTGGCGATTGTTCCCCATGGAGTTTCACCTCATTCCTCGATAAGTTCCCCAGTAGAGTTTCTTCTACGACGGATCTTATTGGTATCCTGTCACCTGTCCCCGAGATTTGTTGGAAAATCCCCGGCAATCGGAAGTTGTGACTTTGCCTACCCCATCGGTGGTCTATGTCTCCTGGTATTAGATCATCCCCACCAGAACTGATTTCTCCTGTGGGCTTGGCCTTTCTCTTTTGAGATGTTATACCGGATGTCCGTTCGTGGCTCTTGAGCCTGTTTGTGTTAGATATGTCTGTCTGTCAGCATTAATCATACATAAACCATGCATATACATGCATAATCATAACACTCAGATATTCATGATGTATCCTTTTCCATATATCTTTGCTTGTTATCTCCTACTATTGGTAAATATTTTTCCCTAAGCAGATGTTTGTGTCTGATCTCTCCATATAGAGTCAGCCCCATAGGCCGAAAGTGTCTATATTTCCTTCTTTATTCCCCACTGAGTTATGTCCTCGTGGATGATTATTGTTTCAGTTTCCTCCTCGGTCGTGTATTGGGATGGAATTACTCCCCTGAGTTATATCCTCATCAGGTTGAGTCTTGTTTAATTGCGTCTTTCTAGTTTGTTCCTAGATTGACCCCCTTTCTTGTTATTCCCCTGCAGTTTCCTGTGGTTTAGTTGTTCAATTGCTCAGTAACCAGTAATTGTTCATCCTTTTCCCCAGCGAACTTTGTGGCCTTCTACCTAGTAACCGGTAGTTGTAAGTCCTTTTTCTATGGTTTTATGCCCAGTAACCGGTAGATGTAATCCCCTCTTTGTTGGTTATCTTTATCCAATATTCGGTGTTGATATTCCTCCACTTTTGAGTATACCACCCAGTAATCGGTGTTATATCTCCTGGATAATTGCTCTTATCAAGCAATTCATCCCCCTGCCGAGTCATCTTTCATTTACCCTTGTTTGGTAATGATTGTTTCTCCTTCTGATTGGTCATCATTTTATACCCAGTAATCGGTATCCCGATGTCCTTTCTTTTTGGTCGATTTGTCCTTTATTAACCCAGTAACCGGTTGTGGATAATCTTCCATGCGAGTATGTTATCTACGTTATGACAATAATAGATAATATGTCTCATGCGCTCTTCAGTTGAAGTCTTTGTTCTTCCCCAGTCGAGTAAGATTTGTATTTCCTTGTGGAATCGAATGCCCATCCTATAAGTCGAGTTTGCTTTTTCAGCCCTCCTTTCGGATGATGAGTGTCTTGGATATGTTCCCAATTCACGCCTCGTTAGTCACCTATTATATGCCCAGTAACTAGTATCTCTGGTGTTCCTTCCTTCTACTCCCTATTATGACTTTTTGTCCCCTATGGAGTCAGATTTTCCTAAGTTGAGATGTGCCTTTTGGGGCCCTCCTCAGATGTTTCGGATGATTGATATCTCTCACCCTTATACCGGTCTTAGATATTCTTTCTCCTTGAGTGTGTTGTTTTCTCACCCAGTAGCCGGTGTTTCGATAACATGTCTCTCTTTGAGTTTGTTACCCCGTAACCGGTAATATCTCGTTGTTTCTTCCTCAGCTGAGTCCTTTGTGGACATCCCCGTCTGAGTCCGGATTTTTTCATCTGAAGTATCCTTTGTGGATAGTTTTGCTGTATTGGCATATTCCCCAATACATGCATTTTTGCGTCAGCTCGAGTCTTTCCATTGATTTATTTTCATGGAATCCCTTTGTGTCTCCCAACAAGTTTTCAAGTCGTGACCTGCTCACGCATTTTTACCCTATTTTTCCCAGAGTCTCTGTCTCCCTAGCGAGTGCGTTACTCCTACGGATTTTTCAGTTTCTCCCGATTTCTTTTCCTTTGTGGCAATTATTCACCATGAAGATTTTATTTTTACAGGTATACATTTGCATCATGAGGTCTCTTAGGGACCAAAATTCGTCTCTTTGTTTTTATTTAAGCCCATTCTACCTCGTCGAGACGAAGATTTTAACCTTCATATCTCCGGCTAGAATGACCTTAAATAGGGGCATCTGTAAGACCCTAGTTTTGACCCTAAGATCCCTCGTGGCATCATATCATTTGCTTTGCATTGCCTCAAAGATCATAGCATGTGTGTGTCGCATCCGCGAAAAACAACCGGCGAGCTGAAACAAAAAACAACACAGAGCCGCCATCGTGCGTTATTTATCCCAAAGAGGGAAAGGAAACGCTCAGAGTAAACCTGGGAAAAGCAAGGTCTCGCGACCAACGAGAAAGGGTACGGGAGTCGGTTACGCAAGGGGAAGGTATTAGCACCCCTCACGTCCGTCGTACTCGACGGGATCCACGCTCTAGAAGAAAGAAAAGGTTGCTAAACAAACATCACACACACACACCGAAACAACACAGGTGGGGTAAAAGAGGAGGGGGCTCGCTAGGACATCGCGTCCTATGCCTACGTATCTCGTCTGGAACGAGAATCAGAGCTGCCGTAGTTCGGCTCACGCACGCCAAACAAACAAACACAAACACAGGCAAACATGGAACCCGAATGCCAATCGCTGGACTTACATCGGCTTCCGAACCAAACAAACACATTCAGGATACGGACAGCCAATCGCTGGGCTTACATCCATATCCTGACACACAAGAGGATTAACAAGCAAACACACACAAAAAGAAAAAAGTGCCCGGGAAGACCTCGCGCGGTCTCCTGCCTACGTACCTCATCTGGTATGAGGATCAGGGCGACGTAGTTCCCCTGAAAGGGAAAGAAATTCTAGCCAGAGACAAAGGGAAGACACACTACCAGGGAGTTGTACTCGAGCCTAGTGTTATCATGCATCATTGCCCTATGTCATGGTTCCTATCTACTTGCACAACAGCAAGCTAATCCTAACCAGGAAGAACAAGCATGCAAGCATCAACAAAACAAAACAAACATTTCAAGCAAATATTCACAAAGCACACACTATATCCAGTCAGAAGTGGGCTCAAACAAAGGGTTCGACTGCCAAGGCAAGTCATCTGTACAAGGGTAGAGTTAGCTCTTAACCTTGCCATTGAGAGGCTAAGGTGAAGCTGATGAAAGGTGAGTGAAGATGAGACTTCACAGCTCTTATCCCTGGCCAGGGAGAGCTTCAGACAAAGGAGCGTGGGTCTAGAATGGAGGGACCCTTCTACACTCAAGACTCTGACTCGACTGTGCAACAGCACAAGATCTTGGGTTAATGTCCCAATGCATCAACACAGTGGTGTGAGCAGAGGGACGACTCAACAGAATAGCGGGGGATAGATTGCATATCCCTTGGGTTCCGCCAATTGCCTCATAGAGGTCTTTATCTGCTTGGGGACAAAAGTAAACAATCACAAACATCGCCTCTTAAGGAGGACTTCAGACAGTTGCCTGGCTAAATAACAAGCCAGGTCTTCCAGACTACATGGAGAATAGAAATTCTACCTCAATTGGTTTAAAAACCAAGCAACAGCAAGCAAGTTCTTAAAGAACTGTAAGCGACTAATGTACCTGAAATCAATCAAGTATCATCAGTATACCAGACAAACCAACAGTAAACAGCAAATGTTAATCTGTACAGTCAAACACAAGTTAATGCACACAAGTGCAAGCCATGAGCTCAAACTCAAGCATCAAACCCTACAACATAAAACAAGTTAGTTCACAATATCAAACAAACTCAATTTAATCAACCTGTATTTTCCTCCTTAAGGCTTTTGCATTTCAACCTGAAAATTCAAACCAACCATGAGAAACAAGACCACTAGGCCAAGCCTAGGGTCCAAAGGGGATGAAAAAATCAAAACAGCAAGTGAAAATTATCCAAAATCACACTTAAACAAATCAAAAGCAAATGCAATTGGTCCCATGCTCATATCAATCACCATTATCATTTTATGCACAAAATAGCATCAAACATGCAATTTGCAACTTCAAAAGACCAAATAGAAAGATCTCAATCAAATCAATATCAAAACAATTCAATTAATTCCACAAAAATTCCAACCTAAACAGAACCTATCCAATGAATAGCACATCAAATTTCAGCTGAATTGGACAAAAGGAAGTAGGTCAATGAAAATCAAGAAGTTCAGACAAGTTCAAGCAAGCCAACACATGGTATCCAAACAAACATCAACTTCCAAAAATCATAAATCAGTGACAATACATGATAAATGAATGGGATCAAAATCACAATGACCTATAATGTGTCTACAATGCACATGTCAAATTTCACACTCATACAATCAATAACCAGAATTTCACAAACAAAATACAAACATGTGTCACACAATGTCACAAAATGAGCCAACAGAATAGAAAATCACAATCAATTAGGAAATGCCATCAAAAATTCCAGAAAAAATCACATGTGATCTCAACATACATATGTTCATTCATGCAAAATTTCAGCTCAATTCAACATCCCTAAGCCAGGCAAATAAAATCATGAAATTCATCAAGCTTGGTGTGACATAAATTGTCACACCTCTATTCAAAAATTCATATCTCAACAACCAGGTATCCAAAAACCACAAACTCTACATCCAAATCACCAACAAAGAGTCCAGAATATGCACAAAACATTTCATCCATTTCTTTGAAAGCATCATCATTTCATGAGTGATATGGCAAGATATGTACAAAATGCATACATTCAATCAATCCCTAAGCAAATTAATTTTTTACACTTGCACAAAAATCACAAAAATCATGATTAAATTCTACACATTATAAGGAGCATCATGAAAAAAACCTCACAAAATTTGGATAAAAAATGAGTGAGTTAGGGATTTTTCAAGATCAAGCATCAAAAATGAAATTGAATTGCAAAAGAAATAAAGAAATAAAACAAATTAATTCTGATAATGGCAAACTTGTAATATTAAACAACATGACCAAAACGGCGTCGTTTCAATTAGAAGCCATGGCGCGTTTCTATTGGCTCTGAGGCGCGCCAAACACTTTTTCAAACCAGGAAATGGAATTGGAAGATCAAAACGCGTATTCATCTTGTTCTTCATCAAGAACCAGTTCAGAATTTCCAGATTTTGGCCAAGAACATTTTCTCACCAAATGCAACAAGCTTATAGTCATTAGAACCGTCTTCCAACAAGGATTAAAGATATGTAAACGATTTCTCCTAATTCTTAACATAGCAACGGGATCGAGCGAAAGAAACTTCCTAGGTCAAAGTTCAAATCACAATATCTCTCTCTACACTCAACCAAATCGAAAACTACAAGCATCATGCTGTTCTACACTGAAAGATCTATAAGAAACACATAATAGTTGAAGCAATTGAGGAATTCAAAAATGCACCTTGAAGAAATGGCAGATGAGGATTCGCGAGCTTCAAGGTTCCAATCACCAAAACGGAAGCAGTTCCAAGCTGTAGAAATTGGTTGAAATGATTAACTCAGCTCCAGCATGCTCCAGATGCGAAAATTATCAAAACTCCATTGATGACCTTGCTTTGGACAGTCGCGATTCTTGATGCCTTGCCAAGATTTGGATCAAAACAGCTCTTCCTCAAGGTTTGTGGAAAGTGAATCAAAAAGAATCATACAAATTGATGCAGATTTGGTGAAGAAATGTTGAAAAATGTTGGATGAAGTTTTGGAGAATTGTGAAGTTTTGGAGGGAAATTCTGTTACAATTATTGGAGAATGAAATGTGTTCACAAATTCTGTTACAATTAACAATATATACCAAGGCCTTAATCCACTTTGCTAATCACAATTAGCAAGTTGAGATGGATTAGTGAAAATGTGATTTTAAGTGAATGTCCAAAAATGACCTTGGTGAATTGGCAATGTAACAGTAAGATAACAGCTCACACAACTTCTAAATGTCATTTGGAATGTGTTGGAAGAAACCTCATATTCATTGGCCTTGTATTTCTCAATTTCACATGTTCACACCAAAAATTCAACATAGTCCACTTGAAATTTGACTTTTTGCCTTGAGTATTTTTGATGAATTTTGATTATGCAACATGAAAGTACATATGAAATGGGGTTTGATCACAAAAAGATCACCCAAATTGGACATTCCATGTGAAAGTTATGCCACTTTGATTTTAGGCATTTTTGGAAAATGAATGGACCATAACTTGTCAACCATACATGAGAAATTCAAGTTCTTGGACTTTTTGGAAAGGTGAGAGAAAGATCTACAACTTTCATGTTGAACAAAATTTCATTTGAAGCTTTTTTGGACATGTAATTTTGTGGTGAAAAACTTTCCATTTTTGGAAACTTCCATTACAAGTCACTTTCCATTTTTGACAACTTTTCTCCTGATTTTATTTTCTTCATTCTTGATGTTTGAAATGTTAAATGAAACTTGTTCCAACATGAATAAAGTGTATCCAACTCTCTCCCACCTCCAAATCCATAAAATCAAGCACAGTTGACCACAGTTGACTTTTCTGATTGATAGATGAATTTGGCTGTGCACTGATCCAGTTGAGCCCCAAACTCCTGATGAAATGGCTCAAGGATGAGCCCCTAGCTTCCATAAGCTCAATAAAATCACATGATGATCCCCATATCCATTGTAGACCCCATCTCCTTGCCATGCCCTGATTGGCCCAATGCAGATGATTAGGGTTGACCAGTGGTCAAAACCCTAATTCCAAAGTATCTGATCAATCTCTTGAATGTCCTGGATGATATCAAGACCATGATGATGATGATGTATCATTCCAACCAAGATGAAGACCAATCTCCTTGAGAATCATAAAACCCTAATTTGAAGCCCAATCCTCAGATAGTTAATGATTAGTCCATGAAACCCTAGCTTGCATCATGACCTCTTCATCTCCTGATCAAGACTTATGAGGATGACTTGCACAATGTAACCACATGATATGCAATATGCAATGACCAATGACCTAAAAAATGATATGCAATATGTTAAGCTAGTCCCAAGAGAGGAGGGCAAATTTTGAGGTGTTACAGTGTGGCTCCTTAACCCTAGGTCATTGAATTTGAAAAATGTCCAATTTCAAGTGCCGATAACTTTCTCATGAAAAATCCAAATGATGAAAAATTTGAGTCTAAATTGATCATATTGAAAATATCTACAACTTTGATGTTGGAGGTTTTTCCATTTGAGACTTGGATAACTGAAACATAAGGGCTTGAAGATGCTTGCTTTTGGTAAAAAATTTCAAAGGGAACCTAGACATGTTTTGTACCCAAAACTTCACAGCCAGTTTTCATAATTTTCCAAACTCCAAATGAAGTTTTGCCCAACATGACTTTTGTTCCTATTTCAAGGGCTTTCCAACCATTACTCACATTAATTTTTTGGACTTTCCATGAGTGAGTTTCGAAGAGCTTAATGTTTATGTTCATTTTTGCATTTCACATCATAACTTCATGTGTAAGCAAATGCCAAGCCTTGTGCACGTCCAATTCACTTCCATATGAGTTCAACATGGATTTGCATTCATTCTTGGGCCTCGCATACGCCTATACAGGCCCATGCATGGAGGATCCAAATTTCATGCACACGAGCCAAGCATTGCCTTGCATCACATTTCAGCTATAAATAGAAGCTCATTCTCATTCAAATGGTAACCAAGTGGAGATCTGAAGTGCTGCTGAATTGAAAACCAACCCCCTTACCCAGATCTCTGACATTTTTATTAGTTTTTGATTTGATAAAACTTCTTACTTGGCTTTTGTTCGCTTTTTAGCCTTTCCTTTGGACAAATAAAAGTGGGGTGGCGACTCGAATTGTATGTTTACTTTTGGTTTAATCAATAAACCATAAGGTAACGAATACCCCGCTACACTGGGGAATGAGGAGATCTACTGAGGACAGAACATCCAATTTATGGGGAATTTTAGGTCAACACCATAAAAATGGGAGACAACCCTACAGAGGAAAATCATAACAAAAGCTGCTCAGAAACTAGGAGGAAACTCTGACTGGGAGCAAGTTGAATGGTGATTGGTGGGGAAACCAAAGCAATCCACTAGGGGAAGATCAACCATCTCTGAAGACCAACCCTGCTGAGGAAATACGAACTTCGCTGGGGAAGGCAGATACTCTGTCGGGGAACACAATACGCCACAGGGTATCTAAATCAACCAAATCAGCTAGGAACGAGGAAAGGAGTTCCACTTAGGGTCAAACATTCCACCGAGGAACTGAATCAACACAAACGTCTAGGGATACCCGAAGGATTAACTGCTTGGGGAACCTCTGATGTTTCACACTTAAGGACTTGCTATCCATTGAAATGCTGTTGATATTCCTTTTAATTGCTTTGAAAAATTCTTGCTTTTATATATTTGAAAACTTGATTTTGATTTTAAAATTTAATTTCAAAATGATCATAATAAAATTTAAAACTATTGGCTGAAGTAAGTAAGAGTAGAAACAATTTGGATAAAAGCTCAACTTTATTTAATAGAATGGTAGCCTGTAAATTACAAGACTCTACAAAGTTGAAAATGGTAATTTATATGGAAAAGGGTTACATTGAATACAAATGATCCTTAATCCTTCTACCTACTCTTGATATCCACTGTACTCTTGACCGCTGCTGGAGATGAGCTGATGTCAACCCTTGTGCTCAAACAAGCCTTCAAAATCACTGAAGATCAGTAGAAGTTGCCCCAAGGTGGGGTACTTAACTTGTCGGGAAATTCTTTTCTATTTTTTGTCTCTAATTTTTGCCTAGATCGCCCTTTCAGATTTTCAATCCACCGAGACGCTCATTTTTGCCTAAGCCGCCCTTTCGGGTTTTCAACTTAGCGAGTTGTTCTTTTATTTTTTAGGCGAAGTATTTCTTGACTGCATCTGCGTTCACAGGACGAGTGAACTCTTCACCATCCATTGTTGTAAGAATCAAAGCGCCGCCTGAAAAGGCTTTCTTAACAACATATGGGCCTTCATAATTAGGAGTCCATTTTCCTCTAGAACCTGGCTTCAACGTTAAAATCTTCTTGAGCACAAGGTCACCTTCTCTGAACACTCGAGGTCTGACCTTCCTATCAAAAGCTTTCTTCATTCTCTGCTGATACAACTGACCATGGCACATGGCAGTTAATCTCTTCTCTTCAATCAAATTCAGCTGATCAAACCCGGTCTTACACCACTCAGCCTCAGTCAACTTGGCTTCCATGAGCACGCGTAATGAAGGAATCTCAACCTCTACGGGGAGCACTACTTCCATACCATAAACAAGAGAGAAAGGGGTTGCCCCTGTTGAAGTGCGGATGGATGTACGATACCCATGCAAAGTAAAAGGGAGCATCTCATGCCAATCCTTATACGTGACAACCATCTTCTGGATAATCTTCTTGATGTTCTTGTTTACAGCTTCAACATCCCCATTCATCTTGGGTCTGTAGGGAGAATAATTGTGATGTGCAATCTTGAAGTCTTTGCAAAGAGCTTCCACCATATTGTTATTCAAGTTCGATCCATTATCAGTGATGATCTTACTTGGCACACCATAATGGCATATGATCTGATTCTTGATAAACCTCACAACAACTTGCTTGGTTACATTTGCATAGGATGCCGCTTCAACCCATTTTGTGAAGTAGTCAATTGCCACTAAAATGAAACGATGTCCATTCGAAGCTTTGGGCTCAATCATATCAATTCCCCACATGGAGAAGGGCCATGGGGAAAAGATAACATTCAATAATGTCGGAGGAACACGAATCTTATCAGCATAAATTTGACACTTGTGGCACTTCTTCACAAATTTACAACAGTCAGATTCCATTGTCAACCAATAGTAACCTGCTCGCAACATCTTCTTCTCCATTGCATGTCCATTGGAATGAGTACCAAAGGAACCTTCATGCACTCCAGTCATCAACAAGTATGCTTCGTGTCTATCCATGCATCTGAGCAAAACCATGTCGAAGTTTCTCTTGTACAATATATCGCCATTCAAGTAGGAATTACCGGCTAATCTTCTCAAAGTCTTCTTATCTTTCAAAGATGTCCCAGGCGGGTAAATCTGACTTTAGAGGAAACATTTGATGTCGTAATACCACGACTTCTCATCTTTGATTTCTTCAATAACAAACACATGAGCTGGCCTATCAAGACGCATCACAGATGAATTGGGAACTTCATTCCAATACTTCACTACAATCTTTGATGCCAATGTTGCAAGAGCATCTGCCATCTGGTTTTCATCTCGAGGGATACGATGAAATTCAACCTTTGTAAAGAAAGTTGAAATCCTCCTCGCATAATCTCTATATGGTATTAAACCGGGTTGATTTGTCTCCGATTCTCCTTTGATTTGGTTCACAACCAAAGCCGAATCACCAAAGACATCCAAATACTTGATTCTGAGATTCACGACCTCTTCAAGCCCCATAATGCAAGCTTCATACTCTGCCATGTTGTTTGTACACTTGAAAGTCAATCTAGCTGTAAATGGTAGATGCGTGCCTTGAGGAGTAATAATCACTTCCCCAATGTCATTTCCATATTGATTAACAGCTCCATCAAATACCATGCCCCAACGGGAACCAGGTTCTGGCCCTTCTTCAAGCAATGGTTCATCACAATCTTTCATTTTCAAGTTTAAAATCTCTTCATCAGGAAAGTCATACTGCACTGACTGGTAATCTTCAATTGGTTGGTGAGCCAAATGGTTAGCCAAGATACTACCTTTGATTGCTTTCTAAGTTAAAGCAGGATTCTCAAATATATACTTGATTGGATCCATTTTGGATATCAACCAAGTGGTCTGATTCAACATATACTGACGCAAACACTTAGCAGCCCAAGCCAATGCGCAACAAGTTTTCTCAAGCATAGAATACTGAGTCTCACAGTCGGTGAACTTCTTACTGAGATAGTAAATTGCAAATTCTTTCTTTCCAGTCTCGTCTTGCTGACCAAGAACACAACCCATACTATCTTCGAGCATAGTCAAATACATGATCAACGGTCTTCCTTCAACAGGGGGAGACAAAATCGGAGGTTCAAGCAAATATTCTTTAATACTGTTAAAAGCTTTCTGGAAGTCTTCGGTCCAATCACAAGACTGATATTTCCGAAGAAGCTTGAATATAGGTGCACATGTGGCAGTCATGTGGGAAATGAATCTGGAAATATAATTCAAGCGGCCTAAAAAGCCTCTGACTTACTTCTCAGTTTTGGGCGCAGGCATCTCTTGTATTGCTTTGACCTTGGCAGGATCAACTTCAATACCCTTCTCGCTGACAATGAAGCCCAACAACTTACCAGACCGAACACCAAAAGTACACTTATTGGGATTCAAGCGGAGTTTATACTTCCTCAAACACTGGAATAACTTCAACAAATGCTCAACATGTTCCTCTTCATTAATTGATTTAGAAATCATTCATCAACATAAACTTCAATCTCTTTATGAATCATATCATGAAAAAGAGTAGTCATTACTCTCTGGTAAGTCACACCAGCATTCTTTAAACCGAAAGACATCACTCTATAACATAATGTTCCCCAGGGTGTAATGAATGTGGTCTTCTCCATATCTTTGGGTGCCATCTTGATCTGATTATATCTGGAAAATCCATCCATAAACGAAAAGACTTTGAATTTAGTAGTATTGTCTACCAACATATCAATGTGTGGTAGAGGGAAATCATCTTTCGGACTGGCTTTATTCAAATCTCTATAGTCGACACACATACGGACTTTTCCATATTTCTTCAGCACAGGCACAATATTGGCCACCCATTGCGGATACTCAGTTGTCACAAGGAAACCGGCATCAATCTGCTTCTGCACTTCCTCTTTGATTTTCACAGCCATATCAGGATGCATTCTTCTCAACTTCTACTTGACTAGCGGGCATTCTGGCTTCAACGAAAATCTATGCTCCACAATCTCAGAATCCAACCCAGGCATGTCTTAATAGGACCAAGCAAACACATCTGAATACTCTCGAATAAGATCAATCAACCCCTTCTTAGTGTAACACCCCAAACTGCTTTCAGGATTACCGACTGACCCCACAAACCAACACGGGTATTTTCAGCATGCTTTTTCCTCACTCACATGCTTTCCGAGAAACTTCCCAGAAGGTCACCCATCCAAATACTACTCCAAGTCAAGCACGCTTAACTATGGAGTTCTTATTGGTCACGCTACCGAAAAGAAGATGCATCTTGGAGTAGTATTGGGATGGGTGACCTTCTGGGAAGTTTCTCGGAAAGCATGTGAGTGAGGAAAAAGCATGCTGAAAAGACCCGTGTTGGTTTGTGGGGTCAGTTGGTAATCCTGAAAGCAGTTTGGGGTGTTACAAATGGTATCAGAGCCATACCTCTCCCAGTACGATGTGGTTCAGGGACGAACCAAGCGGAAGCTGGTGGGCATGTAACACCCGAGGTCGGAGAGGCTGAAAAGTGGTTACATGTAACATCTGAGGGCGATAGGAGTGGTTGTCGATGCATGAGGCATGGCAATGAGACACTCCTAGCAGCTTCTAGGGGAAAAACCGAATTCACATCGGAATGAGAGGGATCCTGAGGTTATGCAGGTATGAGACTGCATGGCTGAATGAAGGCTTATAAGGATTAATTGGTACTACCTATACCAACAAGATGCATCTTCTTTTCGGTAGCCTGACCAATAAGAACTCCATAGTTAAGCGTGCTTGACTTGGAGTAGTATTGGGATGGGTGACCTTCTGGGAAGTTTCTCGGGAAGCATGTGAGTGAGGAAAAAGCATGCTGAAAAGACCCGTGTTGGTTTGTGGGGTCAGTCGGTAATCCTAAAAGCAGTTTGGGGTGTTACACTTAGCATTTGGACACAGTCGAGACCCAATCTTGACTTCCTTCCCATCATCTTCAGAACCCAAGTTGACTAGCTCAATCTGCTCTTCAAACAGCTGAATAGTCAAGAAGTCGAGTCAATTCATCACTCACTTCTGTTGGTGTAAGCCCTAGAGGCCAATACTTTTGGTACTTGTATCGAATGATTTATTAATAATAAAAGGCTTTTTCTTTATTATGTTTGTTTAATAAAGTCCCTAGAATAGATAGTCCGTTTAATGTATCAAGTGTGACTTAACCATGAGGTCTTAAACATAGGTATGAATATTAAGAGTAATATTTATACTGGATTGACCCTCTATGAGAATACTATATAGAATGTTATGCAAAGTGTCATAAGTTATTCTCATGGTGATAATTGTGTATACCACCCTTCGACCTGAAACCACTATGGACCCTAGATGTAGAGTCGAGTGCCTTATTGCTGATCAAACATTGCCCGTAACTGGGTGACCATAAAGATAGTTGATGGGTACTCCACAAAGCGTGCTAAGGGACATGAGTGACCTAGATGGAATTTTCCCATCCTGCGTAACAGGATAAATGTCTATGGGCCCAATATTGAACTGGACAAGGATGACACGGTCTATGCCTTGTGTTCAATATAGACATAAGGGAAAAAGGGTAATTGTACATATAAGTATTATCACAAAAGGATTTGTCAGATCACATGACATTTTCGTGTCTTGGGTAGCAGTGATGTGTTGATAGATACCGCTCACTATTTATTATGTTAAATACGTGATTTAATATAATTGCCAATGCCGCGAAAACCTACAGGGTCACACACAAAAGGACGGATTGATGAGAGATAGAGTAACTAAGGAATACCGTAATGTACGGTGCCCTTAAGTGAATTGTAGAACATCATAAGGTACGGTGTACTTAAGTAGAATACGAAATATGGTAAGGTACCACACGCTTAAGTGATTTTGGCATATTATAAGATATGGGCCACATACACTTGAGTGGGCTTTTTAGCTTGCAGTCCACACAAGTGGTTCTATAAATAGAACCCTTGTGTAGAAGCATTTGTGCAGTTGTAATTTCGTTTCTCTCTCTCTCTCTCTCTCTCTCTCTCACACTCAAAGCCTTCATTCGTAGCAGCTAGCACTGAGATTGAAGGAATCCGTTCGTGTGGACTGAGCAGAGGTGTTGTCATCGTTCAATGTTCGTGATCCCTTCGTAGATCTGCATCAAAGGATACAATCTCCACAAGAGGTAACAATTCTATCACTGATCATGCCCATTCGTAAGGATCACTAAAGGAGAAATTTTAAATTCCGCTGCGTTTTGGATCGCCCTTCTCCTTCAAATTCTACATCACTTTCCTCCTTGGCCTCAAACTCAGGGAATTCAAAATTTGGAGAAGGATAAGGATCATTGTATTCAATGGGCTTAGGAACCAACCTTCATAATGATTTGATATTTTGATTTTAGAGAAGTGAATTTGTAACCAAATATTATGCAGATGGACAATTATATTGTTTATTTATGTTTTTTGTGATTACCATTTTCAGAATAAAGCAAAAAGTAAAAATAAACATCAAAGATGTGGATGAATAGAATTAATTTTATTAATGATCAATTTAAAATGCCCAAACAATGTTCACTTCTCCCTTAGGCATAGGAGAAGGATTTTCAAATATAAAAGAAATTACTTAGATCGATGCAAAATAACAGGAATATCAACAATAGTCCAATTGTTGCATGTCTTTCCATGCATTACAAAGTTGGTGCAGTCTTCCTCTTCGCTATCCTCTAGCACAACAACTAAGTGATGTTCATTGCCATGAATGAACCCTCCGCTACGGAAGCTGAGTTGCATATCTTCAGATCTAGCATTTGATGAGCCTTTCTGGAACCCCAAACCGGTCCTGCCCTTGTTGTCGGAGACCTCTACCTTGCGCCCCCACTGATCAACATTGTCTTATTCCACAATCTTTTGAGCATCTTTCAACGAGGACATAGGTGCCCCAACTCTCTTCTCATCAGCAATAGATAAGGCTTGTAACGGAGTTCCAACCTCACCCTCAGCTTCCACATAGAGAGAAAGATGACAAACGGCTAACCAACAACGCCTTCTCCCCACCAACAATCACTAGCTTTCCATTCTTCACAAATTTGAGCTTCTGGTGCAAAGTTGAGGTAACAACTCCTTCCTCATGGATCCATGGCCTTCCCAATAAGCAACTGTAGGCCAGGTGGATATCCATTACTTGAAAAGTAATCTGAAAATCACTCGGACCTATCTTGACTGGAAGGTCGACTTCACCAATTACTGTCTTGCGCGAACCATCAAAGGCTTTGACGATTACACCGCTATACCTCATAGGCGCTCCTTGGTAAGATAGCTTCGACAAAGTTGACTTCGGAAGCACATTTAATGACGAACCGATGTCAAAAAACACATTTGACAAAGCATCTTCCTTATAGTTCATTGAAATATGCAAAGCCAGGTTATGATTTCTTCCCTCCTTAGGGAGTTCTTCATCGCAGAAGCTCAGATTATTGCATGAAGTGATGTTAGCCACAATGTGATCAAACTGATCCATAGTAACATCATGCTCTACGTATGTTTGTTCAAGAACTCTCTGTAGTGCTTCTCTGTGCGCTTCGGAATTCAAAAGCAGAGACAACACTGAGATTTTTGAGGGGGTCTGGAGCAGCTGCTCAACCACATTAAACTCGCTCCTTTTTATTAATTGTAGTACCTCATCATCATCATTGGATTTCAAGTTGCTGGATTCACCAGACTTATCTTTTGAACAGCCAACTAGATCTATATTAGGCACCTCCACCTTCTTACCAACAATCGTTTCCTCTTTGTTTTCTAGGAACACCGGCCCAAACACTCGACCACTACGGGTCACCTTCGTTACATCGACAATGCTCACTACTGAACTAGTCGTAGGTAACAAGACCTCTTGACCATTCTCTATCATTGTAGCATTGTATTGGTACGGTACAACCTTATCAGATGAATACGGGACTGGGCCCGCTAACCGTATTACCAACAGCGATACTGATCTTTGACTGACATTCTTATTGTTGCTGCTGTCATATTGGATTAATAACCGCTTTTGTTGTTTAAAAACGGGCACTATGACATTGACGTCGTCATCTACATGACGGGATTGAACAATTTGGATCATGCCTTCATCCATCAGACGTTGAATGTCCCTTTTCACTACATCACACCCTCTTGGGTTCACACTACAAACAACATAACCATCATGGTCATGTTCACAGTCACTCACCAAACAGATATCCTTGTGCATCTGCATCACTGATCTTCAGATAAATTGGACGTCATAAACCTTGAATTCTCCAGGACAATCGTCCACCATATTCACTGAAGAGTTCCCATGAGCGGGCAAGGGGTTTGCTTTCACATTTGGCGCGCGGTCCTCAAAGGACACCATACCACTCTTCATAAGCTTTTTAACCTCATACTTCAATGGATAGCAGTTTTCAAAATCGTGTCCGGGTGCTCCTTGATAAAAAGCACAACGGAGCTTAGGTTTATACCACCAGGGAAGTGGTTCTAGGATCTGCGGTGGGTTCCTCGGTTGAATTAAGTTGTTGAGAACTAGCGAGGGATACAGCTCTGCATACGACATAAGAATCGGGTCAAAAGAGACCTTCTTCCTCTCAAAGTTTTGCTGATGATGATTGTTGTTGGTATTGTTGTTGTTGTAGGTGTTCGTTCTTTGTTGCGGTTGTTGTTGTTGACATTGATGTTGTTGTTGTTGAATTGATGTTGCTTGTTGATTAGAAAATACTAGAATTACTGATGACACTTGATGATGATGATGTTGACAGGGTGGTAGATTCCTTCTGATCTGAGGCCTCCTCTGCCTCCCACTGATTACCACGTTGGTCTCACTATCTTTCTTCTTACCAAAGTTGCTACCATATCTCTTGCTTGTTGACGCCTCATCTCTTGACAATCGTCCCTCCCAGACTCCTTCATCAAGTCTCATCCCTATTGTAGCACCTCAAATTTGCACCTATCATTGTACATACCATATCATATTAGGTCATAGCATATCATGATACATTGCATAGCATTTGCATTGTCCTCAGTTGCCTCAAGTGCAAGCAATCAAGAATTAGGTCAAACTGATCAGGAGATCAGTCAACCAATCAAGCAAGGGTGTTTCTCAAGGAATCAAAGCCCTAGGGTTTGTCCAACAAGTTCACATGACTTGGGGGACCATTTGAAGTGTTCAAGTCAAGGGTTGAAGGCTCAGAGGTCGTCAGTCAATGCATAGCCAGGCAAAAACCCTAGAAAGTCAACAATCAGTCAAAGCAGTGGATGGTGGCCATTCTTGTGGAATTTGGGCACCATGATCAATAATCAAGAGTTCACACAACTTGGGACATCATTTGAAGTCAAGGTCTCAAGGAATTAGGGTTTGGAGTTCATCAGAAGTGCACAGTCAGTCCAAAACCCTAGAAAAGTCAAAGTTGGTCAACTGTGGTTGATTCTTTGGTTCTGATGGATGGAAATGGTTTGAAGGAGCTTATTCATGTCCTAATAGGCCTCATGTGTCATGGCAATCAACATCATGGAAGAATTTGAAGCCAATCAGAAAATTTCCAGAAATAGAAAGTGGACCTGTAATTTCAACTGCCAAAAATAGAAACTTCTTGATCCTCAACTTGCATCATGATACAAGCTTCAAATGAGTTTTTGCCCAACATGAAAGTTGAAGGTCTTGTTCTCCCATTTTCAAAAAGTCCCAGAACTCTCAAATCCCATGTGTGGTTGTCAAGATATGATCAATTCATTTTCACAAAATCTTGAACTTCAAAGGGGCATATCTCTCAAACCATAAGGCCAAATTTGGTGGGGTTTTTTCCTACAAACCACATTTTTCATCCTCTTTCCAAAAATATAAATTTCATGAACCAAAACCTTGCCAATCAAAATGGCATTTTTTGACCTTTTCCTTTTAAAATCAAAGTTTGACCAAACTTTGACTTTTTGAATTAAGACTTTTTTCACCATTTTGCCAATTGAGATTGCTTTCATATCATGTTTGAAACTTGCTCCAATCTCAAAATCATGTCCATACCATTACCATACCACCATTTTGGATTAAAATGCAAATTTGGCAAAATGTGCAAATGGCTTGAAATAAGTGAAAACAAGGACAGCATTCTGGTACAGACCACAAACAGCATTTGCAAATGTCCTTCTGCAGCCTTTCCAGGCCCATTCTCGACCAGCTTGCACCCTCCATTGTTCACTTGTACACATTTAGCAAAAAGGCAAAAACTACATTTTAAGCTAAGCAAGATTAGCATTCTCTAAACCAACCTTAAACAGACAATATAAATGCATTTTTCTGTCACAAATGAACCCTAGACAATCGCAGCCACAGACCAAATACTCTCACCTTCACATTTTGCATTTTTTGCATTTGAGATTTTTCTGCACAAACCACCAAAAACCCTTGAACCACCTTCATTATTTCTTCATCTGGACTCCATTTGGAAGTGATTTGCAGCATCAAATCTCGTCTGCACAGCCATCTTCATGCTCTGCTATTTCCAAGATCCAACAATGGCAGTTAGAGCTTTGAAGAGTTCCAAGTATCATTAAGCCAAATAGCCTCAAATATCCATCATCCTGTAGCTGTGTGGGCATCTGGTTCGAGCTGAAAACATCTAAACAACCCTGTTTCACATTTTTCTTCACAACCAAGTAAGTTTTCGACCATCATCATTCTCAAATCTATGCCATGTGTTAGATAGAACTTGCTTAACTGAATCCATTGCAACTTACATCATGCTAATTGGTTGATTGTGCTGTGAGAAAAGTGAATTTCATTATTTATGTTCAAACAAGTTTTAGCTCGATTTGCTATATTCATGATGAGTTAATGAAAATGGACACCATACTCTTGTTGCTTGATGTTTATTGATGATGTTAGCATGCTTGGTTTCGATTTCTGGGCACATAAAAATTTCGGATGCATGTTAGTGATGATGTTGTTGCTGCTGTTTAAACCTGATGTTCTGTCCAGAAAACTCCCATGATTATGTTGTTTTGCTGTTAGCTAGGGTTGCTTATTGATAAATGTTCATGGCCATGCTCGATTGTTTGATGCTGGATATGTTTTTTTGTTCATGTCAATGGATGATGTTGTTTGAAAATGAATGATGTTGGTGCTGCATATGCCCTGCTGTTTGAAAACTTTAAACTTGCTCATAAAATCCACATGTTGGTGTTTGTTGTGTTTGGTCATGGATGCTGGATTGTTGTATGATCGTTGTTACATGTTGCTGTTCATTTGTTGTTGTTTTTGATCGATTGATGAAGCTGAACCATGAACCTTGCTGTGTTAGAAACCCTAGGGTTTTTCTTAAACCCAGAAAATTCATCCATTGGCCGAGTTACTGTTTTATTGGCTGAGAGCCAATCAAAACATTTCATTTCGCAGGGCCAAAACGCGCAGCTTTGATTAGTGAGGCGGATATTACAAGTTTGCCATCGGTTGACCTTAGTTTGACCCCTTTGTTCATGTTGCTTGCTCATGTTGCTTCAATTATTCACTCAAGTTCACAAATTCATTTCTTTCTCAAGTTTCATCCAAAAATCATGAAATTTTTTCCATCATCTTCACAAGAATGTCCTCTATTTTATTGTGAATTTTAATTAATTTTCCATTGACTGGATTTTTAATGATAATTGTTTTCCCAACATGTATGCATAATTGATACATTGTGCCATTCCTTTTGTGAAATACTCATGACATATCCATTGCCCCTGAAACTTTTTGTGATGAAACTAGACTCATTCCCCTTCATTTCCATATAAAGTTTGTGCATTTATCATTTGTGGATTGAGAGTTATGATTTTCTGAAGTTATGTGTTGCATTTGGTGCTATATCAATGATATGCATTTTCCCAATTTTTGTTCACATGCTTCCTTGCATCCAATTGACCCCATTTTTTGCATGAATCATCTATCACATGTCTAGTTTGTGTATGAATTTTTTTTTGGATTTAATCTTGCTGTTTTCCATTTATTTGAGAATTTTCTTCCATGCTTAGTCATTTGTTGACTTTTTGTGCTATACATTGCCAAATCTTTTGTGAAATTCTCACATCATATTGTATGTCCATGAAATTTCATATGTGATAACTAGACATCTCAAGCTTTGCATTGGTGTTAATCTCATTCATTTCTCATCTGTTTTCAATTTGATATGATTTTTTTGAAGTTGACCCATGCTTGTTGACTTTCATTATGCATGCTTGAAATTGTGTTGACTTCATGATTTTAGTTGACTGCCTTCCTCTCATCCAAATGCCATGAAATTTTACATGTCTACCATGTTAGATGTTAGGATTGAGTGTGATTTATTTGATGATTTTTGAGATTGTTTAGGTTGACTTTTGATGCAAGTCATTCTGTTGACTTTTGTATGCTTTCCTTTGCCTTACTTTGACTTCAAATGTTCATGAAATGATCATAATACATGATTTGAATGTGGGCCCAATTGTGATAGCTTCTCAAATGTTTGACTTTGTTTTTGGTTGACTTTTCCTTGCTGCCTTGACTTTTTTCTCTCATCCTTGACCCTAGGCTAGTCCTGGTGGTCTTTTGTGCTTACTATTGAGTTCCTGTTTCAGGTTAAGCACCATTGCCATTGAGATCATACAAATGTGATTGGATTTGTTTACATATGAACTAACCTTTGTTTTGTAGATGGTTTGACTCATGTGTTGGAGTCTTGCTTTGCACAGTTGACCTTCTGTGGTTGACTGATTATCCATTCCTTTTGCTTTTAACTGTTTAATTGCATACTGATTTGTTTGGTTTTTCTCAGGTACCCTTTAGTTGCTTTAGTTGCTTGCTTTGCTTTTTAGCAATTGCTTTGAGGTATAAACATTTCTTCTTCATGTAGTCTGGAGACCCGGTCTGTTATTTGACCGGGCAAACTGTCTGAAGTCCTCCTTAAGAGGCAATGCTTGTGTGTGTTTAAAATTGTCCCAAGCAGGAAAAGTCCTTCAAATAAGGCAATTGGTGGAAGGTAGGGATAAGTAATCTATCCCCCACTATTCAGTGAGTCATCTCATTGCTCCCATCACATGGTTGAAGCATTGAGATAAAAACCCAAGATCTAATCGAGTCAATAATGGGGAAAGAGTTCCATCTTTCTGAACTCCCCCACTTTCTATTATTTGATGCTCTCCCTGATTAGGGATAGAAGCAATGAGGCACACCCCTCATCTCCTATTCATCTGCTTCACCTTAGCCTCTCAATGGCAAGGTTAAGAGCACACTTACCCTATTCCAGTTGGCCCTAGTGCCTAACCCTTGATGTTTGAGCCCCCTTGTTGGTGTGTTTATTTCATGCTGTATGTGATTGTGATTGCCTGTTTGCTTTGCCTCTTTAGGTGTAGCTTAGACTTGCCCTTGTGCAAGGTAGGTTGTGCTTGACTTGCTTCCTGTGCAAGTCAAGTCTGTGTGGCTTACTACTTGTGTGAGCCATGCTTAGAGTTGTTCGGCCGAACTACGGCAACTCTGATTCTCACGTTCAGGTGAGATACGTAGGCACGAGACGCGATGTCTTGCCGAGTTTGACTAACAACTAACACTAACTCTTTTCTCTCACCCCTGTGTGATTGAGATCTTTCCTTTCTCTCGCCCTCGTTGCGATCGAGACCTCCCCTTTCTCTTGCCCTAGTTGCAATCGAGACCCTTGCTCCCTGTGCAAGCCTTGTCTAGGATAGGTTGGCCCTTGTGCCAGTTAGCTAGAAACCTTAACTTAGGGTTGATTTTGCATGACAACATCTAGGCTCGAGTCGTAGTCTCCCTAGAGTTGTGTCTCCCTCTGTTATCTGGTTAGGCTAGATCCTTGTCCCTGCGTAGGGGAACTACATTGCCCTGATCTTCACACCAGATGAAGTATGTAGGCAGGAGATTGAGCTGATCTCTCCGGGCGCCTTTTCTTTTCTTTTGTGTTTGTTTGACAGTTATAGGCTCGAGTCCCCGACTCCCTATTAACTTGTTGTGTTGTTGTGTGCTTGGAAGCCGATGTAAGTCCATCGAGTGGCATTTGGGTTCCGGTGTGTGTGTGTTTAGGTTCGGATGCTGATGTAAGTCCAGTGATTGGCATTCAGGCTCCACGTTTGCCTTTGTCTTGTTTTGTTTGTGTGCGTGTCAGCCGAGCTACGAATGCTCTGATTCTTCTCTCGTCCGAGAAGATACGTATGCATAGGATGCGACATCCTAGCGAGCATGTGTCGTTTCCCCAGTCCGAACTACTTCGACTCTGATGTCTATGCCTGATAGACTAAGAAGGCCCAGGATGCGACATCCTGCCGAGTCAGTTTCAGTCAGTCTCTTTCGTTTCTTTCAGCCAGTGTGTGTGTGTGTGTGAGCAGCGTTTTAGCAACCATTTTCCTTCCTTTTGTGCGTGGATCCCGTAGAGTACTACGGATGCGTAGGGTGCCTAATACCTTCCCTTCGCATAACCGACTCCCGAACCCACTCTCTTTGGTCGCGAGACCATGTTCTTTTCCTAGGTTTACTTCGAGCGTTTCCTTTCCCTCTTTTTGGGATAAATAACGCACGGTGGCGGCTCTGTTGTTTCTTCTTTTCCCGCCGGTTTTTCGCGTAATGCGACAGCTGGCGACTCTGCTGGGGATATAGAGAAGTTGACCTACGCTGGTCCATCTTCCCTAAGCGAGTCTCTCCTAGCGCTCTCTAGGTTAGGGTTTTGGTTGCTTTTTGCTGTGTTTATTTATTGCATTCAGTATTTACTGTTTGCATTCATTGTCTATTGTTTGCATTTATGTTTGTAATTATGTTTGCATTCATTCATATTCATCTGCTGGTTGCCTGTTTGTTGGGATGGGATATTTTGTGAGAAATAAGCCCACTACCCAGGCTTGAGTGCACACATAGGTGTTAGAGTGGATAGTCATGAGGCTTGCGTGGCATGTTGCTACGTTAAGTCGTTCATGAGACCCACATTCCAGACGAGGTTTCTGTTGGATATATTTTGTCCTATGGATGTTCCATAACGACAAATATTCCTTTAGAAATCGTCGACTCTGGTGACCATTTCCCGAGAACCCAGTCGAGGCCTCTCCTCCGAGATGTGATTATGTTAGCTCTGGTGGGCGCATTCTCGCTGCTCAATCCGAGGACCCCGAGACTGGGAACTTGCTATAGGATATCCTGTTGAGGGGAGTCAGCAGAGGTCTTTCATCCCGTAATAATACCAAACCTTCAGTGGTAAACGTATTATTCTCGACTGAAGGGCTGAAACTGACAAACTTCTGTTCTTAGAACCTACAAGTGAGGGGCGGGCTAAATTCAGGAAACCTTAACTTCCAACCAACCCGGTTTTCTGGAGCATAGTTGTGGTCTTGTATTTTATTCCTCAGTGGGTTTTTCTTCAGACAGTGCAACCCGGCAGATGTTTAAGCAGATCCAGCGGTCCTGGTTTCCATATCATTGCATTGCATCACATCATTTTGCATCCATATCATCTAACACATGTTTATCCATTTCTAGGGGGTTTACATCTTCTTCTTGATTCCGGTCGGGGTTTTCTGGTTCTCCTGAGATGGATGTTGGCAGAAAGAGACATGTCGCTTACAAGTTTCCAGTGGTTTGTTTGGAGCCTATTCAACAGCTGATGAAGTCAATGGATCACGATTCTCTAGAAGGATTCCGGAAGGATTATGGTTTGATTCTAAGCTTCGTCACGGTTCTCTCCAAAGATCAACACGATGCTCTCTTTACACTGCTGCAGTTCTATGACCCTCCGTTGAGGTGTTTCACATTCCCGGATTATATTTTGGTCCCTACTTTGGAGGAGATTTCCAGTTTTCTCAGAGTTCCTATTAAGTCACAATTGTTATTCTACAGATCTGAGCTTCTACCCGATCTCAGCGTGGTTGCTTCGGCCACATACTTGGGGAAATCGGTCTTGAAGGATAATATATGTCAGAAGGGAGGAGTCAGTGGTTTTCATTTGAGTTTCTTGTTGGGAGAGGCAAAGAAGAAGCTTGAAGATGGTGACCAGAGGGGTTTCAATGCTGTGTTGGCTCTCTGTGTGTATGGGATTGTCCTGTTCCCTAATGTGGCAAAATTTGTGGACATAGACGCAATACGCCTCTTCGTGTTGGGAAATCCAGTGCCGACCTTGTTGGGAGATTTCTTTCATTCGGTGCACCACAGGAATGAGAATAGAAAAGGAGGATTGGTGAATTGTTTTGCGCCTTTGTTTTATAAGTGGTTTAGTTCTCACCTACCCAAATCAGGAGCGTTCGTTGATGTCGAGGACTCGTTGAGTTGGTCGAAGAGATTGATGGGGTTGAGAGCTGAAGATATTTCTTGGTGGTCTGACCGGAGCTTGCTTCGGGCGGATATTATTCATAGTTGTGGGAGCTTCCCAAATGTACCATTGGTAGGAAGAAGAGGAGGAATCAACTATAACCCTTCTCTAGCAGTCAGGCAGTTTGGGTATGCTTTAAGGACTCCGCCTTTGGAAATGGATGTGGAAGAATCTCTGTTTTTCCATTCTGCGCCTGATTTGACTGTATCTCGTAAAGCAGCTGAGGCTTGGCTCAAGATGATCAAGCGAGGAGGAGTTGTACTTGGAAAAGGAGATTGTAGGACTTATCCTCTGTATGAGGAGTGGCTTCAAGGAAGAGTTAAAGAGTTTGGTCTGCCGTTTCCTATAGAAGAACCTTTGTATCCGCCGACTCCTGCACAGTCAACAGTGGTGAGCCGGGAGGAATATGACAAATTGAAGAAAGCCATGGAGGAGCTTCAAATCGAAAACTCGGGGTTAAGTGTGAAATTGCGAGACTCTATGCATCAATTCCATGAGGCAGAATATCAGAAGGCGGAAGCCGTCAGACTGCAAGAGGAAGCAGAAGGAAAATTAGCTGTGGAGGTGGACTTCTTCAGGAAGACGGACAAGGCCTTGGGATCATCCAGCTCCGAGTTGAGGCGAGTCAAACAACAATTAATGGATGCTCAGGGTAAATTAGCCGGGTGGCAAGAACGATGGGATGCATTTTCAACTTCTCGGAAGGCAAAGGAGGAGGAGATGGTGACCGAACTGACTGGTCAGATGGAGAAGTTGAAGACTTTGTTGAAAGAGAAGAACCATGAGCTTCTGTGTGCCCGTTCTACCAATGGTTACATCACCGATCAACTCAATGAGGCTCGGGGACAGATTGAAGAACTTAAGGAGTTGGCAGGTTTGAAGAAATCCAGACTTGTAGAGGTATTCGGAGAGGATGACGAGAGTTACTACAGAGAGCACATCAACAAGATGGATGAAGTCATTTACCAGAGGAATCTGCTTATCCGGCGTTTGACAGAATCTCCAGGTCATCCCGACACGATAGCATTACTGGAAGAAGTGAGGAGCAGTCCTCATGGTTTGTACACGGGAGGCTGAGTCCTGTTTATTGCTTTTTACTTAATTGCTTTGTTGTTATACAGTGACGATCCACAGGCTTGTTGTGGAGGTCATCTTTTGATGTAATATTGGCTAAGACCTTTCTTTTTTAAATTTATCTGTATGAAGACCTTTTCTCTATTGTATCTTAATCTCCGAATTTTATCTGTGGCTCGATTTTCTCGTGAGACTGGAATCAAGGATGTAGAATACTCTTTTGAAGTGATAAACATGTCATTGCATTAACATTTCATTTTTTGCATATTCTCGCATTACAGGTGTTCTGGTGCCCGACTTCTCACTCTGGTTCCTGTGTTCAGGCAGGATAGCTGATCAAAGACAACACCGCTACTCAACGAGGCTCAACCATCAACGCAACATGGATCAAGTACAAGCCGAGTTGGCCGAGATGAGGGCAAGCATGGCCCAGTTCATTCATATGATGCAAGGGGTCGCGCAAGGTCAAGAAGAACTCCGAGCATTGGTCCAGAGGCAAGAAGCTGTATTGCCACCGCCCAACCAGCCTCTGCAAGAAGGAAACCCAGTTCCTGACGTTCCTGCCGCTGCTATTCCCGTCAACAACTATGCTGTAGGAGAAGAGTTGAGGGGTATCCGGGTTGACGGTCAACCTATTGTTCCTGACGCTGCTAATTCCAGAGTCATCCATGCTCCGGCCCGTAACAGAATTCCGATTGTTGATAGACAAGAGGATTTGTTCACTATGTTCAGCGAAGACGAAGATATTCTGGGTAGAAATGATGCGAGAGATCGCAAAGTTGAGGCCCTTGCTGAGAAGATCAGGGCAATGGAATGTCAAAACTCCCTCGGTTTTGATGTTACAAATATGGGATTAGTTGAAGGACTGAGAATCCCGCACAAATTCAAGGCACCGTCATTTGACAAATACAACGGTACCTCTTGCCCTCGCACCCATGTGCAGGCGTACTACAGAAAGATATCCGCCTACACAGACGATGAGAAGATGTGGATGTATTTCTTCCAGGATAGTCTATCTGGGGCATCCTTGGACTGGTATATGGAATTGAAGCGGGATTCAATTCGGTGCTGGAGAGACCTGGGTGAGGCGTTCCTCAGGCAGTACAAGCACAATATGGACATGGCTCCGACCAGAACTCAGTTGCAGAGCTTATGTCAGAAGAACAACGAAATTTTCAAAGAGTACGCCCAGAGATGGCGCGAACTAGCTGCAAGAGTTCAACCCCCTATGCTGGAAAGGGAGTTGACTGACATGTTCATCGGTACTCTTCAAGGAGTTTACATGGACCGGATGGGAAGCTGCCCATTCGGAAGTTTTTCTGACGTCGTTATCTGCGGCGAAAGAACAGAGAGTCTAATCAAGGCTGGGAGGATCCATGATGCTGGTTCCTCATCTTCTTCAAAGAAACCCTTCTCTGGGGCACCTCGTCGTAGAGAAGGAGAAACCAATGCTGTACAACACAGAGGGGGTGTGTACAGAGCAAACGCAAACAGAGAACAGTACCGTCCAGTGGCTGCAGTGACTATTCCTGCACCACAACCTCGTCCGCAACAACAACAAAGGGTTCAACAACCACAACAACCACAACAACAACAACAGCAACAACAACAACGTCCTTTTCAGCCAAGACAGAATTGGCAGCCTAATAGAAGATTTGACCCGTTACCCATGACGTATGCTGAGCTTCTGCCTGAGTTGCTCAGGTTGGGTTTCGTGGAATTGCGTACAGTGGCTCCATCAACAGTGCTGCCTCCAGGCTATGACGCAAATGTTAGATGTGACTATCATTCTGGGGCACCAGGCCACCATACTGAAAGATGCCGAGCTTTGCAGCACAAGGTTCAGGACTTGATCGATGCTAAGGCGATCAACTTCTCTCCAGTTCCAAATGTGGTAAACAATCCTATGCCTCAGCATGGCGGGCATAGGGTTAACAACGTAGAAGATGGAGAAGCTGAAGACTTGATTGTAAATGTTGAAGATGTGCGGACTTCTTTGTTGGTAATCAAGGGCCGTCTACTGAAGAGGGGTGTTGACCCGGGTTGTAATGAAGAGTGTTTGGGCTGTTCAGAGGCTACCGATGGTTGTGACCAGTTGAGGGCTGGAATTCAGAAGATGATGGATGAGGGTTGTCTGCAGTTCAGCCGGGCCGTTAAGGATGATGGGGCAGTGTCTACTGTCACCATATTTTACAAGCCGTCTGAAGGACGAGGGCGTGGGGCTATCAGTGCACCCACAACGAGCAATGCTCCGGTTACCATTCCAGCTCCGGTAACCATCCGTGCACCAGCTACTATTGTTGCGCCTGGCAGAAGACAGATTGAAAATAGTAGGGCTGTTCCGTGGAGGTACGACAACGCCTATCGCAATGATAGAAGGGCTGGTAACCAGACGAGACCAGCTGTGCAAGCTCCGGTTACAATCAGTGCTCCGGTGAGATCTCCTGCAGTGGCAAGTCCTGTGGTGGACAATGTTGGAGGACAAGGGGGTTTCACTAGGAGCGGACGACTGTTTGCTCCTCAGCCTCTGAGGGATGCTAATGCTGAGGCATCCGCAAGAGCTAAGGGCAAGCAAGCAATGGTTGACAAGGAACCGGCTCAGAAGGAGGCTGAGGGTTCTTTTCAGAAAGATGTTGAGGAGTTCATGAAAATTATCAAGAAGAGTGACTACAAGATTGTAGATCAGCTCAACCAAACTCCGTCAAAGATTTCGATACTCTCTTTGCTGATGTGTTCTGAGGCACATCGGGACGCTTTGTTAAAGATGCTGAACATGGCGTACGTCCCGCAAGAGATATCCGTCAACCAGCTGGAAGGTGTACTAGCCAATGTGAGTACCAGGCACGGTGTAGGTTTCACTGACCTAGACCTAACGCCTGAGGGTCGTAATCACAACAAAGCCTTGCACATCACTATGGAGTGTAAAGGTGCTGTTTTATCTCACGTGCTGGTAGACACCGGGTCGTCCCTGAATGTCTTGCCGAAACAAATATTAAAGAAGATCGATGTCGAGGGAGTTGTGCTCACTCCCAGTGACCTGATTGTTCGTGCATTTGATGGATCCAAGCGTTCTGTCTTTGGTGAAGTCACATTGCCGGTGAAGATAGGTCCGGAGATGTTCGACATCGTATTCTATGTGATGGACATTCAGCCTGCTTATAGCTGTTTGTTGGGGCGTCCATGGATTCACGCCGCTGGAGCAGTCTCGTCGACTCTCCACCAAAAACTCAAATATGTCTGGAACGGTCAGATTGTGACCGTCTGCGGCGAAGAAGAGATTCTGGTGAGTCATCTCTCCTCATTCAAGTATGTTGAGGTAGATGGCGAGATCCACGAAACCCTGTGCCAGGCATTTGAGACTGTAGCTTTGGAAGGGGTAGCTTGGGCTGAGCAGAGGAAGCCAGGTGCTTCAATTTCGTCGTACAAGCAAGCCAAAGAAGTTGTAGACTCTGGCAAAGCTGAGGGCTGGGGCAAGATGGTCGACTTGCCAATCAAGGAAGACAAATTCGGCATTGGGTACGAGCCTCTCCAAGCAGAGCAGCATGTACACGCGGGTCCGAGTACTTTCACCAGCGCTGGGCTGATGAACCATGGGGATGTCTTTGCTACTGATGGTGAAGACTGTGACTGTGAGTTGGATGTCTGGGTCCGCCCTTGTGCACCAGGCGAGGTTATCAACAACTGGACAGCTGAAGAAGTGGTCCAAGTTACTCTACTGACAGAGTAATTTTCTTTTGTTTTTCATTTTGAATGAAAACCCTACGTTCTGCCCAAGGCGTAGTGGTTCATTGTAGGGCCACATCATGTTCACAATGTTTATAAATAAAGGACGTTTTTTCAATCAAATTTTGAGATCTTTGTCTTTCTATTTTCTGTTTTCCACTTTTTCAAAAAAATAAAAATGACAATGTTTTTGTTTTTTGTGACTTTATTGAAATCTTTTTCTAAAAAACAAAACATTAAACATGCAGAAGTGATCTTTTGGCATCCACTGTGAACGACTCTGTTATGGCTCAGTATGATTTCAACAATCCCATCTACCAAGCTGAAGAGGAGAGTGAGGAAGACTGTGAACTCCCTGCAGAATTGGTCAGACTACTGAAGCAAGAGGAAAGGGTCATCCAACCTCATCAGGAAGAGTTGGAAACTGTGAATCTGGGTACTGAGGACGCCAGAAAAGAGATCAAGATCGGGGCTGCTTTAGAAGACTCTGTCAAGAGGAAGCTAATTGAGATGCTAAGAGAATATGTGGAGATATTCGCCTGGTCATACCAAGATATGCCTGGGCTGGATACAGACATTGTGGTGCATCGGTTACCTCTCAGAGAAGAATGTCCGTCAGTCAAGCAGAAGCTTCGCAGAACTAGTCCCGATATGGCTGTCAAGATCAAAGAAGAGGTTCAGAAGCAGTGGGACGCAGGTTTCTTGGCTGTAACCAGTTACCCGCCGTGGGTTGCCAACATTGTTCCCGTGCCGAAGAAGGATGGCAAAGTCAGAATGTGTGTTGACTACCGAGATCTGAATAGGGCGAGTCCGAAAGATGATTTCCCACTACCTCACATTGATGTATTGGTGGATAATACGGCTCAATCCTCGGTATTCTCTTTCATGGACGGTTTCTCAGGCTACAACCAGATCAAGATGGCGCCAGAGGACATGGAAAAGACGACATTCATTACACCTTGGGGCACGTTCTGCTACAAGGTAATGCCATTTGGGTTGAAGAATGCCGGTGCTACCTATCAGAGGGCAATGACGACTCTCTTTCATGACATGATGCACAATGAAATCGAAGTGTACGTGGATGATATGATTGCGAAGTCGCAGACGGAAGAGGAGCACCTGGTAAATTTGCAGAAGTTGTTTGACAGACTGGTCAAATTCAAGCTGAGGCTGAATCCGAACAAGTGCACGTTTGGAGTGAGATCCGGGAAGCTCTTAGGCTTCATTGTCAGTGAAAAAGGGATTGAGGTTGATCCAGCTAAAGTCAAAGCTATTCAAGAGATGCCTGAACCGAAAACGGAAAAGCAAGTCCGTGGGTTTTTAGGGAGGTTGAACTACATTGCAAGGTTCATATCTCATCTAACTGCCACATGTGAACCAATTTTCAAACTGCTCAGAAAGAATCAGGCGATCAAATGGAATGATGACTGTCAGAAGGCATTTGACAAAATCAAAGAGTACTTACAGAAACCTCCAATCCTTATCCCTCCAGTTCCTGGGAGACCACTGATCATGTACCTTTCAGTCACCGAGACTTCAATGGGGTGTGTATTGGGGCAGCATGACGAGTCTGGTCGAAAAGAGCATGCCATATACTACCTAAGCAAAAAGTTTACCGACTGTGAAACAAGATATTCACTGCTCGAGAAAACTTGTTGTGCTTTGGCCTGGGCTGCTCGCCGACTAAGGCAGTATATGTTGAACCATACTACTTTGTTGATTTCTAGGATGGATCCAGTAAAATACATCTTTGAGAAGCCAGCTCTCACCGGACGTGTTGCCCGATGGCAAATGATCTTAACAGAGTACGACATTCAGTACACGTCACAGAAGGCCATCAAAGGTAGTATTTTGTCAGACTATCTCGCCGAGCAACCGATCGACGACTATCAGCCTATGATGTTTGAATTCCCTGATGAAGACATCATGTATCTGAAGATGAAAGATTGTGAAGAGCCGCTTGTCGAGGAAGGACCGGATCCTGATGACAAGTGGACACTGATGTTTGATGGGGCTGTGAATATGAACGGTAATGGTGTTGGTGCAGTGTTGATCAATCCCAAAGGTGCTCATATACCTTTCTCTGCCAGATTGACTTTCGACGTCACCAACAATGAAGCTGAGTACGAGGCTTGTATCATGGGGATAGAAGAAGCCATTGATCTGAGGATCAAAACACTTGACATATTTGGAGATTCTGCTCTAGTGATCAATCAGGTCAATGGAGATTGGAATACAAACCAGCCGCATTTGATTCCGTATAGAGATTACACCAGAAGAATACTGACGTTCTTCAAGAAGGTGAAGTTGTATCATGTCCCCCGGGACGAGAATCAAATGGCTGATGCTCTGGCTACTTTATCGTCCATGATAAAGGTTCATTGGTGGAATCATGTGCCACATGTTGCGGTAAATCGACTCGAGAGGCCCGCGTATGTGTTTGCAGCCGAGTCTGTTAATGCTATTGATGATAAGCCGTGGTATTATGACATCAAGAACTTCCTCAAGACTCAAGAGTATCCTGAGGGTGCGTCGAAGAATGATAAGAAGACCCTGAGAAGGCTAGCTGGAAGCTTTTACTTGAATCAGGACGACGTGTTGTACAAGAGGAACTTTGACATGATCTTGCTCAGATGCGTGGATAGACACGAAGCAGACATGTTAATGCAAGAAGTGCACGAGGGTTCGTTTGGTACCCACGCTGGTGGTCATGCAATGTCGAAGAAATTGCTGAGAGCCGGGTATTATTGGATGACTATGGAATCCGATTGCTTCAAATATGCTCGGAAGTGCCATAAGTGCCAGATCTATGCTGATAAGGTGCATGTACCACCAAGCCCGTTGAATGTCATGAACTCGCCTTGGCCGTTTGCCATGTGGGGCATCGATATGATTGGGAAGATTGAGCCAACTGCTTCTAACGGACATCGCTTCATCTTGGTCGCGATTGATTACTTCACCAAATGGGTAGAAGCAGCTTCTTATGCCAACGTTACCAAACAAGTGGTTGCCCGGTTCATCAAGAAAGAGATCATCTGTCGTTATGGAGTTCCTGAGAGAATCATCACTGACAATGGTTCGAATCTCAACAACAAAATGATGAAAGAGCTTTGCAGAGATTTCAAGATCGAACATCACAATTCTTCTCCTTACAGGCCAAAGATGAATGGTGCTGTAGAGGCGGCTAACAAGAATATCAAGAAGATTGTACAGAAAATGGTCATTACGTACAAAGATTGGCACGAGATGTTGCCTTTCGCTTTGCATGGATACCGTACCTCAGTGCGTACGTCGACCGGGGCAACCCCCTACTCCCTTGTGTATGGTATGGAAGCAGTCCTACCTGTTGAAGTGGAAATCCCTTCTCTGAGGGTATTATTGGATGTCAAGCTGGACGAAGCCGAGTGGATTCGTACAAGGTTTAATGAGTTAAGCCTTATCGAAGAAAGACGGTTAGCAGCTGTTTGCCATGGGCAGTTGTATCAGAGAAGGATGAAGCGAGCCTTTGATCAGAAAGTGCGTCCTCGGAAATTTCAAACTGGCGACCTAGTTTTGAAAAGGATCCTTCCTCCCGGTACAGATAACAGGGGCAAGTGGACTCCTAATTACGAAGGTCCATATGTTGTGAAGAAGGTCTTCTCCGGTGGAGCCTTGATGCTTACAACTATGGATGGTGAAGACTTTCCTTCCCCTGTCAACTCAGATGTAGTCAAAAAATACTTCGCATAAATTGACCCGCTGGACAAAAAGAACAAAAGAGTCCAGGCAAAAATGGGAATCCCGGCGAACCAAAAAACAGAAAGAAAAGGTTCGGGCAAAAGTTAGGGATAAAAATGAAAAAAATTGTACACCCGGTAAGTCGAAAACCCGCAAGGGCGGCTTAGGCAAAAATGGGTATCCCGGTGGATTGAAAACCCGAAAGGGCGATCCAGCGAAAAAAGGGATTAAAGCGAAGACTACATTTTGAGTTATCTGTACTTCATCATGCTTCGTCAGCTACCATCTCGACAGATGTGATCGGTCCAGTCATTCTTCTCAGAAAGCAAGGAATTGGGAGGAAACTGATGGTCTATGAGTTATAACAGAGTTGGGAAACAGTGGATGCCGTGTTCACATTGCCATTAGGATAGTTTATTTTCCTTTTGTGCGCAATTACCTCTTTCTAGGAATTGCTTCCCAATGTACTTGCCTCTTCAGGCACACTTTCAATCAATAAAAGTCGTTATTCAGATAAATTGTTCTTCTGTTTTTACTTTTACTGTTTTGTTTGCAAAAACGTCCGAATTTTTGATAAACATTGCATATAAGAACATGAAGGCTAAACAATGACGTGCAGAAAGATTAAAACATTTGAAAATCATTTTGAATGTTGAGGACACTTGAGCGTATCTTGTCCAGGTACTCTCTGGGGCATCTGTTGTCCCGATTTGCAGGTTGTCACCTGTGAATATTTTCCCCAGTAAGGTCGTCACCTGTGAGCATTCCCCAGCAGTGCTTTCCCCAGACGGAATCATTCTCCTAGCTATGGTTTGTTTGAGCCTTCCCCAGCGAAGCAGTTATTTCTCCAGCATAGTTCATCCTACCAGTGGATTGGACAGGTTTCAGTATCAGATCAGTGTGTGCATCCCCAGCTTGGGTTTATCCTACCTGTGGATTGCGTGGGTCGTCCCTGACGGAGTAACGGATATTTCTCAAAGCAGAATTTATCGTATTTGAAGTTTGTATGAGCCTTATCCCTAAAGGGTTGCTTGGTTTATCTTCCCCAGCGGAGCATTTATTTTCCCAAGCGGAATTTTTGTGGATTGATTGGGCATTCCCCAGCAGTTTACGTTTGTTTTCCCCTAGCAGAGTTGCTTTTACTCCCCAGCGAGTTGCCTTGTCCTACTCCCCCAGCGGATTTGTATTGAAGATTCCTCAACACAGTCGTCATGTGTATCTCTCCCCGCAGAGTTCTCATCATATTGCATTGCATATAGTAATCATTGCATCCTCAAAACTGCGTAGCATTTCCATTCCATATGGAGCATTACGCCATAGAAAAATTCAAACATATGCATTCATGTGTTCGAAACCCCATCAGATCGTGTCCCCGGCAGAGGCGGATCATCCTTATTCAACATCAGCACAGCAAATCAGCTACAGTTGCTTTGACAGCATTCAGAATTGTTATCCCCATAGAGGTTTATTTCCTCACCCGATGGTGACAGAGGTTTATTTCCTCACCTGATGGTGACAGAAAATTTGTTTCTCCCCAGTGAGACCCCTAGCAAGTGATCAGTCTTGCCTTAACATATCTCAGTTTTGATCTTGTGATACCAGTAAGTGTCATGTCAGCACCCGCGTGTGTTTTATTTTTTGGTGTCGGTAAACGCCATTGTTTCGGTGTCGGTAAACACCGAGTCTCACCCAGTCATCGGTAAATGTCTGGTCATTTTTTGGTGTCGGTAAACGCCATTGTTTCGGTGTCGGTAAACATCGAGTCTCACCCAGTCATCGGTAAATGTCTGGTCATTTTTGGTGTCGGTAAACGCCATTGTTTCGGTGTCGGTAAACACCGAGTCTCACCCAGTCATCGGTAAATGTCTGGTCATTTTTGGTGTCGGTAAACGCCATTGTTTCGGTGTCGGTAAACACCGAGTCTCACCCAGTCATCGGTAAATGTCTGGTCATTTTTTGGTGTCGGTAAACGCCATTGTTTCGGTGTCGGTAAACATCGAGTCTCACCCAGTCATCGGTAAATGTCTGGTCATTTTTTGGTGTCGGTAAACGCCATTGTTCCGGTGTCGGTAAACACCGAGTCTCACCCAGTCATCGGTAAATGTCTGGTCATTTTTTGGTGTCGGTAAACGCCATTGCTTCGGTGTCGGTAAACATCGAGTCCCACCCAGTCATCGGTAAATGTCTGGTTATTTGTTTGGTGTCGGTAAACGCCATTGCTTCGGTGTCGGTAAACATCGAGTCTTTCTTTCAGTCATCGGTAAATGTCTGATAGATCCCCAGCTAGAAATCCCCAGTAGAGTCATCTGTAAATGTCCTACCCGGTTTTCAGTTGCAAATATTTGTTTGTCTCTCACCAATAAATTTCTCACCCCAGTCATCGGTAAATGTCTGGTCATTCTTTTTGATGTCGGTAAACATCATCTTTCGATGTCGGTAAACATCGAGTCTCACCCCAGTCATCGGTAAATGTCTGGTCATTCTTTGTTCTCTTGTCAATAAAATCAAAATCCCCAGAAGTCGTCGGTAAACGTCTCGTCTGGTATCACCACGAAGATTTTGTTCCTCCCCGAGCGGAGATGCCATCGGTAAATGGCCCAGTTTTCTTCGATATCGGTAAATATCGAATTCCCAGTTGCAGCAGCCATCGGTAAATGGTCTTGCTAAGTTGACATCGGTAAATGTCCAGTTTCTTTGAAGCCACCATCGGTAAATGGTCTTGCTTCCTTCCTACATCAAATTGTTTCCCAGCAGCCATCGGTAAATGGTCTGGCTGAAGTTGATATCGGTAAATATCAAGTTTTAACCATCGGTAAATGGTTCTGTTTTTCTTAAGTTGTTTTCCCAGCAGCCATCGGTAAATGGTCGTGCTGAAGTTGATATCGGTAAATATCAAGATCCCAGTTCTAACCATCGGTAAATGGTTTTGTTTTTCAGAAGTTTGTTTTCCCCAGCCGCCATCGGTAAATGGTCGTGCTGAAGTTGATATCGGTAAATATCAAGGTTCCAGTTTCCAACCATCGGTAAATGGTTTTGCTTTTCTGAAGTTGTCATGCAGTTTGTCATCGGTAAATGACGTGGTTCTTTTTTGTATTATATCCAGTCGGTGCAAATTTCTACGGTTCTTTTGTATTCAATCCCTGTTTACCCTGAAAGTCTGACAGCCGTTGCTCTCATCCGTTCGGGTTCCCAGCTGATTGAATAGGGGCAGCTGTAGCACCTCAAATTTGCACCTATCATTGTACATACCATATCATATTAGGTCATAGCATATCATGATACATTGCATAGCATTTGCATTGTCCTCAGTTGCCTCAAGTGCAAGCAATCAAGAATTAGGTCAAACTGATCAGGAGATCAGTCAACCAATCAAGCAAGGGTGTTTCTCAAGGAATCAAAGCCCTAGGGTTTGTCCAACAAGTTCACATGACTTGGGGGACCATTTGAAGTGTTCAAGTCAAGGGTTGAAGGCTCAGAGGTCGTCAGTCAATGCATAGCCAGGCAAAAACCCTAGAAAGTCAACAATCAGTCAAAGCAGTGGATGGTGGCCATTCTTGTGGAATTTGGGCACCATGATCAATAATCAAGAGTTCACACAACTTGGGACATCATTTGAAGTCAAGGTCTCAAGGAATTAGGGTTTGGAGTTCATCAGAAGTGCACAGTCAGTCCAAAACCCTAGAAAAGTCAAAGTTGGTCAACTGTGGTTGATTCTTTGGTTCTGATGGATGGAAATGGTTTGAAGGAGCTTATTCATGTCCTAATAGGCCTCATGTGTCATGGCAATCAACATCATGGAAGAATTTGAAGCCAATCAGAAATATTCCAGAAATAGAAAGTGGACCTGTAATTTCAACTGCCAAAAATAGAAACTTCTTGATCCTCAACTTGCATCATGATACAAGCTTCAAATGAGTTTTTGCCCAACATGAAAGTTGAAGGTCTTGTTCTCCCATTTTCAAAAAGTCCAAGAACTCTCAAATCCCATGTGTGGTTGTCAAGATATGATCAATTCATTTTCACAAAATCTTGAACTTCAAAGGGGCATATCTCTCAAACCATAAGGCCAAATTTGGTGGGGTTTTTTCCTACAAACCACATTTTTCATCCTCTTTCCAAAAATATAAATTTCATGAACCAAAACCTTGCCAATCAAAATGGCATTTTTTGACCTTTTCCTTTTAAAATCAAAGTTTGACCAAACTTTGACTTTTTGAATTAAGACTTTTTTCACCATTTTGCCAATTGAGATTGCTTTCATATCATGTTTGAAACTTGCTCCAATCTCAAAATCATGTCCATACCATTACCATACCACCATTTTGGATTAAAATGCAAATTTGGCAAAATGTGCAAATGGCTTGAAATAAGTGAAAACAAGGACAGCATTCTGGTACAAACCACAAACAGCATTTGCAAATGTCCTTCTGCAGCCTTTCCAGGCCCATTCTCGGCCAGCTTGCACCCTCCATTGTTCACTTGTACACATTTAGCAAAAAGGCAAAAACTACATTTTAAGCTAAGCAAGATTAGCATTCTCTAAACCAACCTTAAACAGACAATATAAATGCATTTTTCTGTCACAAATGAACCCTAGACAATCGTAGCCACAGACCAAATACTCTCACCTTCACATTTTGCATTTTTTGCATTTGAGATTTTTCTGCACAAACCACCAAAAACCCTTGAACCACCTTCATTATTTCTTCATCTGGACTCCATTTGGAAGTGATTTGCAGCATCAAATCTCGTCTGCACAGCCATCTTCATGCTCTGCTATTTCCAAGATCCAACAATGGCAGTTAGAGCTTTGAAGAGTTCCAAGTATCATTAAGCCAAATAGCCTCAAATATCCATCATCCTGTAGCTGTGTGGGCATCTGGTTCGAGCTGAAAACATCTAAACAACCCTGTTTCACATTTTTCTTCACAACCAAGTAAGTTTTCGACCATCATCATTCTCAAATCTATGCCATGTGTTAGATAGAACTTGCTTAACTGAATCCATTGCAACTTACATCATGCTAATTGGTTGATTGTGCTGTGAGAAAAGTGAATTTCATTATTTATGTTCAAACAAGTTTTAGCTCGATTTGCTATATTCATGATGAGTTAATGAAAATGGACACCATACTCTTGTTGCTTGATGTTTATTGATGATGTTAGCATGCTTGGTTTCGATTTCTGGGCACATAAAAATTTCGGATGCATGTTAGTCATGATGTTGTTGCTGCTGTTTAAACCTGATGTTCTGTCCAGAAAACTCCCATGATTATGTTGTTTTGCTGTTAGCTAGGGTTGCTTATTGATAAATGTTCATGGCCATGCTCGATTGTTTGATGCTGGATATGTTTTTTGTTCATGTCAATGGATGATGTTGTTTGAAAATGAATGATGTTGGTGCTGCATATGCCCTGCTGTTTGAAAACTTTAAACTTGCTCATAAAATCCACATGTTGGTGTTTGTTGTGTTTGGTCATGGATGCTGGATTGTTGTATGATCGTTGTTACATGTTGCTGTTCATTTGTTGTTGTTTTTGATCGATTGATGAAGCTGAACCATGAACCTTGCTGTGTTAGAAACCCTAGGGTTTTTCTTAAACCCAGAAAATTCATCCATTGGCCGAGTTACTGTTTTATTGGCTGAGAGCCAATCAAAACATTTCATTTCGCAGGGCCAAAACGCGCAGCTTTGATTAGTGAGGCGGATATTACAAGTTTGCCATCGGTTGACCTTAGTTTGACCCCTTTGTTCATGTTGCTTGCTCATGTTGCTTCAATTATTCACTCAAGTTCACAAATTCATTTCTTTCTCAAGTTTCATCCAAAAATCATGAAATTTTTTCCATCATCTTCACAAGAATGTCCTCTATTTTATTGTGAATTTTAATTAATTTTCCATTGACTGGATTTTTAATGATAATTGTTTTCCCAACATGTATGCATAATTGATACATTGTGCCATTCCTTTTGTGAAATACTCATGACATATCCATTGCCCCTGAAACTTTTTGTGATGAAACTAGACTCATTCCCCTTCATTTCCATATAAAGTTTGTGCATTTATCATTTGTGGATTGAGAGTTATGATTTTCTGAAGTTATGTGTTACATTTGGTGCTATATCAATGATATGCATTTTCCCAATTTTTGTTCAGATGCTTCCTTGCATCCAATTGACCCCATTTTTTGCATGAATCATCTATCACATGTCTAGTTTGTGTATGAATTTTTTTTTGGATTTAATCTTGCTGTTTTCCATTTATTTGAGAATTTTCTTCCATGCTTAGTCATTTGTTGACTTTTTGTGCTATACATTGCCAAATCTTTTGTGAAATTCTCACATCATATTGTATGTCCATGAAATTTCATATGTGATAACTAGACATCTCAAGCTTTGCATTGGTGTTAATCTCATTCATTTCTCATCTGTTTTCAATTTGATATGATTTTTTTGAAGTTGACCCATGCTTGTTGACTTTCATTATGCATGCTTGAAATTGTGTTGACTTCATGATTTTAGTTGACTGCCTTCCTCTCATCCAAATGCCATGAAATTTTACATGTCTACCATGTTAGATGTTAGGATTGAGTGTGATTTATTTGATGATTTTTGAGATTGTTTAGGTTGACTTTTGATGCAAGTCATTCTGTTGACTTTTGTATGCTTTCCTTTGCCTTACTTTGACTTCAAATGTTCATGAAATGATCATAATACATGATTTGAATGTGGGCCCAATTGTGATAGCTTCTCAAATGTTTGACTTTGTTTTTGGTTGACTTTTCCTTGCTGCCTTGACTTTTTTCTCTCATCCTTGACCCTAGGCTAGTCCTGGTGGTCTTTTGTGCTTACTATTGAGTTCCTGTTTCAGGTTAAGCACCATTGCCATTGAGATCATACAAATGTGATTGGATTTGTTTACATATGAACTAACCTTTGTTTTGTAGATGGTTTGACTCATGTGTTGGAGTCTTGCTTTGCACAGTTGACCTTCTGTGGTTGACTGATTATCCATTCCTTTTGCTTTTAACTGTTTAATTGCATACTGATTTGTTTGGTTTTTCTCAGGTACCCTTTAGTTGCTTTAGTTGCTTGCTTTGCTTTTTAGCAATTGCTTTGAGGTATAAACATTTCTTCTTCATGTAGTCTGGAGACCCGGTCTGTTATTTGACCGGGCAAACTGTCTGAAGTCCTCCTTAAGAGGCAATGCTTGTGTGTGTTTAAAATTGTCCCAAGCAGGAAAAGTCCTTCAAATAAGGCAATTGGTGGAAGGTAGGGATAAGTAATCTATCCCCCACTATTCAGTGAGTCATCTCATTGCTCCCATCACATGGTTGAAGCATTGAGATAAAAACCCAAGATCTAATCGAGTCAATAATGGGGAAAGAGTTCCATCTTTCTGAACTCCCCCACTTTCTATTATTTGATGCTCTCCCTGATTAGGGATAGAAGCAATGAGGCACACCCCTCATCTCCTATTCATCTGCTTCACCTTAGCCTCTCAATGGCAAGGTTAAGAGCACACTTACCCTATTCCAGTTGGCCCTAGTGCCTAACCCTTGATGTTTGAGCCCCCTTGTTGGTGTGTTTATTTCATGCTGTATGTGATTGTGATTGCCTGTTTGCTTTGCCTCTTTAGGTGTAGCTTAGACTTGCCCTTGTGCAAGGTAGGTTGTGCTTGACTTGCTTCCTGTGCAAGTCAAGTCTGTGTGGCTTACTACTTGTGTGAGCCATGCTTAGAGTTGTTCGGCCGAACTACGGCAACTCTGATTCTCACGTTCAGGTGAGATACGTAGGCACGAGACGCGATGTCTTGCCGAGTTTGACTAACAACTAACACTAACTCTTTTCTCTCACCCCTGTGTGATTGAGATCTTTCCTTTCTCTCGCCCTCGTTGCGATCGAGACCTCCCCTTTCTCTTGCCCTAGTTGCAATCGAGACCCTTGCTCCCTGTGCAAGCCTTGTCTAGGATAGGTTGGCCCTTGTGCCAGTTAGCTAGAAACCTTAACTTAGGGTTGATTTTGCATGACAACATCTAGGCTCGAGTCGTAGTCTCCCTAGAGTTGTGTCTCCCTCTGTTATCTGGTTAGGCTAGATCCTTGTCCCTGCGTAGGGGAACTACATTGCCCTGATCTTCACACCAGATGAAGTATGTAGGCAGGAGATTGAGCTGATCTCTCCGGGCGCCTTTTCTTTTCTTTTGTGTTTGTTTGACAGTTATAGGCTCGAGTCCCCGACTCCCTATTAACTTGTTGTGTTGTTGTGTGCTTGGAAGCCGATGTAAGTCCATCGAGTGGCATTTGGGTTCCGGTGTGTGTGTGTTTAGGTTCGGATGCTGATGTAAGTCCAGTGATTGGCATTCAGGCTCCACGTTTGCCTTTGTCTTGTTTTGTTTGTGTGCGTGTCAGCCGAGCTACGAATGCTCTGATTCTTCTCTCGTCCGAGAAGATACGTATGCATAGGATGCGACATCCTAGCGAGCATGTGTCGTTTCCCCAGTCCGAACTACTTCGACTCTGATGTCTATGCCTGATAGACTAAGAAGGCCCAGGATGCGACATCCTGCCGAGTCAGTTTCAGTCAGTCTCTTTCGTTTCTTTCAGCCAGTGTGTGTGTGTGTGAGCAGCGTTTTAGCAACCATTTTCCTTCCTTTTGTGCGTGGATCCCGTAGAGTACTACGGATGCGTAGGGTGCCTAATACCTTCCCTTCGCATAACCGACTCCCGAACCCACTCTCTTTGGTCGCGAGACCATGTTCTTTTCCTAGGTTTACTTCGAGCGTTTCCTTTCCCTCTTTTGGGATAAATAACGCACGGTGGCGGCTCTGTTGTTTCTTCTTTTCCCGCCGGTTTTTCGCGTAATGCGACACCTATGTTTACCATTTCGGTAAAATCACCGGGGGCACTATAGATCATGCATTCATAATAAAATAAACTCAGGGTCTTTAGAAAGATCTTTGTCATCTCTTTTTCCTCCAAAGGAGGAGTGATCTGAGCAGCCAATTCCCTTCATCTTTGCGCATACTCTTTAAACGTCTCTTTGTCCTTCTGAGACATAGACCTCAGCTGGTATCTATCCGGCACCATGTCCACATTATACTTTTATTGTTTCATAAAAGCCTCTCCCAAGTCGTTGAAAGTGCGAATGCTTGCACTATCCAACCCCATGTACCAACGGAGTGCATCACCAGTTAAACTATCTTGGAAGTAGTGAATACGCAATTGATCATTGTCAATCTGAGTAGACATCTTACGGGCATACATCACAAGATGATTGAGCGGACAAGAGTTCCCTTTATACTTTTCAAAGTCATGCACTTTGAATTTCACCGGGATCTTGACATTGGGCACCAAGCACAACTCGACAGCACTCTTCCCAAACAGATCTTTACCTCTCAGCGTCTTCAATTCCTTGCGCAGCTCAAGAAACTGATCTTTCATTTCGTCCATCTTCTCATAAACATCCGGACCCTCAGAAGGCTCAGAATGATAGATAGTATCCTCTACGCGAGGCAAAGTATGCACAATGGGAGGTGGCACGGACATGACCGGGCTAGATGTCGGCATGGAAGCAAATGTAGGCGCAAAGCCTTCAGGCACAAAGTTGGGCGGCATTCCCCACGGGAATATGGCAGGCATATTCGGCGCGAAATGGGCGGTAGCAACAGGCATGGTAGAGGTAGTCAGCTCTGAAGTAACATTCCTCGCGGGAGGAGTTGCAGGTGTTGGAGAAGCTTGGTTTTGAGCAGCAAGAACTGACTCCATCATGGCAGTCAGGCGGGCGATTTCGTCCTTCAGCTCTCTATTCTCTTGCTCCAAATTTTCCATGATTTTCTGATGATTGGCTCGGGTATTGTACCGGTGAGTCAGCTTGGCTAAAGCACAGAAGAAACACCAATCAGACATCTGGCGAAAACCTGCTTATGCAAATGATGCATGAAATGCAATGCTTGATTATTTTTATTTTCAAGGAACTTACTATATCATTTGCAAATATATAATATTTAAATGGCAATTGCAACAATTTGATATGACAAAAAATATCTTTTTATTTATATAAATTGGAAGGATTACACTGAGTATAATTTCAGAAAAACAAAATAAAAAGATACAAGAGAAAAGGAGACTAGTCATCCTAAGGATCCCTAACAACAATGTCAGAAGATCTGGATGAAGGCGCGTACTTCCTTCGAATGCGACGGATCTCGGTATCAAAAGAAGCCTTCATCTGAGTCTTCTCGAGGACAAGTTGATCAACAATCTTCTTCCAAGCAACGGAAGGTTGAGGCATGCTAGAAGATGAAACCTCTGGCTCTCTCTGTCTCTTCGTCACTCGGTCTTCAAGTAGCTCAACCAGTGCATCTTTGTCTTTAGACTCCAACTGCAACTCTTCATTCTTCTTGCTCAAAGCATGGAAAAGCTCTTCCCACATATCCTTTTCTTGCTTCATCTTGGAGAGCACGTATTCCAACTCCTCTACATCTTGGTTAGGGAGAGTTAATAGCTCAACCACAACCATAGACATAGGTCTTTCACAAGGATAAGGCATCTTCAACTCCAAAGCTCTCTTCTTCACCCAAAGAGTGTAAGCTTCCAAAGCTACACAATTGCGCGGACCAAGCTCGGATCTTCCTTTCCTATGTACATTATGCCAAGCATGCACAATGTTCTGCTTCAAATGTTGGGAATCTTTACCCTCTTGATAGAAAAAACCTTCTAACAACATGTTATTAGGTTTGTCTCTAAAGGGGAACCCAAGTTGACGACGAGCCAAAGTAGGGTTGTAGTTAATTCCTCCTTGTGTACCAATGAGAGGCACATTAGAGAATTCACTACAACTATCAATAATATCCAAACTGCTTAAAGACGGATCATACCAAACTATATCATCATTTGTGAGAGACATAAGTCTCTGAGACCACCTTAGACATTGTCGGTTCTCTAAGAAAGCAGGCGTCTGAGGCAAGTGTGAAGTAAACCACTTGTATAGAAGAGGAATACAACATACAATCGTTCCCCCACCCTTAGAATTCCTTAGATGCAAAGACAAATACATATCACCCAATAAAGTAGGCACATGATTCCCAATCAAGAAAAGTCGAATGGCGTTAACATCAACACAACCTCAATGTTAGGGAACAAAGCTAATCCATAGATGAGCAACACAAAGATAACTTCAAAAGCGTCCACACTACCAGCTTGAGCAAAGGTAGTAGCTTCCTTGATGAGAAAAACAAATGGCAACCCAAATAACCCTCCTTTCTTCACCCAATGAGCCTCTATCTCAGACTTCTTCAAGTGAAGAGCTTCAGCAATAATACTAGATCGGGGAATCTCCTCCAATCCACTAAAAGGAACTCTACTAGAAATAGGTATCCCCAAAAGATGAGAATACTCCTCCAAGGTAGGCACAAGCTGAAAATCTGGGAAAGTGAAACAATGCTAGAGAGGATCATAGAACTGCACTAGTACACTCAAGAGTCCTTCAACCACATCACTAGATAAGATGGGCAAAAGCTTCCCATGACGTTGTTTGAAGTCCAAGGGATCTAATACAAAAGATGCTAGCTTCCTTAACACTTTCAAGTAGGGACATCTGAAACTGTACTTCTTAGTGTTCCTTCGTCCATAATCCATGGTCTAAAAATATTTCCAAATGATACCTTATTCCTTGAAATTTGTGTGTGATGAATGTTATGATGCGCATGAATGCATGAATGCAACAATCACAAATAAGGGATCATACACAAGGCAAACAAAGGTCAAGGGATGAATCAAGTCATTGTCAAGATCAATCATCCATTTTAGTGGATTATGGTTTATACCTTATCAAAACCCAAGTTCCATTTGTTGGTTCTATGTGTTGGCAGCAATTTTGGTAAAACAAAGAGTGTTCACAAGATGTTATGTGTGATGTCTTAACATGAGATATCCTATGTACTTGCTGGAGCTTAAGAAACATAATCATGCAGGATTGTTTCAGAATGTCATACACAAGGTCATGACATCTGATATGTGTGTACCTGCTGGAGTTTAAATGAAAGACATGATCATGCAGGATTGTTTTAGAATGTCATACACAATGTCATGGCATCTGATATGGTTGTACCTGCTGGAAATTAATAATGGAATTATGGAATTATGCAAGATTGTTCCAGGATGTCAGACTCGATGTCATGACATCCTGTACACAGAACATTCAGTATGAATGTCTGGTGTTTTGTGATTGCACAATTAATGGCAATCTATGTATGATTGAAGATCTGATTTGCAGGCGCATTCAATCATTGATTACAACCTGATTTACTTATTTTCCAAAGAGATCTAACCAGCTGTCATGAGAAGATTTGATTGGAAAATAGATTTAGGGTTTTCAAGATGTCCAAGCCCAGCTGAAAGCTTCTATAAAAAGGGACTTGGAAAACCTGTTTTTAGACACAACCAATATTGAGCGAAATATAGAGAGAGAGCTAGGGTTTGTGTCTGTTTAGTCGTGAGACTTGTAAGCCATTCAAGTCATATTTTGATGATTGAATTGGACTGATTTGTGGTTGTAATTTGTCACTCTAAAGCTGTTAAGCAAGAGTGTGTGTCTACTTGATCAAAGTTGTGAAGCAAGATCAAGTGTGTGTCTACTTGATCAAAGCTGTTAAGCAAGATCAAGTGTGTGTCTTCTTGATCAAAGTTGTGAAGCAAGATCAAGAGTGTGTCTTCTTGATTGAAACTGTGAAGTAAAATCAAGAGTGTGTTATTGAAAAGTGTTTTCTTTTCTCAAGGGAGTGTTGTTTAAGATCACAGGTGTGATTGTAGGGAAGTGAGTGGGTTCTCATATCTAAGAGTGCTTAGGTAGAAATTGCACGGGTAGAGATTAGGTGAGAAAGACTATAACTTGTTGAAGTGTACGGAGAGTCTTTGAACTGATTCTATTTTAGTGAGTTTCCTTCCTGGCTTGGTAGCCCCCAGATGTAGGTGAGTTGGACCGAACTGGGTTAACCATTGCGTGTGTCTCTTGCATTATAATTCTGTATCTTTATCCTATGTGTGTTAACAGATATTAGTGTCGTGACATTACCTTCGACATCTTATTTCTGATACCAAAATTTTAATTGGTATCAGAGCAGGCATCCTGCTCTGGTTCTGGGTGAGATCTAGGGACAATACTTTCTGGTATAATGGAGAGAGATGAAGGATCTGTTCATAGGCCACCAAGTTTGGATGATTCTAACTATGACTATTGAAAACCTCGAATGGTAGCCTTTCTAAAATCTCTTGATAACAAGGCTTGGAAGGTTGTATTAACAGGCTGGGTGCATTAAACCCTAAACCACCAAGGTTGTATTACTAAAGAAGGAGAAACCATTACTAAGAAGAAGCCTGAAGAACAATGGTCAAAGGAGGAGGATGATCTAGCCCTTGGAAATTCTAAGGCATTAAATGTAATATTCAATGGGGTATACAAGAATATTTTCAGGTTGGTAAACAACTGTGAAGTGGCCAAAGATGCTTGGGACATTCTTAAGATCACTCATGAAGGCACCTCTAGGGTAAAGATGTCTAGACTTCAGCTGCTCACCTCCAAGTTTGAAAATTTAATGATGAAAGAGGATGAGAATATCCATGAATTTCATATGAGTATCCTTGAATTAGCTAATGCCTCAGGAGCCCTGGGAGAAAAGATGTCAGATGAAAAATTGGTAAGAAAAATACTCAGGTCACTACCTAAGAGATTTGCTATAAAAGTAACTGCCATAGAAGAGTCTCAAGACATCTCCAACATGAGAGTTGATGAGCTGGTTGGTTCTCTCCAAACATTTGAGATGGGATTAAATGATGGCTCTGAAAAGAAAACTAAAAGCATTGCCTTCATATCAAACACAGAAGAAGAAAATAGTCAGGATGTTGATGAAGATTTGACCAATGAAGTTGCAATGTTGGAGAGACAGCTCAACAGATTGTTAAAAAAAATGGATGTAAGATCCAAGGCAAATGTCAAGAACATCTCATATGACATCAGCAATGAAAGAAGAGCAAGGTCAGATGAAAAGCCCAAAGAAGGAAAAGAAGTAAAGTGCTATGAATGTGATGGGTATGGACACATTAGAACTGAATGTGGAACCTACCTCAAGAAGCAGAAGATGAGTCTTGCTGCCACCTGGTCTGATGAGAGTGATACTAAGGATGCTGCAAATCTGGTGACTGTATTGACAGGAAAATGGGGCTCTGATGAAGACTCAAGTGATGAAGAAGTGACCTTTGGAGAGTTGACCTCTACCTACAGAAAGCTGTGTCACAAAAGTGTGGAGTTGTGTAAACAGGTTGAAAGCCAGAAGAAGAGGATAACTCAACTTGAGAATGAGAAGGTAGAATAATTGGAAACCATCTCCAAATTAAAAACAGAAGCAGTGGCCCTAAAGGTCAAGCTATCTTAAAGTCAACAAGTTGAAAGCAGAAGATAGTACAGCTGGAGAATGAAAAGGAAGAACATTTGGAAACCATCTCCAAGTTAAAAACTGAAGCTATGTTCTTAAACTCAAAACTAGAAGAGATGACCAAGTATGTAAGTATGTTAAACAATGGATCTGACTCCTTAGACAAGATTCTCCAAACTAGACTAATCACAGGAGACAAATCTGGAATAATGTACAATAAATCTAAGGCTGAGAGCAGTTACACTAGTTGCAAACCTCAATGTAGCAATAGTAAGAGCAGTCCTGAGATGTCACAACATCAGAGGAGAAGACAACAGAAAGAGAAACACCAAAGATGGAGATGCCATTACTGTGGGAAATTTGGTCACCTAAAGCCCTTCTGCTATAAGCTGTATGGTTACCCTACCTCTGTCAATCAACAGACTCACTATCAACAGCACATGCCTATCAACAAGAAGCAATGGGTTCCTAAGACTAATGTTACAAGTCTATTAGCTCACATTCCCCTCAAAATCTCAGCCAAAGAAGAGTGGTATTTTGATAGTGGATGTTCCAGACACATGACTGGAAACCAAGACCTTCTAACTGACCTGCATCATCATACCATAAGCCATGTATCCTTTGGACATGGAGAAAAAGGGGAAATCAAGGGAACAGATAAGCTTGATTGTCTTGGAGTTCCTAAACTTGACAAGGTTCTACTTGTTAAGGGCTTGACTGCAAATCTAATAAGCATCAGTCAACTATGTGATCAAGGTCTGAATGTTAACTTCACCATAGCTGAATGTCTAATTTTTAACAAAGATAGTGAAGTGATTATGAAAGGAATTAGGACCAAAGACAACTGTTACATGTGGAGCTCTCAAATGGGTTTTTCCTCAAAGTGTTCCTATGTCAAAGAGGAAGAGATGAAGATAGCTGCTAGAAGAACCCTCAAGAGTAATGAGAGACAAGTCTATGGGAAATGTCAGACAAGGATGTCACACCAGAAGCTCAGACTTAACCTCACTTCCAAAGAAGAAAAGGTCATGATAGCCCAAACAACTGAGAGGTTAGATCAAATAGGTGGACATGTGACTAGTTATATGCAGTCTGAAATTGGAGAGAGCTCTGTTGGAACTGGGCCACAAGGGACTATGTGTGCCAAGAACAATGTTGAAAAGATTGAGATGGAGAGTGAAAAGACACCTGCTCCTACAAATTTGAAAGACGAAAATAGTGGTTATGATGAAAATATATCAGATGGAAGCAACTGTTCTCAACTGGGTTGGATGGAACTGCTAATAATTGCATACAATGTCACACACGATGTCATGACATTGTATTATGACAACCTGAATATTGCAACAATGTCCAAAAATCATAGTCAGCACAGTTGGACTAAGTACTTTGTTTGCTGTCAACACTCTATTAGAAAATGTGTGAAAGATAAATTCATAATTCTAAAGCATGAAATGCAATCAGCTAACAAGTTTGCAAGGGATTTGATTGATAATCAATTTGAATATGTAAGAGGGAAATTAGGGACTTGGATTCTTGAGAAAATGTGGCAATTAATGTGGAGTGGAAAAGGTAACAAAAATATTGTCTGCCCAATTAAAAGAAAGAGCCACATTAATAATGAATCATTCCCTAGTATTGGAAATAGTATCTATGCCATTTGCACGCTCTACCTGAACACAACTCTTTCCATCTTCATCAAACTACTCAGAGAACCTCTGCTAGGGCAAATAAATTTCCTTCAAAAGTTCAACAACATGTCTCAACATCCATCATCATCTAGTTCAAAACCCTTTCATCATACAAGAACTCCCTCCATGGAGTTTCTAGATGAAGATTTGATGGACGTGACTCCTCTTTGTATGATACCAGGTGACGCCCCAGGCCCCTCTTCCATGGCTGGAACTAAGCAAGGTAACATTCCTGAAAAATATCCTAATAAAGAGGACATGCACTTTACTGATCGTACCATAAGAAACCTAGTTACTAGGGTTCTGAATGAAGAACATGCAGTCAAGGATATTTTTACCCCTCTGTCCAGAAGGGACCCCTCTCCTGAGGTGGAAACCCAAGTTGAGAAAGATGATGACTCATCTAAGACAGAAAAGGAAGTAGCTGCTGAGGGATTATGTTCTCTTGGAAAAAATTTACCTAGCAAGAAACCAGCTAGCATGTCTCCTGATACTGTTGAGGATTGTATTGATTTGGAGGAAGAGAGTTCAGAGGAAGAGGATGACACTTTGGTTCACCATGTAAAACCAAGTGCTGCTAGGAAATTAAAGACTAGAAAAGGAAAAACTGTGGCTGAAATGATGACAACCAGGACTAGGAAGAAGACTGCTGGTGTTGGACCCTCCAAATCATGGAGCAAGGTTGAGGTTAAGAAGAGGAAAGAAAGTGAGAGTTCTGACTCTGATGAGGATGTCGAAGATGATGTCCCAGACATCTCGCATGCAAAAAGGAAGGCTGTTAAGAAGTCTCCAGGCAAAGCTGTAGCTGTACACTTAGACAACATCTCTTTTCACTTAGAAGACGGTGCTGCAAAATGGAAGTTTGTCATTCAGAGGAGGGTAGCGGTTGAAAGAGAGCTGGGAAAAGAGGTTGTTGAGGTGAAGGAAGTCATGGATTTGATCAAGAATACTGGATTGATGAAGACTGTGGTTGCTCTGCCCCAATGCTATGAGGGGTTGGTAAAAGAATTTGTTGTAAATATCCCTGAGAAGATTTCTGAAAGGAGCAGCAGGGAATTTTGCAAAGTTTTTGTAAGGGGTAGGTGTGTGATATTCTCACCAACCATCATCAAAAAGTTCCTAGGGAGAGGAAATGATGGAGGAGTGGATCTAGAGACTACAGACAATGAGGTCTGTAGTATTATTACAGCTGGCCAAGTTAAGGAATGGCCTAGTAGGAATCACCTATCAACTAGCAAGCTAACTGTCAAATATGCCATCTTGCACAAGATTGGTTCAGCTAATTGGGTGTCTACTAATCATATCTCTACCATCTCCATTAGTCTTGGAAGAATCATTCATGCAATTGGAACCAGGATTAACTATGATTTTGGAAAGTTTATGTTTGACCAAATTATGAGACATGCCTCCACAAATGCTGTGAAGCTGCCCATTGCCTTCCCATCCATTATTTGTGGTATTATCTTGAGTCAACAACCAGGCTTACTCAATAAAAATGACATTCCAAGCAGAAGAAAGCCCCCACTATCCATTCATTATAAGCTGTTTGAGGGAAGTCATGTCAATGATGTTGTCATGACATTTTCCAGAAGGGAGCCTGCATCTCAAGGAAGCTTAATTGATCAACTAAAAGATACCTGCAAGGAACTGGATAATGGTATAAGGGTAGCCAAGACAAGAAAAGAAGCTCTGGAAGTTCTTATTATGAGCCTAGAAAAGGAAGAAATGGAGAAGGCTAGTGAAGATTCAGATGCCAATACCTCAAGAGAAAGGTCAAAAGCTCAATTCAGTGGCAGCTCTGAAAGCTCTGAAGGCTCTGAAGGTGAAGGTGATACTTCTTCCTCTGATTGATGGTCCCCCCTTTGTGTTGAAGACTGAAGATTGTGTGAGGTGTGCTATGAAGACTGTTGTGGCTGATGTTTTGGAAGCTGTTCTGGTGCTGATGTCTAGATGCTGAAGTTTTAGTGTTTTTTTTTGAAAAATGTGTAATTTGTGGCAGTCCTCATTGATGCCTGTTTGTAATATTTTGGGCTCTTAATGAGTTCCATGGATTTGTTCATTATCTCAGCTATCACAACTGTGTATGATGATGGTTTGTACTTCCTAACTATTATGTTTTAACATCTTTAATGTTATAACATCTGATCTGACATTCTCTGCTAGGCTAATTGACATTTATTTTGTCTAATTGGTCAACTTTGGTCAATTTTGACTAAAAGGGGGAGAAGTGTTTATGTGGAGCTGGAGCTATGAGGAGATGTATATGGATGGACAGAAGGACAACTATTATTGAAGGAAGTGCGCAGGTGTTAAAACAGAACGTTGTTCTGTTTACAGATGTCAAAGGGGATGTCTGATGTGGTGCACATGTGTTGATGTTGAAGCAAATGTCAGAATGACATTCTGGTTGGTACAGGTGTTGTGGTTACAATAGCTGTTATTTTCATGGAGATGAATGCACAGATTTAGGGGGAGAAGTAGTACCCTTGTGCATTTATGTGTCTTATTAGTTGCATCCATAACTAGTAATTCTGTTTTTGTTGCACAAATTTAGGGGGAGGAGAAGTACCCTTGTGCATGTGTGTATTACTAGTAGCTATAACTAGTAATTATATTTGCTTCTACTGCTGATTAAACTACTGTTATGTTGTTTAACTGCTGATAATTTTCTTGTGAACAAAAAGGATAGATATATGTTTTAGCCAAAATTTGCCAAAGGGGGAGTTTGTTGGTTCTATGTGTTGGCAACAATTTTGGTAAAATAAAGAGTGTTCACAAGATGTTATGTGTGATGTCTTAACATGAGATATCCTATGTACCTGCTGGAGCTTAAGAAACATAATCATGCAGGATTGTTTCAGAATGTCATACACAAGGTCATGGCATCTGATATGTGTGTACCTGCTGGAGTTTAAATGAAAGACATGATCATGCAGGATTGTTTCAGAATGTCATATATAATGTCATGGCATCTGATATGGTTGTACCTGCTGGAAATTAATAATGGAATTATGGAATTATGCAGGATTGTTCTAGGATGTCAGACCCGATGTCATGACATCCTATACATAAAACATTCAGTGTGAATGTCTGGTGTTTTGTGATTGCACAATTAATGGCAATCTATGTATGATTGAAGATCTGATTTGCAGGAGCATTCAATCATTGATTACAACCTGATTTACTTATTTTCTAAAGAGATCTAACCAGTTGTGATGAGAAGATTTGATTGGAAAATAGATTTAGGGTTTTCAAGATGTCCAAGCCCAGCTGAAAGCTTCTATAAAAAGGGACTTGGAAAACTTGTTTTTAGACACAACCAATACTGAGCGAAATATAGAGAGAGAGCCAGGGTTTGTGTCTGTTTAGTCGTGAGACTTGTAAGCCATTCAAGTCATCTTTTGATGATTGAATTGGACTGATTTGTGGTTGTAATTTGTCACTCTAAAGCTGTTAAGCAAGAGTGTGTGTCTAGTTGATCAAAGTTGTGAAGCAAGATCAAGTGTGTGTCTACTTGATCAAAGCTGTTAAGCAAGATCAAGTGTGTGTCTTCTTGATCAAAGTTGTGAAGAAAGATCAAGAGTGTGTCTTCTTGATTGAAACTCTGAAGTAAAATCAAGAGTGTGTTATTGAAAAGTGTTTTCTTTTCTCAAGGGATTGTTGTTTAAGATCACAGGTGTGATTGTAGGGAAGTGAATGGGTTCTCATATCTAAGAGTGCTTAGGTAGAAATTGCACGGGTAGAGATTAGGTGAGAAATACTATAACTTGTTGAAGTGTACGGAGAGTCTTTGAACTGATTCTATTTTAGTGAATTTCCTTCCTGGCTTGGTAGCCCCCAGATGTAGGTGAGTTGGACCGAACTGGGTTAACAATTGCGTGTGTCTCTTGCATTACAATTCTGTATCTTTATCCTGTGTGTGTTAACAGATATTAGTGTCGTGACATTACCTTCGACATCTTATATCTGATACCAGAATTTCACCATTGATATTGACAAGACTTGATTGGATCAACCAAGAATCAAGGGTTTGTTGTGAGTCACGAGCACGGAGTCTGGGTTAATAACCATCCCAAGGGAGTGAACTAAGGACAAAAAACTTGTAGATCATGTTCTAAAAAGTTCCTAGAGTCTTAATTCCATCTATTGGATATTACAGGTTTAGATGACTGATCACACTGAATTACACCGTATTTTTGACTCGGATTTCACATGTTTATTAGAACTTTATTATCATTTTGTTTGTATTATGCTCTCTTTTATCTTGTTTTCAGATATTTAGCACTTTCGGACTCTTTTGGAAGAAACGTAGCAAAAAGACCTAAAATTAGGGTTTTTCGGCGAAATGACACACATGGCGTTGCACATGGCGGCCGCTATAGGAGAAGCCATGAGTCATCAGCCCTCAACTAGGAGGTAACCGCCACGCTCCCATGATCCACCCCATTTACACACATGGCGGGCGCCATGAAGGGATGGCGGGCGCCACCTTTGGAAATCATGTTCCCACTAAGGAGAAGTTGGAGGGCACCATGGTCTTTGCAAGCTGCTGAAATCCTCTATAAATAGTTCGTTCCATTTCACTTTCAAATCATCCAACTTAGTTTTACAAGACTAAGCATATATTTATCATTTGTAATAGCGGTAATCCGTCACATCGGGGGGTTATTGCCCCTTAGTGAGATTGAGTTGGGTCACTTCGAGTTGCTGTCGTCTTTAGCTTTAGGAGTCGGAGGTTTATTTTTGTACCAGATTTAAAGCCCTCCATTTGGAGCAGGTTCTTATTTATCGCTTTATTTATTTATTTCCCGCATCTATTTTATTTTATTTATTTCTCGCATCGCTTTTATTTTATTTATTTTCCCGCACTCGCTTTATTTTATTTATTTCCCGCACTCACTTTACCATATTTATTTCCCGCACTCTCTTTATTTTATTTACTTCCCGCACTCGCTTTATTTTATTTATTTTCCGCACTCGCATTACTTTATTTATTTTTTGCACTCGCTTTACTTTATTTATTTTCCGCACTCGCTTTACTTTATCTACTTTACGCACTTTACTCGCTCTCTACGCCTCACATTCTAAAACAAACTTTTCATCATTAATACCGTGGTGTTTGTTTGTGTTACCATGTCTAGATAAATCTTTTAAAGGTTAGAATGTAAGTATCGCGGTTAAAGTAATGTTTCACATATTGAATCTGTAGAAATACTTTAAAGACTGTTTTGATTTTTAACTTGAGATTTCTAAAACAAACTTGGTTAGTTTTAGTTACTCGAGGAGTGCGAAAGCACCTTGGCTTAGTAACTAGGAATTTTTATCACTTTAAGGAAAAACTATTTTTGAAACTGTTTTCGGATGCGTTGATAGATTTAAAATCAGGAAACTCCTTGGGTAAACTTTCCAAATCAAAATCACTTTTCAACTAAGTTTACGAGTCTCATTTCTTAAAAATAAGTTTACTACTTTATCGTTCTGCGCACCTTTTATATGTGACAATAAGAGGCCTTTATTTAAGGGTAAACTCGGTTCTGAATACGCGAAAGCGACAGTTCCTGTTAAATGGATTCTTTTCAAGAATAGAAAATATCACCTCATAAGTAGTTCTATTTAGACAATCGAAACATCACTTAACTGACGTGAAATACATTCAACCTGTCTTTACCTACATTTATTATTTACTGTTATTTTGCAAACCCAATATCTCTTTTATACCGTGTTAGATAAACACCATAATGATAATAGTCGATAGATTGACGATTGGTCTCTGTGGGATCGATATTCTTTCATATTACTTTGACGTAATTCGTGCACATGCGAATAACACATGATCAAGTTTTTGGCGCCGTTGCCGGGGACCAACTTCGTCAAATTTCGTACTCTGTTGTTACACCGTCTAGACTAAGGAATTATTAGCCGGTAAATGCGAAGAACCCGTAGTACCGGAAATTTAGTATATCCTTTAGCGGAACCCGAATGTTATACTCATACACGCCTCTTACTCATCCGAATTAAGAAAGCTATGGCCGAGAATCGCGATAGGAGACCTCTTAAGGAATTTGCCCAACCCTCTGACGAGGAACCTAGTTCGAGTATAGTAAACCCCCTTATTCCTGCTAACAATTTTGAACTAAAACCGTCTTTGTTGCAATTAGTGCAACAGAACCAATACGCGGGTCTCGCTACTGAGAACCCGAATCAACATTTAAAAGTTTTTATCCAACTAGCCAACACCTTTAAATCTAACGGCGCTTCACTTGATGCGATCCGTTTAAGATTATTTCCTTTCTCCCTCAGGGATAGAGCACGTTCATGGCTAGATTCACTTCCAGCTAATTCAATAACTGCATGGGAAGACCTTAGGAGAGTATTCCTTTCTAGATATTTCCCCCCTAGAAAGACTATTGTTCTTCAAAACCAAATAACTAGATTTGCTCAAAACCAAGGAGAATTGATTTTCAAAGCTTGGGAGAGATATAAAGAGCTATTAAGAGTCTGCCCACACCATGGCCTAGAACAATGGCTGATCGTTCATACCTTCTACAATGGACTCCATTATAACACCAAGATGAGCATCGACGCTGCTGTAGGTGGCACGCTGATGAACAAACCTTATCCAGAAGCCTGTGACCTAATTGAGGATATGGCCCAAAACCATTACCAATGGGGAACTGAACGAGCATCAATAGAGAAAAAGGAGACCCAAGGTGGAATACATGAGGTAAGCTCTCTAGACATGATGCAGGCGAAAATGGACGCTTTAGCCCTTAGGATCGAACATATGTTTACAAACACTAACACTGCAGCAGTAGTCCACACAGAGTGCGAACTCTATGGATCTAAAGGACACGAATCAGTGGAGTGTAACCTTTTGAACGACCTGAACATCGAACAAGGGAATTACGCCCAAGGTAACCCATTTTCAAACACTTACAACCCTGGATGGAAGAATCATCCGAATTTCTCCTATAAAAACCAGAACCCTATCCAAAATCATGCACCTCAGAGACCGCAAGGTTATCAAGCCCCAAAATCAAACCAACCTATGCAAGTTGTGCCCCAAAAGTCTAACCTTGGGAAGATCATGGAAAGCTTTATATCGGGTCAGACTCAGCAAAATAAAGAATTCCTAAACCAGAACATTCACGTAAACGAACTTATAACGCAATTAGGAACCAAGGTTAATCAGATAATCACTCACAACAAGATGCCTGAAACCCAGATCTCACATGTAGCATAAAACCAAGCCCCACAAACTACACCTGGAGGCCAATTCCCTGGACAACCTCAACCAAACCCTCGAGGGCAAGCTAACGCTATCTCGTTACAAAGTGGGACCGCTTGCGAAGGGCCTCATAACCCAACAATGAGCGAGTCTAAAACTTCTATACCTACCAACCAAGAAGAGGAACCGGAGGAAACCGAGAAAGAAACCAACCAAGAAGGTGAACCCAAGGATAAAACTTACAAACCACCACCCCCATACAAACCACCAATCCCACATCCGCAAAGACTTAAACAAATCAAAGTCAATAACCAATACCAAAAATTTATAAAAGTGATAGAAAAGCTTCATGTAGAGATTCTTTTCACCGAAGCTATCACCCAAATTCCGTCTTACGCCAAATTTCTCAAAGACATCTTAACCAACAAGCGTAGGCTCGACGATCCAAAACCCTTGGAATGCAACTTTATTTCTGAGGATAAACTTGCTAAAAAGGAGAAAGACCCTGGTAGTTTTTCTATACCTTGCATTTTAGGGAGTCATGTGATCGACAAAGCTTTCCTAGACTTAGGCGCTAGTGTAAGTTTAATGCCCTTAGCTGTATGTAAAAGGTTAAACCTAGGAGAGTTGCAACCAACGAAGATGTCCCTCCAATTAACCGATAGGTCTGTTAAGTATCCTGTAGGAATTTTAGAAGACATCCCAGTTAGGATCGGTCAACTTTTTATCCCAACAGACTTTGTGGTCATGGATATCAAAGAAGACGAAGATATCCCTATCCTTTTAGGTAGACCATTCTTATCAACATCCGGAGCTATAATAGATGTCAAAAGAGGGAAATTAACCTTCGAAGTAGGGGATGAAAAGATCGAGTTCATTCTTTCAAAATTCTTGATGGCACCAATTCTAGGAGACGCATGTTATGCGATCGATATCATAGATGAGTGCATAAGAGAATTCGATCAAGGAGAACCTAAGATCGAACCGTTTTCAAACCCGAATGAAAAGGATGGTGAGCTAGAGGAAATGGAACCTCACACTAACAAATATTTGGATCTTACTCCAGACCTTTCACCAAATTCAGAAAAATCAGCTCAAGAACTTAAGGAACTACCCAAGAACCTAAGATATGAGTTTTTGGATGAAGAAATGAATCACCCAGTAATAGTTAGTGCCACCTTAAACCAAGACGAGACAAATCGACTCTTGAATGTTTTAAGAAGATACCCCTCTGCCTTAGGGTACAACATCTCTGATTTAAAAGGTATTAGCCCATCCGTGTGTATGCACAGGATCTCGCTAGAGGAGGATTCAAAACCTTCCGGAGAACATTAGAGACGCATCAACCCTGTAATGAGTGAGGTGGTGAAGAAGGAAGTCCTTAAACTACTGGAAGCTGGTATAATCTATAGATCTCTGATAGTAAATGGGTAAGTCCTGTACATGTGGTACCCAAGAAGGGATGCATCACAGTCATGCAGAACGAAAAGGGAGAGCATGTCGCTAAATGCATAGAAGGCGGATGGCGTATGTGCATAGATTATAGGAAGCTCAATAAGGCAAATAGGAAAGACCATTTCCCTCTTCCATTCATAGATCAAATGCTGGAGCGTCTTGCCAGACACTCCTACTTTTGTTATCTTGATGGATATTCTGGATTTTTCCAAATACCCATACACCCCGAGGATCAAGAGAAAACAACCTTTACCCGTCCTTACAGAACATTTGCTTACAGACGAATTCCGTTTGGACTCGTAATGCGCCAGCTACTTTCCAATGTTGTATGATGTTAATCTTCGCAAATTATCTCAACGGAATTATGGAAGTATTCATGGACGACTTCTCGGTGTGTGGATTAGACTTTGAAGACTGCCTTATTAACCTTGAGAAAATCCTAGAGAGATGCGTAGAAGTTAACCTTGTGTTAAATTGGGAGAAATGCCACTTTATGGTTAAAGAAGGCATAGTGTTAGGACATATAATATTTGAAAGGGGCATTGAGGTTGATAAAGCAAAGATAGAAGTTATAGAAAATCATAACCCTCCTAAGACAGTTAGAGAAGTCCGTAGTTTCCTTGGACATGCCCGTTTCTATCGACGCTTCATAAAATATTTCTCTAAAATAACAAAACCCCTGACCGGCCTTCTGATGAAAGACATTGAATTCATTTTCAATGAAAAATATATCGAGGCCTTTAACCGTTTAAAACAAGCATTAATTTCAGCATCCATTCTACAAACTCCAGATTGGACTAAACCCTTCGAAATAATGTGTGATGCTAGCGATTTCTCTATAGGAGCTATTTTAGAGCAAAGAAAATATAAGAAACTACACATTATATATTACACTAGTAGAACCCTAGATGCCTCTCAATTAAATTATACAACAACAGAGAAGGAACTCCTAGTTGTAGTTTTTGCAATCGATAAATTTAGGTCTTATCTTGTAGGATCTAAGATTATAGTCTATATAGACCATGCAGCTATTCGTTACCTTATAAGAAAAAAGGATGCAAAACCTAGATTACTCAGGTGGATCCTTTTGCTACAAGAATTCGACTTAGATATTAGAGACAAAAAAGGAACAGAAAACGTAGTTGCTGACCATCTTTCCAGATTAGAGCATTTGAAGTCAGACCATTTACCTATAAATGATGACTTCACCTATGACAGACAAAGACTGAAGCAATACCAAGGAGGTGACATCCCCACAGAATGTCATGACCAAACTCTGATCGACCCTCCAGTTCCTACCTCTAACATATAAAGTTCGAATCGTCAAGCTAACGATGTTAAACAAGCGCTGCATGGGAGGCAACCCATGATTTCTTTTCCTTTACTTTTACTATTTTCAATTTATATTTTTATTTGTTTTATATATATGTATATCTATGTGGAGACTAACAGTTATAACATTTGTGATTTCAGGTGTCCTCTGTTTCTAATCTAACTTTTCAGGAATGGAGAATATCGACACTATGCCAATTATCTTTCGTGACCCAGTTCAAGAGCAGCGCTACTGTAAGACCCTAATTTTGACCCTAAGATCCCTCATGGCATCATAACATTGCATTTGCATTGCCTAAAGGATCATAGGCATCTTGGCTCTTTGCCTTTGGGTGAGATCTCTTGAGTGGTTTGAGATCACCAAGCATGCTTGACTTATATATTATTTATTTTCTCATTTACTAACCAAAAGCACAAAAATATGTCACTAACATCTCTTGTTTATAGCTTGAGCAGTAACAAGGTCTAAAGGCTTCTAGGAGACCCTATGTGCATTGATATGGTCAAGAGAAGATGAAAGCAATCATGGTAATGGTTCCCAAAGCTATCATCCATCAAATATGCCTCCCAAGTGTCTCAAATCATCATTTTGGTCAAAGCAAATCAAGAGGTTTGAGGCTTGTTTCCTAAGGAAACCCTAATTCATCTATTCATCAACTATGCCTTGCTCATGAAGCAACCTTAACCCATGGTCAAATACAATCAATGGAAGTTCTTTAATTCATCATTTCATGAATATTTGAACTTATTTGAGTATCCTCAATCATCCATTCATCAAGATATGAGGTGTGGACTTGAGAAGTTGATCAGTCAATTCATCTGACTATTTTGAAATGCACTGAGACCTAACGTTTTATGTGTTTGTCAAATGGAGATGACCCCAAGAGAAAAAATGTTATTAAGAACAATATGAACAAATTTCATGTTCATAAAAATTTTATTTGAAGCTTGGAAGGTCATCATACATTCCAAGACATTATAGGTTATTTTGACTGAAACCCTAATTTTGGGACAACTTCCCAAGAACATAACTCATTCATTTGTCATGATTTTGAGGTGAGACTTAATGCATTGGAAATATTATTGTGTCTACTTCAAATTTTATGTTGAACAAAATTACAAAATCTCAAAATAAATACATGTGATAATGCAAAACATTATAGGTCACTTTGGACCAAATGTATGAAAATGTGAAAAAGTCCAACTTCAAGTGCCCATAACTTCTTCATCAAAAACCCAAATGATGAAAAATTTAAGTCCAAATTGATTTCCTTGAAAATATCTACAACTTTCATGTTTAGGGTTTTGTCATTTGTAGCTTGCATCATTGAGACATAAGGGCTTGAACATTGGCCAATTTTGGAAATTTCACATATGCATGTTTTGCACCCTACACTTCAAGTTCAGTTTTCATTAATTTCCAAGGCCCAAATGAAGTTTTGATCAACATGACATTTGTTCCTTATGAAATAATCTTTCCAACCATTACTCATAAGGTTGCATTTTGATTTTATACATGGCATTATCGAAGGCTTCAATGAAATAGTGCATTTTTTGAAAATCATTCCAATTGCCATGCATGATCCATTAATACATAATCTGCACGTTCAATTCATATTTGATGATGTATAGCCTGCAATTCCAATCATAATTGGGCCCTCCATGCGCCTATACAGGCCCATGCATGGAGGCCCTCTTCTCCCATGCACACGATTTTAATGATGCTTGCAGCTCCCTCCATCTATAAATACAAGGCTTTGGCTTCATAATTCCTCAACCTTAAGGCGCCATACATGCTGTGCAACTGAAATCCCACACCCACACCAAAGGAACTCTCTCTTTCCTCTAAAAACTTCAGATCTAGAATTCAGTTTCCTCGACTATTTTCTTAGATATAAAAGTTCCTAGACCTCTTCACCTTGATCCATTTTAGCTTTCTGTTTGCAAAAGAACTCAAGGATCGTGCCTCAATTCCTCACAATTCAAAGGTTTTCCTCCACTGCATTTTGCTTCGAAACAGCTTGTATATTGTTTCATTTGCCTTGTTTTTGTGTGATCTGAAGTCCTCTGCATAGAGACAATACTATTGAGCTTTGAATTTTTGAAATCAAGCAAGTTCAGTTGAATACCATTAAAATTCAACCTCTGATTTCTCTCTCAATAGGAATCTAGAGTGAATTTGGTTGGTATAGGAGTGATGTACATCACTCTATCTTTCGTTTGGTATCTGGATCACGCATATTTGTTAACTTTTTATCATCTGCAAATTTGAACCCTCACCGGAGCTAGTCGGAGAAGACGGTGGCGCTGGCCACCGTCCGTTTTCCAGTTTTAATATAGGTCATTGGATCATGCTTCCAGATCTGATCAGATCCATTGGATGTTATGACTTTTTTTTAATGTTTGTGTTATTCAATTGACTGAGGTTCATGGTGCGCGCGCATTCCATTGCCATTAGATCCTCCACGTCATTTAATGAAGTTCAATCCAACGCGTGTGGATTTTTGTTATTTCTGAATTAATCCATTTTATTTTCTTAATTCCATTTTATTTCTAAAATTCATATCTCTCTCATTATTGGTCCAAAAATTATGGGACCAATTTCATTATTCCTCTTTTAATTTCTAGTTTCTAAAAATGATTTTTAATATTTTTTATTTTATCATTTGATATTTTTTGATGAATTTTCTCTTTTCTGGTCATTTTTAATTCATTTTAAATAGTTTTTGATATTCAAAAAATACAAAAAAAAATTTCAACCTCTTTGAATGATGATAGATCTATGAAAAATATTCTCATCAATTTATTAATTGATTTGAGATTTATATGAGATTTTAATTCAATTAGGTTATTTTTATGCATTTTTAATTGATTTAAAATAGTTTCTGACTTTTAGAAATGTTGAAATTTTTTGTCAAACTTTGTTTGACCTTGTTGAACTTGGGATATTTCACTTGGACTTTTCAAAGTTGATTTGAAGTGAATTTGAAGTTTTACCTTTCTTTATTATTTTTATTCAAGTTTTATTTTAAATATTAAAAATGCCAAAAATATTTTGTTTATTTCTTGACTTCTAATCTTCATCTTGCTTCTGTTTTCTATTATTTAACTTTGATCTTCCCTATCTTTGGTCAACATTTGTTGATTAATACATACCATTTCCATTAATGCACTTTAATTCTTCATCTTCTTCTTCTCCTTCTTCTTTTTTCTTTTTGACCAATGAGTTAAAGATTGGTGGTTAGCATTGATTAGGGAGGTTTAATCTTCCTTGATTCAAATCTAATTCATCTTGATCATGGATCAAGTGAATGGCTCTGCATTAAGGATAGGTTGCTTCCTAAATCATGCAAAGGACCTAAATCATGCAAAGGTCCTAAATCAATACAAGATCATTTCTATCTTCTTTTTGGCATTGCAAGTTGTTGGAGTTTGATTCACTAATCAAGACCTCTAACTTGTGTTGTTGCCTACATTATTATTGATCGGCCTCAGATAGTTGTGACTTCTACATAAGTCCAATTACGATTGCTTAACATAGCGCTAAATTTGCCTTATGACACACTAACGACTAACACTAACCATTAACCATTAACAATTACTTTTTGCTCTTTACATTTATGCAATTTACTATTCTTGTCCATATTATTCATTTGCTTTTCCCCCTTTTGCTCACTTGAGCACATGTTTATGTTAATGCAATTTGTCTTTTGCTCACTTGAGCACATAATTGTGTATATATATTATTGTGCTTGTGTTTTGTTTTGATTGTTGTGGACCAAATGCAAAGAAATGGACAAATGGACTTTAGTTTATAGGATTTTCCCTATGCAAATTGGAGTAAAATGACTTTAATGTTGAAGATGGATTAGAAGGACTAAACCTCTAAACTCACTCTTGTCCATTCTTGATTTACTTCATAGAATTCTTTGATGTGTCTGCTTTTGTTGCAGAGGATCCTATGAGAGCTCAAATTGAAGAATCATTGCCATGTTCATCCAAAGTGAAAGATACAAGAGACATTGGGGATCTTCTAAGAGCTTGTTTGATTATGTTGATTGCTTGAGCTTACACTTATTTTGCTTGCATATTCCAAAGGATGAGAGCTACTTGGATCATCAATATGATCTCAAGAGAGGAACTCCATTTGTGGTCTTGTTTCTTATCCCTCATCTCTTGTATGATTAGGACTTTATCCATTCTTCTTCTTCCCTCCACTCTAACCCAAGCCAAAACCTTTGTGCAAACATTTCACATTTCTTTTCAAACATTAGAAACCTAAGCCCTATGCTTTTGATTTTCAAACTTTCTTTTCATAACACTCATTTTGAATTGAACTTCTAAGTCAACTTTGACCATATTTTGTAAATACTTTTCATTAGTAAATATAAACCATTCAAATGTTTTGTGGTTTCAATGGTCACTCTCTTAATCAAAAAAATTCATAACCTTTAGCTGTTAGGTTTGAGTTATCCTTGAGGTAGATGTAATACTCACCTATATCCTTAGTGATGGACAATGAGTCTTCCATGCTTATTATAGGGTTAACCCCTCACTAGCATGTTGAAGCTATCCTCACATGGTGGATTTGTGGTTTTTAGGTTGAGTTTTCTCCCTTGAATAACAAAAGATCTTAAGGCTTTTGGACCAATCAATTCATCAACTCATTTTGAGATTTTTACCCCGAAGTACGAGGTTTTGATCCTAATCTTTTTTAAGATGGTACGTAGGCAGTGGGTTCATCCATCCAAACATAAAATGTAAATAACTTGCATATTCTTTTCTCATCTCTTCAATCATGTTTGCACAAACAAATTTTCACAAAATACCAACCTTACAACAAAGATGGAAAGGGCTCCCTAGGATGTTTTGGGTGCTTAAAACCTTCCCATTGCATAACCAACCCCCTTACCCAGATCTCTGACATTTTTACTAGTTTTTGATTCGATAAAACTTTTAGGTTTTTGTTCGCTTTCTAACCATTCCTTTGGATAAATAGAAGTGCGGTGGCGACTCGACTTGTATGGTTTACCATGGATTTAGTCAATATCTCTAATGGTAACGAATACCCCGCTACAGCTACGTCATGCTTTCACAGCGCCCAATGCTGCCCACCAGATATCCCGACTCGAGCTGCATGAAAGCATTAGGCATTGAGCCTAGTGTCAGGCATTTGTGCAACCAATTACAGTGGGATGCATATACTGATGTTATGCATGTGACTTACAGGAACCTGACTTTGGAGTTCCTGAGCTCGCTTATCTACGAGCCTATGTTGGTCACGCCAGTGATGGAGGATACATTAATTTCAGGTTGTTTGGGGCAGAATACACCTTCAACCACAAGCGTTTTTGCGACTTGCTTGGTTTTCAGACTGCCTATGATGCTTCATCTGAGCTCCCCATGAGCTACTTTCTGAGCCGAGACGTCGAGATGTTTTGGAGCGATATTACGTGTGGAGGTAGTCCTGACCCTTCCACCCAAATCTCCAACAAGATTCATAACCCTGCTTTCAGATACTTCCAGATGATCATTGCCCAAACCTTCCTAGGGAAGAGTGACCCTGATACGCATGTGAGTGCTGAAGAGATCTTCTTCATGTACTGTACCACTCAGTCACGCCCAATAGATTGTGGAGCTTTCTTGATCGAGAGTCTATATCTTAATGCTCGCTCTGCTGCGAGCCCTATACATGTTGGAAGCACGGTGACTCATATAGCCTCAGACATGGGACTCGATAGAAGATTATCTCACCTGACGTCTTACTGCAGCTACACCTTGATGGATATTGATTTCTGTCTGGACCGTGGCCTCGTGAGGATATCTTCTTTCCAACCGGATCAATACGGGCTATTAATCGAGGGTGAGACTATTCACTACTTCACTTTACCTGACCCACAGGTGACTTGTGTTATTGATCAGGCCAACTGGGCCTACACCATAGAAGGGCAGGGAGAGAAAGTAGACGCGCCGAAGATTGCACCGATCAGAATCAAAGTTCGTACCAACAATCCGAATCTCCAGACTCCGAGCATGCAATCTGAATTGGTTAAGCTTCGGATGGAGATAGCTCAGCTTTGCCAGGAGCTTGTTGATGTTGCTTTGCAGGTTGAAGTATCAGTTGCCTTACATGACACCGAGACTGATATGCTACATGATGAGATCGCCGACTTCCGACGCCAGATCGCAGAGCTTCGAGGATACGAAGACGAAGAAACTCCATCATACCCCGAGCATTGATGCCATCATGAACCGAGAAATACTGTTTGAATTTCCCTATTTTTCCCGTTACTTATTATTCATGCCTATTTTTATTGTTTCCTATGACATTATGCTTGCTTAATTTTTCCTAAGATCTCTGGACTCGTGAATTATTATTGACTCTTCATATATATATATATATATATATATATATATATATATGCATTATTATTGTTATTATTATGTTTTTATGTCCATTTTGTTTTATTTTGTTTTATTTTACTTTACTATTTTATTTTGTTTTGTTTTATTTTACTTTACTGTTTTATTTTGTTTTATTTTGTTTTGTTTTACTTTATTTTGTTTTATTTTATTTTGTTTTATTTTGTTTTATCAAGCTTAAATAAAAAAAAAAACAGCATTTATGGATACCTATATGAACCCCCCTTTTACAAAAAAATGAAAACAAAAGGACAAAAGCCCAAGTAGCAATGAGCATAGCCTGCCCAACCAAATCCGAAGACATGGTAGGCGCCATAGGCTTCATGGTGGGCACCATGACGTAACAGACAAATTTCTCTTTTTCACCATTTATACCTTCTTCAACCTCTCCAAACCCATTTTCTTCTTCTCCCAACTCCACCAAAGTTCATAACAAATTCCCAAGCTTCTCATTTTCACTACAAGCCATTACCATTTCCCAACTTCACTTCTCCATTTCTCCACCAAAAACCCATTAGACTCCATTTTTTCATTTCTTTTCTATAAATACTCATTTTTCTCTACAATCACCATTAATGGCCGAAATGGAGTTTAACAACATCATTCTTCGTGGAGGAAAGCCCGGTGAGCGACAAAACAAGATTTTGCAAAGATTGCAAACTCGGGAGATCCTTGCTACCAGGTATGTCGACGAAGACTGTGTGTACACTCTAGGCACATACCATAGTGTTTTCCGCATGCTTGATAATTTAGGATTACACGATATTTTTTCTAGTAAAGCACCCACCTACGATAGGCTCACTAGGGAATTTTTGAGTTCCCTAATTTACTCTATTTACCCCGACATTGCTAGCACGGTAGGTACCATCTGTTTTAGAATGTTTAATGTAGAATACGAGTATACTACCGATGCTTTAGCGGGTTTGCTGCGGAATGCCTTATGGTGAGGGTGTTATCTGTGAGACACCCTTAGATACTGAATGGGCACTCGAGGCGTTTACTTTTTGGAACAGAATATCTAATGTGAATGTCACTTCCTTTGAAGGAATTTTGGCTTCTAATATCCATAACCCAACCATACGTATTTTTCGATACCTCTTGGCATGTACTATATTTGGTCGGGAACTTTCTAACAAAGTAAATGCCCGAGAATTGCTGTTTTTACAGGGTTGCCTCACTAATCGCAGGATCAATCCGGTTCCTTTCATGTTGGCCCATATGTCTGCCATCCTTAAAAAAGGAGGAACCATCCCTTTCGGTGGTTTGATTACCTCCATTGCTAGAGCGTTGAATCTACGTGCTGAGTTAGCCACCTTGGAAGCACTCCCTCACTGCACCATTAACTTGAAGTTTTTGAAAGATATGAAATTATGCAAGGTGCGGCAGAAGGTGGTTTCTACCTCATGATACATGGTGCAACTGTACCCAATGTTGTCCTACCTTGCTCTCAGCGTAAAGATGTGTGACATGCGAGGAACTGGACATACGATCTTGATGCTCCACCCTTTACCGGTCCTTTGCCACCTAACATTCCTATGGACGATGGGCAAGGGACCGATGATGAGTATGACCGGTGCGACCAGTCACCTGCTCATGATATTCCTGCTGCATCACCTGCACACACCGCACCTTCTTCCTCTAACCCATTTGCAGGTACCACTCCCGGTTTCTACATCACTGAGGAGATGTGGCGTGAGCACCTGAATCGTGAGGAAAGGCGTGACACCCTTCTGAATACCATAAACCAACAACTGTCATATAATATAATTTTTATGGTAGCTTCCCAGTAGCGTAGTGAGCAAGCACATCGGACTGTCACTGAGTCCTTGCTTGCGATCACTAATGAGCAGCAACGCCAACGACAGGCTAATGAGCGCCACTTCACTCTCATCGAGGCCACCCAAGGATCTCTCCTAGGTCGATCTAAGCAGATGCAAGAAGGACTTAGTACTCGAACTAGACGTCGTCGACCCAGACATCCTGACCAGGGCGGTGACGGTGACGGTATCGGTTCTCACCCCTAGCTCTCTCTCTCTCTCTTCCAGGTTACTCCTACGCTATCTCATATCGAAACATTGAGGACAATGTTCGATTTAAGTGTGGGAGGAGATTTTATCGCTTTTCATCTTTCCTTTATTTTTATTGCTTTTTATCGTTGTCCTTTACTTTTATCGCTTTTTACCGTTTTCTTTTAATTTTAGTATGTTTTATGTTTTAGTTGCTTGTTTTTCCCTTTCAATAAAATAACATGTGTCTGACGAGTCATTTGTGTAGTGTATCCTTATTTCCCCCATTTCTTTAACCTTACCAAAAAAAAATTTTTAGCCAAGAAAACAATACATCTTGAACATTCAGGCTATAAGACAGGTTTATAATAGGATGTAAAAGACTTGGGAAATTTTTTTCTAAAAATCGGTATTGTCTTAACACCTTAGGCTTCATGATTATAAGAGTCGATCCCGATACCCCATATGTTGTAGCCCAAAATTTTGTTCCAAATAAGTCCTTAAGTAGTTTAGCCTAGCAGTCAGCTTCGGCTTAAGCATGCTCTACGTAGGGGACCGATGAAAATAAGTGAATGACCATAAAAATTCCTGCTTTGTTCTCAAATCGCATGAAAATCCGGGCTAGGTGACTCTCACACGGTCATTTAACCCAGCAAAGTAAAAACATATGCGGAACATGCAGAAGAAAAATAAAAAAATAATAAGCATATTTGTTTGTTGGTTCAGAGGTATCTAGTGCTGAACTTGGTAGGGTGGATTACGATCCAATCCCCCACAATTGCAAATTGGGTTAAATAAAGGGGTTACACCAACTCATGTATCGGAGCCCCATGCTTAGAAAAATAAAAAATAATAAGCCTATTTGTTTATTAGTTCAGAGGTATCTGGTGCTGAACTTGGTAGGGTGGATTACGATCCAATCCCCCATAACTGCAAATTGGGTTGAATAAAAGGGTTACACCAACTTATGTACCAAAGCCCCATGCTTAAGATCATAATCACTAACCGGTCACTTTACTATAAGCATGTACGGATAACGGGCTTAATGTGATTGCACCTGAATGAAAAGGACTTTAAGAAAACAAAAAGAAGGCTTAGGTATGGTGGGGTAATGTGGATTTATTTGTATAGGAATGAAGCCTACGACCGCAATTGCGGGAAGTGTCACTACAATACCGTTAGTTCGATTCGTTATTACCTATCGATACATTCCTTGAATGAACTCATAAGTCTTTTGGCCTTGAATTAAATCTAGTTGATACTGTTTTGCTTGCATAAACTATAAATCGTTTTTCTTGAGGACAAGCAAAAGTTTAAGTGTGGGAGAATTTGATCACACTGAATTACACCGTGTTTTTGAATCGGATTTCACATGTTTATTAGGATTTTATTATCATTTTGTTTGTATTATGCTCTCTTTTATCTTGTTTTCAGATATTTAGCACTTTCAGACTCTTTTGGAAGAAACGAAGCAAAAAGACCTAAAATTAGGGGTTTTCGGCAAAATTACACACATGGTGTTGCACATGGCGGCCGCTATAGGAGAAGCCATGAGTCATCAACCCTCAACTAGGAGGTATCCGCCACGTTCCCATAATCCACCCCATTTACACACATGGCGGGCTCCATGAAGGGATGGCGGACGACACCTTTGGAAATCACGTTCCCACTAAGGAGAAGTTGGAGGGCACCATGGTCTTTGCAAGCTGCTGAAATCCTCTATAAATAGTTCGTTCCATTTCACTTTTAAATCATCAAACTTAGTTTTACAAGACTAAGCATATATTTATCATTTGTAATAGCGGTAATCCGTCACATCAGGGGGTTATCGCACCTTAGTGAGATTGAGTTGGGTCACTTCGAGTTGCTGTCGTCTTTATCTTCATGAGTCAGAGGTTTATTTTTGTAGCAAATTTAAATCCCTCCATTTGGAGCAGGTTCTTATTTATCGCTTTATTTATTTATTTCCCGTATCGCTTTTATTTTATTTATTTCCCGCATCACTTTTATTTTATTTATTTTCCCGCACTCGCTTTATTTTATTTATTTCCCGCACTCGCTTTACTTTATTTATTTTCCGCACTCGCTTTATTTTATTTATTTCCCACACTCGCTTTATTTTCTTTATTTTCCGCGCTCACTTTACTTTATTTATTTTCCGCACTCGCTTTACTTTATTTATTTTCCGCACTCGCTTTACTTTATTTATTTTCCGCACTCGCTTTACTTTATTTATTTTCCGCACTCGCTTTACTTTATTTACTTTACGCACTTTACTTGATCTCTACGCCTCACATTCTAAAACAAACTTTTCATCATTAATACCGTTGTGTTTTTTTGTGCTACCATGTCTGGCTAAATCTTTTAAAGTTTGGGATGTAAGGATCGCGGTTAAAGTAATGTTTTACATATTGAATCTGTAGAAATACTTTAAAGGCTGTTTTGATTTTTAACTTGAGTTTTCTAAAACAAACTTGGTTAGTTTTAATTATTCGAGGTGTACGAAAGCACCCTGGCTTAGTAACTAGAATTTTTATCACTTTAAGGAAAAACTATTTTTGAAACTGTTTTCGGACGCGTTGATAGATTTAAAATCAGGAAACTCCTTGGATAAAATTTCCAAATAAAAATCACTTTTCAACTAAGTTTACGAGTCTCATTTCTTAAAAATAAGTTTACTACTTTAGCGTTCTTCCCACCTTTTATAAGTGACAATAAGAGGCCTTAATTTAAGGTTAAACTCGGTTCTGAATACACGAAAGTGGAAGTTCCTGTTAAATGGATTCTTTTCAAGAGTAGAAAATATTGCCCCATAAGTAGTTCTATTTAGACAATCGAAACATCACTTAACTGACGTGAAATACATTCAACCTGTATTTACATGCATTTATTATTTACCGTTATACAAATTTCAAAATGGATGCATTGTTTTTAACAAAAATTAAGTTTGAAAGGCACAAAGGCCCAAAAATGGTTTGAATGAGTTAGTTCTTTTTTGGCTTTCGAAAGTTTAAGTCAAGTATAGTTAAGTTTATTTACAAGTTTGATTTAAGGAAAGAAGTTTGAAAATGCAATGACATAAGGCTAAAGTTTCTATCTTTTTGTAAAAGTGGTCTAAGTTTAGAACAAAAGTAGTTCACACAAAGAAGATTTTAAAAAATGGAGGGAGAGATTTTGAAATTAAATAAATAGGGAGAAGATGAAGAGACTATTCTATGTACAAAATTAAAATTTTAGAGTTGAAAAGATCTGACCAAATGGGTAGCAATCCAATAGACAAGAGTGTCAATAGAAACTCAGAATTCCCTTGGACTTCTAGAATCAAGCAACAAACAAATGCACAATTATATTATCTTGAAGAGCAAGGCATCAAATAAAGATGGCCACATCCAAGCTTATCCATTCCTTGATCTTCTCCAAAATAGCCCATGTAACAGATGAATTTCACAAGTCACAGGTTTAAAATAACAGCTTCACAATGATCATGTTGCAGATGAACTTAGAGAGGGCTTCAAAGATGTATCAGATGAATTTCAAATTACAAGCACTTGATTTCTCAGCAAGTTGGCATTGGCCAAGTCCTTTAGCATAGGAAGGTTTCCTAGATTCTAAGTCCATTTGTCCAAGATCAAGCCAACAGTCCACACAAAAGTTTTTTAGGTTTTTTTGTTGTTGTTATTATGTACATTAATGGTCAAAGACCATACAAACAAGCAAAGTATACACAAACAAAATATATCAAACAATATGGTCCAAATGGACAAAGTGGAAATTGCATTAACATAAACAATTAGAATGATATGAACAATGGCAAATGAAATAGAGTGCTAAAAGTAAATTGCATTAAAGTAAAGGCTTAAAATTAAAAGTTAGTAGTTAATAGGTTAGAAGTTAGTATTGTTTTGCTTTTGCTTTTCATTTCAAAAAATTCTTTGGAGAACACTCAACCACTTATCACAAGCATGAATCCTTGAACCAAAACATCTTCCAAAGGAAGGAAAGAAGGCCAAGTTTCCACACAATACCATGAAAGAGGGGAGACTTACAATCTCACTAACTAGAATGCTTATGCCTTTTATGTCACAAATTTAGCGCTATGTTAAGCAATCGTAATTGGACTCATGTAGAAGTCACAACTATTTGAGGCGGGGCAATAGAATTTTGGTGTTAATGCATGTTAGAGACAAAGTATAATGGACTATGCTCATGAAGTATACCACACACAAAAAGAATATGCAAAAAGTGTGGCCTAATCTCATCCATACTCATGTCAATTTTTCAATCAACTAGCATTAGGACTTTGAGATATCATAGGCCAAATGAGATGAATGCATAAAGAAGGGGAATCAGATGAAGAGGGAGGGGAATGGATCAAAACACAAATTGGTCAAAGGATGACTTTTACCAAATTAATATCATCCATTCATTTTGGGAGATGGAATGTAAATTCCATCAATCCCCTAAATCTAATGATATTAATTTGACAAAGTCAAATCAACCTTGACCAAGGCCCAACAACAAAAGTCAAACATAAACAAGTCATCACAATTGGTCAACAAATTTATTTGGCATTTATTCAAATAAAAAAAAATACTAAAATAGTGCATTTAAATTAAATATGGTTTGTCCAATTCCTAAAATCTCATCAAAACATCAAAGAGATGGCCATGAGATTTATCATAGGTCAAACAAGGTCAAAGGACCTTGGAGAAAAAATTTCATAATTTCTGGACATTTAAAAATATTTTTAAACAATTAAAAACAAATTCAAAATCAATTAATTCATGAAAAATATTAATAATGATCCAAAAAATAATTTTAATTCAGAATATGAAAGAGAAAAATATTTGAATTTTTTGGTGAAAGTCCCATATTTTTTGGATTAATATTGAATTTAATATGAATTATTGAAACTAATGCAATTAAAATGAAAATTAAAATATCAGAAAAAACGTGGACCACTTAATCTCCCTCATTAATTGAGATGGCAAATCAAGCGGCCAGAAACACGCGTTCCACCGTGCACATGAGTCAGCGCGCAATAGGCATGGTATTCAAAAGGAACGAACCGGATTAAAACGAATGAGATGGATCATATGGATGTGAGAGATGCCAACACATCGCCGGAGCTGTAGCTCCGGTCTTCTTCTCCGGTGGACCTCACCGGACTGGTCAACCATCAACCATCACCAAAATTAAAAACAAGGACATGATTTCAAAGTAAAAATGGCATTGTGCTCGAATCTGGCCTCAATTCACTCGAACTCCAAGTATATTGAGAGACACATGGAGTTGAAATTTGAGGTACATGAATTGAGTTTCTTCGATTTGGCCTCGAAGCAACTCAATCTTCTTGCCTACATTGGTAGGACTTCAGACAACCAAAGAATCAATAGAATTGAGCAAGAATTTGAGAGAATCGAAGAGATCAATTTTTTTGAAAAATACCTTCAATGGAGGTCCGGATTCAACTGATCTTGATCTTGCTTGTGCTTGATCTCACCCCACTTGCTTGTAGAAGAAGGATTGAAGGCTTCAAAGGCTGTGGATTTTTGGAGATTTGAATTTCAAAACAGTGGAAATTCAACCTCAAATTTAAATGAATTTCTCAGGTTTATCCTTTGCAAAGTGAGGGTTAGAGATGGGGGATCAAAGCTGACACGAATGTGTGTTGATTGCTGAGCATATGAGGCTCTCTTTATAGCTGAAACCATTGATATTTGCACACTTGAAATCACTTTCCAAATTTTGTCATTGATGATGCATGGGTGCATGGGCGCGCATAGGCCGATAAAATCATTGCCATAAGTCCACAAATGAATGTTACGTAGTCTGAATTTAGTTTGGATTGCAAGGCAAGTGTGCATTTGGATTTGAAGTTTGATCTTTGCCAAGTGATGACACCATGTTCATGCCATGCGCAGCCTATGCATTCCTTGTCCAAAATGAATGAATTTGATGTCTTTGGAAAGGTGAGATCAAGAGGAACAACTTTCATGTTCAACACTTTTTCATTTGGAGCTTGTAACTTGGGGAATTTGAGGTGGAAGTTTTGAAATTTTTGACATATCAAATTTTTTCTAAGTGTCAAGCCATATGTCTCAATATTCCACCTTGCCTAACTTTTTATGTGAGCTTCAAATGAGAAAAGTGTCTTCATCAAAGTTGTATCTCTATCAACTACCTTCAAAATGGTAACCAATTTCATTTCATTTGCATTTAAAATGATAGAGTTATACATTTTTGAAGTTTGGAAAAATCACTTGATCAATGGTATAAGTCAAAAGTGACCTATAATGTAACCTCATATCACATGCTCAAAAAAGTTGAATTAGCTCTCACTCCAAACATCAAAGTTGAAGTAGACACATTGAATTTCATTGTGCAACTTGGAATTCTTTCATCTCACAAAAATTGAGCAAGTTATTCCCTTGAGAAGTTGACTTTCAAATTAGGGTTTAGACAAAATGACCTATAATGTTTCAACATAGAAAATGATTTTCCAAGAAAAACTAGCTCTAGGTCTCAACATGAAAGTTGTTTGGAATGTCATTTAGAGTAGGTTTTATCTTGGAATCATTTTCATATCGTGAAAATAGGAGATAGGGTCTAGGAAGACCCAGTTTTGATCAGATGAATCCATCTGGCCAACCACCATCAACCGACTTGCTAACTTCCATTTCTCTTGACTTTATTGGCTCATGGTAGATAATATATGCATAAGATGATGAATTTTGAAGTGTCCCTTGAGAAATTTGATCAATTAGTGAGATAGCTTGTTGGAGAAGTTACTCAAGATACCCAGTCAAACTTGGGTTTCCAAGGCAAATTACCCTCACACTCTTGAAGAAAACTTGATCAATATAACATGTAGAGAACATTGGGACTCATATATGATGCTCATAACCATTCTTGGATCAATTCTTGGTTGTTCTCTTTGTTCATGAGGGTCTCAAACCCTATATGTGAACTTTGATGAATCAATGGAATCATGCCCTTTTCTACAAAAGAGTTAGACAAATGCAAAGACATATTTTTGGTATTTTTGTTAGTGAAATGATAAAATACAAGTATGATACAATCAAAAAGTTCTTGGTGGTCTCTCCCAAAATAAACCAAATGAAATAGGGGTAAGGAGGATGCCAAGATATGATCCCAATGCTAATGCTTATGATGGAATTACATGAGGGATCTTAGGGTCAAAATTGGGGTCTTACATTTTGCACCGAACTAGGTTAACAATTGCTTGTGTTATTTTTCAATTGTTTCCTGGTTTTTATTCTGTTCATATTTCACTTGTTTTTCAGATATTAGTGTCGTGACATTACCTTCAACATCTCATATCTGATACCAGAATTTCAAGAACGACGAAAAGATATCAAACCAAAGTAACCTAAGTTCTCGTTCGCACCTAGATCGTGTATCTGAAGCGATAATGCAATAAGAAATTTACCTGATCACCAAGAGATCAACGATGATTGGAAAATTGATGTTGGATCCTTCCTTCAAATCCTCTCTCTCCCATTGATTCAACTTCCAAGTGCACTCACTCACCGACTTTTCTTTCGATATCGACTTCGTCTAAACAGCGTCAAGGTGAAGTTCTTGGATCTTTTGAGCAATACGCCGCTTCCCGTTCTCTAAAATTTTCTTTCTCTTTTTTTGATTTTTTTGTTAGGGTTTCCAAATGCTCATGTTTCTCTCTTTTATGTGCAGGTGTGTGGTCCTGCATTCGGGTACCGTCCTGAGCTGGCACTCAGTGGCCAAGAATAAACCATTAGAGAAGAATTTTGCCTCAAGTTTTTTGTGGGGACCAGCTTGTGACATGTAAATTTTTGTCTGTAGTGTCTGTAAGACCCTAATTTTGACCCTAAATCCCTCATGGAATCATATCATTACTCATTGCATTTGGCTCAAGGATCATAACATCTTAGCTCTTTAACCCTAGGGTTGGGACTTGTGTGAGTTGGTTTGCGACCACCAAGCATGCTTGAATTGTATATTATTGCTTTTCTTATTTTCTTTACTAACCAAAAGCACAAAAATATGTCACTAACTTGTTTTGTTTTGAAGCTCAAGCAGTCATGAGATCCAAGGCTCCTAGGAGGCCCTTATGCTCATTGAAATGGCCAGATGAAGTTGAAAGCAAGCATGACAATGGTTCACAAAGCTCTCAATCATCATATATGTCTCCCTAGTATCTTAATTTGTCAATTTGATCAAGATAAACCAAAGGGCTTGAGGATTGTTTCCCAAGGAAACCCTAATTCAACTATGCATTGACTGTACCTTGCCCATGAAGCAACCTCAACCCATGATCAAATACAATAAAGGGAAGTTCTTTAATTCATAATTTTATGAATTTATGAGCCTATGTGAGTGTCCTAAATCATTCATTCATCAAGAATTGAAGTTTGGACTTGAGAAGTTGATCAGTCAATTCATCTAACTATTTTGAAATCCACTGAGACCTAACTTTTGATGTGTTTGTCAAATGAAGATTACCCCAAGAGAAAAAATGTTCTTTAGAACCATATTAACAACTTTAATGTTCATCAAAAATTTATTTGAAACTTGGAAGGTCATCATTCATTTCAAAACATTATAGGTCATTTTGACTGAAACCCTAATTTTGGGTCAACTTCCCAAGGGCCTAACTCCACCATTTTTTATGATTTTGAGGTAAGACCAAATGAATTGGAAAGTTTAAGATGTCTAATTAAATTGTTATGTTGAATAAAATTTCATAATCCTAAAATAAACACATGTGATAATACAAAACATTATAGGTCACTTTGGACCAAAGCCATTGAAATGTGAAAAAGTCCAACTTCAAGTGCCCATAACTTTCTCATCAAAATTCCAAATGATGCAAATTTTAAGTCCAAGTTGATTGTCTTGAAAATATCTACAACTTTAATGTTCAAGGTTTTGTCATTTGAAGCGTGAACCATTGAAACAGAAGGGCTTGAATTTGGTCCATTTTGGCAAAATTCTCAAATACATGTTTTGTACCTTGTACTTCATGGCCAGTTTTCAATAATTTCCAAACTCCAAATGGATTTTTGTTCAACATAACATTTGTTCCTTATGTCAAGAACTTTGCAACCATTACCCACATGCTTATGTTTCAATTTTCCAAATGTGGTTTTCAAAGAGGAGAACAATTATGATCTTTTATGCACTTCATGTCAAATTTCCATGCACAAGCCATTGCATTGCAAACTGCACGTCCAATTTCATTTGGTTGATGTTTAGCACTCAATTTCAATTGCTTTTGGGCCTCACATGCGCCTGTACAGGCCCATGCATGGAGGATCCAACTTCACATGCACACGAGTTTGATCATGCCTTGCATCAGCTCTATCTATAAATAGACATGCTTGCTTCACTTGAATGATAACTTGAAGGCGCCTGGAACTCTGCTGAACTGATTCCCCACCCTCTCACCAAAGGAATTCTAAAATTTCAATTCTCTTTTCAAGCTTAAATTCCAACTTCCCTGGTTGATCTTTAGCTTCTAATTCCTTAGCCTTGCTTCATTATTACTTCAAGATCAAGTTGCCCTCAAGGATTGGATTGGATCAAGCTCTTAAAAGCTGCACTTCAAAGGTTTATATCATAACTGTTTTGATTCAAATCTCTCTGATTATTGTGCATTGCTTGGTTTGATTGGCATTTCTGAAGTCCTCATTTGAGAGGCAAGCCCGTGGGGGTTTTAATTTTGTGAATTGGTTAAGTTCAGATTGAACACCTTGTTTTTTAACCTCAGATTTCTTCCTCTATAAGAGTCTTGAGCAAAAACTAAGGTCACAGGGGTGATGTACATCACCCCAACTTTCGATTGGTATATGGATCGCGTCTTTTAGTTGAGGTTTCAAAACCTGCAACTGGTGGCCAGAAGAGTCCTTCTCACCGGAGAAGACGGGTGGTTTCCACCACCGTCCCCACGCGTCCAAACCCTGGCCATTTGATGAGTGTTTCCAGATCTAATCCTAGTCGTAAGTTGTTATGACTTTATTTAATGCATGATGCCACGCTGTTGACTAGTGCTCACCATACGCGCGCGCTTCCTGTCCATGTGATCAGCCACGTCAATTAATGAAGTGGGATCTGACGCTTGTGGTTTTTTCCAATTTCTTAATTTCTGTTTTAATTTCTTTTATTCCATTTATTTTCAAAAATTCATAACTACTTTATTTGGAATCACAAAAATATGGGACCAATTGCAAAAAATTTCTCTTAAATTCTAGTTTCATAAAATGATTTTTTATTATTTTTGTGATTCCATTTAATATTTTTTGTAAATTATTTCATTTCTGATTGTTTTTAATCCATTTAAAATACCTTTTGATATTCAAAAATGCTAAAAATATTTTCTTAACATCTTTGGAGGATGATGGATCTATGAAAAATATTCTCATCAACTTCTTAATTGATTTGATATTTATTTGAGATTTTAGTCCAATTATGTCATTTTTCTCCATTTCTTAATTGTTTAAAAAATAGTTTATGTTTTCAAAAAATGTGGAGAAAATTTGTCTAACCTTGTTTGACCATGTTAGACTTATGATGATCCAATTGGACTTATCCAAGTTGATTTGAATTGGATTTGAAGTTTGACCTTTATTTGTTCATTTTATTTTATGTATTATTTTAATTCCAAAAAATACAAAAATATGTTTGACCTTTCTTGACCTCTAATCTTCATTTCACTTCTGTTTACCATTGATTGAAGTTGATTCCATTCATGTTTGATCAATGTGTTTTGGTTATGTCATTTGACTTTTCATTTTGTATATTCTATCTTCATATCCTTTCTTCATCTTTTTCTTTTGACCAATGAGTTAATGATTTGTGGTTAGCCTTGACATTTGGGAGGCTTAACCTTCTTTGATCCAAATCAAATTCATCTTGATCAAAGATCAAGTGAATTGCTTTGTGTCAAAGATAGGTTGCTTCTTGGTCAAGCAAAAAACCTAAAATCCATACAAGGTCATTCTTATTTTCTTTTGGCATGGCAAGTTGTAGGAGCTTGGCTTAGTAGTCATGGTCTCTAACTGGTGTTTATTTGCCTATAGTTTTATTGACCGGCCTCAGATAGGTGTGACTACTACATTAGTCCACTTACGATTGCTTAACATAGCGCTAAATTGCCTTATGGCACACTAACACTAACTACTAATGACTAACTTTTAATTCAAGCATTTAATTCTTGCAATTTACTTTAATGCAATTTAATTTTTTGCTCATTAATTCATTTTTTTTCCCTTTGCTCACTTGAGCTCATGTTTATGTTTATGCCATTTTCCTTTTGCTCACTTGAGCACATTATTGTGTATATACTATTACCTTGTGTTTGTTTTGATTTGTTTGTGTGAACCTAATGCAAAAAGGAGAAAGGACTTAGAATTAGGACCTTACCTATGCTTAATGGAGTTTCAAGAGCAACTAGGCCTCATGCCTTTAGAATGCTAAAATTGTTGAATGGTAACTAGGCCTCATTCCTTTAGAATGCTTAATCTTGAAGATAACTTGAAAGGACCCCTATTCTAAACTCCTTCTTGTCCATTTCTTTCTATTTCATTGTGGAACTTTTTGATTTGTGTGTTCTGGTGTGATAGGGATCCTAAACTTGAGCTAATTAGAAGGACCGTTGTCATGAGCATCCAAGATAAGAGAGACAAGAGCCAATTGGAAGATTCCTAGCAGCTTGATTGAATATTTGCTTGATTGCTTGGGTTATTTTCTTATTGCTTGCTAAGTCCAAAGGAAAGGAGCAACTTGGATCATCATTATGATATCAAGAAAGGAACTCCAAGGGTTTTATTCTCTTCCCTCATCTTTGCATGTTTAGGACATAGCCCTTCTCTTCTTCCATCCACTCTAACCCAAACCAAACTTATTTTGTGCAAACATTGACATTGCTTTCAAAAACTAGAAACCTAGGCACTATGCCTTTGATTTTTTCAAACTTCTTTTCATAATACTTATTTTGAATTGAACTTTAAGACAACTTTGACTTCCTTTTGTGAATACTTCTAATTGGTAAATCCAACTCACTTCAAATGCTTTTGTGATTCCAATGGCCACCTTTTCCAAAGCTTGTCATAAACATTAGCTATTAGGTTTGAGTTATCCTTGAGGTTGATATAATGCTCACCTATATCCTTAGTGATGGACTATAAGTCTTCCATGCTTATTATAGGGTTAACCCCTCACTATCATGTTGAAGCTCTCCTCACATGGTGGATTTATGGTTTTAGGTTGAGTTTTCTCCCTTTGATAACAAAAGACCTTAAGGCTTTTGACCAATCAATTCACCAACTTCTTTTGAGATTTTTACCCCGAACTACGAGGTTTTGATCCTACTCTTTTTTAAGATGGTACGTAGGTAATGGGTTTATCCATTCAAACACAAAATTATAAATAACTTGTATATTATTTTCTCATCTCCCCAATCATGTTCGCACAAATATTTTTACAAATACCAACCTACCTTGCAACATTGGTGAAAAGGGCTTCCTTAGAGTACTAGGATGGTTTGGGTGCTTAAAACCTTCCCATTGCATAACCAACCCCCTTCACCAGATCTCTGACATTTTTATTAGTTTTTGATTTGATAAAACTTCTCGGTTTTTGTTCGCTTTCTAACCTTTCCTTTGGATAAATAGAAGTGTGGTGGCGACTCGAATTGTATGATTTACTTTTGATTTAGTCAATAAATCTAAAGGTAACGAATACCCCGCTGCAGAAAAGTGGTGACTCGAATTGTATGATTTACTTTTGATTTACTTTTCAAGGAACTTAAGAGGTCTATTTGCAAATTTTCAGACATGGATAAGCAAAGAAGGAATATGAAGAAGTACAGTTTCAGACAACCCGACTTGAAAGAGTTAAGGAGTTTGACATCCTATGTATTAGACCCCTTGGAGTTCAAAGCTCGCCATGGGAAGCTTCTGTCTATTCTTGCTACTCAGGTGGACGAAGGTATGATGAGTGTGTTGGTGCAGTTCTATGATCCCTTGTACCGTTGCTTCACTTTTCCGGATTTCTAGCTTTTGCCCACGCTTGAGGAGTATGCCTATCTCATGGGTATACCTATCTTAGATCAGTTTCCGTTCAGTGGCTTGGAGAGAGTTCCTTCTTCCCAAGAGATTGTTGATCTGTTGCATATAGATGTATCTGATATTGGTGCTCATATGACTACCAAAGGTGGAATTCAATGCCTCCCAGCTGATTTCCTCATTGCTCAAGCTACTATGTTTGGGAAGGCCATGAGTGAGGACGCCTTTGAAGCCATATTTGTACTTCTCATCTATGGGCTAGTGTTATTTCCCAACATCGACAACTTTGTGGATATGAACGCTATTAGGATTTTCTCTACTCTTAATCCCGTTATGACTCTGTTGGGTGACATTTATTTCTATTTGCATATTAGGAATGCAAAGGGTGGTGGTACCATTGTGTGGTGTTTGCCTCTGTTGTACAAGTGGTTTATTTTGTACTTGCCACGGACGCTCGCCTTCAAGGAGAACAAAGGATGTCTACGGTGGTCCACGAGGCTTATGTCTCTCACTAATGATGATATCTTTTGGTACAACCGTGTGTATAATGGTGTGCAGATTATTGACTCTTGTGGTGAATTCTCCAATGTGACTCTTCTTGGTACATGTGGTGGGATTAGCTACAACCCTGTTTTGGCACGCCGTCAGCTTGGGTTCCCCTTAAAGGATAAACCTAATAACATATTGTTAGAAGGAGTGTTCTTTCAAGAGGGTAAAGTTCCCCAAAACTTGAAGGGAAGGATGGTTCACGCTTGGCACAAGGTTCATAGGAAGGGAAGGGAAGAGCTTGGTCCAAAGAATTGTATTGCTTTGGAACCCTACACCTCGTGGGTGAGGAAGAGAGCTTTTGAGTACCGCATGCCCTATGATTACCCGAGACCTACACCTATGGTTATGGTTGGGCCTTCAACCCTCCCTAACCATGGAGTAGAGGAGTTGAGAGATGAAGACCGTTCGCGTGCTTGGGTCCGTGAACGAGAGGAGTTACTTCAGCAACTTAGAGATAAGGATGCTTTAATAGAGTTTCTGGAGCATCATGTTATCGACGAGCCTGATGATGTGGTGACTTCTCTTCTTCCTCAGTCTTCCAGGTTTTGGAAGAGGAAGTATGATCGACTCGCCAAGGAGAAGGCAGATATGGAGGCAGCCTACGAGAAAGAGGTGAAGAGGCTTTGTGCAGCTTATCTTCCGGTCTCAAGAGCTTTGGACGATTATTTCTAGGGTTCCATAGGATGTTCATTTTCCTTCTCTCTTGTATTGTATTTGGTTACTAAGGCTGTACTTCTTTGGTGTAAAATTTTTTCCAAATATTATTGATATGAATATTCCATTATATGTCTAAAAAGATTAATATTTACAAATATTTGCAAATAGATCTCTAAAAATTCCTCTGAATAAAAAGAAATCATATGCACAAGCATCGCATGAATCATGTGCATAAGCAGGTTTTGTTCCAGGGCTTCTTGATCAATGGTCTAACTCTGTGTTCTTCATTTATTTCAAAGACAAACTGACACAACACCAGAGCCAACTCTTCAAAGCTAATGGATCACCTCGAGCAAGAGAACAGGGAACTCAAGGAGGAAGTGGCAAGATTGACTGCCCTGATGGAGTCATTCTTGGCCGCCCAAAGCCAGTCTTCTCCAATGCCTTCAACTCCTCCCTAGAGGACGGTCATTTCAGAGGTTGCTTCGTCTACCGTGCCTACTGCCAGTGCTCATTTTGCTCCATCTGCTATGCCAGTCGATTTTCCCTGGGGGATGCCCGCTAATTTTGTTCAAGAGGGTCTCGCCCCTACCTTTGCTTCTCTACCGACATCTAGCCCGATCCTTGCTGTGCCACCTCCAATTATGCACACTTTACCGAGAGTTGACGACACCATTTATCATTCTGAGCCGTCTGAGGTCCCAGATGTCTACGAGAAAATGGATGTTATGAATGATAAATTCCTTGAGCTGCGCAAGGAACTTAAAACTTTAAAAGGGAAGGACCTCTTCGATAAATCTGCTTCTGAGTTGTGCCTCGTGCCAAACGTCAAGATTCCTATCAAATTCAAAGTGCCTGACTTTGAAAAGTACAAAGGAAACACTTGCCTGCTCAGCCATCTTGTGATGTACGCACGCAAAATGTCAACTCAGACCGACAACGATCAACTCCTCATCCATTATTCCCAGGACAGCCTGTCCGGCGCCGCATTGAGATGGTATATGGGCTTGAATATTACGAACATCCGCTCCTTTAACGACCTTGGTGAAGCTTTCATCAAGCAGTACAAGTACAACATTGATATGGCTCCCGATAGGGACCAACTAAGGGCTATGTCCCAGAAAGAGAAGGAAACGTTCAAGGAGTACGCCTAGAGGTGGCGTGAATTGGCTTCATAGATGGTGCCCCCTCTCAAAGAGAAAGAAATGACGAAGATCTTTCTAAAGACTTTAAGCTCTTTCTACTACGAGCGGATGATCGCTAGTGCTCCCTCTGACTTTACCGAGATGGTGAACATGGGGATGCAACTAGAGAAAGGAGTCAGGGAAGGACGCCTGACCAGAGAAGAAGGCTCTTCTGCCAAATGTTATGGGGCGTTTGCCAAGAAGAAAGATGGAGAAGCACATGATGTGTCTTCCCATATTAAACAAAGAAGACCCTCTGTGAAGAGGAAGACTGTGCGCCCTGCCAGTAACCAGCACCAGGTGGCTCATATAGCACCTGCCTTCATGGAATGTCAACATTACCAGCATCAGAACCAGCAATAGCAACATCAACAATATCAACAGCATCATCCGCAACAGCAGGCCTACCAGCCTCGAAACAACAACAATACCAGCACTAGCTATGATAGGAAGAGGGTCACTTTTGATCCTATTCCAATGACCTATGCCGAGTTATATCCTTCATTGGTTGAAAGGAACATGATCACTCCACGTGACCCACCTGCTGTACCGACCAACCATCAGTGGTGGTACAAGCCCAAGCTTCACTGTGTTTATCATTCCGGTGCTCCCGGACATGATATGGAAAACTGTTATCCTCTGAAGACCAAGGTTCAAGACCTTGTTAGAAGCGGTATTTTTTTTTGAGGACGTAGGTCCGAATGTTAAGAAGAACCCATTTCCCGAGCATGGGAAGGCTGCAGTTAATATGGTTCAGGGTTGCCCTGGCAAATACAAAGTCCGATATGTCATCCATATCAGACAATCATTGGTCGAGATGCATAAACTGTTATGTGGATACAGTCACTACGAGCATGACCATGACATCTGCCGAGTGTGCACTGTCAATGAGAGAGGATGTCTCCAAGTCAGGAAAGACATTCAAGAGATGCTGGATCAGGGTATGATCGAGATACTTCAGAATCCTGATGAGGATGAAGTTAATGTTATATCACTTGTATTCAGAATAACTGAGCCTGTTGTTGTCAGATATGATGGCAACAAGAAGAAGGTTTCTCCATCTCTTATTATTAAGCTAGTTGGCCCTGTTCCTTACTCTTCAGACAAGGCTGTTCCTGTAGCGGGGTATTCGTTACCATTAGAGATATTGACTAAATCCAAGGTAAACCATACAAGTCGAGTCGCCACCGCACTTCTATTTATCCAAAGGAATGGTTAGAAAGCGAACAAAAACCTAAAAGTTTTAACAAAAACTAGTAAAAGAAACAGAGATCTGGGTAAGGGGGTTGGTTATGCAATGGGAAGGTGTTAGGCACCCAAAACATCCTAGGTACTCCTAGGGAGCCCTTTTCATACTTGTTGTAAGGTTGGTATTTTGTGAAAGTTTATTTTGTGCAAACATGATTGAAGGGATGAGAAAAGAATATACAAGTTTATTTACATTTTGTTTTTGGATGGATAAACCCATTGCCTACGTACCATCTTATAAAAAAGATTAGGATCAAAACCTCGTAGTTCGGGGTAAAAATCTCAAAAATGAATGAGTGGATTGATTGGTCCAAAAGCCTTAAGGTCTTTTGTTATCAAAGGGAGAAAACTCAACCTAAAACCACAAGTCCACCATGTGAGGATAACTTCAACATGCTAGTGAGGGGTTAACCCTATAATAAGCATGGAAGGCTCATTGTCCATCACTAAGGACAAAGGTGAGTATCTACCACAAAGATAACTCAAACCTAATAGATAAAGGTTATGGAAAAAATTTGATTAAGAAGTGGCCATTGAAACCACAAAAGAAATTTGAATGGGTTATATTTACCAATTAGAAGTATATACAAAAAATGGTCAAAGTGGATTAAAAGGTTCAATTCAAAATAAGTATTATGAAGAGAAGGTTTGAAAATCAAAAGCATAAGGCTTAGGTTTCTAATGTTGAAAATAAATGGAAATGTTTGCACAAAAAGTTTTGGCTTGGGTTAGAGTGGAGAGAAGAAGAAGAAGGGCTAAGTCCTAGATGAAATAAAAAAGGGTAAAGGGATAAGAAAATGAACCACACTAGGAGTTCCTCTCTTGAGATCATATTGATGATCCAAGTAGCTCCCATCCTTTGGAATAAGCAATCACAAACAAATATTTCAAGCAATCAAACACAGATTATGCTTCTAAGAAATCTCCAATGGCTTTTGTATCTCTCACTTTAGATGCTCATGGTAATGGTTCCTCAAAGTGACTCAAAGTGGGAATCCCCTAGCACAAGAAAACACACATCAAAATTTTTTATAAACAATCAAAGAATGGACAAGAGGAAGTTTAGAATATGGTCCTTTCAAAGTTCATCCTTTAAGCTTTAAGCATTCTAAAGGCATGAGGCCTAGTTGCTCTTTGACATTTAAGCACTCTAAAGGCATGAGGCCTAGTTGCTCTTCAAATTCCATTTGCTTAGGTAGGGTCCTAAATTCTAAGTCCATATTGTCCAATTCTTGGCATTTGGTCACAACAAACAGACAAACACAAGCACAAAAGATATATTCCCAATTATAAACCCAAGTGGGCAAAAGGCAAATGGCATTAACATAAACATGTGCTCAAATGAGCAAAGGAAAAAGCAAATGAATAATATGTGCAAGAATTGTAAATTGCATAAAAGTAAATTGCATAAAAGTAAATGTTAGTTGTTAGTGGTTAATAGTTAGTATGCCATAAGGCAAAATTTAGCGCTATGTTAAGCAATCGTAATTGGACTTATGTAGAAGTCACAACTATCTGAGGCCGGTCAATAATAATGTAGGCAACAAACAAAAGTTAGGAGTCTTGATTAGTGAACCAAGTCCCAACAACTTGCCATGCCAAAAAGAGGAAGAAAATGATCTTGTATTGGTTTAAGCCATTTGCATGATTTAGAAGACAACATCTCCTTAATGCCAAGCCATTCACTTGATCAATTGATCAAGATGAATTAGATTTGAATCAAGGAATGTTAAGTCTCCCTAATCAATGCTAACTTATCAACCTTCAACTCATTGATCAAAAAGAAAAGAAGTAGAAGAAGAAGAAGGAGAAGATGAATAAAAGAAAATGGAAATGACAAAATAAAATGCATTACATGGAAGGTCATGTACCAATCCTCATATGTTGACCAATAACATTGAAAGTCAAGGTCAAACAACCAAAAACAGAAGTGGGATGAAGATTGGAAGTCAAGAAATGAATAAACTATTTTTTGGCATTTTTTAATATTAAAATAAACTTGAATTAAAAATAAAATGGAAAGGTCAAACTTCAAAATCACTTCAAATCAACCTTGAAAGGTCCAAGTGATTTATCCCAAGTTCAACAAGGTCAAACAAAGTTTGACAAAAAATTTCAGCATTTTTAAAAGTCAGAAACTATTTTTTATCAATTAGAAATGAATAAAAATAACCTAATTGAACTAAAATCTCAAATAAATCTCAAATCAATTCAAAAATTGATGAGAATATTTTTCATAGATCCATCATCATTCAAACAGGTTAGGAAAATATTTTTGTATTTTTTGAATATCAAAAACTATTTAAAATGAATTAAAAATAACCAGAAAAGAGAAAATTCACAAAAAATATCAAATGATGAAATAAAAAATATTAAATATCAGAAATAGAAACTAGAATTTATTTGGGAAATAATGCAATTGGTCCCATATTTTTTGGAATTAAAATGAGAGCGATATGATTTTTTGAAATAAAAGGAAATAAACAAAATAAAAACAGAAATTAGAAAAATGCAAAAAACGAGAGCCCTTGGATCTGAGCTCATTAATTGAGCTGGCAGATCCAAGGATCCAGAGGCGCGCGCTCACGAAACACCAGAGTCAATGCCACCACATGGGAAAGAATAAAAGGTCATAACAAGCAATGGCTATGATTGAATCTGGAGATCACATCCAACGGTCCAGATTCAAACTGGACATGATGAAGCCACCAGAGCCTTCATCTTCTCCGGCAAGATTCCCAGATTCCGGCCAAGTTGCAGAAAATAAAAAGGCAACCAAAACATGCGATCTATATATCAATCGAAAGAGGAAGTGATGTACATCACTCCTATGCCATGCACTTCCACTCTAGATCCCTATAAATGGAGAAATCAGAGCTGGAAGTATGATGGTGTTCATCATGAACTTCATGTTTTTTGCAAAATTGAAAGCACAAATCAAATGGCTCTATTGAGAGGACTTCAGCCAACATTAGATCTAAGCAAAAAAGTCCATGGATGAAGAGAATCGAGGAAATTACCATTTGGAGTGCAAGCTTGAGTTCTGGTGAATTTAGCATGAAACCTTGCTTGCTTTATTAAAACAGAAGTCCAATGGATCAAGGTGAAGAGGTCTAGGAACTTTTAGATCAAAGAAAACAGTCGAGGAAACTGAATTCTAGATCTGAAATTTTTAGAGAAAAGAGAGAGTTCCTTTGAGTGTGGTTGAGGATTCAATTTAGCAGAGGTTCAGGCGCCTTCAGGTTAGTGAAATGAAGCTCATATGTAATGTATTTATAGGCAAGGCAATGCTGAATGCATGATTTCAACTTTGCATGAATGGAAAGGGCCTCCATGCATGGGCCTGTACAGGCGCATGGATAGCCCAATTCCACTTGGTTTTGGAAGCTGATCATCATCATGTAAGTTTTGGACGTGCAGATGAGGTATATTTGGATCATGCATGGCAATTGAAGTGATTTTCATAAAATGCACTATTTCATTGAAGCCTTTGAAAATTCCATGTCCAAAATCAAAATGCAAGCTTATGAGTAATGGCTGGAAAGCTTATTGCATAAGGAACAAATGTCATGTTGGTCAAAACTTCATTTGGGCCTTGGAAATTAGTGAAATTTGAGCTTGAAGAGTGATGTGCAAACATGTCAAGGCAAGGTTTCTAAAATTTGCCAACTTTCAAGCCCTTCTGTTTTGATGATGCAAGCTCCAAATGGAAAAACCTCCAACATCAAAGTTGTAGATCTTTTCAAGGAAATCAAAATGGACTTAAATTATGCATCATTTGGATTATTTATGAAATAGGTGTGGGCACTTGAAGTTGGACTTTTTTGACTTTTAATGCCTTTGGTCAAAAAGGACCTATAATGTCTTGCATTATCACATGTATTTTCTTTGAGATTTTGAAATTTTGTCCAACATAACATTTGAAGTAGACATCTTAATATTTCCAATTCATTTGATCTCACCTCAAAATCATAAAAAATGAGTGAGTTATGTCCTTGGGAAGTTGACCCAAAATTAGGGTTTCAGTCAAAATGACCTATAATGTATTGGAATAGAAGATGATCTTCCAAGTTTCAAATCAATTTTTGATAAACATGAAAGTTGTTCATATTGTCCTTAAGAACATTGTTTGTTTTGGAACCATCTCCATTTGACCAACACATAAAAAGTTAGGTCTCAGTGCATTTCAAAATAGTCAGATGAATTGACTGATCAACTTCTCAAGTCCATGACTCATACCTTGATGAATTGATGATTGAGGATACTCAAATAAGTTCAAATATGCATGAAATGATGAATTAAAGGACTTACCTTGATTGTATTTGACCATGGGCTGAGGTTGCTTCATGAGCAAGGCATAGTCAATGCACAGTAGAATTAGGGTTTCCTTGGGAAACAATCCTCAAGCCCTTTGGTTTATCTTGATCAAATTGACAAATTGAGATACTTGGGAGGCATATATGATGATTTAGAGCTTTGGGAACCATTTTCATGCTTGCTTCCTCCTCCTCCTGACCATGTCTTTGTATCAATGACCTCCTTGAAGCTTTTGGCCTTGTGATTGCTCAAGCTACAACCAAAAGATGTTAGTGACATATTTTTGTGCTTTTGGTTAGTAAACAAAAATGAGAAAAGCAATGATATACAATTCAAGCATGCTTGGTGATCTTAAACCACTCACAAAGAGTCCCACCCAAAGGCAAAGGGAACCAAGATGCTCAATGATCCTTGAGGCTATGCAATGCAATGTTATGATGCCATGAGGGATCTTAGGGGCAAAATTAGGGTCTTACAGTTCCCTACAGATATAATGCGGTTGCATTAGAAGATGGGAAGGAGGTTTCGTTGCCCTCCATTTCTGTTACAAGCATATCAGATGTTAGTGGTGTGACCCACAGTGCTCGTGTTTTTTTGGCGCCGCCGAAACCCCATGTAGACATCTCGAGAAAAATTGATGATGTTGATAATTCTGCCAGTCCTATGGGGACTTCTCCTTCTTCTCCGAATCCGACACTTGTTGTTGATAGACTTGTCGTTGTTGCTAGAGCTCCTGCCCCTGTTGGCCAGAATGGCATTTTGAGAGAGGACTGTGATGAGACGCTGAGGCTAATCAAGAGGAGCGAATATAATGTTGTAGATCAGCTGCTTCAAACTCCATCAAAGATATTTGTGTTGTCTTTGTTGATGAACTCCGAGCCACACCGCGAAGCTTTATAAAGGGTTTTGGACATGGCATACGTGGATCACGATGTCACAATAGAACAGTTTGATAGCATTGTTGCAAACATTACTGCTTGTAACAACTTGAGCTTTTGTGATGCTGATCTTCCCGAGGAGGGAAAAGACCATAATTTGGCTTTGCACATTTCAATGAACTGCAAGGATGATGCCTTGTCTAATGTGCTGGTAGACACAAGATCATCGTTGAATGTGTTGTCAAAATCCACTATGGTGAAACTTTCATACCAGGGGCCTCCCATGAGGCAGAGTGGAGTGGTTGTGAAGGCTTTTGATGGATCCAGGAAAACTGAGATTGGCGAGGTTGAGCTCCCAATCCAGATAGGACCTAGTGATTTCGAGATCACTTTCCAGGTCATGGATATCCACCCATCATATAGCTGCTTGCTTGGAAGACCATGGATTCACGAGGCAGACGCCGTAACATCCACCCTACACCAAAAGTTAAAGTTCGTCAAGAACAAGAAGTTGGTGGTGGTAGGGGGAGAGAAGGCTCTCTTGGTAAGCCATTTGTCTTCCTTTTCTTATATAGACGCTGAGGATGAGGTTGAGACTCCGTTCCAAGCCTTATCTATTGTTGAACCTTCAAGGAAAGAACCTTATTCATTTGCTTCCTACAATGATGTGAAGTTGGCCATTGAGCATGGCGCAACTACTAGTTTAAGACAAATGATTAAGCTGGAAGACAATAAATCCCGGGCTGGCATAAGGTACTCTTCTGGCACTTCCAATGAGCATGGGCTGTTTCAGAGTGTAGGTTTCATCCACACGGTCGAAGGCCAAGAGGCTGCTGCTATAGTGGAAGATGATGCAGAGGAAGATTCTGGCAACTTTGTCATCCCTGGACGAGTCTGCAATAATTGGGTCGCTGTTGATGTTCCAACAGTTGTCCATAAGTCCACGTAATGTGTTCACTTTTGTTTGAAAGCCCTTGTCCCATGCCAAAAGGAGAAGTGATGACATTGTTGGCACATTAATACAATGATATTCATTCAATAATTACATGTTAAATGTCTGTTTTTCCAAATTATTTTCACTTTTTGCTTTTTTGCACGAAATTGGTGATCACTAAAAAACCCTAAAAAAGGAATAAAATCAATCTTTTCATCTGCCTAATGATTTGCTTTGTTTGAATTCTGAAATCTCTTCTATATCCAAAATCGTTATGCAGGTTGATCAAACCCATTGAACATAATGATCCAACACCATCTCCCAATTCTGAGTTCCCTTTAGTTGAGGTAGAAGAAGATGATGTTAAAGAGATTCCTGATGAGATTACCCGTTTGCTGGAGCACGAACAAAAGATCATTCATCCGCATCTTGAGAATCTGGAAACAGTCAACTTGGGGTCTGAGGATTGTGTTCGTGAAGTAAAGATTGGGGAACTCCTTGAAGAGTCTATGAAGAAGGGGTTGATTGAGTTGCTGCGAGAATATGTCGACGTCTTTGCCTGGTCATTTGAAGACATGCCTGGTCTGGATACTGATATCGTGCAACATTTCCTGCCTTTGAAGCCTGAGTGTGTGCCTGTGAAGTAGAAGCTCAGAAGAACTCATCCTGATATGGCAGTGAAGATTAAAGAAGAAGTTCATAAAGAAATTGATGCGGGGTTTCTGGTGACTTCTACATATCCTCAATGGGTGGCCAATATTGTGCCCGTGCCTAAGAAAGACGGAAAAGTCCGAATGTGTGTGGACTATAGAGAATTGAATAAAGCTAGTCCGAAAGATGATTTTCCTTTACCACATATTGATATGTTGGTATATAATACAGCAAAATTCAATGTCTTCTCATTTATGGACGGATTTTCCGGTTATAATCAGATTAAAATGGCACCCGAGGATATGGAGAAGACAAGATTCATCACACCTTAGGGAACATTCTGTTATCGAGTGATGCCCTACGGTTTGAAGCATGTCGGAGCCACGTATCAACGAGCTAAGACTACCTTGTTTCATGATATGATGCACAAGGAGATCGAGGTATATGTTGATGATATGATTGCGAAGTCGAGAATGGAAGTAGAGCATGTAGAACACTTGTTGAAGCTTTTTCAGCGTTTGAGGAAGTACAAACACCGCCTAAATCCGAACAAGTGTATATTTGGAGTCCGTTCCGGCAAGTTATTGGGATTTATTGTCAGTGAAAGAGGTATTGAGGTTGACCCTGCCAAGGTCAAATCAATACAAGAGATGCATGCGCCCAAAACTGAGAAGCAAGTCCGAGGTTTTCTTGGTCGCTTGAATTATATCTCCAGATTTATATTCCACATGACTGCCACATGTGCGCCTATATTCAAGCTCCTCCCAAAAGATCAGCGTCATGATTCGACCGAGGATTGCCAGAAAGCTTTCGACAGTATCAAAGAGTATCTGTTCGAGCCTCCAATTCTGTCTCCGCCTGTGGAAGGGAGACCCTTGATTATGTACTTGACTGTTCTTGAAGACTCCATGGGTTGTGTACTAGGTCAACAAGATGAATCAGGGAAGAAAGAGTATGCTATATACTACTTGAATAAGAAGTTCATTGATTGTGAGTCTCGGTACTCAATGCTTGAGAAAACATGTTGTGCTTTGGCTTGGGCTGCTAAGCGCTTACGCCAGTATATGTTGAATCATACAACTTTGTTAATATCCAAAATGGATCCGATCAAGTATATCTTTGAGAAGCCTGCTTTAACTGGGAGGAATGCCCGTTGGCAGATGCTGTTGTCTGAGTATGTATTGAGTATCGAGCTCAAAAAGCTATTAAAGGTAGTACTTTGGCTGACCATTTAGCACATCAACCAATTGAGGATTATCAGTCTGTTGAGTACGACTTCCCGGATGAGGAGATTCTGTATTTGAAAATGAAAGATTGCGATGAGCCTACACTCGATGAAGGGCCAGAGCCTGGTTCCCGATGGGGCATGGTGTTTGATGGCGCTGTAAATCAATATGGAAATGGTACTGGGGCAGTGATTATTACACCTCAGGGTACACATTTTCCTTTTACAGCAAGGCTAACTTTCAAATGCACGAATAATATGGCGGAGTATGAGGCATGTATTATGGGTTTGGAAGAGTGTATTGATCTTCGGATCAAGCATCTTGATGTTTATGGTGATTCGGCCCTTGTTATTAATCAGATTAAGGGTGAATGGGAGACGAATCAACCTGGCCTCATCCCATATAGAGATTATGCGAGGAGGATTTCAACTTTCTTTACTGAGGTTAACTTCCATCATATTCCTCGAGATGAGAATCGGATGGCAGATGCTCTTGCTACGCTTGCTTCGATGATTGTGGTGAAATTATGGAATGAAGTCCCCAATATTATTGTGATGCGCTTGGATAGACCAGCTCATGTATTTGCAGTAGAGGAGGTTGTCGCATTACGCGAAAAACCGGCGGGAAACAAGAACAACAGAGCCGCCACCGTGCGTTATTTATCCCAAAAGAGGGAAAGGAAACGCTCAGAGTAAACCTGGAAAAAGCATGATCCCGCGACCAAAGAGAATGGGATCGGGAGTCGGTTATGCGAAGGGAAGGTATTAGCACCCCTACGCATCCGTCGTACTCGATGGGATCCACGCACAAAAGGAAGGAAAATGGTTGCTAAAACACTGCTCCTAAACAAACAAACACTGGCTGAAAGAGACACAAGAAAACATACAAGACTGACTCGGCAGGATATCGCATCCTGGGCCTACTTAGTCTATCAAGCATAGACATCAGAGTCAAAGTAGTTCGGACTGGGGAAACAACACATGCTCTCTAGGATGTCGCATCCTATGCATACGTATCTTCTCGGACGAAGAAGAATCAGAGCATTCGTAGCTCGGCTCACGCACACAAACAAAACCGCACAGGCAAACATGGAATCCGAATGCCAATCGCTGGGCTTACATCGGATTCCGAACCAAAACACGCCCACACTGGAAACCAGATGCCACTTGATGGACTTATACCGGACTCCAAGCACACAACAAGACAAAACAAAAACGGGCGCCCGGAGAGATCAGCTCATCTCCTGCCTACGTACCTCATCTGGTATGAGGATCAGGGCGACGTAGTTCCCCTACGAAGGGACACGGGACTAGCCTAACCAGATAACAGAGGGAGACACAACTAGGGAGACTACGACTCGAGCCTAGATGTTATCATGCAAAATCATCCCTAAGTTAAGGTTTCTAGCTAACTTGCACAGGAAGCAAGCTATCCTAAACATGACTTGCACAGGAAGCAAGCCAAACTAAACCTATCTTGCACAGGAAGCAAGCTAAAACAAACACACAAGCACAAATAGCATACACTATATGCAATCAGTTGGCTCAATCAAGGTTGGGTTTTAGTCGAGGGGTCATGTCAACCTCGACAAACAAACCACTATAACAGGGTGAGGTTAGCTCTTAACCTTGACATTAAGAATCAAGGTGAAGCAGATGAAAGGTGAGTGAAGATGAGACTTCACAGCTCTTATCCCTGGCCTGGGAGAGCTTAAGACATGAATGTGTGGGTTCAGAAGGTGGGAACCTTTCTACACATATGACTGACACAATGTACAATGATCTTGGGCTAGTATCTGCAATGCATCAACACAGTAGTGTGAGCAAAGCAGATGACACACAGAATAGCAGGGGATGGATTGCACATCCCTGCTATCTGCCAATGCCTCTTCACTTAGGAGGTCTTTGGATATGTACAAGGACAAATGTAAACAAACACAAACATTGCCTCTTAAGGAGGACTTCAAACAGGTGCCTGGCCAAGTAACAGGCCAGGTCTTCCAGACTACATGGAGTTAGGATATTATACCTCAATGCAAATGCTCTTAAGCAAAGCAAAGCATGTTCTCAATGGAACTAAAGCAACTAATATACCTGAAATCAATCAAATACAATCAGTACTCAAACAAACCAAAACCAAACAGCAAAGATCAACAGTTAATCTGTACAGGCAAACAATAATCACAATGCACAAAGGGTGCAAGCCATATGGCACAAACTCAAGTTTTAAAACCTACAACATAAAGTCAAAGTTAGTCATGAACAAGCAACAAGTCAACTCCAATTGAGTAAGCATCATCAAGCATAGGCCATTGTGCTATTAACCTGAAACACAACTCAAATATGAGAGCACAAACCACTAGTACAAGACTAGGGTCAAAATGATATCAAAAGGTCAAAACAGAACATGAAACATATCCAAAATCAGGATCAAACAATCAGGAAACAAATCCAAGTGGTTTCACATTCATATCATTCATCATTATCATTTCATGAAGGAAAAGGCACAACACATGCAATTTGCAACCTCAAAGGACCATACAGAATGATCACAATCAAATCAATACCAAAGCATTTCAATAAATCTTCAAAAAATTCATGATCAAACAGCATCCATAACATGTCAGTCATACCAAATTTCAGCTCATTTGGGTCAAGGGAAGCAAGTCAATGAAATTCATAAAGTCAACACAAGTTCAAGCAAGCTCATTCATGGCATCAAAACAAGCATCAACTTCAACCAATCATAAAACAGCAATCAAACATGATAAATGAATGAGACCAGAGCCAAGATGCACTTCAAGATGTTCACAATACTCATGCCAAATTTCACATCCATCCAATTAAGCATCAGAATTTCACAAATCAAATGAAAACATGTCTCACAAGAAGTCAACAATTGGTCAAACAGGGGAGAAATTATCCAACAAATAGGAAATGCACTCAAAAATTCCAGAAAAAATCACAAGCACTCTCAACATTCATAAGTGTCAACATGCAAAAATTCAAGTCATTTGGAGTTCAATAGGCATGTCAACAAAAATCATCAAATTGGACAAGAATGGTGTGACACAAATTGTCACACCTCTATTCAAAAAATCATATCTCATCAACCAGTAACGATAAAATCACAAAGTTTATACCAAAATGACCATGAACATGTCTAGTTTAAGCACAAAAATTTTGAGAGGCATTGGATTAAGTATCATCATTTCACAAGCAAAATGGCATGGCATACACAAATTGGACACACATGAACAAACCCTAGGCAAAACAGAAATCCACACGTGCATAATTTTTGGAAGAATCACCATAAAAAACTAGAGATCATGAGGAACATTTCACAAAAAATCCCACACTATTTGGACAAGTATTGGAAGAGTTATGATTTTCTAAAGTCAGCATACCAAAATGAAATGAAAATGGAAAACCAAATGAAATAATTGATTTAATATGTGACGCAGTGGCAGTTTTGTAATTACGAAGCTCACTAAGTGAAACGCCGCGTTTCACTTAGTGAGGTGGCGCGCTGTAATTCGCTTCATGGAGCAAAAACGCGAAACGCATGCAAGAACACAGCCAATCACGATCTGGAAACGATTTGGCTAGGGTTTCATCATGTTCATCATTGTTCTTCCAGATTTCCAGCTCATGAACAAAATTTCAAAAACATGGACAAGTGATATATCATTGTGTTCGTCTCATCATGTACATCATCAAAACAACAATTATTTAGCCTAATTCAAACTCAAGTGAACAAATCGAACAAAATAACATTCCACAATCAAACTTCAAATCCAGATAATTCTCTCAATACGTGATGAAAATCATAACTATCAAGTTCAGTGTACTCATGGCAACAAGATCTACAAAAACCATAGCATGATTTCAACAATGATGAGAATCGAATTCCAACCTTCAAGTGAGGACAGAGTTGAATCCGTGGTTATTTGGCCTTGAAATGTAGAAACAGCAGCTCTTTGATGCTCCAGGAGGTGAATGGAAGGATGATCCTAGCTCACTCTTGCTCAATCGTGCTCAAAAGTTCAACTGCCATGTGAGGAGCTTGATGTAACAGTGCTGGTTTTGTCTCGAAAGTGGAAGATTCCTGCTTGCAAAAGCTTCTACAATGCTTGGAGATGATGGCACAAAGAAAGGCTAGGCAAGGTTTATGGAATTTTTTGCAGAAAAATTGATAGCAAAAAATGAGAGAGTTTTCTTTCTAGATCTAGATCTGAGTAGAAATGGAATGCTAATGTGTTTTCTGTTAGAATTAACCCTTTATACCAACTGTTAATGAACTTTGTTAATTAATCTTAAGCCAAGCCTTGGTAATTAGTGAAAATGAGTATTTGGACAAATTGCTTAAATCACCCTCATGTGCATGGGGTGCATGCTACAGTACACGAAAATGGGCTTAAGCACACTCCAAATGTGGTTTTTAATCAAGTGCAAATGGTAGAAAGTGTAGACAATGATTAATTTGAAAGTCAATTTTTCAACTCTCCCTTTTTAAATTCAAGTCACTTAAAAAATGCCATTTTGATGTGATGAGTTTTGATGAAATGTGATGAAGGATTTGGATAGAACATGTCAAATGTGACTTGTAGCAAAAAACCTCACTCAATTTGGCCAAATGGTTCAAGAGTTATGCCACTTTGAAGTTCAAAAATTCTTGACAATGATTTGATCATAACTTGCCAACCACAAATGAGAAATGAGTGTTCTTGGACTTTTTGGAAAGGTGAGAGCAAGATCTTCAACTTTCATGTTGGACAAAATTTCATTTGAAGCTTGTATGATGATGTAAATTTGAGGAGAAGAACTTTCCATTTATGGCAGTTTCCAATTACAGGTCACCTGCTATTTTTGGAAACTTTTCATCTCACTTCAAATTCTTCAATCTTGATCTTTGAAATGTCAAATAAGACTTGTATGGACATGAATGAACCCTTTCAAACCATCTCCCACCTTCAAATCCTTGATTTCAGGCACAGTTGACTTTGGTTGACTTTCTAGGGTTTCTGGGGGATTGAACAATGACTGATGACTTCTGAGCACCCAATCCTTGACCAAATAACCTCAAAAGGACCCCTAGGTCATGTAAACATGTTGACCCGAACCTAGGGCTTTGTTTCCTTGAGGAATGCATTTGCTTGCTTGCTTGACTGATCCTCATAACCAGTTGACCTAATCTTGTCTGATGACTTGCACTTGGGCAAAGGACAATGCAATGTTATGCAGTGGACTATGTTATGTTAATGACCTAATATGAAAATGAATGTACAAAAGTGAAGGAGAATTGCGGTCCAAAACGCAGCGGAAATAAAAAATTTCTCCTTTAGAGATCCTTACGAATGGTCATGATCAGTGATAGAATATTTACCTCTTGTGACGGTTGAAACCTTTGGTGCAGATCTCTTGTGACGATCAAAACCTTTGATGCAAATCCACGAAGCGATCACGAATGTTGAACGATGACAACGTCTCTACTCAGTCCACACGAACGGGTTCCTTCAATCTCAGTGCTAGCTGGTACGAATGAAGGCTTTGAGTGAGAGAGAGAGAGAGTGATAGAAAACGAAAATAATGCAACCGCAATGAATGCTTCTGCACAAGGGTTCTATTTATAGAACCACTTGTGTGGGCTTCAAGCTAAAAGCCCACTTAAGTGTATTTTGGCCCATATCTTATATTATGCCCAAAATCACTTAAGCCCATGGTACCTTACCATATTTCGTATTCTACTCAAGTACAACATACCTTACGATGTTCTATAATTCACTTAAGAGCACCGTACCTTACGGTATTCCTTAGTTACTCTATCTCTCATCAATCCGTGCAACACAAGGTAAACTATCAGTAGTTAAACAACATAACAGTAGTTTAATCAAAAGCAAAAGAAAATACAATTACTAGTTATATCTACTAGTAATACACACATGCACAAGGGTACTTCTCCTCCCCCTAAATCTGTGCAACACAAACAGAATAACTAGTTATGGATGCAACTAGTAAGACACACAAATACACAAGGGTACTACTTCTCCCCCTAAATCTGTGCATTCATCTCCATGAAAATAACAACTATTGTAACCACATCACCTGTACCAGCCAGAATGTCATTCTGACATCTGCTTCAACACCTGTGCACCACATCAGACATCCCCTTTGACATCTGTAAACAGAACAACATTTTGTTTTAACACCTGTGCACTTCCTACAATAATAGTTGTCCTTCAGCTACATACATCTCACAGCTCCACAACTTTAACTGCTTCCACATCAACACTTCTCCCCCTTTTTAGTCAAAATTGACCAAAGGTGACCAATTAGACAAAATAAATGTCAATTAGCCTAGCAGAGAATGTTAGCACAGATGTCATAACATATAACATGTTAAAACATAATTGTTTAGGAGATACATACCAACATTATACACAACTGTGATAGCTGAGATAATGAACAAATCCAAGGAACTCATTAAGAGCCCAAAATATTACCAACAGGCATCAATGAGGACTTCCACAAATTACACATTTTTCAAAAAAAACATTAAAACTTCAGCATCCAGACATCAGCACCAGAACATCTTCCAAAACATCAGCCACAACAATCTTCACAGCACACCTCACACAGTCAGAAATATCCTCTGGGATAAAACACAAACTCCTTTACTTGCTATAGGTTCTCATGAACACAGATCCCCAACTTCCCCCTTAAACATTCAAATTGATTGGCATCCAAAGCTTTAGTGAAAATGTCAGCTAATTGCTTTTCAGTAGTAACATGCTCCAGAGTTATGATCTTTTCTTCTACAAGTTCTCTAATGAAGTGATGACGAATGTCAATGTGCTTTGCCCTGCTATGTTGAATAGGATTTTTGGAAATATTTATAGCACTCAGGTTATCACAGTATAATGTCATGACTTCTTGTGTGACATTGTATTAAGACAACATTTACTTCATTCAGACCAGTTGAGAACAGCTACTCCCAGCTGCTATGTATTCAGCTTCAGCAGTGGATAGAGATACACAGTTTTGTTTCTTGCTGAACCATGAAATCAGATTGTTCCCCAAAAAGAAGCATCCTCCAGATGTGCTTTTCCTATCATCAGCACTTCCAGCCCAGTCAGCATCACAGTAACCAGTCAGCATGGATCCAGATCCATGAGTATACAACATCCCATAGTCACTGGTGCCATTGACATATTTCAGTATTCTCTTCACTTGGTTTATGTGACCGATTTTTGGTTCAGATTGATACCTAGCACATACACCTACAGCAAATGCTGTGAGATATAGCAGACTACCTATCATGCTTCTGTATAGACTCTGATCTACACTAACACCATTTTTGTCTTTGGAGATTTTCACATGAGTAGGAGCAGGTGTCCTTTTATGGCTTGCATTTTCCATGCCAAATTTCTTCACAATGTTCTTGTCATACTTGCTTTGAGATAGAAAGATAGAGTCTTCCATCTGTTTGACTTGTAGCCCAAGAAAGTAGGTCAGCTCTCTAACAAGGCTCATCTCAAACTCGGATTGCATTTGTCTAACAAAATGTTCAACCATCTGTTCTGACATCCCACCAAATACAATGTCATCTACATATATTTGTGCCACCATGAGCTTCCCTCCTTCAGTCTTCACAAATAGAGTTTTGTCAATACCTCATTTCCTCTATCCATTGTCAGTGAGGAACACTGTGAGTCTCTCATACCAAGCCTTGGGAGCTTGCTTCAACCCATAGAGGGCTTTCTTCAATCTGTACACATGTTGTGGAAGATTTGGATCTGTGAATCCTTTAGGCTGTTCAACATATACTTCTTCATTTAAGTAGCCATTTAGAAGGGCACTTTTTACATCCATTTGAAACAGTTTGAATTTCAGAATACATGCCACTCCAAGCAACAATCTAATGGACTCAAGGCGAGCTACAGGAGCAAATGTTTCATCAAAGTCTACTCCTTCAACTTGAGTATATCCTTGAGCTACTAATCTAGCTTTGTTTTTAGTAACAACCCCTTGTTCATCATATTTATTCTTATATACCCACTTTGTACCTATGACATTTACTCCTTCAGGTCTAGGAACCAATTCCCATACTTCATTCCTCTTGAATTGTCTTAACTCCTCCTGCATGGCATTGATCCAGAACTCATCAGTCAAGGCTTCCTTGACATTTCTGGGTTCAATCTTTGACACAAAGCAGCCATGTGAGATCACTTCCCTTGATCTAGTAGTGACTCCTTTATCTGGATCTCCTATGATAAGATCTTTGGGATGATCCTTCTGAATTTTGATAGAGGGTCCCTTGTTGATTTTGTCATCTTCAGGTTCAGCTTGAGGAGGTTCTCCTTCCTTATTTTTGTCTGAGAAGTCAGTTGGAGAATCATTCAGAGATGTCTCGACATCGTCTGTGACATTAGTCTATTGGTCATCAACCACAACATTAATGGATTCCATCAATACATTAGTTCTGGAATTAAAGACCCTGTAAGCTCTGCTGTTTGTTGAATAGCCCAGAAATATTCCTTCATCACTTTTGGGATCCATCTTCCTTATTTCCACCACACCATTTTATTGGGGAGTGATGGGAGATGAGAACTCATGATGAATTCCTTCTGAAGAGCAGAATTCAGAAAATTTGTTGTTCTTAAATTCCTTCCCATGATCACTTCTAATTTTGATAACAGGACTTTCTTTTTCTCTTTGAAGTTTCAGACAAAGCTCCTTAAAGACTTCAAATACATCAGATTTTTCTCTTATAAAATTGATCCAGGTGTATCTGGAGAAATCATCCACCACCACATATGCATACTTCTTCCCACCAAGGCTTTCTACTTGCATGGGTCCCATCAAGTCCATATGAAGGAGTTCCAAAACCATGGTAGTGATGTCATGTCCGAGCTTCTGGTGTGACATCCTTGTTTGTTTTCCAATCTGACATTCTCCACAGATTTTTCCCTCATCAATCTTTAAGTTGGGAATTCCTCTAACAGCTTCAACTGATATAATCCTCTTCATACCTTTAAGGTGCAGGTGGCCCAATCTTTGATGCCATATCTTCACTTCTTCCTCTTTGGCTAAGATACACATTAAAGAGTATCCAGTTTCTTGAGAGATCCACATGTAGCAGTTGTCTTTGGACCTAACTCCCTTCATGATTACTTCATTTTCCTTGTTAGTAATCAGACATTCAGTTCTGGTGAAGTTTACATTCAGACCTTGATCACACAGTTGACTGATGCTTATAAGATTAGCAGTTAATCCCTTAACAAGTAGGACATTGTCAAGGTCAGGAACTCCAGGGCAATCCAGCCTACCCATTCCCTTGATTTCACCCTTTGCACCATCACCAAAGGTAACATAACTCATGGCATGAGGGTGAAGTTCAGTTAGCAGATTTTTGTTCCCAATCATATGTCTGGAGCAACCACTGTCAAAGTACCAATCTTCTTTGGCTGAAACTCTGAAGGAAGTGTGAGCTATTAGACTTGTAACGTTTGTCTTAGGAACCCATTGCTTTTTGTTGACAGTCCTGTGATGCTTGGATCTTGATTGGTATTAAGAATTAACAGGGCCAGGATAACCATATAGCTTATAGCAGAAGGGCTTCAGGTGGCCAAATTTTCCACAGTATTGGCATCTCCATATTTGATGTTTCCCTTTCTGCTTTTGTGACATCTGATGTGACATCTCAGGTTTTCTTTTAACATGGCTGCACTTAGGTTTGGATTTTGGTTTGCAACCATTGTAACTGCACTCAGCCTTGAATCCAATGCTAGATTTGTTTCCTGTTATTTGGCCAGTCTGGAGAATCTTGTCTAAGATGGCAGATCCATTGTTAAGCATTCTTACATACTTAGTCATCTCATCTAGTTTGGATTTCAAGAGTACAACTTCAGTCTTCAATTTTGAGATGGTTTCCACATACTCTTCTTTTTCATTTTCCAGATGAGCTATCACTTTCTTCTGGCTTTCAACTTGTCTGCACTTTTGTGGCACAACTCTTTGTAGGTTCTTTCATCATCAATTGACTCTTCCTCAGACCCCCATCTTCCTGTCAATGCAGTCACATGGTTTATAGCTTCTTCTATTTCACTTCCATCAGACCAAGAGGCAACAAGACTCCTCTTTTGTTTCTTGAGGTAGGTCTCACATTCAGTTTTAATATGACCATACCCATTACACTCATAGCACTGAACTTGTTTGGGCTTTTCTTCAGACTTTGTTTTCTTACTAAAGCTGTTGGATTTACTGATGTCAGATGCGATATTCTTGACATTGCCATTTGCTCTCACATCTACCTTTTTCATTAGTCTGTTGAACTGTCTTCCCAGCATTGCTATCTCATTTTTCAGATCTTCATCAATATCTTGACCACCTTCCTCATCTTCCTCTTTAGTGTTTGACATGAATGCTATGCTCTTGGCTTTTTTTTCAGCTCCATCACATATTCCCATCTCAAATGTTTGGAGGGATCCAATTAGCTCATCAACTCTCATATTTGAGATGTCTTGAGATTCTTCTATTACTGTTACTTTCATAGCAAATCTCTTGGGGAGTGATCTGAGTATTTTTCTTACTAACTTTTCATCTGGCATCTTCTCTCCCAAAGCTCCAGACGCATTTGCAATTTCAAGGATACTCATGTAAAATTAATGAATATTTTCATCTTCTTTCATCCTTAAGTTTTCAAACTTGGTGGTGAGCAGCTGTAGTTTAGACATTTTTACTCTAGAGGTGCCTTCATGAGTGGTTTTGAGAATGTCTCAAGCATCTTTAGCTACTTCACAGTTGTTTACTAATCTGAAGATGTTCTTGTCTACTTCATTGAAGATGGCATTCAATGCTTTAGAATTTCCAATGGCTAGGTCATCCTCCTCATTGGACCATTGTTCTTCAGGCTTTTTCTCAACAGTGGCTTCTCCCTCTTTAGTAACTACAGGGTGCACCCAGCCTGTCAACACAGCCTTCCAAACCTTGTTATAAAGAGATTTTAGAAAGGCTACCATTCGAGGTTTCCAATAGTCGTAGTTAGAACCATCCAAAATTGGTGGCCTGTGAACAGATCCTCTATTTCTCTCCATTGTACCAGAAAGTGTTGTCCCTAGATCTCACCCAGAACCAGAGCAGGATGCCTGCTCTGATACCATTTGAAATTCTGGTATCAGATATGAGATGTCGAAGGTAATGTCACGACACTAATATCTGAGTAATGCAAACAGAATACAGATAGAGAATAGTAATGCAAGATACACAAGCAATTGTTAACCCAGTTCGGTCCAACTCACCTACATCTGGGGGCTACCAAGCCAGGAAGGAAATTCACTAAAATAGAATCAGTTCAAAGACTCTCCATACACTTCACCAAGTTACAGTCTTTCTCACCTAATCTCTACCCGTGTAATTTCTACCTAAGCACTTTTAGATATGAGAGCCCACTCACTTTACTACAATCACACATGTGATCTTAAACAACAATCCATTGAGAAAAGAAAACACTTTTCAATAACACACTCTTGATTTTACTTCACAGTTTCAATCAAGAAGACACACTCTTGATCTTGCTTCACAGCTTTGATCAAGAAGACACACACTTGATCTTGCTTAACAACTTTGATCAAGTAGACACACACTCTTGCTTAACAGCTTTAGAGTGACAAATTACAACCACAAATCAGTCCAACTCAATCATCAAAAGATGACTTGAATGGCTTACAAGTCTCACGACTAAACAGACACAAACCCTAGCTCTCTCTCTATATTTCGCTCAGTATTGGTTGTGTTACAAATCAGGTTTTCCATGTCCTATTTATAGAAGCATTCAGCTGGGCTTGGACATCTTAAAAACCCTAAATCTATTTTCCAATCAAATCTTCTCATGACAGCTGGTTAGATCTCTTTGGAAAATAAGTAAATCAGGTTGTAATCAATGATTGAATGCGCCTGCAAATCAGATCTTCAATCATACAAAGATTGCCATTAATTGTGCAATCACAAAACACCAAACATTCATACTGAATGTTCTGTGTACAGGATGTCATGACATCGGGTCTGACATCCTGGAACAATCCTGCATAATTCCATAATTCCATTATTAATTTCCAGCAGGTACAACCATATCAGATGCCATGACCTTGTGTATGACATCTTGAAACAATCCTGCATGATCATGTCTTTCATTTAAATTCCAGCAGGTACATGCATATCAGATGTCATGACCTTGTGTATGACATTCTGAAATAATCCTGCATGATTATGTTTCTTAAGCTCCAGCAGGTACATAGGATATCTTATGTTAAGACATCACACATAACATCTTGTGAACACTCTTTGTTTTACCAAAATTGTTGCCAACACTTAGAACCAATAGTTGTTGTCATTGCATTAAAAGTTTGGCGACATTACTTGTATGGAGTGCATTTTGAGATGTTTAGTGATCACAAGAGTTTGAAATACTTATTTGATCAGAAAGAGTTAAATATGAGACAGAGGAGATGAATGAAGTATTTGAAGGACTTTGATTTTGAGCTTAAGTATCACCCGAGGAAGGCGAATAAGGTTGCGGATGCCTTAAGTCGGAAAGAGATACAGAAAGCTGAGCTGATGATGTTAGAATATGCATTGTTGGAAAAGTTTCGAGATCTTAATCTTCAGTTTAGTTAGACGCAAGATGGTGTGATAATGGGAAATTTGAATGTTACTTCTAACCTAAGGGAAGAGATCCGACAAGGACAAATGATAGATGAGAAATTGCAAGAGATGTCGACTCAACCAGGTTTCACTCAGTCACCGGATGAAGTCATTCTGTTTAATCAAAGGATTTATGTTCCGAATGATGTCGAGCTAAAAAAGAAAAGTTTTGGAGGAAGCTCACAAATGGGCGTTTACTATACATCCCGGTTCATCGAAGATGTATCAAGACTTGAAGACGAACTATTGGTGGCCTGGAATGAAAAGGGATATCGCAGAGTATGTGTCGGAATGCATTGTATGCCAACAGGTAAAGATTGAACATCAAAAGCCAGGTGGTTTATTGCGGCCTTTAGAGATTCCAGTTTGGAAATGGGATAGTATTTCAATGGATTTTGCAGTAGGGTTACCTCGGACCCAAGGTGGTTATGATTCAATTTGGGTGATTGTGGATCGTTTGACTAAGTCCACGCACTTCTTGGTCGTTGTAGCGGTGTATTCGTCACTTTATGATTTATTGACTAAATCAAAAGCAAAGCATACAAAGATAGAGTTGCCACCGCACTTTTATTTATCGAAAGGAATGGCTAAAAAGCGAACAAAAGCCTAAGAAGTTTTGCACATAGAAAACTAATGAAAGGTTAGAGATCTGGGTAAGGGGGTAATTATGCAAAGGGAAGGTGTTAGGCACCCAAAGCATCCTAGGTACTCCTAGGGAACCCTTTTCACAAATTGTTGCAAAAGATATTGTTTATGAAAATATTTATTGTACAAACATTGATTAAGAGGATGAGAGAAGAATATACAATTTTTATTATTTTTGTGTTTGGATGGATAACCATTGCCTACGTACCTTTACAGGATCAAAACCTCGTAGTTCGGCTAAAAGATTTCCAAAAATATGAGTGGATTGATTTTAAACAAAAGCCCTAAGGTCTTTCATTATCCACGGGAGAAAACTCAACCTATACAACCACAAGTCCACCATGTGAGAAAAGCTTCAACTTGCTAGTGAGGGACCATGCCCTATAATAAGCAAGGAAGTCTTACAATTCAATCACTAAGGACAAAAGGTGAGATTCACATCAACCACTAAGATAATTGAGATCTATGGCTAATGTATGAAAACTTATCAAGAATGGACAAAGCCAAAAAACAATTGAATGAGTGAAATTAACCAATTAGGATTATTCACAAAAGATGGTCAAAGTATGATTAGAATTCAATTCAAAAGAAGTATCATGAAAGTGAAGTTTGAAAATCAAAGGCTTAAGGCCTAGGTTTCTAGTTTGAAAAGAAATGAAAATGTTTGCACAATATTTCTGGTTTGATTTAACATGCAAAATGGAGGTTTAAAGAACAAAAAGGGTGAAGGTTAAGGGATGAAAAACATCTTAGGTGTTCACCTCTTGAGATCATATGTAGATGATCCAAGTGATTCCTTTGGAAAAGGCAACAGGCAAAGCAAATAAGCAACATAACTGGAAACCAGATGCCAATCAATGGACTTATACCAGACTCACAAAACAAAGAGGGATATCAGATGCCAATTAATGGACTTACACTAATCTCACAAAACAAAACATGGATACCAGATGCCAATCTATGGACTTACACTAGTCTCACAAAACAAAGAAAACAAGATGCTATAAGCAAAAGGAAACAAGTTGCCAATAAATGGTCTTACACTCGACTCCAAGGAAATGGGATGCCAATCAATGGTCTTAGTCCCAACTCCTCCCAGATCATAGGAAACAACTGCCAATAAATGGACTTACAATTGACTCCTCAATGGACAAACAAAGTGTCACAAAGATATGAACAATGATCATGAAATGATATACAATTGATGCTCAAAGATGAAAACAATGCACAAAGGCACACTCAAATAATTATGCACATATGGGCAAACCAGCAAACAAGAAATCAATTAGCACACACTATACACAATCAATTAGGCTCAAGCAAGGTTAGGCTTTACAGCCAATTGGAATGGGGTGTTTTGAGCTCTTAACCCTAACATTGAGAGTTAGGGTGAAGCAGATGAAATGGAGATGAGGGTTATGCCTCATAGCTCTCATCCCTGGCCTGTGAGAGCTTTAAACAATAGAAAGTGTGTGAGTTCAAAATGTAAGAACTCTTCTCCACAAATGATTGACTCTATAAGATCTTGGGTTCTTATTCACAATACATCAACACATGGTGTGAGCAAAGTGAATGACACAACTGAATAACAGGGGATGGATTACACATCCCTTTTATCTGCCCATTGCCTCTTAAGAGGACTTAACCTGCTTGGGGACAAATGTAAACAATCAAAGACATGGCCTCTTAAGGAGGGCTTCAGACAGGTGCCTACCAATAACAATAGGTCTTCCAGACTACATGAAGATTAGGGATTATACCTAAGTGGTATGCCAACCACAAGCAATAGCAAAGCAAAGTTCAAATGAACTTAAAGCAACTTAGGTACCTGTGGAAACAGCTAAACCAATCAGTACAATTTTCAGGCAAACAGACAACAGTTAATAACCAACAGACAATTCCCAATGTACAACACAAAAGCCATAAGGAAAACTCAAATGACTTATCATCAACCTACAAAACACCAAGTGTTAGCAATCAAAAGCAAATATCAATGTTCAAGTGATGAAGTATCATTAACCATGGCATTTGGATGCTTAAACCTGAAATCAAAGCTCACATGTAAGTAACAAACCACTAGGTCAAAGCCTAGGGTCAAAGATGAAGAAAAAATTCAAAACAGGAGCTGAAATTCAACATGATGTAACTTCAAACACATATTAACAATTCCTCAAAAGGCTCACATCAAAATCAATCATCAAATGCATTTCATGATCAAAAGAAGTCAAAGGGCAATTTCAAAGCTCATATATGGACATCATGAATGAAAATTCCAAAACAAAACAGAAATGATTCAAATAATTCTGGAAAAATTCATGAGCAATCAACATATCCAGCATGATCATAATACAAAAGATCAGAAGCAACAGAAGTCATTTGATATGGAAATTAAATGGCACAAGTTGAACAACCAAATGTGTGACACAAATTGTCACACCATGTTAACACATGCATAAAACAGAAATGGTAAACGGGAAAAATGTCAAACCAAGTCTAAAACATCCAGCAATGTGTCTAAAATCATCATGTAAAATGTCATGCAATTTGGATTAAAATCAAGCATTTCACAATGGAAGGAGCAAGGCAAGGTCACACATGCACATATGATCAAATATTCTAGCACCAACAGAAATCCAGCCATGCACAACTTCTAAAATTAACATCATAAAAAACTAGACAAATAGAGGATCATGTAGCAAAAAACCACGCATTTTTTGGATCATTTTTCAATTTGTTATGCATTTTCCAAGTTGGAAGAAAAAATGGAAATCAAATGAAGCATGCAACATGTAATTTGGAGGGAAAACAATAAAATGAATGAACATTTGAATATTTGTGCCAGGCCAGAATCGAACTCGGTGAACATTTGAAATGAAGCGCGCGCAACACCAAACGACGCCGTTTTCAAAAAACCCTAACAGAACCAGAACTGGACGCAAAACGGACGCTGTGGACGCTTAACATGAAGATCTTCATCTTCTTCACGAAGATGAAGATGAACAGTGACAACATCAAGAACAAATTTTCCAGAAATTCCAAACAAGCATATAATTTCAAAGATCTTTCAATGTAGATCACAGATCAAGCAATAGCTAAGCATAATTCCACATAATCAATGAGAATCGAGCAAAATAACATTTGTGCACAAAACTTCGATCACACATAACTAACTCAATAATGCATCATTTTTTATGAAATTTTCACCAGAATCATCAGCAACATGAGATCTACAAGAATATGTGCATGAATTTGAGAATTATGAAGCTCGAAAAACTCATCTCTTGAAGAGCAGTTCCTTGTAATGCACGATCCAATGCTCCAAATGATCCAAATCCAGTCCAGAATGCTTGTGATGATGTTTGATGAAGAAAAGGAAGCTTGAAAATGTGTAGATCTAGCTTAATCTTGAATTTGCATTTTCAACTTCATGAGCTTCAACCACTTGAATCTTGCACGAATTCAACAAACCAGCACTTGATCTGCACTAAATCAAAGCTAGGGAACAAGAATATGAAGTAAAATTGCAATGCTATTTGAAGAAAATTTGAATTATGAATGGAAGAAAATTTTGGAGGGAGAGAGAATTTTGGATCTAGAAATGTGAATTGTGATTAACCCCCTTCAATTCTGTTATGATTATGGTATTTATATGAGATCTTAATCACACTGAAAATGTTAATTAAGCTTGGTTAATGGTAATTGGCCAAAATGAGGTGTTTTGACAAAACTTGAAAATTGGTGGTGCATGGAGTAATCCCACGTGAACAGTGCCAATGCATGATCAAAACAGAATTATGTATTGATACAAAGGATTATGCATCGATACATACTGTAGCTTTGATTAATTTTAGAGAATTAATACAAGCATGTATCGATACAAAGCTCGTATGTATCAATACATAGAACATTTTGCCCTGCATGGATCGATACGAAACTCGTATGTATCAATACATAGCACATTTTTCCCTGCATGGATCGATACGAAACTCGTATGTATCAATACATAGCACATTTTGGCCATGCACACTTGATGATGATTTGATCATAACTCCTCAACCATTGATCAGATTCTCATGATCTTGGACTTTTTGGAAATGGGAGAGAAAGATCTTCAACTTTCATGTTGGACAAAATTTCATTTGAAGCTGTTTTGATGATATAAAATTGAGTTGAAGTTGAACCAAAACCCTTCCATTTTTGGAAACTTGAAATTATAGGTCACTTTCCTTTTTTTAGAAACTTTTGACTTGATCTCAATTTCTTCAATGTGAGTGTTTGAAATGTCAAATGAGACTTGTTTGAACATGAATGAAGTATTTCTAATCATCTCCCACCTCCAAATCCACAGTTGACTTTGTAGTTGACTTTCTGGGTCTTTAGATGACCTGACAATGTCCTGATGAAATTTAAGCCTCTACCACTTGGGATTTTGCTTCAAAATGAACCTATAGCTCATATAAGCTCCATATGATTATCACATGATCCATATCTCAAGAAAATACCATTTGCTCTTTGTACCATGAATTCACCTGATGCCTTGACCTGTTGACTGCTTAAGCTGCAAGTAACAAAGGTTAATGACATATTTTTGTACATTTTGGTTAGTGATTAAAAGAAAAGCAATGATATACAAATGCAAGCAATGCTTGGTGATCAAGAAACACTCTCAAAGGGATCCCACCCACAGGGAAGGAAGCCAGGTGTTCAATGATCCTTGAGGCAATGCTATGTTATGATGTGATGCCATAAGGGATCTTAGGGACAAAATTGGGGTCTTACAGATGCCCCTATTTAAGGTCATTCTAGCAGGAGAAGTGAAGGTTAAAATCTTCATCTCGACGCGGTAGAATGAGCTTAAGTAACAGTAATGAGACAAGTTTTGGTCCCTAAGAGACCTCATGATGCAAATGTATGTATGCAAAAGAAACAACTCTGTGGGGAATACGGGTCCACAAAGAAAGAAAGACGATCCATAAGAGTAATACACTCACCAGGAACAGAGACTCTAACAAGACTCTTATGGGGATAATAAAAAGAAATGCGTAAGCAGGACACGACTCTGAATTAGGGGAAAGAAGACTGACACTGCGTGAGCAGGACACGACTGGATTGGAGACCTCACTGGGGAGTAAAGGGCTCAAACTGGGGAAAAGAGGAAATTTCCAAAGGGAACACATCCATTGGAAAGACTCAAGTGACTCAAAGATGCGTGTATTGGGGAAAACGCCAACATAGCACAACTATCCACAAAGGATACTTCAGATAAAAAATCCGGACTCGGACTGGGGAAAAGATTCATACAGAACCTCCATGCCGGGGAAAATTGCATATATTGGGGAAAACGCCAATACAACAAAAGGGTAAAATCATGACAGAAATTCCGCTGGGGGATGTCTAACAAAGAGACTCTCCTGGGGAACATCTGCAAGATGGGGTGTTATCGGTTACTGGGTAACAAGCTCAAAGAGACATGTGATCTAAACACCGGTTACTGGGTGAAAGAACAACAAGCTCAGGAAGAAAGAATATCTAAGACCGGTATAAGGGTGAAAGATATTAATCAACCAAAACATCTGAGAAAGACCTGAAAAGGCACATCAACTAAGGAAAATCTGACTCCACAGGGGACCAAGGTCATAATAGGGAGCAGAAAGGAAGGAACACCAGGGATACCGGTTACTGGGTATATAATAGGTGACCGACCAAAGCGTGAATTGGTATATGTGCCAAAACACTCATCATCCAAAAGGAGGGCTTGAAAAAGCAAATCGACTTACATGATGGACATTCGACTCCGCAACGGGAAAACGAATCTTACTCAAATGGGGAAGGACAAAAGGCTTCAACCAAAGAGTGCATGAGATATAATATCCATTACCGTCAGAACGTGGATAGTATACTCGCACGAGATACATTATCTATTACCGTCAGAACATAGATAATATACTCGCATGGAAGGAACACCAGGGATACCAGTTACTCGGTATATAATAGGTGACCGACCGAAAACGTGAATTGGTTTTTACTGCCAAGACACTCATCATCCTGAAGAGAGCAAAAAGCAAACTTATTAAAGGATGGATATTCGATTCTACAAAGAATACGAATCTTACTCCATTGGGGAAAATCAACAAAAGACTCCAACCAAAGAGCGCATGAGATATATTATTCATTACCGTCAGAACGTGAATAATACACTCGAAAAGGAAGAGACACCAGAGATATCGGCTACTGGGTATATAATAGGTGACCACCCAAAAAGAGAAACAATCGTTACCAACAACAACAGGGTAGACGAAAGATAACTCACAGGGGATAAATTGCAAGCATCCGGCAATTATCCAGGAGACATACCACCGGCTACTGGGAGATACGCTCAAAAAGGGGTAGAAATGAACATTCGATTCCGCAAAAGGAAATACGAATCATACTCGACTGGGGAAACACAAAAGGTTTCGACTGAAGAGTGCATGAGATATATCATCCATTACCGTCAGAACATGGATAGTATACTCGCATGGAAGATTATCCACAACCGGTTACTGGGTTAATAAAGGATAAATCAACCGAAAAGAAAGGCATCGGAATACCAAAACTAGGTATATAAAGATGACCGATCAAAGGGAGCAACAATCATTACCGACCAAAACGGGTAAATGAAAGAGAACTCACAGGGGATACATTGATAAACAATCAACGATCCAGGGAACAAATCACTGGCATACGGTGAAAGGACCCACTGAGGATAAAATTGCTCAAACGGCAATTATCCACAAAACACGTTGGGAAATACAAGGGCTTACTCAGAGAAAAGACCCAGAAGAAAGGGAATATCAACATCGAAATACTGAATGAAGATAACCACAAAGAGTAACCATCATCGGTTAGGATGAACAACAAGGTTAACTCTGCAAAGGGGAGAACAAAGGATTTACAACTACTGAATACTGGGTAGAAGACCAAAGATTCTGGCTGAGGAAACAAGAGGTTTACCACTACCGACTACTGGGTAGAAAACCAAAGACTCAGCTGAGGATAAGGTTGCTAGCATACGGCAATTATCCACAAGAAAGCACAGACTCCGATAGGGAGACAACAACAACATAGGATTTACAACTACCGAATACTGGGTAGAAGACCACAAAATCCACCATCAACCAGGATGAACCACAAAGGTTACCTCTGCTAGGGGAATAGAGATAGGACTTACGACTACCGGTGCTGGGTAGAAGCCACAACTATGATGAGGATACCAAAATAGGGTTTACAACTACCGAATACGGGGTAGAAAATCAAAGCCTCTGCGTGGGGAGTGAAGGGATCACAACTCCGCACGGGGAAACAACAAATAGGGTTTATAACAAACCACAAACTGCTGGAGAGCAAGAAAATAGGATTTACAACTACCGAATACTGGGTAGAAAACCACGACTTTGCTGAGGAACAAAATGTTCACAACCACAGATTCCACAAAAGGGAAAAAAGGTATACAGGATTTACAACTACCGAATACTGGGTAGAAAACCGCAAAGGATATGACTTACAACTACCGGTTACTGGGTAGAAGGCCCAAAAGATAGGACTTATAACTACCGGTTATTGGGTAGAAGGCCCAAAAGATAGGACTTATAACTACCGATTACTGGGTAGAAGGCCCATAAAGGATAGGACTTACAACTACCGGTTACTGGGTAGAGGCCCACAAAGGATAGGACTTACAACTACCGGTTACTGGGTAGAGGCCCAAAAAGATAGGACTTACAACTACCGGTTACTGGGTAGAAGGCCCAAAAAAGATTCCACTGGGGATAAGATGAGCTATTGTCGGTTACTGGGCAATCTATTCATTTATTCCACAGGGAAGCACAAGAGACAGTTGAAAAAATGCCAATTCAGGATCAATCAAAAAAGGCAAACTGAATCAAGACTCGTCCTAATGAGGATATAACTCAATAGGGAAAACCCATCCCAATATATGTGTTGGGAGGAAACGGAAACAACCGTCATCCCCGAGGATATATCTCAGTGGGGAACTGCAGAAGAAAAGACAGACACTTTCTGCTTATGGGGCTGACTCTATATTGAGATTAAACACCCGACATCTGCTTGGGGAGATCCATATCACCAATCAGCAGGAAACAACAAACAAAGATATATGGCAAAAAATGCAACATGAATATCTAAATGTTGAAAGTATGCATGAATATGCGTGATTTATGTTTGATGAATGCTGACAAAACAGACATATCTGACACAAACAAATCCAGGAATCAAAAGCCCGGTACTACACTTCCAGAGGAAAAAACCAAGAAATCCAACTGGAAAGCCAATCTGCTGGAGATCTGAATGCTAAAAAGAAAAGATCTGCTGGGAAAAATCAGAGATATCAAAGAAATCACAAAATCTCTGAGCGATGGATCACCAATCAACCCAACTGAGGAACATAAGTTCACAACAGGCAGCAACTGCCACAAAGACAAATCTGTTGGGGAAGTGGAGAAATCACGAGATTTCTGCAGGGGGAATCACCAGTCTCAGCTGGGAAACAGGAGTTTACTGTATAAACAGAAACTCCTGAAGAGAACAGAACACACAAGTAGAATCTGGCCGCACAAGCAACTCTACTGAGGATACTGTCAGCAACTCCAATGGGGATGAACCCATTGAGGGAAAATAGATCACACAAGTAGATTCTGCCACAAGCCACTCTACTGGGGATCAAAGCATCAGGAAATCAACCCAAATCTCTGCAGGGGAGAAAACCATCACAGATACAATCCACTATGCCACAAATCTACTGAGGATTTATCTGAGGCAGAGAAGGAGAACTAGGGATCAACCACCAAAACTGAACCTTCCAAAAGGAACCACAACTGCTGAGGAGGAACGAACCACTGCTCTGCTGAGGGGAAAAGAGGTATAAACCTCAACAAGCACCCTGATGAGGAGAGGTAGCATAGATGAAGTACATCATACTAACAACTCCACTGGCGACTTTACTGAGGAAAATGACGTAGTACCGGGATGTCAACCCACCAACTACCGAATCTTCCAAAAGGAAAGCACCCACGCTGGGGAGAGAATGCCGCAAGAAAGGAAAATTGAAGTTTCCAACAAGCACTCTGATCTGGGAACACAAAATCTCAACAGAAGCTCTACTTGGGGAACAACCCCAACAACAATCTGGAGAAAGAGGATACAACCATGCCAGGAGTATGAACAAATGTCTTACCCTGTTGGAAATCATTCCACCCTTGGGAGAGCACTGAGAAATTCTTAAGTATCCTTCTATCATTGTGAATGTTCACTTTCTTTAAAAACAATTTTGAAAAATTTGTTTGTTTAAAACAATGACATTTTATCAATTAAAACATGCAAAACATTTGTTGAATTGAAACAAATAAGAGTGCAAATAATTGGATAAAAGCTCAAATTTATTTGATGGAATGGTAGCCTGCAAATGGCAAGACTCCATAGATCTGTACAAAATTTGAAATCGGTGATATATATTGGGAGAGGGCTACATTGAACATAATGATCCTTTCTCTACCAATTTGAATCCGATGTATTCGAAGCTTCAGTCGACGACGAATCAAGAATCTCTGACGAACAGACGACTGCGGAACAGAAAGTCTTGTCAGGATGCAGTTACTTGCCAAATCCCTAATTTTTGCCTAGATTGCCCCAGGGTGAGGTACTCAATCTAGCGGGATGCAAATATACTTTTTTTTCAAGTCTCTAATTTTTGCCTGGATCGCCCATTCGGGTTTTCCACCGAGACGCTCATTTTTTTTTACATTACATTTGTAATGCCCCAGTTTGACTGTTCTGCTGATTTTCAAGATACAGCTGAATGATCTTCTTTTTATACTCAAGAAGATGGGAAATCTCATCAGGAACCTCTTCAACATCATCTTCCTCTGCCTCAAATAGAGGGAATTCAAGATTGGGAGATGGCGTTGGATCATTATGTTCAATGGGTTTAGAAATCCCTGCATAATGATTTTGATATGAAAAGCTTTTAAAAATCAAACAAGGCAATCATTATGCAGATGAAAAGTTTGATTTTATGCTTTTTTCAGGGTTTTTTGTGATCACCAATTTCATGCAAAAAGCAAAAAGTGAAAACAATTGGAAAAACAAATGTTTAACATGCGTTTATTGAATGAAAACATCATTGTATAAATGCCAACAATGTCATCACTTCTCCTTTTGGCATGGGAGAAGGGTTTTTAAACAAAGTGAACATATTATGCTGATCTATGAATGACTGTAGGAACGTCTACAGCGACCCAATTGTGGCAGATCCCGCTAGGGATGACAAAGTTGTCAGTATCCTCTGCATCCTCTTCCAGAATAGCAGCAGCTTCCTCAGCTCGATCGGCGTGGATGAAACCTCCACTCTTTAACAGCCCTTTGTCATTGAAGACCCCAGAAGAATAGCCAATGCCAGCCCGGGACTTATTATCTTCAAGCTCAATCATCTTTCCTAAACCAGCAACTGCACCACATTCGATGGCCAGTTTCGCATCTCGATAGGAAGCAAATGAAGGAGACTTCTTCTCAATCGGCTCGGCTATAGACAAAGCTCGGAAAGGAGTTCCAACTTCATCCTCAGCATCAATGTGTGAGAAGGGTGACAAGTGGCTAACCAGGAATAAATCCATCAAAAGCACTTAGTCTGTCAAATTCCTCTTTGAGCTCACAATTCTCTTGCTCAAGATGATCCATCAAATCTCGAAGAATCGGCTCTGGTGTAGTACCGGGGAGTCAGCGTGTCTTCAAAATAAATGAAGAGCACAGAGATCAGACTACAGGACCAGAAGTTGAGAACAACACCTGCTTATGCATATGATGCATGAAGTGTTTGTGCATATGCTTTGTTTTTTTTATTTCAAAGGAACTCGAGGGTTTTATTTGCAAACTTTGAACTATTAATCATTTTATTGCACATGGAAATTATCTCGTCAAATAATTCTTTGTCTTTCCATATCTGAATTTTTTTGCAAAGAAACCCCTTAAGTTCCTTGAAAAAAAAATTCTCATTTTTTGATGATATGGATGCAGATGAATGCATGAATGCAACAATCACACTCAAGGATCAAGCAATGCGCACCAGACAAAGGTCATGGGAAAGCTCATAGCATCCTTAATATCAATCATCCATTTTGGTGGATTATGGTTTTCACCTTATCGACACCCAAGTTCCATTGATATTAACGATACATGAACCGGCTCAATCATCCTTAATATCAATCATCCATTTTGGTGGATTATGGTTTTCACCTTATTAACACCCAAGTTCCATTGATATTAAGGATGTCTGAATGACTCAACCATGAATCACGGGTTTGTTGAGAGTCACGAGCATGGAGTCTTGGTTAAGAACCACCCAAAGGGAGTGTACTATGGTTTAAACCTGTCGAACATGTTCTACCAGAGGTTCCCATAGTCATCATCCCATCTTTCGAATATTATCGGAGGAACGAATACTCGTATTCCAAAAATATTCTCATGAGAGACTCTTATGAGTGTAGTATCGCGTAACAATCGCATCAGATCTTACATCTGAACGACCTCCGCATTACGTCCTAAAAATAGGCCAAGATGGGCTTGGTAAACTAAGGTCCTTGGCTTCTATGGCACATATTGAAAGAATGATGCCTGACCACAAATAACTTGTGTGACATCACTAATCCAACATGACCTCCACCAAGTGAATGGACTCGCAAGTCAACTTGCTAAGGAATAACTCCACACAAGTCGACGAGACTATGCCATTCTCCTATCATAGAGTGCACTCGAGTTCGGGTACAGAACTCATCTCACAGAGATCACCAAGCAAGCAAGCAATTGATATATCAAGCAAATCAATCATTACAAGCAATACAGTAATCCCAAATTGTACAAAAAATATGTCATAAACAATATATCACAACAAGTGTGAAAAGTTGGCAAACCCACTAGGAAAATCCCCAGCAGAGTCGCCACTTTTCTGTAGCGGTGTATTCGTCACTTTATGATTTATTGAATAAATCAAAAGTAAAGCATACAAAGATAGAGTCGCCACCGCACTTTTATTTATCCAAAGGAATGGCTAAAAAGCGAACAAAAGCCTAAGAAGTTTTGCACATAGAAAACTAATGAAAGGTCAGAGATCTGGGTAAGGGGTAATTATGTTGTGGGAAGGTGTTAGGCACCCACAACATCCTAGGTACTCCTAGGGAACCTCTTTTCACAACTTGTTGTATCAGATTTGGGTGATTGTGGATCGTTTGACTAAGTCCACGCACTTCTTGGTCGTTGTAGCGGTGTATTCGTCACTTTATGATTTATTGACTAAATCAAAAGCAAAGCATACAAAGATAGAGTTGCCACCGCACTTTTATTTATCGAAAGGAATGGCTAAAAAGCGAACAAAAGCCTAAGAAGTTTTGCACATAGAAAACTAATGAAAGGTTAGAGATCTGGGTAAGGGGGTAATTATGCAAAGGGAAGGTGTTAGGCACCCAAAGCATCCTAGGTACTCCTAGGGAACCCTTTTCACAAATTGTTGCAAAAGATATTGTTTATGAAAATATTTATTGTACAAAGATTGATTAGGAGGATGAGAGAAGAATATACAATTTTTATTATTTTTGTGTTTGGATGGATAACCATTGCCTACGTACCTTTACAGGATCAAAACCTCGTAGTTCGGCTAAAAGATTTCCAAAAATATGAGTGGATTGATTTTAAACAAAAGCCCTAAGGTCTTTCATTATCCACGGGAGAAAACTCAACCTATACAACCACAAGTCCACCATGTGAGAAAAGCTTTAACTTGCTAGTGAGGGACCATGCCCTATAATAAGCAAGGAAGTCTTACAATTCAATCACTAAGGACAAAAGGTGAGATTCACATCAACCACTAAGATAATTGAGATCTATGGCTAATGTATGAAAACTTATCAAGAATGGACAAAGCCACGAAACAATTGAATGAGTGAAATTAACCAATTAGGATTATTCATAAAAGATGGTCAAAGTATGATTAGAATTCAGTTCAAAAGAAGTATCATGAAAGTGAAGTTTGAAAATCAAAGGCTTAAGGCCTAGGTTTCTAGTTTGAAAAGAAATGAAAATGTTTGCACAATATTTCTGGTTTGATTTAACATGCAAAATGGAGGTTTAAAGAACAAAAAGGGTAAAGGTTAAGGGATGCAAAACTTCTTAGGTGTTCACCTCTTGAGATCATATGTAGATGATCCAAGTGATTCCTTTGGAAAAGGCAACAGGCAAAGCAAATAAGCAACATAACTGGAAACCAGATGTCAATCAATGGACTTATACCAGACTCACAAAACAAAGAGGGATATCAGATGCCAATTAATGGACTTACACTAATCTCACAAAACAAAACATGGATACCAGATGCCAATCTATGGACTTACACTAGTCTCACAAAACAAAGAAAACAAGATGCTATAAGCAAAAGGAAACAAGTTGCTAATAAATGGTCTTACACTCGACTCCAAGGAAATGGGATGCCAATCAATGGTCTTAGTCCCAACTCCTCCTAGATCATAGGAAACAACTGCCAATAAATGAACTTACAATTGACTCCTCAATGGACAAACAAAGTGTCACAAAGATATGAACAATGATCATGAAATGATATACAATTGATGCTCAAAGATGAAAACAATGCATAAAGGCACACTCAAACAATTATGCACATATGGAAAAAACCAGCAAACAAGAAATCAATTAGTACACACTATACACAATCAATTAGGTTCAAGCAAGGTTAGGCTTTACAGCCAACTGGAATGGGGTGTTTTGAGCTCTTAACCCTAACATTGAGAGTTAGGGTGAAGCAAATGAAATGGATATGAGGGTTATGCCTCATAGCTCTCATCCCTGGCCTGGGAGAGCTTTAAACAATAGAAAGTGTGGGAGTTCAGAATGTAGGAACTCTTCTCCACAAATGATTGACTCTATAAGATCTTGGGTTCTTATTCACAATGCATCAACACATGGTGTGAGCAAAGTGAATGACACAACTGAATAACAGGGGATGGATGACACGTCCCTTTTATCTTCCCATTGCCTCTTAATAGGACTTAACCTGCTTGGGGACAAATGTAAACAATCAAAGACATGGCCTCTTAAGGAGGGCTTCAGACAAGTGCCTACCAATAACAGTAGGTCTTCCAGACTACATGAAGATTAGGGATTATACCTAAGTGGTATGCCAACCACAAGCAATAGCAAAGCAAAGTTCAAATGAACTTAAAGCAACTTAGGTACCTGTGGAAACAACTAAACCAATCAGTACAACTTTCAGGCAAACAGACAACAGTTAATAACCAACAGACAATTCCCAATGTACAACACAAAAGCCATAAGGCACACTCAAATGACTTATCATCAACCTACAAAACACCAAGTGTTAGCAATCAAAAGCAAATATCAATGTTCAAGTGATGAAGCATCATTAACCATGGCATTTGGATGCTTAAACCTGAAATCAAAGCTCACATGTAAGTAACAAACCACTAGGTCAAAGCCTAGGGTCAAAGATGAATAAAAAATTCAAAACAGGAGCTGAAATTCAACATGATGTAACTTCAAACACATATTAACAATTCCTCAAAAGGCTCACATCAAAATCAATCATCAAATGCATTTCATGATCAAAAGAAGTCAAAGGGCAATTTCAAAGCTCATATATGGACATCATGAATGAAAATTCCAAAAAAAAACAGAAATGATTCAAATAATTTTGGAAAAATTCATGAGCAATCAACACATTCAACAAGATCATCAATCAAAAAATCAGAAGCAACAGAAGTCATTTGATATGGAAATTAAATGGCACAAGTTGAACAACCAAATGTGTGACACAAATTGTCACACCATGTTAACACATGCATAAAACAGAAATGGTAAATGGGAAAAATGCCAAACCAAGTCTAAAACACCAAGCGATGTGTCTTGAATCATCATGTAAAATTTCATGCAATTTGGATTAAAATCAAGCATTTCACAATAGAAAGAGCAAGGCAAGGTCACACATGCACATATGATCAAAGATTCTAGCACCAACAGAAATCCAGCCATGCACAACTTCTGATATTAATATCATAAAAGACTAGACAAACATAGGATCATGTAGCAAAAAAACCAGGCATTTTTTGGATCATTTTTCAATTTGTTATGCATTTTCTAAGTTGGAAGAGAAAATGGAAATCAAATGAAGCATGCAACATGTAATTTGGAGGGAAAACAATAAAATGAACGAACATTTGAATATATGCGTCAGGCTAGAATTGAACTCGGTGAACATTTGAAATGAAGCGCGCGCAACACAAAACGACGTTGTTTTGCAAAAACCCTAACAGAACCAGAACTGGACGCAAAACGGACGCTGTGGACGCTTAACATGAAGATCTTCATCTTCTTCACGAAGATGAAGATGAACAGTAACAACATCAAGAACAAATTTTCCAGAAATTCCAAACAAGCATATCATTTCAAAGATCTTTCAATGGAGATCACAGATCAAGCAATAGCTAAGCATAATTCCACATAATCAATGAGAATCGAGCAAAATAACATTTGTGCACAAAACTTCCATCACACATAACTAACTCAATAATGCATCATTTTTTATGAAATTTTCACCAGAATCATCAGCAACATGAGATCTACAAGAATATGTGCATGAATTTGAGAATTATGAAGCTCTAAAAACTCACCTCTTGAAGAGCAGTTCCTTGTAATGCACGATCCAATGTTCCAAATGATCCAAATCCAGTCCAGAATGCTTGTGATGATGTTTGATGAAGAAAAGGAAGCTTGAAAACGTGTAGATCTAGCTTAATCTTGAATTTCCATTTTCAACTTCATGAGCTTCAACCACTTGAATCTTGCACGAATTCAACAAACCAGCACTTGATCTGCACTAAATCAAAGCTAGGGGACAAGAATATGAAGTAAAATTGCAATGCTATTTGAAGAAAATTTGAATTATGAATGGAAGAAAATTTTGGAGGGAGAGAGAATTTTGGATCTAGAAATGTGAATTGTGATTAACCCCCTTCAATTCTGTTATGATTATGGTATTTATATGAAGTCTTAATCACACTGAAAATGTTAATTAAGCTTGGTTAATGGTAATTGGCCAAAATGAGGTGTTTTGACAAAACTTGAAAATTGGTGGTGCATGGAGTAATCCCACGTGAACAGTGCCAATGCATGATCAAAACAGAATTATGTATTGATACAAAGGATTATGCATCGATACATACTGTAGCTTTGATTAATTTTAGAGAATTAATACAAGCATGTATCGATACAAAGCTCATATGTATCAATACATAGAACATTTTGCCCTGCATGGATCGATACGAAACTCGTATGTATCAATACATAGCACATTTTGCCCTGCATGGATCGATACGAAACTCGTATGTATCAATACATAGCACATTTTGCCCTGCATGGATCGATACGAAACTCGTATGTATCAATACATAGCACATTTTGCCCTGCATGGATCGATACGAAACTCGTATGTATCAATACATAGCACATTTTGGCCATGCACACTTGATGATGATTTGATCATAACTCCTCAACCATTGATCAGATTCTCATGATCTTGGACTTTTTGGAAATGGGAGAGAAAGATCTTCAACTTTCATGTTGGACAAAATTTCATTTGAAGCTTTTTTGATGATATTAAATTGAGTTGAAGTTGAACCAAAACCCTTCCATTTTTGGAAACTTGAAATTATAGGTCACTTTCCTTTTTTTAGAAACTTTTGACTTGACCTCAATTTCTTCAATGTGAGTGTTTGAAATGTCAAATGAGACTTGTTTGAACATGAATGAAGTATTTCTAATCATCTCCCACCTCCAAATCCACAGTTGACTTTGTATTTGACTTTCTGGGTCTTCAGATGACCTGGCAATGTCCTGATGAAATTTAAGCCTCTACCACTTGGGATTTTGCTTCAAAATGAACCTATAGCTCATATAAACTCCATATGATGATCACATGATCCATATCTCAAGAAAATACCATCTTCTCTTTGTACCATGAATTCACCTGATGCCTTGACCTGTTGACTGCTTAAGCTGCAAGTAACAAAGGTTAATGACATATTTTTGTACATTTTGGTTAGTGATTAAAAGAAAAGCAATGATATACAAATGCAAGCAATGCTTGGTGATCAAGAAACACTCTCAAAGGGATCCCACCCACAGGGAAGGAAGCCAGGTGTTCAATGATCCTTGAGGCAATGCTATGTTATGATGTGATGCCATGAGGGATCTTAGGGACAAAATTGGGGTCTTACAGTCGTGAAGACTGCTTACAAGGCAAGTCATCTTGCACGGTTGTTCATTTCAAAAATTGTTAGGTTGCATGGTGTTCCTACTAGCATTGTGTCCGATAGATACCCAAAGTTTACTTCAAGGTTGTGGATGGCATTCCAACAAGCTATGGTATCAAGATTGTGTTTGAGTACTTCTAATCATCTTCAGACGGATGGTCAGACTGATCGGACAATACAGACACTGGAAGATATGTTAAGAGCTTGTGTACTTGAAAGTGGAGGGAATTGGAAGGAGCTTTTACCATTGATTGAATTTGCATATAACAATAGTTATCATGCAAGTATTGGGATGGCTCCTTATGAAGACTTGTATGGACAGAAATGTAGAACACCTTTATGTTGGACGGAAGTTGGTGAAGAAAGGATCTTAGGACCGGAGATTATTCAAGAGACTACCGAAAAGATAAGGATGGTCCATGATGAGATGAAGAAAGCACAAGATCGCCAAAAGAGCTATGTGGATCACAGGAGAAGACCATTGGAATTTGATGAAGGTGACCATGTTTTTTTGAAGGTGACTCCGAGGTTGAGACTGAAAGGACCGTTTAAGTCATGGGAGCTAAGTCCGAGATACATAGGGTCATACCAGATTATAGAGAGGATTGGAGAAGTAGCCTACATATTAGCTTTACCACCTTCTCTATCAGAAATGCATGATGTTTTTCACGTATCTCAACTCCGGAAGTCCATTCCAGATTCTCTTCAGCCTATTCTTCCAAATTCAATAGAAGTAGAAACAGATCTAACTTTCGAACCTCTACGAAGTCGCATTTCAGGACGAGAAGTTAAGGTATTAAGGAATAAGGAGATTCCTCTCGTTAAGGTTCAGTGGGATGAACCACATCCGGGCGATGCTACCTGGGAACTGGAGACAAAAATGCGAGAAGCTTACCCTCATCTCTTCCAGGTAATATTTAAATTCGAGGATGAATTTTTACTTAAGGGGGGGGGGGGATGCAATACCCCTTAATTCCTTAAATACCGAAATTCCTATTAATTGAGATCAATTGGGTTCCTATGTGCTCTAAAAGTTACCGATTGGGATATATAGAGTAAATAATGAGTTCAGGTTGACTTAATTAATATTAATTGGGACTGACCTTTATTTATTTGGGACATTTTGATAACACTAATAATGGGTCAATAGCTCCGGTAGAACAAATATTATAAGTTTGATGCCACTTGAGATATTTGTTGTTACTAGAAACCACTTACTAGCCACACAAATTATAATGGCCACTTGCTAGTAACATTGACCCACTCACCACCACATGTTATAACACTTGCCTTGTGGATATTTATAAGTAGAACCATCAGAAGGAAAGAAGGAAATCATAGAAAGGAAGAGGAAGCTCAAGAGAAGAAGGGAAAGCAAGGCTAGTGGAGAATAAGAAGAAGAAGAAGAAGAAGAAAAGCTTGGAACCAACACCATTATCCCCATCCTCATCTCATCTTCCACAACTTCTCCTCTTCAATTTCTTGAGGTGGGTTCTAGTTAGAAACCCTAGATTTCTAGAGGATTAGGCTTGTAGAATGTTAGACAAATCACGAAAGCTATGTTATATTATGAATATTTTCTTGCTCTTGTTGATTACCTTGAACATGTGCCTTGTTGTGTTCTTATAATTATTATGATAACATGATTTGTTATGGTTGTGGTGAAATAACTGGTTGTGATTATAACCTTGAAATCATTGTGATTATGAGTTTGGAATCCTTTATTTATATGTGTATAAGAACATGTATTATGATGGGTTTTGTTGGAAGAAGAAGTGATATTTTGTTAGAAATGGTAAAACAGAGGAAAATGGTGTTTGTGAAGTGAAATGTGAAAATGTGAGTAGACCAATTGATTGGTCTCTGTCATCAATCTATTGAAAGTCATTTGTTTTGCAGAAAAAATGAGATTTTTACAGGACCAATCGATTGACACTGCATTACAACGGATTGCACAAACTTGCTATATATGAACAGTGGAAAATTTTAGCAGGACCAATCGATTGACACTCAACAAACTTTGAAAAACAGAAATTTGAGAGGAACCAATCGATTGGGCTTCCCCAACCAATCGATTGACTTAAGTTAAAATCTTCAAAATTCATTTCTTAAGTGTTTTTAAATGCATTCTTCCAACCATTAATCAATTGTGATGCTATGTTTATGTTGAATACATGTTATTGGTGAGAATTACATGATGAATATAGTAAGTTAACCTAGGATTGGTATTAGGTCATGAGTGAGGTTTATGACTTAGATAACATTGAATGACGGTATTCATTCGTACGATGCTTATGTGGAGGTCGTGTATGAATTATTGCCATGATTGAGAATGAGACGCATTGTATGGAACATGCTGTGTTAATATTTGTGTATTGTGGTGAATGAAGTCGCCTGTGATTGATGGATTTTGTTATGGTTCGTGGAACCAATGATATATGGAACCGATCATGTATTCAGAGTGTGTATTTTCTGTGATGGTACACATCTCTATTGGTAAGCTTAGATGAGTAAGCATTGGGATGTGGGACCAATGATTCAAGCCTCAATTGGGTTTGAGCCCCAACCATGATGGACATGGGGGAAAGGTGGACACCTAAGTGGGATGTGGCCCATATGGTGAAAGAGACTCAAAGTGGGTTTGAGTCCCATACGAGTGATGGTTCTTAAAAGTGGGTTCGAGTCCCATAGGGGAACCGGATATTCACCGTCAAATTCGAATCATACGAGCATGCATGAACTGGGCCTATCTTAGACGTAAGTCCGTTCGGGAATTGATGTGTTGTGATCTGAATAAAGATCATGGTTGAGTTATGAGAACTCAGATGCATGTTGCCATACAATTGCGAGTTAGTTTCCCCATCGCTCAAGTCCTTGTTCCCTTGTTGAATTGAGTTGGATATGAGTTGAAGATTGATTCAAAAACCTTGTACAACCGAGTGGATCCATAAGATAGGGAACCCATTGAGATTATTATCTCACCCCATGTTGTTGATTATTTTTCAGGTGGTTCTGAGCAGGAGAAGGGTAAGGGCAAGATAGAGTGATGTCTTGCATACCTGATGACTGTGGCTTTTCTTTCCGTTGTGTAGATATTTTTGAGATCATTGTCTAATGGTCAATATCAGTATTTTTATTTTGGGCACTCTTGTGTACATTTTGTGCCATGTTGTAATTATTTTTGGCATGTATATGTATATGTACACTGTGCTGCTAGGCGCTTATGTATTTCAGTACCAATTTTACACTATGTATAATATGTATTCTAGATATATATTATATGTGGATGTTACACTTCACATAAAATTTAATAATGAATACTGCATATTGGTAAATATTTGGACTACAATACTTTCCAAAAAGTTTGATAAAATCCAAGCTGAAGAGTTCTACAAAGTACTATGAATATGTTATTGATAATACTAATTTAAAACATCGCTCTAACCGAATGTACAAATTTATTTTGCTAGGTTTGGTTTATGTCCTACAAGATTTATCATAAAAGAGAGAAATATAATAATATCCTTTATTTAAAATAAATTGATTCAATATCAAAAACTTTAAGGTTTGAATTAAGGGTCAATTAAGAGGAAAATAATCTTATAGATGAATTCAAAAGTAATTATAATAAATTTAAATGGTTTAAACAGCTTGAGGAATATAATTGATTAACAATGTAAATAATCATTGCACAAATATTGTACACAAACAATATATTTTTATTAAGTTTCAATCGTTTAGTTCTTTTATCAACAAAAATATATGTTCGTAGTTTAACTTTATTTTATTAGTTTTTTATTTGGTTGAGTTTTTTTAACACGTATTTTGTTAACATGTTTTATGATTTAATTTCTAAAATAATGTAAAAAGCTTAAAATTGTAGTGCTAGTATATGACATATTAGACCATAAATGTGGATGTATGAGTTTTAAGAATTAACATTATTTTTTAATCTTTTCTAATTAGTAGGTGTGTTGGACAATAGTAAAAAAGAAGAAGAGAATAACTAAATCAAAATAATTTTAAAAAATACATTAAGGGAGTGACAACTTGAACTTAAGTAAAAAGAGAAAATACATATACTAATGGAATTAAGAATTTCTTAATACATTTATAAATTGCTTCCATCAATAAGAGGTGTTACAATTTTTTGATTTTCTAATTGTCAATTTAATGTCTATCTTGATAATTATTTTATATATCTTTGCGATAAACATTGTCCCCGTGAAATAGAATTATTTCAAATAATACTATGGATTGTTGATTTCGTGGAGGAGACGTATGTATTAGACGATAAGGATGTAAACATTTTTATTTATTCTAATTTAAAAAATAAAAATATTTACCTCAAAGATTAAACTCTAAAAAAATATGCATCTCATATTTTTATATCAAGTATTATGGAGAAATATTACTTACGTGTTGCAATCAATGCTAGGATCAAAAGGAACCGACAGAGTAATGTTACAAAGTAGTGGTAGTTATTTTGATTTGTCAGGTTTAACTCCAAATCTCGATACTGCAGGTTTGAGACAATTGCAAACATTCCTTCGAATTGGGATGGTGTTGGCTTTTTGATTTAAAGTATTTGCTCCATCACAACAGTTTTTAGGTGGTGTAGCACCTCTAATTTCTTGCAAAAAGGGAAGACATGGCAACAAGGGCAAAAGAGCCTCGAGGCATGTAATGTCGTCAATTTGTCGTGCTTCAAATTTTGATATCATCATTCCTAGAACCATCACAACCATGAAAATAGAAATATATTTCTTCTCCATCATCATAATTTTAATATGTGTATACTTATAATTTTTATGTAGAATATATTAATGATTTGTCTCCGCAGTATGCCTTAATTTATAGGTATGGCACTATATCATTGTATTGTAATTTGTTAGGGCTTGTTTGTTTCTATGTTGGTTTATTAATTAATTAGTAATTTATTATTTCATTTATATTTTTATTTGTATAATAGAAATAATTATGAACTTTTATATGCAATAATCACTAAATGTACAAAATTAATATAATCTTTAATAAACCTTGGTAGTGGTGTCATGTCTGAGCTTTTGGTGTGACATCCTTGTTTGTTTTCCAATCTGACATTCTCCACAGATTTTTCCCTCATCAATCTTTATGTTGGGAATTCCTCTAACAGCTTCAACTGATATAATCCTCTTCATACCTTTAAGGTGCAGGTGGCCGAATCTTTGATGTCATATATTCACTTCTTCCTCTTTGGCTAAGGTACACATTGAAGAGTATCCAAATTCTTGAGAGTTCCACGTGTAGCAGTTGTCTTTAGACCTAACTCCCTTCAAGATTACTTCATTTTCCTTGTTAGTAATCAGACATTCAGTTCTGGTGAAGTTTACATTCAGACCTTGATCACACAGTTGACTGATGCTTATAAGATTAGCAGTTAATCCCTTAACAAGTAGGACATTGTCAAGGTCAGGAACTCCAGGGCAATCCAACCTACCCATTCCCTTGATTTCACCCTTTGCACCATCAGCAAAGGTAACATAACTCATGGCATGAGGGTGAAGTTCAGTTAGCAGATTTTTGTTCCCAGTCATATGTCTGGAGCAACCACTGTCAAAGTACCAATCTTCTTTGGCTGAAACTCTGAAGGAAGTGTGAGCTATTAGACTTGTAACCTTTGTCTTAGAAACCCATTGCTTTTTGTTGACATTCCTGTGATGCTTGGATCTTGATTGGTATTGAGACTGAACAGGGCCAGGATAACCATATAACTTATAGCAGAAGGGCTTCAGGTGGCCAAATTTTCCACAGTATTGGCATCTCCATCTTTGATGTTTCCCTTTCTGCTGTTGTGACATCTCAGGTTTGCTTTTAACATGGCTGCACTTAGGTTTGGATTTTGGTTTGCAACCAGTGTAACTGCACTCAGCCTTGAATCCAATGCCAGATTTGTTTTCTATTATTTGGCCAGTCTGGAGAATCTTGTCTAAGATGGCAGATCCATTGTTAAGCATTCTTACATACTTAGTCATCTCATCTAGTTTGGATTTCAAGAGTACAGCTTCAGTCTTCAGTTTTGAGATGGTTTCCACATACTCTTCTTTTTCATTTTCCAGCTGAGCTATCACTTTCTTCTAGCTTTCAACTTGTCTGCACACTCCTGCACTTTTGTGGCACAACTCTTTGTAGGTTCTTTCATCATCAATTGACTCTTCCTCAGACCCTCATCTTCCTGTCAATGCAGTCACATGGTTTATAGCTTCTTCTGCTTCACTTCCATCAGACCAAGAGGCAACAAGACTCCTCTTTTGTTTCTTGAGGTAGGTCCCACATTCAATTTTAATATGACCATACCCATTACACTCATAGCACTGAACTTCTTTGGGCTTTTCTTCAGACTTTCTTTTCTTACTAAAGCTTTTGGATTTACTGATGTCAGATGCGATGTTCTTGACATTGCCCTTTACTCTCACATCTACCTTTTTCATCAGTCTGTTGAACTGTCTTCCCAGCAATGCTATCTCATTTTCCAGATCTTCATCAATATCTTGACCACCTTCCTCATCTTCCTTTTCAGTGTTTGACATGAATGCTATGCTCTTGGCTTTTTTTTCAACTCCATCACATATTCCCATCTCAAATGTTTGGTGGGATACAATTAGCTCATCAACTCTCATATTTGAGATGTCTTGAGATTCTTCTATGATTGTTACTTTCATAGCAAATCTCTTGGGGAGTGATCTGAGTATTTTTCTTACTGACTTTTCATCTGACATCTTCTCTCCCAAAGCTCCAGAGGCATTGGCAATTTCAAGGATACTCATGTAAAATTAATGAATATTTTCATCTTCTTTCATCCTTAAGTTTTCAAACTTGGTGGTGAGCAGCTGTAGTCTAGACATTTTCACTCTGGAGGTGCCTTCATGAGTGGTTTTGAGAATGTCCCAAGTGTAACACCCTTCTAAAATACCCCAAATATTTAATTAAAATAACAACATATATCAATCAGAGTAGATATGCAATTAAGGGTGTCACACAATTACTTCACACCATTCACCATGATAACTGTCATGCTCTTTTATTAAATCAAAACATAAAGCATTTGCACAATACGCAGCGGATAGAGATTAAATCAATCATGCAAAACATGTAGCATGTTACATGTAAACTGGTTCACAACCAACAATAAACATTTAAAACATCCCATCCCGATGTTACATCTACCAGAGCATGACCCACTAAGGAACTACACTGGACTCCAAGCACTAGCTCCTACTCAATTACTGCTCGTTACCTGAAAAATAGTTGTAAGGGTGAGTTCCTCAATCGATATAATAAGCATTATAAAGTATCATGCAATGTTAAGTAATTTAACACATTTCATCACCCTAATCATAACACACATTCAGTAACGGCACATCAACTCAAACATCATACTCAACACCAACATAAAGCACACGTATAATCTCAATTCATACTCAACACCCACACAAAACACACGTATAATATTGGAATACATCCATTCATATTATACGTCATACATACATTATGCAATGAGACTCCATGCATGCGGTACCGACTATTCGTGAACATATAGTTCAACTTCACCGACCAAATCCAGGTACGGCTACCAAGCTCACTAGTCCCACTCATTTGAGACCTAGTGACTCACATCACTAATTCCTCACCATGGGAATTAGCTACCACCCCAAGGGCCATGCTATGCACGCTAATCACCTAGCATGCAACATCAACAACAATCCACAATGGACATATGCTCACACTCTAAGCCATAAAACAGTCCATCCACAATTACATACATAATATATACATTCACAACATTATGCATATTTTCCCACATCATCAGCATATTTATCACATAATCATATCATGTCATGCCAAATAATTCAATCACAGTATTAGCACACTCTACTAATACCTATCCTACTCAAAACAACGGGAAATAATCCCTACTATATCACACACCGATATAGGCCAATCACCAATTATGTTCACAACATTAAAATATCAATTTTGCCAATTTCCAACAGTGTTAACCGGTTAACGCCCTGGGTTAACCGGTTAACGCAACACAGAACACGCTTTCTGGCAAAACTCAACAGTGTTAACCGGTTAACACCCTGGGTTAACCGGTTAACGCAAGACAGACAGCAATATTTCACAATTCACAACAGTGTTAACCGGTTAACACCCTGGGTTAACCGGTTAACGCAAGACAGAAAGATGTTCCTGCGCTAACACGAACAAATTGCAGAATTCTCCGCATTTTCCGCCGTTGGAGGACTTCCGGACCTCCGATTTCAATTCCGTAAAAAGCTACACTTTCGGGAAATCAAGACTCATCCAATTACAGAGTCAATTACAGCTTTAACACAACTTATCCAACACCATTTTTCAGCATTCAACATCCCAATTAGGGTCAAATCAATGGCTTATCACTACCCATTACATGTTAACCCATAACACCCATTAAACGACGATAAACCCCCCTTACCTGAGTTAATCCGGCGAATCTTTAAGCTTCAAGCTTTTCTCTTCTCCAACCTTCTTCCTCTTGCTCTGTCTCTTTGCCCTTTTCCTCTTTTCAGCCGCTTCTCTGCTTTTCACGTGAAACCCTTTCTTTACCAAATGGGACTCTTTTTCTTATTTCCAACTTATATATATTTTCCAATAATTATTATTCCAATAATTATAATAATAATAATCCAATAATTCCAATTATTTAATTAAATTAATAAATATAATATTAACTTAAATTAAATAATTATCTTATTTTTATCGGGGTGTTACAACTCTCCCCCACTAAAAGAATTTTCGTCCTCGAAAACATACCTCAAGCGAATAACTCCGGATAAGACTCCTTCATCTGACTCTCAAGTTCCCAAGTCACATTGCCACCTGCTGGTCCTCCCCAAGCTACCTTTACCAAAGCAATCTCTTTACCCCGCAACTGCTTCAACTCTCGATCCTCGATCCTCATAGGTGATGTTTCAACAGTCAGGTTATCTCTCACCTGTACATCATCTATTTGGACTACATGCGACGGATCAGGAATGTACCTCCTCAACTGAGACACACGAAAAACCTCATGCAAATTCGCAAGTGACGGCGATAAAGCGATACGATAGGCTACCTCCCCTATCCTCTCCAAAATCTGATAAGGACCAATAAATCGAGGTGTCAACTTCTTCGACTTCAAAGCTCGACCAACCCCAGTTATCGGAGTAACACGAAGAAACACATGATCTCCCTCTTGAAACTCAAGTGACTTCCTCCTCTTGTCGTGATAACTCTTTTGACGACTCTGAGCAATCCTCATCTTCTCCTGAATCATCTTAATCTTTTCCGTAGTTTGTTGAACAATCTCCGGTCCAACCACAGCGCTCTCACCGGACTCATACCAACATAAAGGTGTCCGACATCTCCTACCATACAAAGCTTCAAACGGTGCCATACCAATGCTCGAATGAAAACTATTGTTGTAGGTAAACTCAATCAAAGGTAAATAACAATCCCAAGTACCTCCCTTTTCCAAAACACAAGCCCTCAAAAGATCCTCCAGTGTCTGAATCGTCCTCTCAGTCTGACCATCAGTCTGCGGATGATATGCAGAACTCAATCTCAGCTTAGTTCCCAAAGCCTTCTGCAAACCTTCCCAGAACTTCGATGTAAATCTAGGATCTCTGTCCGAAACAATACTCGACGGAATAGCATGCAAACTTACAATTTTCTCAATATACAACTCAGCTAATCTCTCTAACGAATAATCCATTTTGATCGGAATGAAATGAGCCGATTTTGTCAATCTATCAACAATCACCCAGATAGCTTCAAAATTCTTAATCGTTCTCGGTAAACCAGAAACAAAATCCATACTGACACTATCCCACTTCCACTCTGGAATAGCCAACGGTTGCATTAGCCCAGACGGCTTCTGATGCTCAATCTTTGACTTCTGACAAGTCAAACAAGAATAAACAAAACTCGCAATTTCTCTTTTCATTCCCGGCCACCAAAATAACTTTTTCAAATCATGATACATCTTCGTAGCTCCAGGATGAATACTCAGGCCACTACGATGTCCTTCCTCCAGAATACTCCTCTTAAGTTCGGTAACATCCAGAATACACACCCGATTACCAAATCTCAAAACACCATTCTCATCAACTCTGAATTCACCACCTCGACCTTGATTCACTAGAGTCAACTTATCAACCAAAAGCACATCGGATTTCTGACCCTCTCTGATCTCATCCAGAATACTACTCGTTAACTTCAACATTCCCAATTTAACACTATTGTGAGTACTCTCACACACCAAACTCAAGTCTCTAAACTGCTCAATTAAATCCAATTCCTTAACCATTAACATAGACATATGCAATGATTTCCGACTCAATGCATCAGCCACTACGTTTGCTTTACCTGGATGGTAATTCAAACCAAAGTCATAATCCTTCAAAAACTCTAACCATCTCCTCTGTCTCATATTCAGCTCTTTCTGATCAAACAAATACTTCAAACTTTTATGGTCACTGAAAACTTCAAATCTTGACCTGTACAAGTAATGCCTCCATAACTTCAGAACAAATACCACAGCTGCCAACTCTAAATCGTGTGTCGGATAGTTCCTCTCATGAACCTTCAGTTGTCTCGAAGCATAAGCTACAACCTGCTTATTCTGCATCAACACACCACCCAAACCCAACAATGAAACATCACAGTAAACCTCAAATGGTTCTGACGGACTTGGTAATATCAGAACAGGAGCAATAGTTAACCTTCTCTTTAACTCTTGGAAACCTTCTTCCCATTTTGAGTCCCAAACAAACGCTTGCCCCTTTCTAGTCAACATCGTTAACGGTAACGCCAACTTAGAAAATCCCTCAATGAACTTCCTATAATAACCAGCCAAACCAAGGAAACTTCGAATCTCAGCAACAGACTTCGGAGCTTCCCACTGAGATACCGCTTCTATCTTAGAAGGATCAACAGCAACACCACCTCTTGAAATCACATGACCAAGAAAACTAACTTCTTCTAACCAACAACACCGGTGCACCCCACGGTGACACACTCGGACGAATAAATTTCTTATCCAACAGATCTTCCAACTGACTCTTCAATTCAGTTAACTCAACAGCAGACATACGGTACGGAGCCATCGACACCGGCCTAGTACCAGGTACCAAATCAATCGAGAACTCAACTTCACGCTCTGGCGGTAATTCGTTCACTTCTTCCGGAAACACATCAGGAAAATCGCACACCACGGCTAGATCGCAAATCACCAGTTTATCTTTAGCCTCCAAAGTCGCTAACAGCATAAACAACTCTGCCCCATCTGCTACTGCCTCATTCACCTGCCTTGCTGACAGAAACAAACTCTTTCCTTCCTCAATCTCAGGAAAGATCACAGTTTTATCAAAACAATTGATATAGACTCGGTTAAACACCAACCAGTTCATACCCAGAATAACATCAATCTGCACAAGTGGAAGACACACTAGGTCCATCCCAAAGTCTCTACCAAAAATACTCAAAGGATAATTTAAACAAACTGAAGTAGTAGTCACTGAACCCTTCGCAGGAGTATCAATCACCATACTTCCATGCATCTCAGATATCTCTACTTTAAGTTTCACAGCACAATCCAAAGATATAAAGGAATGAGTCGCACCTGTGTCAATAATAGCTACAAGAGGAAAGCCATTAATATAACACGTACCTCGGATCAAACGATCATCTGCATAAGTCTCAGAACCCGGTAAAGCAAAGACCTTGCCTCCTGACTGATTCTCTTTCTTCGGCTTAGGACACTGTGGACTGATATGACCCACCTCTCCACAGTTGAAACAAGTCACAGTCTTCAACCGGCACTCTGCAGCCAAGTGACCACCTTTGCCACATTTGAAACACTTCCTCGCAGCACTGGTACACTCATGGACATGATGTCCAGCCTGACCACATCTGTAACACTTAGCAGGGGCACTAGAGTCTCCCCCACTAGGCCTCTTCATCCCACTCTGTCTCTGAAAACCCTTGCCAACTGCAAACGGTTTTCCATGGTCATTCTGATTCTTGCCTTTCCTATCAACCCTCTGCTGATAGCTTTCCGCTCTGGCCTTGGTATCCTGTTCAAACATTCTGCAACAGTCGACCAAATTAGAAAACACTCTAATCCGCTGATACCCAATAGCCTGCTTGATCTTGGGACGTAACCCGTTCTCAAACCTCACGCATTTTGAAAATTCTCCAGTAGCCTCATCATAGGGAGTGTAATACTTCGACAGCTCTGTGAACTTAGCAGCATACTCAGTAACAGACCGGTTGCCTTGCTTCAATTCTAAGAACTTTATCTCTCTCCTTCCTCTGACATCCTCTGGAAGGTACTTCCTCAGAAATCTCTCTCTGAACACCGCCCAAGTGACCTCAGCACTCCCGGCAACTTCCAACTCAGTGCGGGTAGCAACCCACCAATCATTTACTTCCTCTGACAGCATATGCGTACCGAACCTGACCTTCTGGTTATCGGCACACTCAGTCACTCGGAAGATCCTCTCGATCTCCTTCAACCACTTCTGAGCACCATCTGGATCGTATGCTCCCTTGAACATTGGAGGATTGTTCTTCTGGAACTCACTCAGTTGACGAGCAGCTCCCATTCCCACAACATTCGGATTTCCCCCAAGTACTCCAGCTAGCATACCCAGAGCCTCAGCAATCGCAGCATCGTCTCTACTTCTTCCAGCCCTCTCTATTCTGAGAACCCAACAAGATAAAACAATAAGTACTGATAGGGTTATACAACACCTATCCCGTACAGGGGAAACAGAATAATTACGACTCGACTCGACCGACTATGCTCTGATACCACTAATGTAACACCCTTCTAAAATACCCCAAATATTTAATTAAAATAACAACATATATCAATCAGAGTAGATATGCAATTAAGGGTGTCACACAATTACTTCACACCATTCACCATGATAACTGTCATGCTCTTTTATTAAATCAAAACATAAAGCATTTGCACAATACGCAGCGGATAGAGATTAAATCAATCATGCAAAACATGTAGCATGTTACATGTAAACTGGTTCACAACCAACAATAAACATTTAAAACATCCCATCCCGATGTTACATCTACCAGAGCATGACCCACTAAGGAACTACACTGGACTCCAAGCACTAGCTCCTACTCAATTACTGCTCGTTACCTGAAAAATAGTTGTAAGGGTGAGTTCCTCAATCGATATAATAAGCATTATAAAGTATCATGCAATGTTAAGTAATTTAACACATTTCATCACCCTAATCATAACACACATTCAGTAACGGCACATCAACTCAAACATCATACTCAACACCAACATAAAGCACACGTATAATCTCAATTCATACTCAACACCCACACAAAACACACGTATAATATTGGAATACATCCATTCATATTATACGTCATACATACATTATGCAATGAGACTCCATGCATGCGGTACCGACTATTCGTGAACATATAGTTCAACTTCACCGACCAAATCCAGGTACGGCTACCAAGCTCACTAGTCCCACTCATTTGAGACCTAGTGACTCACATCACTAATTCCTCACCATGGGAATTAGCTACCACCCCAAGGGCCATGCTATGCACGCTAATCACCTAGCATGCAACATCAACAACAATCCACAATGGACATATGCTCACACTCTAAGCCATAAAACAGTCCATCCACAATTACATACATAATATATACATTCACAACATTATGCATATTTTCCCACATCATCAGCATATTTATCACATAATCATATCATGTCATGCCAAATAATTCAATCACAGTATTAGCACACTCTACTAATACCTATCCTACTCAAAACAACGGGAAATAATCCCTACTATATCACACACCGATATAGGCCAATCACCAATTAAGTTCACAACATTAAAATATCAATTTTTCCAATTTCCAACAGTGTTAACCGGTTAACGCCCTGGGTTAACCGGTTAACGCAACACAGAACACGCTTTCTGGCAAAACTCAACAGTGTTAACCGGTTAACACCCTGGGTTAACCGGTTAACGCAAGACAGACAACAATATTTCACAATTCACAACAGTGTTAACCGGTTAACACCCTGGGTTAACCGGTTAACGCAAGACAGAAAGATGTTCCTGCGCTAACACGAACAAATTGCAGAATTCTCCGCATTTTCCGCCGTTGGAGGACTTCCGGACCTCCGATTTCAATTCCGTAAAAAGCTACACTTTCGGGAAATCAAGACTCATCCAATTACAGAGTCAATTACAGCTTTAACACAACTTATCCAACACCATTTTTCAGCATTCAACATCCCAATTAGGGTCAAATCAATGGCTTATCACTACCCATTACATGTTAACCCATAACACCCATTAAACGACGATAAACCCCCCTTACCTGAGTTAATCCGGCGAATCTTTAAGCTTCAAGCTTTTCTCTTCTCCAACCTTCTTCCTCTTGCTCTGTCTCTTTGCCCTTTTCCTCTTTTCAGCCGCTTCTCTGCTTTTCACGTGAAACCCTTTCTTTACCAAATGGGACTCTTTTTCTTATTTCCAACTTATATATATTTTCCAATAATTATTATTCCAATAATTATAATAATAATAATCCAATGATTCCAATTATTTAATTAAATTAATAAATATAATATTAACTTAAATTAAATAATTATCTTATTTTTATCGGGGTGTTACAACTCTCCCCCACTAAAAGAATTTTCGTCCTCGAAAACATACCTCAAGCGAATAACTCCGGATAAGACTCCTTCATCTGACTCTCAAGTTCCCAAGTCACATTGCCACCTGCTGGTCCTCCCCAAGCTACCTTTACCAAAGCAATCTCTTTACCCCGCAACTGCTTCAACTCTCGATCCTCGATCCTCATAGGTGATGTTTCAACAGTCAGGTTATCTCTCACCTGTACATCATCTATTTGGACTACATGCGACGGATCAGGAATGTACCTCCTCAACTGAGACACACGAAAAACCTCATGCAAATTCGCAAGTGACGGCGATAAAGCGATACGATAGGCTACCTCCCCTATCCTCTCCAAAATCTGATAAGGACCAATAAATCGAGGTGTCAACTTCTTCGACTTCAAAGCTCGACCAACCCCAGTTATCGGAGTAACACGAAGAAACACATGATCTCCCTCTTGAAACTCAAGTGACTTCCTCCTCATGTCGTGATAACTCTTTTGACGACTCTGAGCAATCCTCATCTTCTCCTGAATCATCTTAATCTTTTCCGTAGTTTGTTGAACAATCTCCGGTCCAACCACAGCGCTCTCACCGGACTCATACCAACATAAAGGTGTCCGACATCTCCTACCATACAAAGCTTCAAACGGTGCCATACCAATGCTCGAATGAAAACTATTGTTGTAGGTAAACTCAATCAAAGGTAAATAACAATCCCAAGTACCTCCCTTTTCCAAAACACAAGCCCTCAAAAGATCCTCCAGTGTCTGAATCGTCCTCTCAGTCTGACCATCAGTCTGCGGATGATATGCAGAACTCAATCTCAGCTTAGTTCCCAAAGCCTTCTGCAAACCTTCCCAGAACTTCGATGTAAATCTAGGATCTCTGTCCGAAACAATACTCGACGGAATAGCATGCAAACTTACAATTTTCTCAATATACAACTCAGCTAATCTCTCTAACGAATAATCCATTTTGATCGGAATGAAATGAGCCGATTTTGTCAATCTATCAACAATCACCCAGATAGCTTCAAAATTCTTAATCGTTCTCGGTAAACCAGAAACAAAATCCATACTGACACTATCCCACTTCCACTCTGGAATAGCCAACGGTTGCATTAGCCCATACGGCTTCTGATGCTCAATCTTTGACTTCTGACAAGTCAAACAAGAATAAACAAAACTCGCAATTTCTCTTTTCATTCCCGGCCACCAAAATAACTTTTTCAAATCATGATACATCTTCGTAGCTCCAGGATGAATACTCAGGCCACTACGATGTCCTTCCTCCAGAATACTCCTCTTAAGTTCGGTAACATCCAGAATACACACCCGATTACCAAATCTCAAAACACCATTCTCATCAACTCTGAATTCACCACCTCGACCTTGATTCACTAGAGTCAACTTATCAACCAAAAGCACATCGGATTTCTGACCCTCTCTGATCTCATCCAGAATACTACTCGTTAACTTCAACATTCCCAATTTAACACTATTGTGAGTACTCTCACACACCAAACTCAAGTCTCTAAACTGCTCAATTAAATCCAATTCCTTAACCATTAACATAGACATATGCAATGATTTCCGACTCAATGCATCAGCCACTACGTTTGCTTTACCTGGATGGTAATTCAAACCAAAGTCATAATCCTTCAAAAACTCTAACCATCTCCTCTGTCTCATATTCAGCTCTTTCTGATCAAACAAATACTTCAAACTTTTATGGTCACTGAAAACTTCAAATCTTGACCCGTACAAGTAATGCCTCCATAACTTCAGAACAAATACCACAGCTGCCAACTCTAAATCGTGTGTCGGATAGTTCCTCTCATGAACCTTCAGTTGTCTCGAAGCATAAGCTACAACCTGCTTATTCTGCATCAACACACCACCCAAACCCAACAATGAAACATCACAGTAAACCTCAAATGGTTCTGACGGACTTGGTAATATCAGAACAGGAGCAATAGTTAACCTTCTCTTTAACTCTTGGAAACCTTCTTCCCATTTTGAGTCCCAAACAAACGCTTGCCCCTTTCTAGTCAACATCGTTAACGGTAACGCCAACTTAGAAAATCCCTCAATGAACTTCCTATAATAACCAGCCAAACCAAGGAAACTTCGAATCTCAGCAACAGACTTCGGAGCTTCCCACTGAGATACCGCTTCTATCTTAGAAGGATCAACAGCAACACCACCTCTTGAAATCACATGACCAAGAAAACTAACTTCTTCTAACCAACAACACCGGTGCACCCCACGGTGACACACTCGGACGAATAAATTTCTTATCCAACAGATCTTCCAACTGACTCTTCAATTCAGTTAACTCAACAGCAGACATACGGTACGGAGCCATCGACACCGGCCTAGTACCAGGTACCAAATCAATCGAGAACTCAACTTCACGCTCTGGCGGTAATTCGTTCACTTCTTCCGGAAACACATCAGGAAAATCGCACACCACGGCTAGATCGCAAATCACCAGTTTATCTTTAGCCTCCAAAGTCGCTAACAGCATAAACAACTCTGCCCCATCTGCTACTGCCTCATTCACCTGCCTTGCTGACAGAAACAAACTCTTTCCTTCCTCAATCTCAGGAAAGATCACAGTTTTATCAAAACAATTGATATAGACTCGGTTAAACACCAACCAGTTCATACCCAGAATAACATCAATCTGCACAAGTGGAAGACACACTAGGTCCATCCCAAAGTCTCTACCAAAAATACTCAAAGGACAATTTAAACAAACTGAAGTAGTAGTCACTGAACCCTTCGCAGGAGTATCAATCACCATACTTCCATGCATCTCAGATATCTCTACTTTAAGTTTCACAGCACAATCCAAAGATATAAAGGAATGAGTCGCACCTGTGTCAATAATAGCTACAAGAGGAAAGCCATTAATATAACACGTACCTCGGATCAAACGATCATCTGCATAAGTCTCAGAACCCGGTAAAGCAAAGACCTTGCCTCCTGACTGATTCTCTTTCTTCGGCTTAGGACACTGTGGACTGATATGACCCACCTCTCCACAGTTGAAATAAGTCACAGTCTTCAACCGGCACTCTGCAGCCAAGTGACCACCTTTGCCACATTTGAAACACTTCCTCGCAGCATTGGTACACTCATGGACATGATGTCCAGCCTGACCACATCTGTAACACTTAGCAGGGGCACTAGAGTCTCCCCCACTAGGCCTCTTCATCCCACTCTGTCTCTGAAAACCCTTGCCAACTGCAAACGGTTTTCCATGGTCATTCTGATTCTTGCCTTTCCTATCAACCCTCTGCTGATAGCTTTCCGCTCTGGCCTTGGTATCCTGTTCAAACATTCTGCAACAGTCGACCAAATTAGAAAACACTCTAATCCGCTGATACCCAATAGCCTGCTTGATCTCGGGACGTAACCCGTTCTCAAACCTCACGCATTTTGAAAATTCTCCAGTAGCCTCATCATAGGGAGTGTAATACTTCGACAGCTCTGTGAACTTAGCAGCATACTCAGTAACAGACCGGTTGCCTTGCTTCAATTCTAAGAACTTTATCTCTCTCCTTCCTCTGACATCCTCTGGAAGGTACTTCCTCAGAAATCTCTCTCTGAACACCGCCCAAGTGACCTCAGCACTCCCGGCAACTTCCAACTCAGTGCGGGTAGCAACCCACCAATCATCTGCTTCCTCTGACAGCATATGCGTACCGAACCTGACCTTCTGGTTATCGGCACACTCAGTCACTCGGAAGATCCTCTCGATCTCCTTCAACCACTTCTGAGCACCATCTGGATCGTATGCTCCCTTGAACATTGGAGGATTGTTCTTCTGGAACTCACTCAGTTGACGAGTAGCTCCCATTCCCACAACATTCGGATTTCCCCCAAGTACTCCAGCTAGCATACCCAGAGCCTCAGCAATCGCAGCATCGTCTCTACTTCTTCCAGCCATCTCTATTCTGAGAACCCAACAAGATAAAACAATAAGTACTGATAGGGTTATACAACACCTATCCCGTACAGGGGAAACAGAATAATTACGACTCGACTCGACCGACTATGCTCTGATACCACTAATGTAACACCCTTCTAAAATACCCCAAATATTTAATTAAAATAACAACATATATCAATCAGAGTAGATATGCAATTAAGGGTGTCACACAATTACTTCACACCATTCACCATGATAACTGTCATGCTCTTTTATTAAATCAAAACATAAAGCATTTGCACAATACGCAGCGGATAGAGATTAAATCAATCATGCAAAACATGTAGCATGTTACATGTAAACTGGTTCACAACCAACAATAAACATTTAAAACATCCCATCCCGATGTTACATCTACCAGAGCATGACCCACTAAGGAACTACACTGGACTCCAAGCACTAGCTCCTACTCAATTACTGCTCGTTACCTGAAAAATAGTTGTAAGGGTGAGTTCCTCAATCGATATAATAAGCATTATAAAGTATCATGCAATGTTAAGTAATTTAACACATTTCATCACCCTAATCATAACACACATTCAGTAACGGCACATCAACTCAAACATCATACTCAACACCAACATAAAGCACACGTATAATCTCAATTCATACTCAACACCCACACAAAACACACGTATAATATTGGAATACATCCATTCATATTATACGTCATACATACATTATGCAATGAGACTCCATGCATGCGGTACCGACTATTCGTGAACATATAGTTCAACTTCACCGACCAAATCCAGGTACGGCTACCAAGCTCACTAGTCCCACTCATTTGAGACCTAGTGACTCACATCACTAATTCCTCACCATGGGAATTAGCTACCACCCCAAGGGCCATGCTATGCACGCTAATCACCTAGCATGCAACATCAACAACAATCCACAATGGACATATGCTCACACTCTAAGCCATAAAACAGTCCATCCACAATTACATACATAATATATACATTCACAACATTATGCATATTTTCCCACATCATCAGCATATTTATCACATAATCATATCATGTCATGCCAAATAATTCAATCACAGTATTAGCACACTCTACTAATACCTATCCTACTCAAAACAACGGGAAATAATCCCTACTATATCACACACCGATATAGGCCAATCACCAATTATGTTCACAACATTAAAATATCAATTTTGCCAATTTCCAACAGTGTTAACCGGTTAACGCCCTGGGTTAACCGGTTAACGCAACACAGAACACGCTTTCTGGCAAAACTCAACAGTGTTAACCGGTTAACACCCTGGGTTAACCGGTTAACGCAAGACAGACAGCAATATTTCACAATTCACAACAGTGTTAACCGGTTAACACCCTGGGTTAACCGGTTAACGCAAGACAGAAAGATGTTCCTGCGCTAACACGAACAAATTGCAGAATTCTCCGCATTTTCCGCCGTTGGAGGACTTCCGGACCTCCGATTTCAATTCCGTAAAAAGCTACACTTTCGGGAAATCAAGACTCATCCAATTACAGAGTCAATTACAGCTTTAACACAACTTATCCAACACCATTTTTCAGCATTCAACATCCCAATTAGGGTCAAATCAATGGCTTATCACTACCCATTACATGTTAACCCATAACACCCATTAAACGACGATAAACCCCCCTTACCTGAGTTAATCCGACGAATATTTAAGCTTCAAGCTTTTCTCTTCTCCAACCTTCTTCCTCTTGCTTTGTCTCTTTGCCCTTTTCCTCTTTTCAGCCGCTTCTCTGCTTTTCACGTGAAACCCTTTCTTTACCAAATGGGACTCTTTTTCTTATTTCCAACTTATATATATTTTGCAATAATTATTATTCCAATAATTATAATAATAATAATCCAATAATTCCAATTATTTAATTAAATTAATAAATATAATATTAACTTAAATTAAATAATTATCTTATATTTATCGGGGTGTTACACCAAGCATCTTTAGCTACTTCACAGTTGTTTACTAATCTGAAGATGTTCTTGTCTACTCCATTGAAGATGGCATTCAATGCTTTAGAATTTCCAAGGGCTAGGTCATCCTCCTCCTTGGACCATTATTCTTCAGGCTTTTTCTCAGCAGTGGCTTCTCCCTCTTTAGTAACTACAGGGTGCACTCAGCCTGTCAACACAGCCTTCCAAGCCTTGTTATCAAGAGATTTTTGAAAGGCTACCATTCGAGGTTTCCAATAGTTGTAGTTAGAACCATCCAAAATTGGTGGCCTATGAACAAATCCTCTATCTCTCTCCATTGTACCAGAAAGTGTTGTCCCTAGATCTCACCCAAAACCAGAGAAGGATGCCTGCTCTGATACCAATTGAAATTCTGGTATTAGATATGAGATGTCGAAGGTAATGTCACGACACTAATATCTAAGTAATGCAAACAGAATACAGATAGAGAATAGTAATGCAAGATACACAAGCAATTGTTAACCCAGTTCGGTCCAACTCACCTACATCTAGGGGCTACCAAGCCGGGAAGGAAATTCACTAAAATAGAATCAGTTCAAAGACTCCCCGTACACTTCACCAAGTTACAGTCTTTCTCACCTAATCTCTACCCGTGCAATTTCTACCTAAGCACTCTTAGGTATGAGAACTCACTCACTTCCCTACAATCACACCTGTGATCTTAAACAACAATCCCTTGAGAAAGAAAACACTTTTCAATAGCACACTCTTGATTTTACTTCACAGTTTCAATCAAGAAGACACACTCTTGATCTTGCTTCACAGGTTTGATCAAGAAGACACACACTTGATCTTGCTTAACAACTTTAATCAAGTAGACACACACTCTTGCTTAACAGCTTTAGAGTGACAAATTACAACCACAAATCAGTATAATTCAATCATCAAAAGATGACTTGAATGGCTTACAAGTCTCACGAATAAACAGACACAAACCCTAGCTCTCTCTCTATATTTCGCTCAGTATTGGTTGTGTTACAAATCAGGTTTTCCATGTCCTATTTATAGAAGCATTCAGCTGGGCTTGGACATCTTGAAAACCCTAAATCTGTTTTCCAATCAAATCTTATCATGACAGCTGGTTAGATCTCTTTGGAAAATAAGTAAATCAGGTTGTAATCAATGATTGAATGCGCCTGTAAATCAGATCTTCAATCATACAAAGATTTCCATTAATTGTGCAATCACAAAACACCAGACATTCATATTGAATGTTCTGTGTGCGGGATGTAATGACATCGGGTCTGACATCCTGGAACAATCCTGCATAATCCCATAATTCCATTATTAATTTCCAGCAGGTACAACCATATCAGATGCCATGACCTTGTGTATGACATCTTGAGACCATCCTGCATGATCATGTCTTTCATTTAAACTCCAGCAGGTACATACATATCAGATGCCATGACCTTGTGTATGACATTCTGAAACAATCCTGCATGATTATGTTTCTTAAGCTCCAGCAGGTACATAGGATATCTTATGTTAAGACATCACACATGACATCTTGTGAACACTCTTTGTTTTACCAAAATTGCTGCAAACACTTAGAACCAACAGTTGTTGTCATTGCATTGAAAGTTTGGCGACATTACTTGTATGGAGTGCATTTTGAGATGTTTAGTGATCACAAGAGTTTGAAATACGTATTTGATCAGAAAGAGTTAAATATGAGACAGGGGAGATGGATGAAATATTTGAAGGACTTTGATTTTGAGCTTAAGTATCACCCGAGGAAGGCGAATAAGGTTGCGGATGCCTTAAGTCGGAAAGAGATACATAAAGCTGAGCTGATGATGTTAGAATACGCATTGTTGGAAAAGTTCCGAGATCTTAATCTTCTGTTTAGTTAGACGCAAGATGGTGTGATAATGGGAAATTTGAATGTTACTCTTAACCTAAGGAAAGAGATCCGACAAGGACAAATGATAGATGAGAAATTGCAAGAGATGTCGACTCAACCAGGTTTCACTCAGTCACCGGATGGAGTAATTCTGTTTAATCAACGGATTTATGTTCTGAATGATGTCGAGCTAAAAATAAACGTTTTGGAGGAAGCTCACAAAGGGGCGTTTACTATACATCCAGGTTCATCGAAGATGTATCAAGACTTGAAGACGAACTATTGGTGGCCTGGAATGAAAAGGGATATCGCAGAGTATGTGTCGGAATGCATTGTATGCCAACAGGTAAAGATTGAACATCAGAAGCCAGGTAGTTTATTGCGGCCTTTAGAGATTCCAGTTTGGAAATGGGATAGTATTTCAATGGGTTTTGCAGTAGGGTTACCTCGGACCCAAGGTGGTTATGATTCAATTTGGGTGATTGTGGATCGTTTGACTAAGTCCACGCACTTCTTGGTCGTGAAGACTGCTTACAAGGCAAGTCATCTTGCACGGTTGTTCATTTCAAAAATTGTTAGGTTGCATGGTGTTCCTACTAGCATTGTGTCCGATAGATACCCAAAGTTTACTTCAAGGTTTTAGAGAGCATTCCAACAAGCTATGGTATCAAGATTGTGTTTGAGTACTTCTAATCATCTTCAGACGGATGGTCAGACTGATCGGACAATACAGACATTGGAAGATATGTTAAGAGCTTGTGTACTTGAAAATGGAGGGAATTGGAAGGAGCTTTTACCATTGATTGAATTTGCATATAACAATAGTTATCATGCAAGTATTGGGATGGCTCCTTATGAAGACTTGTATGGACGAAAATGTAGAACACCTTTATGTTGGACGGAAGTTGGTGAAGAAAGGATCTTAGGAGCGAAGATTATTCAAGAGACTACCGAAAAGATAAGGATGGTCCACGATGAGATGAAGAAAGCACAAGATCGCCAAAAGAGCTATGCGGATCACAGGAGAAGACCATTGGAATTTGATGAAGGTGACCATGTATTTTTGAAGGTGACTCCGAGGTTGAGACTGAAAGGACCGTTTAAGTCATGGAAGCTAAGTCCGAGATACATAGGGTCATACCAGATTATAGAGAGGATTGGAGAAGTAGCCTACATATTAGCTTTACCACCTTCTCTATCAGAAATGCATGATGTTTTTCACGTATCTCAACTCCGGAAGTCCATTCCAGATTCTCTTCAGCCTATTCTTCCAAATTCAATAGAAGTAGAAACAGATCTAACTTTCGAACCTCTACGAAGTCGCATTTCAGGACGAGAAGTTAAGGTATTAAGGAATAAGGAGATTCCTCTCGTGAAGGTTCAGTGGGATGAATCACATCCTGGCGATGCTACCTGGGAACTGGAGACAAAAATGCGAGAAGCTTACCCTAATCTCTTCCAGGTAATATTTAAATTCGAGGATGAATTTTTATTTAAGGGGGGGGAGGATGTAATACCCCTTAATTCCTTAAATACCTAAATTCATATTAATTGAGATCAATTAAGTTCCTATGTGCTCTAAAAGTTACCGATTGGGATAAATAGAGTAAATATTGAGTTCAGGTTGACTTAATTAATATTAATTGGGACTGACCTTTATTTATTTGGGACATTTTGATAACACTAATAATAGGTCAATAGCTCCGGTAGAACAAATATTATAAGTTTGGTGCCACTTGAGATATTTGTTGTTACTAGAAACAACTTACTAAGCACACAAATTATAATGGCCACTTGCTAGTAACATTGACCCACTCACCACCACATGTTATAACACTTGCCTTGTGGATATTTATAAGTAGAACCATCAGAAGGAAAGAAGGAAAGCATAGAAAGGAAGAGGAAGCTCAAGAGAAGAAGGGAAAGCAAGGCTAGTGGAGAATAAGAAGAAGAAGAAGAAAAGCTTGGAACCAACACCATCATCCCCATCCTCATCTCATCTTCCACAACTTCTCCTCTTCAATTTCTTGAGGTGGGTTCTAGTTAGAAACCCTATATTTCTAGAGGATTAGGCTTGTAGAATGTTAGACAAATCACGAAAACCTATGCTATATTATGAATATTTTCTTTCTCTTGTTGATTACCTTGAACATGTGCCTTGTTGTGTTCTTATAATTATTATGATAACATGATTTGTTATGGTTGTGGTGAAATAATTGGTTGTGATTATAACCTTGAAATCATTGTGATTGTGAGCTTGGAATCCTTGATTTATATGTGTATAAGAACATGTATTATGATGGGTTTTGTTGGAAGAAGAAGTGATATTTTGTTAGAAATGGTAAAACAGAGGAAAATGGTGTCTGTGAAGTGAAATGTGAAAATGTGAGTAGACCAATTGATTGGTCTCTGTCATCAATCGATTGACAGTCCTTTGTTTTGCAGAAAAAATGAGATTTTTACAGGACCAATCGATTGACACTGCATTACAACCGATTACACAAATTTGCTATATATGAACAGTGGACAATTTTAGCAGGACCAATCGATTGACACTCAGCAAACTTTGAAAAACAGAAATTTGAGAGGAACCAATCGATTGGGCTTCCCCAACCAATCGATTGACTTAAGTTAAAAACTTCAAATTTCATTTCTTAAGTGTTTTTAAATGCATTCTTCCAACCATTAATCAATTGCGATGCTATGTTTATGTTGAATACATGTTAATGGTGAGAATTACATGATGAATATAGTAAGTTAACCTAGGATTGGTATTAGGTCATGAGTGAGGTTTATGACTTAGATAACATTGAATGACGGTATTCATTCGTACGACGCTTATGTGGAGGTCGTGTACGAACTATTGCCATGATTGAGAATGAGACGCATTGTATGGAACATGCTGTGTTAATAATTGTGTATTATGGTGAATGAAGTCGCCTGTGGTTGATGGATTTTGTTATGGTTCGTGGAACCAATGATATATGGAATCGATCATGTATTCAGAGTGTGTATTTTCTGTGATGGTACACATCTCTATTGGTAAACTTTGATGAGTAAGCATTGGGATGTGGGACCAATGATTCAAGCCTAAATTAGGTTTGAGCCCCAACCATGGTGGACATGGGGGAAAGGTGGACACCTAAGTGGGATGTGGCCCATACGGTGAAAGAGACTAAAAGTGGGTTTGAGTCCCATACGAGTGATGGTTCTTAAAAGTGGGTTCGAGTCCCATAGGGGAACCAGATATCCACCGTGAAAGTCGAATCATACGAGCATGCATGAACTGGGCCTAGCTTAGACGTAAGTCCGTTCGGGAATTGATGTGTTGTGATCCGAATAGTGATCATGGTTGAGTTATGAGAACTCAGATGCATGTTGCCATACAATTGTGAGTTAGTTTCCCCATCGCTCAAGTCTTTGTTCCCTTGTTGACTTGAGTTGGATATGAGTTGAAGATTGATTCGAAAACCTTGTACAGCCGAGTGGATCCATAAGATAGGGAACCCATTGAGATTATTATCTCACCCCATGTTGTTGATTATTTTTCAGGTGGTTCTGAGCAGGAGAAGGGTAAGGGCAAGATAGAGTGATGTCTTGCTTACCTGATGACTGTGGCTTTTCTTTCCGTTGTGTAGATATTTTTGAGATCATTGTCTAATGATCAATATCAGTAGTTTTATTTTGGGCACTCTTGTGTACATTTTGTGCCATGTTGTAATTATTTTTGGCATGTATATGTATATGTACACTGTGCTGCTAGGCGCTTATGTATTTCAGTACCAATTTTACACTATGTATAATATGTATTCTAGATATATATTATATGTGGATGTTACACTTCACATAAAATTTAATAATGAATACTGCATATTGGTAAATATTTGGACTACAATACTTTCCAAAAAGTTTGATAAAATCCAAGCTGAAGAGTTCTACAAAGTACTATGAATATGTTGTTGATAATACTAATTTTAAACATCGCTCTAACCGAATGTACAAATTTATTTTGCTAGGTTTGGTTTATGTCCTACAAGATTTATCATAAAAGAGAGATATATAATAATATCCTTTATTTAAAATAAATTGATTCAATATCAAAAACTTTAAGGTTTGAATTAAGGGTCAATTAAGAGGAAAATAATCTTATAGATGAATTCAAAAGTAATTATAATAAATTTAAATGGTTTAAACAGTTTGAGGAATATAATTGATTAACAATGTAAATAATCATTGCATAAATATTGTACACAAACAATATATTTTTATTAGTTTTCAATCGTTTAGTTCTTTTATCAACAAAAATATATGTTCGTAGTTTAACTTTATTTTATTCGTTTTTTATTTGGGTGAGTTTTTTTAACACGTATTTTGTTAACATGTTTTATGATTTAATTTCTAAAATAATGTAAAAAGCTTAAAATTGTAGTGCTAGTATATGACCTATTAGACCATAAATGTGGATGTATGAGTTTTAAGAATTAACATTATTTTTTATTCTTTTCTAATTAGTAGGTGTGTTGAACAATAGTAAAAAAGAAGAAGAGAATAACTAAATCAAAATAATTTTAAAAAATACATTAAGGGAGTGACAACTTGAACTTAAGTAAAAAGAGAAAATATATATACTAATGGAATTAAGAATTTCTTAATACATTTATAAATTGCTTCCATCAATAAGAGGTGTTACAATTTTTTGATTTTCTAATTGTCAATTTAATGTCTATCTTGATAATTATTTTATATATCTTTGCGATAAACATTGTCCCCGTGAAATAGAATTAATTCAAATAATACTATGGATTGTTGATTTCGTGGAGGAGACGTATGTATTAGACGATAAGGATGTAAACATTTTTATTTATTCTAATTTAAAAAATAAAAATATTTACCTCAAAGATTAAACTCTAAAAAAATATGCATCTCATATTTTTATTTCAAGTATTATGGAGAAATATTACTTACGTGTTACAATCAATGCTAGGATCAAAAGGAACCGACAGAGTAATGTTACAAAGTAGTGGTAGTTATTTTGATTTGTCAGGTTTAACTCCAAATCTCGATACTGCAGGTTTGAGACAATTGCAAACATTCCTTCGAATTGGGATGGTGTTGACTTTTTGATTTAAAGTATTTGCTCCAGCACAACAGTTTTTAGGTGGTGTAGCAGCTCTAATTTCTTGCAAAAAGGGAAGACATGGCAACAAGGACAAAAGAGCCTCGAGGCATGTAATGTCGTCAATTTGTCGTGCTTCAAATTTTGATATCATCATTCCTAGAACCATCACAACTATGAAAAGAGAAATATATTTCTTCTCCATCATCATAATTTTAATATGTGTATACTTATAATTTTTATGTAGAATATATTAATGATTTGTCTCCGCAGTATGCCTTAATTTATAGGTATGGCACTATATCATTGTAGTGTAATTTGTTAGGGCTTGTTTGTTTCTATATTGGTTTATTAAAGTAACGATTAATTAGTAATTTATTATTTCATTTATATTTTTATTTGTATAATAGAAATAATTATGAACTTTTATATGAAATAATCACTAAATATACAAAATTAATATAATCTTTAATAAACCTTGGTAGTGGTGTCATGTCTGAGCTTCTGGTGTGACATCCTTGTTTGTTTTCCAATCTGACATTCTCCACAGATTTTTCCCTCATCAATCTTTAAGTTGGGAATTCCTCTAACAGCTTCAACTGATATAATCCTCTTCATACCTTTAAGGTGCAGGTGGCCCAATCTTTGATACCATATCTTCACTTCTTCCTCTTTGGCTAAGGTACACATTGAAGAGTATCCAGTTTCTTGAGAGTTCCACATGTAGCAGTTGTCTTTGGACCTAACTCCCTTCATGATTACTTCATTTTCCTTGTTAGTAATCAGACATTCAGTTCTGGTGAAGTTTACATTCAGACCTTGATCACACAGTTGACTGATGCTTATAAGATTAGCAGTTAATCCCTTAACAAGTAGGACATTGTCAAGGTCAGGAACTCCAGGGCAATCCAACCTACCCATTCTCTTGATTTCACCCTTTGCACCATCACCAAAGGTAACATAACTCATGGCATGAGGGTGAAGTTCAGTTAGCATATTTGTGTTCCCAGTCATATGTCTGGAGCAACCACTGTCAAAGTACCAATCTTCTTTGGCTGAAACTCTGAAGGAAGTATGAGCTATTAGACTTGTAACCTTTGTCTTAGGAACCCATTGCTTTTTGTTGACATTCCTGTGATGCTTGGATCTTGATTGGTATTGAGACTGAACAGGGCCAGGATAACCATATAGCTTATAGCAGAAGGGCTTCAGGTGGCCAAATTTTCCACAGTATTGGCATCTCCATCTTTGAGGTTTCCCTTTCTGCTGTTGTGACTTCTGATGTGACATCTCAGGTTTGCTTTTAACATGGCTGCACTTAGGTTTGGATTTTGGTTTGTAACCTGTGTAAATGCACTTAGCCTTGAATCCAATGCCAGATTTGTTTCCTGTTATTTGGCCAGTTAGGAGAATCTTGTCTAAGATGGCAGATCCATTGTTAAGCATTCTTACATACTTAGTCATCTCATCTAGTTTGGATTTCAAGAGTACAACTTCAGTCTTCAATTTTGAGATGGTTTCCACATACTCTTCTTTTTCATTTTCCAGTTGAGCTATCACTTTATTCTGGCTTTCAACTTGTCTGCACACTCCTGCACTTTTGTGGCACAACTCTTTGTAGGTTCTTTCATCATCAATTGACTCTTCCTCGGACCCCCATGTTCCTGTCAATGCAGTCACATGGTTTATAGCTTCTTCTGCTTCACTTCCAACAGACCAAGAGGCAACAAGACTCCTCTTTTGTTTCTTGAGGTAGGTCCCACATTAAGTTTTAATATGACCGTACCCATTACACTCATAGCACTGAACTTCTTTGGGCTTTTCTTCAGACTTTGTTTTCTTACTAAAGCTGTTGGATTTACTGATGTCAGATGCGATGTTCTTGACATTGCCCTTTGCTCTCACATCTACCTTTTTCATCAGTCTGTTGAACTGTCTTCCCAGCATTGCTATCTTATTTGCCAGATCTTCATCAATATCTTGACCACCTTCTTCATCTTCCTTTTCAGTGTTTGACATGAATGATATGCTCTTGGCTTTTTTTTCCAGCTCCATCACATATTCCCATCTCAAATGTTTGGTGGGATCCAATTAGCTCATCAACTCTCATATTTGAGATGTCTTGAGATTCTTCTATGATTGTTACTTTCATAGCAAATCTCTTGGGGAGTGATCTGAGTATTTTTCTTACTGACTTTTCATCTGACATCTTCTCTCCCAAAGCTCCAGAGGCATTGGCAATTTCAAGAATACTCATGTAAAATTCATGAATATTTTCATCTTCTTTCATCCTTAAGTTTTCAAACTTGGTGGTGAGCAGCTGTAGTCTAGACATTTTCACTCTAGAGGTGCCTTCATGAGTGGTTTTGAGAATGTCCCAAGCATCTTTAGCTACTTCACAGTTGTTTACTAATCTGAAGATGTTCTTGTCTACTCCGTTGAAGATGGCATTCAATGCTTTTGAATTTCCAAGGGCTAGGTCATCCTCCTCCTTGGACCATTATTCTTCAGGCTTTTTCTCAGCAGTGGCTTCTCCCTCTTTAGTAACTACAGGGTGCGCCCAGCCTGTCAACACAGTCTTCCAAGCCTTGTTATTAAGAGATTTTAGAAAGGCTACCATTCGAGGTTTCCAATAGTCGTAGTTAGAACCATCCAAAATTGGTGGCCTGTGAACAGATCCTCTATCTCTCTCCATTGTACCAGAAAGTGTTGTCCCTAGATCTCACCCAGAACCAGAGCAGGATGCCTGCTCTGATACCAATTGACATTCTGGTATCAGAAATGAGATGTCGAAGGTAATGTCACGACACTAATATCTGAGTAATGCGAACAGAATACAGATAGAGAATAGTAATGCAAGATACACAAGCAATTGTTAATCCAGTTCGGTCCATCTCACCTACATCTGAGGGCTACCAAGCCAGGAAGGAAATTCACTAAAATAGAATCAGTTCAAAGACTCTCCGTACACTTCACCAAGTTACATTCTTTCTCACCTAATCTCTACCCGTGCAATTTCTACCTAAGCACTCTTAGATATGAGAACCCACTCACTTCCCTACAATCACACCTGTGATCTTAAACAACAATCCCTTGAGAAAAGAAAACACTTTTCAATAACACACTCTTGATTTTACTTCACAGTTTCAATCAAGAAGACACACTCTTGATCTTGCTTCACAACTTTGATCAAGAAGACACACATTTGATCTTGCTTAACAACTTTGATCAAGTAGACACACACTCTTGCTTAACAACTTTTGAGTGACAAATTACAACCACAAATCAGTCCAATTCAATCGTCAAAAGATGACTTGAATGGCTTACAAGTCTCACAACTAAACAGACACAAACCCTAGCTCTCTCTCTCTATATTTCGCTCAGTATTGGTTGTGTTACAAATCAGGTTTTCCATGTCCTATTTATAGAAGCATTCAGCTGGGCTTGGACATCTTGAAAACCCTAAATCTATTTTCCAATCAAATCTTATCATGACAGCTGGTTAGATCTCTTTGGAAAATAAGTAAATCAGGTTGTAATCAATGATTGAATGCGCCTGCAAATCAGATCTTCAATCATACAAAGATTGCCATTAATTGTACAATCACAAAACACCAGACATTCATACTGAATGTTCTGTGTACGGGATGTCATGACATCGGGTTTGACATCCTGGAACAATCCTGCATAATTCCATAATTCCATTATTAATTTCCAGCAGGTACAACAATATCAGATTCCATGACCTTGTGTATGACATCTTGAAACAATCCTGCATGATCATGTCTTTCATTTAAACTCCAGCAGGTACATACATATCAGATGCCATGACTTGTGTATGACATTCTAAAACAATCCTGCATGATAATGTTTCTTAAGCTCCAACAGGTACATAGGATATCTTATGTTAAGACATCACACATAACATCTTGTGAACACTCTTTGTTTTACCAAAATTGCTGCCAACACTTAGAACCAACAGTTATTGTCATTGCATTGAAAGTTTGGCGACATTACTTGTATGGAGTGCATTTTGAGATATTTAGTGATCACAAGAGTTTGAAATACTTATTTGATCATAAAGAGTTAAATATGAGACAAAGGAGATGGATGAAGTATTTGAAGGACTTTGATTTTGAGCTTAAGTATCACCCGAGGAAGGCGAATAAGGTTGCAGATGCCTTAAGTCGGAAAGAGATACATAAAGCTGAGCTAATGATGTTAGAATACGCATTGTTGGAAAAGTTCCGAGATCTTAATCTTCAGTTTAGTTAGACGCAAGATGGTGTGATAATGGGAAATTTGAATGTTACTTCTAACCTAAGGGAAGAGATCCGACAAGGACAAATGATAGATGAGAAATTGCAAGAGATGTCGACTCAACCAGGTTTCACTCAGTCACCGGATGGAGTCATTCTGTTTAATCAAAGGATTTATGTTCCGAATGATGTCGAGCTAAAAAGAAAAGTTTTGGAGGAAGCTCACAAAGGGGCGTTTACTATACATCCAGGTTCATCGAAGATGTATCAAGACTTGAAGACAAACTATTGGTGGCCTGGAATGAAAAGGGATATCGCAGAGTATGTGTCGGAATGCATTGTATGCCAACAGGTAAAGATTGAACATCAGAAGCCAGGTGTTTTATTGCGGCCTTTAGAGATTCCAGTTTGGGAATGGGATAGTATTTCAATGGATTTTGCAGTAGGGTTACCTCGGACCCAAGGTGGTTATGATTCAATTTGGGTGATTGTGGATCGTTTGACTAAGTCCACGCACTTCTTGGTCGTGAAGACTGCTTACAAGGCAAGTCATCTTGCACGGTTGTTCATTTCAAAAATTGTTAGGTTGCATGGTGTTCCTACTAGCATTGTGTCCGATAGATACCCAAAGTTTACTTCAAGGTTTTGGAGAGCATTCCAACAAGCTATGGGATCAAGATTGTGTTTGAGTACTTCTAATCATCTTCACACGGATGGTCAGACTGATCGGACAATACAGACACTAGAAGATATGTTAAGAGCTTGTATACTTGAAAGTGGAGGGAATTGGAATGAGCTTTTACCATTGATTGAATTCGCATATAACAATAGTTATCATGCAAGTATTGGGATGGCTCCTTATGAAGACTTGTATAGACGGAAATGTAGAACACCTTTATGTTGACGGAAGTTGGTGAAGAAAAGATCTTAGGACCGGAGATTATTTAAGAGACTACCAAAAAGATAAGGATGGTCCATGATGAGATGAAGAAAGCACAAGGTCGCCAAAAGAGCTATGCGGATCACAGGAGAAGACCATTGGAATTTGATGAAGGTGACCATGTATTTTTGAAGGTGACTCCGAGGTTGAGACTGAAAGGACCGTTTAAGTCATGGAAGCTAAGTCCGAGAAACATAGGGTCATACCAGATTATAGAGAGGATTGGAGAAGTAGCCTACATATTAGCTTTACCACCTTCTCTATCAGAAATGCATGATATTTTTCACGTATCTCAACTCCGGAAGTCCATTCCAGACTCTCTTCAGCCTATTCTTCCAAATTCAATAGAAGTAGAAGCAGATCTAACTTTCGAACCTCTACGAAGTCGCATTTCAGAACGAGAAGTTAAGGTATTAAGGAATAAGGAGATTTCTCTCGTTAAGGTTGAGTGGGATGAATCACATCCGGGTGATTCTACCTGGGAACTGGAGACAAAAATGCGAGAAGCTTACCCTCATCTCTTCCAGGTAATATTTAAATTCGAGGATGAATTTTTATTTAAGGGGGGGAGGATGTAATACCCCTTATTTCCTTAAATACCTAAATTCCTATTAATTGAGATCGATTGAGTTCCTATGTGCTCTAACAGTTACCGATTGGGATAAATAGAGTAAATAGTGGGTTCAGGTTGACTTAATTAATATTAATTGGGACTGACCTTTATTTATTTGGGACATTTTGATAACAGTAATAATGGGTCAATAGCTCCGGTAGAACAAATATTATAAGTTTGGTGCCACTTGAGATATTTGTAGTTACTAGAAACCACTTACTAACCACACAAATTATAATGGCCACTTGCTAGTAACATTGACCCACTCACCATCACATGTTATAACACTTGCCCTGTGGATATTTATAAGTAGAACCATTAGAAGGAAAGAAGGAAAGCATAGAAAGGAAGAGGAAGCTCAAGAGAAGAAGGGAAAGCAAGGCTAGTGGAGAATAAGAAGAAGAAGAAGAAAAGCTTGGAACCAACACCATCATCCCCATCCTCATCTCATCTTCCACAACTTCTCCTCTTCAATTTCTTGAGGTGGGTTCTAGTTAGAAACCCTAGATTTCTAAAGGATTAGGCTTGTAGAATGTTAGACAAATCACGAAAACCTATGCTATATTATGAATATTTTCTTGCTCTTGTTGATTACCTTGAACATGTGCCTTGTTGTGTTCTTATAATTATTATGATAACATGATTTGTTATGGTTGTGGTGAAATAATTGGTTGTGATTATAACCTTGAAATCATTGTGATTGTGAGCTTGGAATCCTTGATTTATATGTGTATAAGAACATGTATTATGATGGGTTTTGTTGGAAGAAGAAGTGATATTTTGTTAGAAATGGTAAAACAGAGGAAAATGGTGTCTGTGAAGTGAAGTGTGAAAATGTGAGTAGACCAATTGATTGGCCTCTGTCATCAATCGATTGACAGTCATTTGTTTTGCAGAAAAAATGAGATTTTTACAGGACCAATCGATTGACACTACATTACAATCGATTGCACAAACTTGCTATATATAAACAGTGGAAAATTTTAGTAGGACCAATCGATTGACACCCATCAAACTTTGAAAAATAGAAATTTGAGAGGAACCAATCGATTGGGCTTCCCCAACCAATCGATTGACTTAAGTTAAAAACTTCAAAATTCATTTCTTAAGTGTTTTTAAATGCATTCTTCCAACCATTAATCAATTGCGATGTTATGTTTATGTTGAATACATGTTAATGGTGAGAATTACATGATGAATATAGTAAGTTAACCTAGGATTGGTATTAGGTCATGAGTGAGGTTTATGACTTAGATAACATTGAATGACGGTATTCATTCGTACGACGCTTATATGGAGGTCGTGTACGAATTATTGCCATGATTGAGAATGAGACGCATTGTATGGAACATGCTGTGTTAATATTTGTGTATTAGGGTGAATGAAGTCGCCTGTGATTGATGGATTTTGTTATGGTTCGTGGAACCAATGATATATGGAACCGTTCATGTATTCAGAGTGTGTATTTTCTGTGATGGTACACATCTCTATTGGTAAACTTAGATGAGTAAGCATTGGGATGTGGGACCAATGATTCAAGCCTAAATTAGGTTTGAGCCCCAACCATGGTGGACATGGGGGAAAGGTGGACACCTAAGTGGGATGTGGCCCATACGGTGAAAGAGACTCAAAGTGGGTTTGAGTCTCATACGAGTGATGGTTCTTAAAAGTGGGTTCGAGTCCCATAGGGGAACCAGATATCCATAGTGAAAGTCGAATCATACGAGCATGCATGAACTGGGCCTAGCTTAGACGTAAGTCCGTTCGGGAATTGATGTGTTGTGATTTGAATAATGATCATGGTTGAGTTATGAGAACTCAGATGCATGTTGCCATACAATTGCGAGTTAGTTTCCCCATCGCTCAAGTCTTTGTTGCCTTGTTGACTTGAGTTGGATATGAGTTGAATATTGATTAGAAAACCTTGTAGAGCCGAGTGGATCCATAAGATAGGGAACCCATTGAGATTATTATCTCACCCCATGTTGTTGATTATTTTTCAGGTGGTTCTGAGCAGGAGAAGGGTAAGGGCAAGATAGAGTGATGTCTTGCTTACCTGATGAGTGTGGCTTTTCTTTCCGCTGTGTAGATATTTTTGAGATCATTGTCTAATGATCAATATCAGTAGTTTTATTTTGGGCACTCTTATGTATATTTTGTGCCATGTTGTAATTATTTTTGGCATGTATATGTATATGTACACTGTGTTTCTAGGCGCTTATGTATTTCAGTACCAAATTTACACTATGTATAATATGTATTCTAGATATATATTATATGTGGATGTTACACTTCACATAAAATTTAATAATGAATACTGCATATTGGTAAATATTTGGACTACAATACTTTCCAAAAAGTTTGATAAAATCCAAGTTGAAGAGTTCTACAAAGTATTATGAATATGTTGTTGATAATACTAATTTTAAACATCACTCTAACAGGATGTACAAATTTATTTTGCTAGGTTTGGTTTATGTCCTACAAGATTTATCATAAAAGAGAGATATATAATAATATCCTTTATTTAAAATAAATTGATTCAATATCAAAAACTTTAAGGTTTGAATTAAGGTGAATTAAGAGGAAAATAATCTTATAGATGAATTCAAAAGTAATTATAATAAATTTAAATGGTTTAAACAGTTCGAGGAATATAATTGATTCACAATGTAAATAATCATTGCACAAATATTGTACACAAACAATATATTTTTATTAAGTTTCAATCGTTTAGTTATTTTATCAACAAAAATATATGTTCGTAGTTTAACTTTATTTTATTAGTTTTTTATTTGGGTGAGTTTTTTTAACACGTATTTTGTTAACATGTTTTATGATTTAATTTCTAAAATAATGTAAAAAGCTTAAAATTGTAGTTCTAGTATATGACCTATTAGACCATAAATGTGGATGTATGAGTTTTAAGAATTAACATTATTTTTTAATCTTTTCTAATTAGTAGGTGTGTTGGACAATAGTAAAAAAGAAGAAGAGAATAACAAAATCAAAATAATTTTAAAAAATACATTAAGGGAGTGACAACTTGAACTTAATTAAAAAGAGAAAATACATATACTAATGGAATTAAGAATTTCTAAATACATTTATAAATTGCTTCCATCAATAAGAGGTGTTACAATTTTTTGATTTTCTAATTGTCAATTTAATGTCTATCTTGATAATTATTTTATATATCTTTGCGATAAACATTGTCCCCGTGAAATAGAATTATTTCAAATAATACTATGGATTGTTGATTTCGTGGAGGAGACGTATGTATTAGACGATAAGGATGTAAATATTTTTATTTATTCTAATTTAAAAAATAAAAATATTTACCCCAAAGATTAAACTCTAAAAAAATATGCATCTCATATTTTTATATCAAGTATTATGAAGAAATATTACTTACGTGTTGCAATCAATGCTAGGATCAAAAGGAACCGACAGAGTAATGTTACAAAGTAGTGGTAGTTATTTTGATTTGTCAGGTTTAACTCCAAATCTCGATACTGCAGGTTTGAGACAATTGCAAACATTCCTTCGAATTGGGATGGTGTTGGCTTTTTGATTTAAAGTATTTGCTCCATCACAACAGTTTTTAGGTGGTGTAGCACCTCTAATTTCTTGCAAAAAGGGAAGACATGGCAACAAGGACAAAAGAGCCTCGAGGCATGTAATGTCGTCAATTTGTCGTGCTTCAAATTTTGATATCATCATTCCTAGAACCATCACAACCATGAAAAGAGAAATATATTTCTTCTCCATCATCATAATTTTAATATGTGTATACTTATAATTTTTATGTAGAATATATTAATGATTTGTCTCTGCAGTATGCGTTAATTTATAGGTATGGCACTATATCATTGTAGTGTAATTTGTTAGGGCTTGTTTGTTTCTATTTTGGTTTATTAAAGTAACGATTAATTAGTAACTTATTATTTCATTTATATTTTTATTTGTATAATAGAAATAATTATGAACTTTTATATGCAATAATCACTAAATGTACAAAATTAATATAATCTTTAAGATATTTAATTCTAACTATTAAATATTTTAATAATATATTTGATTCACAAATCTTATCAAAGTTATATTTTTATACTCTCCAGTGTGTTGCACATGATCAGAACTCTAATTTAAAATTATTAGATCAGTGAAAATTAATAGACAATTCTAAAAAAGGTTTATAAGAATTCAAACAAGAAAAGTAACAAAATAATTTAAAGCAATTAATATTCAATATAATTAAAATTATATATTATTGCATCTTTATAATTTAAAATAAGACATGAGAAAATTTATAACAATAATAGTCAAACTATTAACCATTTTACTATTATACCAAATGTTATTTTACTTTTCGATTATTCGGTACCAAATTATAGCTCTTATCAATAAGCAAGTACATCTTTAAATATTTAATCAAAACTAAGTACTCCAAAAGTAGATTTCTATTTTTAAACAGCCAATGAAACAAAAATGGGTAAAATTAATCTTTTGATATAAACCTTAATATCAAAACCTTAATGGAGAGTAAAATAATGATCATAATATATCTTTCGTATTGTATTTTATATGACCATTAATTTTATCTTAATTAATAAAATTTTCTACCTTTTGTCGATTTTATAAGAGTAAGTAAAAAAATTTCGATCGTACTCATTGAAAAAATGTTTATATCCAAGATTCAACTTATGATTTACATCACAATGGTTTACTTTCGTTGTTTTATTCAAATTATCTAGTCGATATTTCTTTATAATAAATTTAATCGAGCTTGCATTGTAATGTATTTTTAATTTTATTTTTTCTTAAGTTTTATTTTTGTTTTATAATAAAATTATAATATACAGTTAGTTAAAAAAAATGTAAAAGGCTCGATAACTAATCTTTTTTAAATGGAAATTAAATTATTGATTGATATTGTAATCATTTCCTATTTAAGATCTTTAATTGATTAATGATAATTTTGTAAAGGATAGGTTTTACAAAAATATATTATATGATTCAAAAATTTATTACTTTTTGTAGGAATATTATTTATATAAAAAATTAAGAAATTTTAAATAAATACAAAATCAATATCATGAAATGATAATAAAAATGAAAATAGAAAAATATATTAAATTTTCAATAAATTCATCATGCAAAAATAGGTTATCTACCTTTAAAAAAACAATTTAACACTCATATGAAATTATTTGAATTAAAATACTGAATCATGATTTAAAATAACAAAATATATACATGGTTGAAATATATTTATTTAATAATTTATTTGATAATTTTTTGTATAAAAGAACAAGTTATTATGTAACACCCACATATAATATATGTCCAAAATACATATTATACATAGTGTAATACTGGTACTGAAATATATAAGCGCCTAGCGGCAATAGTGTACATATTTACATGCCCAAAAGAAACATAACATGGCACCAAAACATACACAAAACTGCCCAAAATAAAAACTAGGAGCTAGACCATTATACAATGATCTCAAAAATATCCACACAGTGGAGTAGCCATCCAAAAATCAGGTAAGCAAGACATCACTCTATCTTATCCTTACGCTTCGCCTGCTCAGAATCACCTGAAAAATAATCAACAACATGGAGTGAGATAATAATCTCAGTGGGTTCCCTATCTTATGGGTCCACTCGGCTCTACAGGGTTTTCTAATCAATATCCAACTCAAGCCAACAAGGGAAAGAAGACTTAAGTGATGGGGAACTAACTCGCAATGTATGGCAACATGCACCTGAGTTCTCACAACTCAAATAAGATCATTATTTAGATTCACGAGACATCAGTCCCTGAGCGGACCTACGTCTAGGGCAAGCCCAGTTCATGCATGCTCATATGATTCGACTTTCACAGTGGATATCGGGTCCTCTATGAGTTCCAAACTCATTTCAAGCGACCGTCACCCATATGGGACTCTAACCCACTTAGGTTATCTTTCACCGTATGAGACTCTAACCCATTTAGGTGTCCACCTTTCCCCCATGTTTGCCGTGGTTGGAGCTCAAACCCAATTGAGGCACGAATCATCGGTCTCACATCATATTGCTTACTTATCTAAGCATATCAAATAGAGATGTGCACCACCAAGAGCAAAACATTCTGAATACATGATCGGTTCCACATATCATAACAAGATTCATCAATCATAGGTGACTTCATTCACCAAGGTACACAAGCAATAACATGGCATGTCCCATACAAAGTGTCCCACTCTCAGCTAAGCCAACCATTCGTCCACGACCTCCACATAAGCGTCGTACGAATTAATTCCTCCTTCTAATGTTATCTAAGTTATAAACCTAACTTATGGCCTAATGCCAATCCTAGATTAACTCACTAGATTCATTATGTAATTTTCACAATTAACATGGATTCAATATAAGCATAGCATCATAAATGATTAATGGTTGAAGGAATGCACTTAGAAATATTCAAGAAATGGATTTTGAAGCTTTTGACATAAGCCAATCGATTGGTTGGGGAAACCCAATCGATTGGTTCCTCTCACATTTCTGTTTTTCAAAGAATACAAAGGATCAATCGATTGATCCTCAGTGTCAATCGATTGGCTCATGAAAAATTTCCAAAGTGTGTCAATCGATTGGAGGAGTGTGTCAATCGATTGGTTCTCAGCAAAATCTCATGTTTTCCCATTTTGAGAGTCTGTCCAATCGATTGGCTTGGAGGAAACACCCAGGACCAATCGATTCATCCTTATCATTTTCACATAAATACTTTATGTATCACTTAGATTTCCAACTGCATAACTTTGTTACTTTTCTAACAGATAACACACTTCTTCTTCCAACAAAACCCATCATACAACATACTTATATACACATATGTATATCATGTGTTTCAAGTTCATAACCACAACCATAACCAATAATTTAGTCACAACAATCATCAAGAACATATCAAAATACTTGTTCATGGAAATCAACAAAATCAAGAGAAAACATTCATCATATAGCATGGATTCTTATAATCAACCTATGATTCTACAACCTTAATCTCTAGAAATCTTAGGGTTTCTAACTAGAACCCACTTCAAGAAATGGAAGAGGAGAAGTTGTTGAGGATAAGATGATGATATGAAGATGATGGTGATGATTCCAAACCCTTGATTTCTCCAAGATTTGTTTCTTCTTCTTCTTCTCTACTAGCTTATTTTCCTCTTCTTCTCTTGAGCTTCTTCTTTCTCTCTAGTTTGTCTGATATATAGAGCAAATGAAGTGGTGGCACAAGGGTAGTTGGTGAGAGATAAAAACATGTGGCCACCAATTGCCACAAGAAACATGTGGTTAGAAAAGGTTATCGGTAGTAACAAATATCCCAATTGGCAATATACTTGTAATATTTGTTCTACTAGAGCTATTGACCCATTATTAGTGTTATCAAAATGTCCCAATTAATAAAAGGTCAATTCCAATTAATATTAATTAAGTCAACCTGAATTCACTATTTATCCCTATTGATAACTTTTAGAGCACATAGGAACTCAATTGATCTCAATTAATAGTAATTTAAGTATTTAAAGAAATGTGGGGTATTACATCCTCCCCCACCCCCTTTAAATAAAAATCCATCCTCGAATTTAAATATTACCTGGAAGAGATAAGGGTAAGTTTCTCGCATTTCTTACTCCAGTTCCAAGGTAGCATCGCTCGGATGTGATTCATCCCACTGAACCTTAACAAGAGGGATATCCTTATTCCTCAATACCTTAACTCCTCGTTCTGCAATACGACTTAGTAGAGGTTTGAAAGTTAGGTTTACTTCTACTTCCATCGAATCTGGAAGAGTAGGCTGAAGGGAGTCTAGAATGAACTTTCGAAGTTGAGATATGTGAAAAACATTGTGCATTTTTTATAGAGAAGGTGGTAAGGCTAATTTGTAGGCTAATTCTCCAATCCTCTCTATAATCCGGTATGGCCCTACGTATCTCGGACTTAGCTTCCATGACTTAAACGGTCCTTTCAGTCTCAACCTCGGAGTCACCTTCAAGAATACATGATTACCTTCATCAAATTCCAATGGTCTTATTCTGTGATCTGCATAGCTCTTTTGGCGATCTTGCGCTTTCTTCATTTTATCACAAACCATCCTTATCTTTTCTTTAGTCTCTTGAATAATTTTCGGTCCTAAGATTCTATCTTCACCAACTTCCTTCCAACATAGAGGCGTTCTACATTTCCTCCCATACAAGGCTTCATAAGGAGCCATCCCGATACTTGCATGATAACTGTTGTTATATGCGAATTCAATCAATGGTAAGAGCTCCTTCCAATTCCCTCCACTTTTAAGTACACAAGCTCTTAACATATCTTCCAGTATTTGTATCATCCTCTTTGTTTAACCATCCGTTTGAGGATGATTAGACGTACTCAAACACAACTTCGATCCCATAGCTTGTTGGAATGCCTTCCAAAATCTTGAAGTAAACTTTGGGTCTCTATCGGACACAATACTAGTCAGAATATAATGCAGTCTTACGATTTCTAAAATGAACAACCGTGCAAGATGACTTGCCTTGTAAGCAGTCTTCACGACCAAGAAGTGCGTGGACTTAGTCAAACGATCCACAATCACCCAAATTGAATCATAACAACCTTGGGTCTAAGGTAACCCTACTACAAAATCCATTGAAATACTATCCCATTTCCAGACTGGAATATCTAAAGGTCGCAATAAACCACCTGGCTTCTGATGTTCGATCTTCACTTGCTGGCACACTATGCATTCCGATACATACTCTACAATATCCTTCTTCATTCCAGGTCACCAGTAGTCCTTCTTCAAGTCTTGATACACCTTCGATGAACCGGGATGTATGGTAAACGCCCCTTTGTGGCCTTCCAATAAAACTTTTCTTTTCAGCTCGGCATCATCCAGAACACAAATCCTTTGATTGAACAAAATAACTCCATTCGGTGACTGAGCGAAACCGAGTTGAGTCGACATCTCTTGCAACTTCTCATCTATCATTTGTCCTTGCCGGAATTCTTCCCTTAGGTTAGAAGTAACATTCAAATTTCCCATTATCACACCATCCTGCGTCTAACTAAACTAAAGATTAAGATCTCGGAACTTTTCCAACAATGCATATTCTATCATCATCAACTCAACTTTATGCATCTCTTTCCGACTTAAGGCATCTGCAACCTTATTCGCTTTCCCCGGGTGATACTTAAGCTCAAAATCAAAGTTCTTCAAATACTCCATCCATCTCGTCTGTCTCATGTTTAACTCTTTCTGGTCAAATAAGTATTTCAAACTCTTGTGATCGCTAAACATCTCAAAACGCACTCCATACAAGTATTGTCGCAACACCTTCAATGTAAAAACAACTACAGCTATTTCAAGACCATGAGTTGGAAGTGCTCTTTATGAGGCTTTAACTGACGAGAAGCATAAGCTACAACCTGACCACTCTGCATTAACACCCCTCCTAATCCTTTCTTAGAGGCATCACAAAATACTTCATAAGACTTACTAGGGTCGGGGATGATTAAAATAAGAGCAGTTGTTAGCTTTTCCTTCAAACTCATGAAACTTTTCTCACACTTAGAATCCCATTTAAAAGAAATTTCCTTTCGGGTAAGTCTAGTCATCGGTAAGGCTATCTGCGAAAACCCCTTTATAAACCTTCGATAGTAACCTGCCAAATCCAAGAAACTTCGGACTTCGGAAGCATTCTTCGGTCTTTCCCAATTAATAACTACTTCGACTTTAGATGGATCCACTGATACTCCTCCTTGTAATATTACATGACCAAGAAACTTCACTTCATTCATCCAAAATCCGCACTTACTTAACTTGGCAAAAAGTTGCTTCTCTTGCAATACTGATAGAACAGTCCTTAGATGTTCTTCGTGCTCTTGTGAAGTACAAGAATAAATAATAATGTCATCAATAAAGATCACCATGAACTGGTCCAAGTAAGGTTGAAATATCCGATTCATATAGTCCATGAAAACAGCAGGTGCATTCGTCACACCAAAAGGCATTACAAGAAACTCATAATGGCCATATCAGGTTCTAAATACAATCTTTGGCACATCCGAATTCTTAACTCTTATTTGATGATAACTCGATCATAAATAAATCTTCAAGAACACACATGCTCCTTTCAACTGATATAGCAAATCGTCTATCCTTGGCAGATGATACATGTTCTTAATGGTCACTTTATTCAACTGGCGATAATCAATACACAACCGCATACTACCATCCTTTTTCTTTACTAATAACACTGGAGTTCCCCATGGTGAGACACTAGGTCAGATGAAATTCTTGGTTAACAACTCTTCCAATTGATCCTTCAACTCTCTCAACTCGAGTGGCGCCATACGATACGGAGAAACAGAGATTGGAGCCTTCCCATGTATCAGATCAGTAGAGAATTCCACTTCCCTTTCAAGAGGAAAAGAAGTGACATCCTCAGGGAAAACTTCTGGACATTCACAAACGATAGGAATTTGTGTAATATCAGATTGTCTCTAGGTTCCTTGGTGAGAACCAAGAGAACTGACTTTTCCTTCTCAAATAAGAAATTAACCATGTCAACCGTACCTTCCAAGATAGTAGTTAATACATCCTCTGGAGTAGCTTCTCTAGATGGAATGATAATCAACTTCTCTTCACATCCAATAAACACCGAATTGGCTGAAAGCCAATCCATCCCCAAAACCACGTCAACCTTCTTAAGTGGTAAACAAATAAGTTCAATCTGGAAAATTCTACCATTCACCGAGAGCAAACAATTTTCACAAATCAACGGTGTCTCAACCACATCATCCATAGCGGTAGTAACCACCATAGGAGGATACAAGGGAATTACTTGCAAGCCAAGATGCTTCATGGACTAAATTAATACAAAAGAGTGTGTCTCCCAACAATCAAACAATACAAAATAAGGATGATCATTGACGAGACACGTACTAGCAATTAAGGCATTGTTGCTCTTAGACTTCCTTGCATCCAAAGTATAAACTTGACCAGTGCTCCTCCCCTGCATTTGACTCTTATTCTAAGGACAATCCCTAGCCATGTGTCCCTCCCTCTGACAAGTAAAACACTTAATTCCACTTCCAGCACATCTTCCAAAATGAGACCTGTTACATACTTGACATTGCGGAGGATGGTTAGGTCTGGCCTGTTGCACTTGTTTTCCCTTGAAAGCTTGAGGTCTAGGCCTAAATTGGTTACCTGGCCTCCCTTGGTCTTTCTGTCCACTCTATACTAATCCTTTTCTTATTGAACTTTCTTCAAACTGTTCTCAGCCACATTGCATTTCCTTAACAATTCAGCATAAGTAATGAATTCCCTTTGAGAAACACTATAAGAAATTTCACCTCTTAGACCAAAAACGAATTGATTGATCTTCCACTTCTCATCTGGTGCATACTCAGCCTGTCTAGAATAAGCAGCTATATCTTCAAACTTCTCAGCATACGCAACTACTGTCATAGTACCCTATCTAAGTTGCTGAAACTCAAATTCATTCTGAGTCCTCAAAGAGCTAGGAAAATACTTATCCAGGAAAGTAGTCTTAAAATGCTCCCAATCCCTAGGTACTCCTTGATTGGTCATAAGAGTCGAAGCACTCTTCCACCATCTCACAGTTGGAGCCTTCATCATGTGAGAAGCAAATACAACTTTATTATCTTCACTATAATGCACTATCTGAAAAATCCTTTCCATGCTGGTTATCCACTCATGAGCCTTCACAGGATTTAATCCACCATGGAATTCAGGAGGATTCATGTGGAAGAAATCTCGGAAACTACCACCTGCAGCTTCTTGTGGAACCCTTTGAGGATGAAAACCACCATTCCACTGTTGCATCATCTGTTGCATGAATTGGTTCTATTGTTGTTGCATCTATTGCACAAACTGAGGCCATTGAAAACCTTCACTACCACTTGGCGGTTCAGAGTCGAAATTCTTAGTTTTGGGTCTACCACGACCTCTGCTTCTGTCAGCCATGACCCTGAATGTCATACAAATAGGATTAAGTTGATCAGGCTCAACACTATGAATATAACATCAAGGACAATGATGACAACCCATATATGAGGCAGAAAGAAATACTTATAATATCTCATGGCTAGGTTGAGGTTACGACCTGCTCTGATACCAATGGTAACACCCACATATAATATATGTCTAGAATACATATTATACATAGTGTAATACTAGTACTGAAATACATAAGCGCCTAGCGGCAACAGTGTACATATTTATATGCCCAAAAGAAATATAACATGGCACCAAAATGTACACAAAAGTGCCAAAAATAAAAACTAAGAGCTAGATCATTATACAATGATCTCAAAAATATCTACACAGCGGAGTAGCCATCCAAACATCAGGTAAGCAAGACATCACTCTATCTTGTCCTTACCCTTCGCCTGCTTAGAACCACCTGAAAAATAATCAACAACATGGGGTGAGATAATAATCTCAGTAGGTTCACTATCTTATGGGTCCACTCGGCTCTACAGGTTTTTCTAATAAATATCCAACTCAAGTCAACAAGGGAAAGAAGACTTAAGTGATGGAGAACTAACTTGCAATGTATGGCAACATGCACCTGCGTTCTCGCAACTCAAACAAGATCATTATTCAGATTCACGAGACATCAATCCCTAAGCGGACCTACGTCTAGAGAATGCCCAGTTCACGCATGCTCGTATGATTCGACTTTCGCGGTGGATATCAGGTCCTCTATGAGTTCCTAACTCACTTCAAGCGACTGTCACCCGTATGGGACTCTAACACACTTAGGGTATCTTTCAATGTATGAGACTCTAACCCACTTAGGTCTCCACCTTTCCCCCACGTCCGTCGTGGTTGGGGCTCAAACCCAATTGAGGCATGAATCATCGGTCTCACATCCTATTGCGCTCTTCATCTAAGCATATCAAATAGAGATGTGCACCACCAAGGGCAAAACATTCTGAATACATGACCGGTTCCACATATCATAACAAGATTCATCAATCACAGATGACTTCATTCCCCAAGGTACACAAGCAATAATATAGCATGTTCCATACAAAGCGTCTCACTCCTAACTAAGGCAACCATTCGTCCACGACCTCCACATAAGCATCGTACGAGTGAATGTCGCCTTCTAATGTTATCTAAGTTATAAACCTAACTTATGGCCTCTAAACCAATCCTAGGTTAACTCACTAGATTCATTATGTAATTTTCACAATTAACATAGATTCAATACGAGCATAGCATCACAAATGATTAATGGTTGAAGGAATGCACTTAGAAACATTCAAGAAGTGGATTGTGAAGCTTTTGACATAATCCAATCGAATTGTTGGGGAAGCCCAACCGATTGGTTCCTCTCACATTTCTGTTTTTCAAAGAATACAGAGGATCAATCGATTGATCCTCAGTGTCAATCGATTGGCTCATGAAAATTTTCCAGTTTCCTAAAACAGAAAGTTTGTGCAATCAATTGGAGGAGTGTGTCAATCGAATGGTTCTCATTAAAATCTCATATTTTCCCAGTTTGAGAGTGTGTCCAATCGATTGGCTTGGAGGAAACACCCAGGACCAATCGATTGGTCCTTATCATTTTCATAGAAATACTTTCTGTATCACTTAGATTTCCATATGCATAACTTTATTTCTTTTCTAACAGATAACACACTTATTCTTCCAACAAAACCCATCATACAACATACTTATATACACATATATATCATGGGTTTCAAGTTTATAACCACAACCATAACCAATCATTTAGTCACAACAATCATGAAGAACATATCAAAGCACTTGTTCATGGAAATTAACAAAATCAAGAGAAAACATTCATCATATAGCATGGATTCTTATAATCAACCTATGATTCTACAACCTTAATCTCTAGAAATCTTAGGGTTTCTAACTAGAACCCACCTCAAGAAATGGAAGAGGAGAAGTTGTTGAGGATGAGATGATGATATGAAGGTGATGGTGATGATTCCAAGCCCTTGATTTCTCCAAGCATTTCTTCTTCTTCTTCTCTACTAGCTTGCTTTTCTCTTCTTCTCTAGAGCTTCTTCTTTCTCTCTAGTTTGTCTGATACATAGAGAAAATGAAGTGGTGGCACAAGGGTAGTTGGGTGAGAGATAAAAACATATGGCCACTGTCGCAACGCGAAAAACAACCGGCGGGAAAAAAAACAAAACAAACAGAACCGCCACCGTGCGTTATTTATCCCAAAGGAGGGAAAGGAAACGCTCGAAGTAAACCTGGAAAGGAATGGTCTTACGACCAGAGATTGCAAGGTACGGGAGTCGGTTACGCGAGGGGAAGGTATTAGCACCCCTCACGTCCGTCGTACTCGACGGGATCCACGCTCAAGAGAATAGAATAAGGTTGCTAAATAACTACTCAAAAGAATGCACACACACTGGAATAAAACACAGATGGAAGAAGACGGAGGAAGGGGACTCGGCAGGATGTCGCATCCTGGGCCTACGTAGTTTGTCAGAAAAAAACATCAGAGTCGACATAGTTTGGGGAAATGGGAAACGGGCTCGCTAGGATATCGCATCCTATGCCTACGTATCTCATCTGGAATGAGAATCAGAGCTACCGTAGTTCGGCTAACAAACACCGAAACAAAACACACGCAAAGATGCTGAGACGTCAAAAGAAACACACAAACGGAAACAGACTGCCAATGGCTGGTCTTACGTCCGACTCCGAACAACAAACACAAATAGGATACGGAATGCCAATCGCTGGGATTACATCCATCTCCTAACACACACAACAAGGAAGAAGGTTATCAAATTGACAAGCCAACAAGGAGTCTGGTACTCGGACCTAAAAGCTGTCAAGCAAACACCAAGAAGACGCTGAGACGTCAAAGGAAACAAAGAGGTCGAACACACAGACTAAAAGGGAGTCGGGAACTCGGACCTAATAGTTGTCAAGCAAAACATACATAAAAAGAAAAAGGGCGCCCGGAGAGATCTCGCACGATCTCCTGCCTATGTACCTCATCTGGTATGAGGATCAGGGCGACGTAGTTCCCCTTAACAGGGGAGAAACTTTCTCCTAACCAGAGACCGGGGAATAACAAACTAAAAGGGAGACTGACTCGAGGCTAATAGTTGTCATGCAATCCACAATAGCCCTAGGTTGAGGTATCTAATCAAGAGTTTGACTCACACAAGAAGTGAGTCAACTCAAGTCTATCTCTACACACGTTCAACTTCCTCGAAAGTTAAACGTACGATTCCTCCAGAAAAGGAGGTGAGAAGCAAAAGCAGATAAACATCAAAAGCAATCACCACACGCTATATGTAAACAAGCGGCTCATACAAGGATGGGCTTTAGTCAAGGGGTCATATCAACCTCGACAAACAAGCCAACACTGAAAGGGGTGTCTGATGCTCTTAACCACTGACATTGACCGTCAGGGTGAGCAGATGAAATGGGAGATGAGGGTTAGACCTCATAGCTCTTAACCCGGCCTGGGTGAGCTTTAATCAAAGAAGGTGTGGGGGTCCAGAATGAGGGACCCTGTTCCACATGACTGACACAACAAGATTTTGGGTGTTTATTCAAATTGCATCAGCACGTAGTGCGAGCAAAATGAAAGACTCAACTGAATAGCAGGGGATGGATTGCACATCCCTTTTATCTGCCAATCGCCTCTTCACTTAGGAGGTCTTACATGTAGCCATGCCTCATTGAGGTCTTTAGCACAAAATTAAACAAACAAGAACATGGCCTCTTAAGGAGGGCTTCAGACAGGTGCCTGCCAAAGATAGCAGGTCTTCCAGACTACATGGAGGATAGAATGGTTACCTAGGTGGTATGCCAACCACAAGCAAAGCAAAGCAACTCAAGCAATATTCACATTCAGACATCCAAACAGAAAACAGACAAAACCAACAGTGGTTTCCAATATGTACACAAAACAAGGTGCAAAGTGCAATCAACTCAAATTGTTTCATCATTCAAGTGACCTACAAAACAGCAAGGTTAGTTAACCAAAGTAACTTGCATCTCAAGTAAGGAGATCATATCATCCATGAGGACTAATTGCTTGAACCTGAAAGGCAAAGCTCAAATGGTGAGTACAAACCCCTAGGGCAAAGCCTAGGGTCAAAGTCAAAGCAAAAAGTCAAAACAACAACCAATATTCAACATGCAACACATTTAAAGAAGTAAGAACATGTCCTAAAAAGGACCAAGTCTAAAGCATCAAGCAAAGTCATCATATGAGCAAGATATGGCAAAGGCAATTTCAAAGCACACAATTGGACATCAAGAATCAAAATTCCATATCAAAACAGAAATGAAACAAACAGTCATGAAAATTTTTATATGCACGCAACATGTTAAACACAAACATCATGCAAAAGATTGGAATCAATAGAGCTCAATTGACCTAGAAATGAAAATGCACAAGTATGACATCAAATTGTGTGATACACATTGTCACACCATAAAATCATGTCTCTAAAACAGAGATGGAAAATGCTAAAAATACCAAACCAAGCCTCAAACATCAATCATCATGTTAGGAATCATCACACCAAATTTCAAATCAATTGGCCAATGTATGAGCATTTCACAATAGCATGTCACATTTCCATACATGTTCAAATAACAGTCCATAATTCAAAATCCAGGAATGATAAAATCATGAAATCACAATCAAAAAATAGTAGACATTCACATGATCATGTAGCAAAAAATTGGAGGTGATTTGGATTAATTTTCATTTTGTTATGATTTTTCAAAGTTGGAAAAAATATTTGAAATAATATGAATCATGCATAAAAATTATGGAGGGAAATGAGAAAAGGTTTGGTGAATTTGAAAATGTGTTGCCGGCCAGAATCGAAGCATGTATGCGCGCTAGTCAAAACGATTGCGTTTTGGATAAGTGAAAATGACAATTGAAAAATTAGAAAGCCAAGGCGCGGATTCGAACACACAACAGGAACATGAATGGCGCTTCCACAGTAACATCTCAAGGACTGAACCAGAAAACCCTAGGTGGCGGCGCTCACGGTGGTTTCCACCGTCTTCTTCATGAAGACGGTGGCGCTACAGTGCCATGCTCAATTTTTTTTCCAGATTTCATAAACAAGTACACTAATCGAAACCTTATCACATGTAGGTTCCAAATCTATCATCATTTTGGCCTAACAGTCCATGAATCATGAGAATCGAAGGAAAACATTTTCACATTCAAAACTTTAAATCAACATTACTCAGTCAATTCTCAACCATTTTTCATGAATTTTATATCAGCGTGATCAGCATGCAAAGATCTACCTAAACATGTACATAAAATGCAGAAAGGTGGTGACCGAATTGTAACCTCTTGAAGAGCAGAATGATGAAATCGAGCGATTCAAGTGCCAAAAGTGTTCAGATCCAATCCTGAGAGGATATTATGAAGCTTGATGTAGAAATTGAAGCTTGAAACAAACTGGATCTTGATTAATTTTCCACTTCCATCTTCATGTTCTTGAGCTTCATGTGCTTGATTCTGGCTCGAATTCTTCAATCAAGAGCTTGATCTGCACTCAATGATGATCAGAGAACAAGAATATCCAATAAAATTCAACTGTTATGTGAAGAAATTTGGAGTTTTAATTGAGAGCAAAAATGGAGGGAAAAAAGTTTGAGATCTAGAATGAGCAAAAAACTCCAGAATTCTGTTATGATTTGGCATTTATACTCTGTCCTAATCATATAGCTAATCCACATTTGCATTGGTTAATTAAGATTAAGGAAAATAAGGTGTATGACCAAAATTGGAAAATGTGAGGTGCCATGCAAATTTGGACGTGAACAGTGCTGTATGGATGCTCAAAATCATTTAAAATCACTTCATGCACATGTTGGCAATGGTATTTTGTTCATATGATGCACCAAATTCAAATTTTCCATTTTCCCTCCAAAATGAGTATGCATGGGCAAATGACCATATGATGAAATTTCATGCAATGTGATGATGGATTTGGAAATTATAGGTCAAGAGAAGAAATATGCAAAAAGAGTGACTCATTTTGGAGTTTTGAGTCAAAAGTTATGGCACTTTGATGTTTCATACACACTTGGTGATCATTTGAGCATAACTCCTCAACCATTCATCAGATGCTCATGATCTTGGACTTTTTGGAAATGGGAGAGAAAGATCTTAAACTTTCATGTTGGACAAAATTTCTTTTGAAGCTTCTTTGATGCTGGAAAGTCAAGTTGAAGATGGTCCGAAAACTTGCTATTTTTGGAAACTTTCAATTACAGGTCACTTTCCATTTTGGGAAACTTTTGATCTGACTTCAAAATCTTCAAGGTATGTGTTTGACATGATGAATAAACCTCTTTAGGACATGAATGAAGTGTCTCAAACCATTTCTCCCCCTCCTAGCCCTCAGTTCTTACACAGTTGACTTTTATGGGGCCCAGATGACTTGAACATGCACTGTGGACTTTGAGCCTCTACCACCTGAGGAAATGGCTCAGAAATGAACCCCTAGCTCCAATAAGCTTTCCACATAACCATGTGATCTCCATCTCAATAGAATACTTCACCTCCTTGAGAATCCCTGGTTGTATTAGAAGTCAATGATTAGGGTTGACCAGAGGTCAAAACCCTAATCCAGAGGAAATTGACCATGAATCATGAAGCCCTTGGATGATGACATAACCATGATGATGGTGACATATCCTTACAAACAAGATAATGCTCAACCTCCTTGAAGAACCAAGAAAACCGTAATTGAAGCACAAACCCTCAGATGGTTGGTGATCAATTCAATAAGACCCTCAGGCTTGAATCATGTAGCCTCTCATCTTCTGAAAAAGACTTTGGAGGATGACTTCATTATTTCCACATGATATGGAATATGAAAATGCCTAATGTCCTAAAACATGAAATGCAATATGCTAAACTAGTCGATATGAACAACTGTCCCTATTCAATCCACTGTGAACTTGTCGATATGAACAACCTCGGCTTTCAGATGATCAGGGTGAAGAGTGATTGAATACCAAAAATAGACGAACAATTTGCGCTCCGCAGGGAATTATAATTAACAATGTCTGTCAGAATCGGCAACGAGGTGATCTTGAAAAACCCGTCTGGTACGGAGAAAGCCGGTCGTAATACCGAAAAGGATGTCAACCTGGATACCAAAATAAATGGTAACACAAGAACCATGGCCTGAATGCCGCTCACCAGTCTGAATACTAAACATCGAAAACTGAGAGTATTAATATCAGTCTGAACACCAAGAGATTGGCCTGAACGCCCGAAAAACTGGCCTGAATTCCGCTTCGGTCTGAATACCACTTCGGTCTGAATACTGGAAAACTAGCCTGAGTGCCCCAAGTACTTCGACCTGATCGTCGGAAACTTCTTCGATCTGAACATCGTAAAAACTGGCATGAGTGCCACAAGTGCTTCAACCTGATCGTCGGAAACTTCTTCGATCTGATCTTCGGAAAAACTGGCCTGAGTGCCACAAGTGCTTCAACCTGAACGTTGGAAACTTCTTCGACCTGAACATCAGAAACTGGCCTGAGTGCCACAAGTGCTTCAACCTGAACGTCGGAAACTTCTTCGATCTGAACATCGGAAAAACTGGCCTGAGTGCCACAAGTGCTTCAACCTGATCGTCGAAAACTTCTTCGATCTGAACATCGGAAAAACTGGCCTGAGTGCCATAAGTGCTTCAACCTGAACATCGGAAACTTCTTCGACCTGAACATCGAAAACTGGCCTGAGTGCCACAAGTGCTTCAACCTGAACGTCGGAAACTTCTTCGATCTGAACATCGGAAAAACTGGCCTGAGTGCCATAAGTGCTTCAACCTGATCGTCGGAAACTTCTTCGATTTGATCATCGGAAAAACTGGCCTGAGTGCCCCAAGTGCTTCAACCTGAACGTCGGAAACTTCTTCGATCTGAACATCGGAAAAACTGGCCTGAGTGCCACAAGTGCTTCAACCTGAACGTCGGAAACTTCTTCGACCTGAACATCCGAAACTGGCCTGAGTGCCACAAGTGCTTCAACCTGAACGTCGGAAACCTCTTCGATCTGAACATCGGAAAAACTAGCCTGAGTGCCACAAGTGCTTTGACCTGATCGTCGGAAACTTCTTCGATCTGAACATCGGAAACTCTTCATGCCTGTCAGCATCGGCAAAAATAAGGAAAAGTGATGAATGAGGCGGCACGCGGGCCAAAGACTTATGCTGGGGATAATAAACCAGGAGCATGCCATCCCTACTTAATCCACTGTGAACGACCAATTTGCGCTCAGCTGGGGATTATTTTCCTTCTCTCTCTTTTTTTTTTGTTTTTCTTGAACCCCGAAACTTTTATGTCACTCTTACTGTCAAACAATGAACCCCGTTCTCCATTTGAACCCCAGTCGCCTGACGATAACTCGCGATCGCCGTTGTGAACCCCGTTCTCCAGAAAACACCCCGTGTCTCCCTTTCTCCATTTGGACCCCGCTCTCCCTTCTCTTGTGATAATTCCGCTGGCAACGTCGGAAATAACACCATACCCCACTCTGATGGCGACATATCAGAGGCTACACCTTCACAACAGAAAGGTAATCATGCGCATTTCTTACTCCGAAGACACCCATAACGACTTCTGTAACACCCTTCTAAAATACCCCAATAATCAATTAATTCAACAAAATATAAATCAGAGTAGATATGCAATTTAAGGGTGTCACACTTGACACTTCACACCATGTTCCAAATTAACTCGTCATGCTCATTTATTCATCAAAATAAACCTTTGCATAATTCGCAGCGGATAGAAATCTAATCAACATGCAAAACATGTAACACATTACATGTAAACTGTTCAACAACAAACAAATAAAACAAGGTAAAACATCCCGTCCCGATGTTACATCTACCAGAGCATGACCCACTAAGGAACTACACTAGACTCCAAGCACTAGCTTCTACTCAATCACTGCTCGTTACCTGAAACATAGTTGTAAGGGTGAGTTCCTCAATCGATATAATAAGCATTATAAAATATCATGTAATGCTAAGTAAATTAACGCATTTCATCACCCTAATCATATCACACATTCAGTAACGACAACATCAACTCATACTCATAATCATACTCAACATAAACATCAAAACACACGTATAATATTGGAACACATCCATTCATATTATACACAATACATACATTATGCAATGAGACTCCATGCATGCGGTACCGACTATTCGTGAACGTATAGTTCAACCTCACCGATCAAATCCAGATACGGCTACCAAGTGTAGCACCTCAAATTTGCACCTATCATTGTACATACATTCTCATATTAGGTCATAGCATTAACTTGGTCCACTGCATAACATTGCATTGTCCCTTTTGCCCAAGTGCAAGCCATTCAGAAGAATTAGGTCAAACTGGTCAGGAGATCAGTCAGTCAAGCAAGCAAGTACAATTTCCAATGAGACAAGGCCTTAGGGTTGGTCCAACATGTTCACATGACATAGGGGTCCTTTTGAAGTGTTTTGGTCAAGGTTTGATTGCTCAGAAGTCATCAGTCATGGCTCAGTTCACCAGAAACCCTAGCAAGTCAACTGTTGGTCAACTGTGCATTTAATCAGTGATTTGATGGTGGGAATTGGTTTGAGATGGTTCATTCATGTCCATATAAGCCTCATAGAACATGTCAAGCATCATCATGGAAGAATTTGAAGCCAGACAAGAAATTTCCAAAAATAGAAAGTTGACCTGTAATTGGAATTTGCCAAAAATGGAAAGTCTTGATCCTCTAACTTACATCATGATACAAGCTTCAAATGAATTTTTGCCCAACATGAAAGTTGAAGATCTTGTTCTCCCATTTCCAAAAAGTCCAAGAACACTCAATTCCCATGTATGGTTGGCAAGTTATGATCAAATCATTTTCAGAAATTTTTGAACTTCAAAGAGGCATATCTTCCAAACCATTTGGCCAAATTGGGTGGGGTTTTTTTGCTACAAGTCACATTTGATGCCCTCTTTCCAAATATGTCATCACAATTTACCAAAAGTTCACCAATCAAAATGGCATTTTTGAACTAGCATGAATTAATTCAAGTGAGGTGGAAAAATGACTTTCCAAAATAACCACTTCCAGCCATTTCTACCAATTGGAAAAGTTCTGAAATGATATTTTGGATTTGTTTTAAGCCCAAGTTCGAGCTGTGGCCATGCACATGCACCACTTAAGTGGAATTTCACAATTTTGTCAAAACATGTCATTTAACCAAATTTGGATTACCACCTAAACTAATCATGCTTAGAACCTTAAACAACATACATATATTGCATTTTCTGCTGAAACCAACCCTAGCAGCCACACATTCAAGACAGAAAATTCATTTCTCTCAAAAAACCATCATTTCCTTCATTTTGATTTTTCTGCTAAAAACTCAAAGGAGCACGATTCTTGCTTGGTTGCTTCATCATTCAACATCTTTTTGGAAGCCATTTGGAGCCTTGTTTCCCAGCTGTAACATCATCTTCCAGCTCTGTTTCATCAAGAACACTCCAATGGCAGATCTTGTTCTGAGCCATTCCAAGCTTTGCTGAGCTGAACTTCTCCAACCATTCATCAATACCAACTACAAGGAGCATCTGTTTCGATCATTGGAGGCCAAACAACCATTGTAGCTCAACTGTTCTTCAATCTTGGTAAGATTTCGAACCTCTCATTTTTCCAAACCATGCTATGCTTTAACTAGGTCTTGTTATGCTGGTCATTTTGAAACTTAAATCATTGAAAATGGTTGGCTATTCTGAAAGTTATGCTGATTTAAAGGTTGTTGCTCCAATATGTTTTTGTTTGGTTCATGATGTTTGGCTTGATTTAATGTGAATGGTGGTTGGATTCGTGTTATTCATGCTTAGATGTATCGATTGGTGTGATTAATTTCATTTTCTGGGCCAAAATTATTTCACGATTGGATGGAGATGATGAAGGTCTGCTGTGCTGTTCATAAACCCTAAAGCATTTCCAGATTTTCTGTTTTTTGAACGCGTTCTGCATGGTTGTACTATTCCATTAGCATGTAGCCAATCATCACGTGCCACGCCTTCCACTTATGCGCACCGTTTCATTAAAACTTCACCAGAATTACAAGTATGCCACCGGTCGTGACCCTTGTCCTATTAAATCATGTTTATTACAATTATTTCTTCAATAGTTATTCCATTTTGATGCTCACCTTCCAAAAATCATAGCATCTTCATCTTTGATCCAAAATTCATGAAACTTTTTGCATTTTGTTCATCTCAATCTCTACTTATTTATCATGATTTTTTCCTGAATTTTTTGATGAATAGATTTTTAATGGTGCTAGGGTTTGTGACATGTGCTCATATTTTGTACCTTTTGCCAAAACATTTGTGAAATGATGATGCTTTGTCCAATGACTTTGAAATTTTTTGTGCTTAAACTAGACACATTCATGGTGATTTTGGTATAGAGTTTGTGAATTTATCCTTGCTGGTTTGTGAGTTATGATTTTTTGAATTAGGGTGTGACAATTTGTGTCACACCATTGTTGTCCAATTTCATTATTTTATTTACCTAGCCTATTGAACTCAATTTGGTCTGATTTTTTGCATGAACATACTTATGGATGCCTAGTTCACATGTGTTTTTGTATGGAATTTTTGATGGCATTTCCTAATTGTTTGATAATTTCTCCCCTGTTTGACCAAAATGTTGACTTTTGTAACACATGATGCCATTTGCTTTGTGAAATTCTCATACATTATTGGATGGACATGAAATTTTACATGTGATTAGTAGACATCTTAAGGTTTATCATGGTGTTAGTCCCATTCATTTATCAATTTCTATCACTGATTTATGATTTATTCAAGTTGGTGCATGTTTGGTTGACTTCTTTGAGCATGTTTGAACTTGCCCTGCCTTTCTGATTTTCATTTCCCTACTTCCCATGATCCAATTGAGTTGATATTTGACATGCTTACCATACTATGGATTGTGTTTGACCATGATTTATTTGATGATTTTTTGGAATGTTTATGATTGGTTTTGAATTAAGTCTTGCTGTTGACTTCTGTGAGCTTCCATATGCCATGCCTTGACCTATTTTGCTTATGAAATCATGATGATGAATGATATGAACATGGAACCAATTGAGTTTGTTTCTTGATTGTTTGAACTTGATTTTGGACACTTGCCACTTGCTGTTTTGACTTTCTCATCCCCTTTTGACCCTAGGCTTGTCCTAGTGGTCCTGTTGCTCATGTTTGAGTTCATTTTTTCAGGATAAGAAGCAATTGCCCAAAGAAACTTATACAAGTTGAATGAGTTTGATTTGATTATCATGACTAACTTGTTGGTTTTGTAGGTTGCTTGGCTCATGTGCCTTGAGCCTTGTGCATTGCACATTTAATTGATTGTGTGACTGTTGATCTCTATCTCTTTCTGCTTTAACTTTGACTTGTATACTGATGTTGTCTGACTGGTTTCAGGTACCTTTAGTTGCTTTTAGTTCCTTGTGAACTTTGCTTTGCTTTGCTTGAATAGAAATTTGCATTGAGGTATATTTTCTCATCTTCATGTAGTCTGGAAGACCTGGCCTGTTACTTGGCCAGGCAACTGTCTGAAGTCCTCCTTAAGAGGCAATGTTTGTGATTGTCTACAATTTGTCCTTGTATAGAGTCAAAGACCTCCTAAGTGAAGAGGCAATTGGAAGAACCCAAGGGATATGCAATCTATCCCCTGCTATTCTGTGTGTCATCTGCTTTTCTCACACCACTGTGTTGATGCATTGCAGATACAAACCCAAGATCTTGTACAATTGTACAGTTGAGTCAGTTTCAAATGTGTAGAAGGGTTTCCCCTTTCTGAACCCACACATTCTTGTCTTAAGCTCTCCCAGGCCAGGGATAAGAGCTGTGAAGTCTTATCTTCACTCACCTTTCATCTGCTTCACCTTAGCCCCTCAATGGCAAGGTTAAGAGCTAACACTACCCAGTTCCAGTGGTTTGTTTGTTGAGGTTGATATGACCCCTCGACTAAAACCTAACCTTGATTGAGCCCATTGTTTGCATATAGTGTGTGCTACTTGTGCTTGTGTGTTTGTTTGACTTGCTTCCTGTGCAAGTTAGGTTAGGTGTGGCTTGCTTCCTGTGCAAGTCATGTTTAGGATAGGCTTGCTTCCTGTGCAAGTTAGCTAGAAACCTTAACTTAGGGATGATTTTGCATGACAACATCTAGGCTCGAGTCGTAGTCTCCCTAGTGTTGTGTCTCCCTCTGTTATCTGGTTAGGCTAGTCCTTTTTCCCTGCGTAGGGGAACTACGTCGCCCTGATCCTCATACCAGATGAGGTACGTAGGCAGGAGATGAGCTGATCTCTCCGGGCGCCCTTTTTCTTTTTCCACCTTTTGTCTTCAACCCCTCTGTGTGTGTTGTTGTGTGCTTGGAAGCTGGTGTAAGTCCATCGAGTGGCATTCGGGTTCCAGTGTGGTTTTGTTTGGTTCGGATGCTGATGTAAGTCCAGTGATTGGCATTCAGGCTCCACGTTTGCCTTTGCCTGTGTTTGTTTGTGTGCGTGTTAGCCGAGCTACGAATGCTCTGATTCTTCTTCGTCCAAGAAGATACGTATGCATAGGATGCGACATCCTAGCGAGCATGTGTCGTTTCCCCAGTCCGAACTACTTCGACTCTGATGTCTATGCCTGATAGACTAAGTAGGCCCAGGAGGCGGTATCCTGCCGAGTCAGTCTTGTCTGTTTTCTTGTGTCTCTTTCAGCCAGTTTGTGTGAGTGTGTGAGCAGTGTTTTAGCAACCATTTTCCTTCCTATTGTGCGTGGATCCCGTCGAGTACGACGGATGCGTAGGGGTGCTAATACCTTCCCTTCGCATAACCGACTCCCGATCCCATTCTCTTTGGTCGCGAGACCATGCTTTTTCCAGGTTTACTCTGAGCGTTTCCTTTCCCTCTTTTGGGATAAATAACGCACGGTGGCGGCTCTGTTGTTCTTGTTTTCCCGCCGGTTTTTCGCGTAATGCGACAGCTGGCGACTCTGCTGGGGAGCTGAGAAGTTGACCTCTTGCTGGTCCATCTTCCCTGAGCGAGTCTCTCCTAGCGCTCTCTAGGTTAGGGCTTTGGTTGTTTTGTGCTGTTATTTATTGCATTCATTGTATATATGTGCATTTATTGTTTGCATTTATTGTTTGCATTAATGTTTGCATTCATTCATATTCATCTGCTGGTTGTGTTGTGTTTCTGTGTTTGGGGTGGGAGTTACTCGAGGTAAAAGGCCCAATACCCAGGCTATGAGTGAAATCTAGGAAACCTAGGAATAGAGTGATTCATGGGAAGCGGGTGGTGTACGCCACTTAGCGGAACATTGATATCACGAGCAGTTCAGACCCTGGTAGGATATTATCGGTGTATACATCGGGTGTGCACAGGATGATATTCTGCGAAAGGTTATTTATGTTGCGTTTCTCTCGACCTTACCCTGGCCTAGATGACACCCGTGAGTGGGGGGATTGATCATTTTAACAGGTACAGTTGGTGACTCCCGGTACTGTTGGTGACTATGAATTCTGGACATTTGTTTCTGGGCGCCGAAGGTTCGACCCTAGTATTGATCAGAGGGTTCCGTTTATTTCGGATCCCTGGGCTGAATTTGAGGGTACTCGCTCAGATAGTGTTTTGGCTCTTCAGAATGGGTTCAGATGCCAGGTGATCAGATTGACCTTGGGTTTCAGAGGAATTGTGACTCCGAGTTCAAGCCAAAGCTCCGATCCGGTGTTATGAGACGCACAACCTGCCAGTCTTGGCTCCATCATTTGCATCATAGCATGTTTATTTTCCAAAAAAATAATAATAATAGTGCATGAAAAAGAAAAAAAGTTAACTCGCATATGCATATCCTTTTCAGGATCATTCATGATAAAATAGCATCCGCATCATACGCATATCATGCACATATGATCCTTGCATTACAGACATGTTTTAGGGACAAGACATCTCACTTCGGTTCTTGACTGAGACAGGATTGCTGACCGCCGACCGCATTGTTACTCAACCAGACTCAATCATCAGAAGATTATGGATCAGGTTCAAGCAGAATTGGCCGAGATGAGGGCAAACATGGCCCAGTTCATGACAACGATGCAAGGAGTTGTTCAGGGGCAAGAGGAGCTGCGTGCCTTAGCCCAGAGACTGGAAGCCGTGATTCCACCAGTCCACCGTGCTTCACCAGTGGGTGTACCCGTTCATGAGAATGCTGCTGTCACTATTCTCGTCAATGATTATGCCGTGGGTGATGAGTTGAGGGGGATCAGAATCAGTGAACAGCCTCTTGCTGCAGAGACTGTTAATGTCAGAGCAACCCGCGCTCCGGTTCGCCATCCTGGCTCTTCAAGTTCTTCCGGTTCTAAGAAGCTATATTCTGGGGCACCCAAAAGGGGAGAAAGTGAAACAAATGATGTGCACCGTCGGAGGAGTGCAAACAGAGGAGAGAATCGTCAGGCTGTTGCTGTGACTATTCCAGCAACTCAACCTCAACAATAGCAGAGAAGGCCAACTCAGCAATATCAGCATCAACAACATCGTCCTCAGCAGCAGGCTTCCCAGCAAGCCAATGCGAGTAATGAGAGGAAGAAGATCATTTTTGATCCAATCTCCATGTCCTACGCCGAACTGTATCCCTCTCTGTTATAGCGGAACTGGATTACTCCCAGAGACCCGCCGGCTATACCCGTCAACCCTCGATGGTGGTATAGGCCTGAGCAACATTATGTGTATCATTCGGGTGCTCCTGGTCATGACATGGATAGTTGCTTTCAGTTGAAGATGAAGGTTCAAGACCTCGTGAGGTCAGGTATTCTGAACTTTGAAGACTTGGGTCCCCGTGGTAATCAAGCCTGAAGATAACAAGTCCTGGGCTGGCGCCGACTTTTCTTCAGAAGGGTTGTTCAGAAAGCAGAAACTGCTGATGCAGAGATACTGATAGTTGTCATCCTCGGTGGGATCTATCACAATTGGGTCACTGTGGGCTTTCCTACAGTTGTTCATAAGTCAGAGTAACAATCACTTTGTTTAAAAACCCTTCTCCCATGCCAAAAGGAGAAGTGATGACATTGTTGGCAACATTTTGTGCAATGATATTTTCATTCAAATAAATGCATGTTAAACATTTGTTTTTCCATTTGTTTTTCCTTTTTGCTTTTTGCATGAAATTGGTGATCACAAAAAACCCTAAAAACAAGAATAAAAGCAATCTTTTCATCTGCATAACGATTGTCTTGTTTGATTTTCAAAGTGCTTTTTATACTCAAAATCTTCATGCAGGTTGTTTCTCAAACCCATTGAACATAATGATCGGACGTCATCTCCCAATTTTGAATTCCCTGTATTCAAAGCGGAAGAAGATGATGCTTGAAGGGATTCCTGACGGTATTTCCCGACTTCTTGAGCAAGAAAAGAAGATCACACTCAGCTGCATCTCGAGAATCAGCAGAACAACCAACTGGGGCATCAAAAAAAAAATGTAAAATAAAAAAAAAAAAAAGAAGAAAAAAAAGGGTGCAAAATCAAAAGAAATCAAAAGCAAAATCAAAAGAAAAGAAAAAAGAAAATAGCACCCTCAAAGTCCCAAGTTGACTGGTGCTGAATTCGATCGAAAAGAAGAGATCAACTGCCATGTGTCATGGTCAGTTATATCAGCAGAGAATGAAGAAAGCATTCGATAAGAAGGTCAAGCCTCGTGTGTTCCGAGAAGGTGACCTCGTGCTCAAGAAAGTCTTGTCTTTCGTGCCCGATTCCAGGGGCAAGTGAATCCCAAGCTATGAAAGTCCATGTGTTGTCAAGAGAGCCTCTTCAGGCAATGTTTTGACACTTACAACAATGGATGGAAGTTCACTCGTCCTGTGAATCCCGATGCAGTCAAGAAATACTTCACCTAAAAAAAAAAGCAAAACAGCTCGCTAAGTCGAACACCCCAAAGGGCGACTTAGGCAAAAAAGGAGCGTCTCGGTGGATTGAAAACCCGAAAGGGCGATCCAGGCAAAAGTCAGAGACATTGAAAAAAAGAATTTGCATCCCGCTGGATTGATCACCTCACACTGGGGCAATCTAGGAAAAAATTAGGGATTTGGCAAGTAACTGCATCTTGACAAGACTGTGCTCTATATCTGTCATCCGTCAGGGATTCTCGATTCGTCATCGACCGAAGCTCCGAATACATCGAAAATTCGGAATGGTAGAGGAAAGGTCATTATGTTCAATGTAGCCCTCTCCAATATATATCACCGATTTCAAACTTGTACAGATCTATGGAGTCTCGCCCTTTGCAGACTACCATTCCATCACATCAATTTGAGCTTTTATCCAATTATTTGCACTCTTATTTGTTTCAACTCAACAAATGTTTTGCATGTTTTTAATTGATAAAGTATCATTATTTTCAAAATAAACAAATTTTTCAAAAAAATTGTTCTTAAACAAAGTGAACATTCACGATGATGGAAGGATACTTAGGAGATCCGCAGTGCTCTCCCGAAGGTGGTATGATTACCAACAGGTAAGACAATTGTTCGTATCTCGAGCATAACTGTATCTTTTTCCTGCAGAACATCTTTTGGTTTCTCCTCAGCAAGGTTGCTCAGTGCAGTGTTGGTTGAAGTTGTTTATCTTCATGTTCCCGGCAGTACAACATTCTTCCTCCAAGTCCCTGTTAGCCCTATTGTGGGGCATCTCCAGTAGAGGATTGTTCAAGCCCTACCGTAGGGCATTCCCAGCAAGGTTGCTTTTGAAATGTTTTGTGGGACAGTTCCCCAAGCAGAGTGTTTACTGAAGACGTTAGCGTTCGTCTCTCCAGCAGAGCGGTCTTCTCCTCTCCCCGCAGGATGGTGTTGTTCCCTGATATCCCGGTTTCCAGTAGATCGCGTTTGCTCTCTGGTGTTTTGGCCTTCCCTATGGAAAAAGAGTAGTACCGGGTGGTTGATTCCTGGACCCGTGTGTTTACATGTCTGTTTGTCAGCATTCATCATACATTTTAGGTAGAATGCATACATGCATAATCATAGCATTTGGATACTCATGTTGCAGCTGTTGCCATGTATCTGCTGATTGTTGCCTCTTGCTGTTTGGTGATAAGAATCTATCCAGTAGATTTTCCCCTAGCAGATGTGGGTGTGTCTGATCTCTCCATGTAGAGCCAACCCCTTAAGCAGAAAGTGTCTATCCTTTCCTGCCATTTCCCCACTGAGATACATCCTCGTGGATGACGGTTGTTTCCGTTCCCTCCCTACACGGGATGGGTTTTCCCTATTGAGTTCTTTCCTCATTAGGATGAGTCTTGTTTCAGTCTGCCTTTTTGGATCGATCCTAAATTGGCTCCCCGTTGATTGTCTCTTGTGCTTCCCTGGGGCATAAATGAATAGTCGCTCACTAACCGGCACTCATTCATCTTATCCTCAGCGGAATTTGTTGGCTTCTACCTACGAACCGGTAGTTGTAAGTCCTATCTTTGTGGTTTTCTACCTACTAGCTGGTAGTTGTAAAATCCTACTTTCATCCCCTTGTTGGAGTTAACCCTTTGTGCTCATTCTATTGATGACTGGTTACTTTTCTGTGGCTTCTACCTACAAACCGGTAGTTGTAAGTCCTATCTTTATGGTTTTCTACCTACTAACTGGTAGTTGTAAAATCCCACTTTCCTTCCCTAGCAGAGTTAACCCTTTGTGCTCATCCTATTGATGACTGGTTACTTTTCTGTGGTTTTCTACCTACAAACCGGTATATGTAATCCCCTCTTTGCGGTATTGATATTCTTTTCCCCTCTGGATACTTGCCTTGATCAAGCAGTATTGTCCCCATTGGGTCTTCCCCTGCCTTTGGGTATTTGCTCCGAGTTAGCAACTTTATCCCTTTTTGATTGGTCATCTTTTGCATACCTAGTCCTGGTACCCTGATGCCTTTCTTTTCGGTCGTTTATCCATTTAACAACCTCCAACCCGGTTATGGATAATCTTCCATGCGAGTGTATTATCTACGTTTTGACGGCTATAGATAATATATCTCATGCGCTCTTGGGTCGAAGTCGTCCTCCCCAGTCGAGTAAGATTCGTATTCCTTTGTTCGGAATCGAATGTCCATCCTTTAACAAGTTTGTCTTTGCTCTCTTCAGGATGATGTCGGTCGACCTATCCATCTAACAACCACCAACCCGGTTATGGATAATCTACCTTGCGAGTATGTTATCTACGTTTTGATGGCTATAGATGATATATCTCATGCACTCTTTGGTCAATCTTTTGATTGTTTTCTCCAGCAGAATAAGATTCATATTCCCTATGGAATTGGATGTCCATCCTTTAACAAGATCGCTTTTCTAGCCTTCTTCAGGATGTTGAGTGTTTTGGAACACAAACCAATTCATGCTTTGGTCGGTCACCCGTTTCATACCTACAACCTGGTATTCTTGATGTTCCTGTCTGCTCGCTGTCGTGACCTTGATCCCTAGTGAGACCCCCTGCAAGTGTGTAGCCTTGCCTTGACACATGTAAATGTCAATATTCTGTTAATACCCGCGTGTGTTATTTCTTTGGTGTCAGTAAACACCATCTTTCGGTGATTTCCAGTCATGCGTAAGTGTCTGGTTTTCTTTGGTGTCGGTAAACACCATCTTTCGGTGATTTCCCAGTCATGCGTAAGTGTCTGGTCTTCTTTTGATGTCGGTAAACATCATCTTTCGATGTTCGTAACGTCATCCTCCTTCCCGAGTGAAGTGTCCTCCTCTCCGTTGGTGTCGATAAACGTCGAGTTTTTCCTATGCGTCCGTCGGCGTATAGTTGATATCTTTCCCCACAGGGTCGTCCCCAGTTAATCCTCCTCTCCGTTGGTGTCGATAAACGTCGAGTTTTTCCCAATCATCCGTTGATGATTTGGTTGTGTTCCCTCTCCCCAGCAGTAGTCCTCCTCTCCGTTGGTGTCGATAAACGTCGAGTTTTTCCCATTCGTCCGTTGACGTCTGGTTGTACTTCTCTTTTTCCCATTCATCAGTAAATGTCTGGTCGATCTTTTTGGTGTCTGTAAACATCATCTTTCGATGTCTGTAAACGTCGAGTCTTCCCATTCATCGGTAAATGTCTGGTCGATCTTTTTGGTGTCTGTAAACATCATCTTTCGATGTCTGTAAACGTCGAGTCTTCCCATTCATCAGTAAATGTCTGGTCAATCTCTTTTTGGTGTCGGTAAACATCATCTTTCGATGTCTGTAAACGTCGAGTCTTCCCATTCATCGGTAAATGTCTGGTCGATCTTTTTGGTGTCTGTAAACATCATCTTTCGATGTCGGTAAACATCGAGTCTCACCCCAGTCATCAGTAAATGTCTGGTCATTTTTGGTGTCAGTAAACACTATTGTTGCAGTGTCGGTAAACATCGAGTCTCACCCCAGTCATCGGTAAATGTCTGGTCATTTTATTTGATGTCGGTAAACATCATCTTTCGATGTCGGTAAACATCGCGTCTTTTCCTCAGTCATCGGTAAATGTCTGATAATTCCCCAGCTAGAGATCCCCAGTAGAGTCATCGGTAAATGTCCTATCTGGTTTTCGGTTACGAATATTTGTTTTTCTCTTCCCAGTAAAATTTTTCTCCATTCATCGGTAAATGTCTGGTCATTTTTGGATGTCGGTAAACATCATCTTTCGATGTCGGTAAACATCGAGTCTCATCCCAGTCATCGGTAAATGTCTGGTCATGCTTTGTTTCCTTATTAATAAAATCAAGACCCCCAGAAGTCGTCGGTAAACGTCTTGTCTGATTCCATTACAAATATATTTTGGTCCTCCCCAAGCAGAGATGCCATCGGTAAATGGCCCCGTTTCTTCGATATCGGTAAATATCGAATTCCCAGTTGTAGCAGCAATCGGTAAATGGTCTTGTTGAAGTTGATATCGGTAAATGTCAAGTTTCTTTGAAGCCACCATCGGTAAATGGTCTTGCTTCCTTTTACATCAAGTTGTTTCCCAGCAGCCATCGGTAAATGGTCTCGCTGAAGTTGATATCGGTAAATATCAAGTTTCTAGTTTTTAACCATCGGTAAATGGTTTTGCTTTTCTGAAGTTGTTTCCCAGCAGCCATCGGTAAATGGTCTCGCTGAAGTTGATATCGGTAAATATCAAGTTCTAACCATCAGTAAATGGTTTCGCTTTTCTGAAGTTGTCGTGCAGCAGTCATCGGTAAATGACGTGGTTCTTCTTGTATCATATCCAGCAGGGTGCAAATTTCTACGGTTCTTTGGTATTCAATCCCTGTTTACCCTGAAAGTCTGACAGTCGTTGCTATCATCCGTTCGGGTTCCCAGCTGATTGAATAGGGGCAGCTGTAGCACCTCAAATTTGCACCTATCATTGTACATACATTCTCATATTAGGTCATAGCATTAACTTGGTCCACTGCATAACATTGCATTGTCCCTTTTGCCCAAGTGCAAGCCATTCAGAAGAATTAGGTCAAACTGGTCAGGAGATCAGTCAAGCAAGCAAGCAAGTACAATTTCCAATGAGACAAGGCCTTAGGGTTGGTACAACATGTTCACATGACATAGGGGTCCTTTTGAAGTGTTTTGGTCAAGGTTTGATTGCTCAGAAGTCATCAGTCATGGCTCAGTTCACCAGAAACCCTAGCAAGTCAACTGTTGGTCAACTGTGCATTTAATCAGTGATTTGATGGTGGGAATTGGTTTGAGAGGGTTCATTCATGTCCATATAAGCCTCATAGAACATGTCAAGCATCATCATGGAAGAATTTGAAGCCAGACAAGAAATTTCCAAAAATAGAAAGTTGACCTGTAATTGGAATTTGCCAAAAATGGAAAGTCTTGATCCTCAAACTTACATCATGATACAAGCTTCAAATGAATTTTTTCCCAACATGAAAGTTGAAGATCTTGTTCTCCCATTTCCAAAAAGTCCAAGAACACTCAATTCCCATGTATGGTTGGCATGTTATGATCAAATCATTTTCAGAAATTTTTGAACTTCAAAGAGGCATATCTTCCAAACCATTCGGCCAAATTGGGTGGGGTTTTTTGCTACAAGTCACATTTGATGCCCTCTTTCCAAATATGTCATCACAATTTACCAAAAGTTCACCAATCAAAATGGCATTTTTGAACTAGCATGAATTAATTCAAGTGAGGTGGAAAAATGACTTTCTAAATAACCACTTCCAGCCATTTCTACCAATTGGAAAAGTTCTGAAATGATATTTTGGATTTGTATTAAGCCCAAGTTCGAGCTGTGGCCATGCACATGCACCACTTAAGTGGAATTTCACAATTTTGTCAAAACATGTCATTTAACCAAATTTGGATTACCACCTAAACTAATCATGCGTAGAACCTTAAACAGCATACATATATTGCATTTTCTGCTGAAACCAATCCTAGCAGCCACACATTCAAGACAGAAAATTCATTTCTCTCAAAAAACCATCATTTCCTTCATTTTGATTTTTCTGCTAAAAACTCAAAGGAGCACGATTCTTGCTTGGTTGCTTCATCATTCAACATCTTTTTGGAAGCCATTTGGAGCCTTGTTTCCCAGCTGTAACATCATCTTCCAGCTCTGTTTCATCAAGAACACTCCAATGGCAGATCTTGTTCTGAGCCATTCCAAGCTTTGCTGAGCTGAACTTCTCCAACCATTCATCAATACCAACTACAAGGAGCATCTGTTTCGATCATTGGAGGCCAAACAACCATTGTAGCTCAACTGTTCTTCAATCTTGGTAAGATTTCGAACCTCTCATTTTCCAAACCATGCTATGCTTTAACTAGGTCTTGTTATGCTGGTCATTTTGAAACTTAAATCATTGAAAATGGTTGGCTATTCTGAAAGTTATGCTGATTTAAAGGTTGTTGCTCCAATATGTTTTTGTTTGGTTCATGATGTTTGGCTTGATTTAATGTGAATGGTGGTTGGATTCGTGTTATTCATGCTTAGATGTATCGATTGGTGTGATTAATTTCATTTTCTGGGCCAAAATTATTTCACGATTGGATGGAGATGATGAAGGTCTGCTGTGCTGTTCATAAACCCTAAAGCATTTCCAGATTTTCTGTTTTTTGAACGCGTTCTGCATGGTTGTACTATTCCATTAGCATGTAGCCAATCATCACGTGCCACGCCTTCCACTTATGCGCACCGTTTCATTAAAACTTCACCAGAATTACAAGTATGCCACCGGTCGTGACCCTTGTCCTATTAAATCATGTTTATTACAATTATTTCTTCAATAGTTATTCCATTTTGATGCTCACCTTCCAAAAATCATAGCATCTTCATCTTTGATCCAAAATTCATGAAACTTTTTGCATTTTGTTCATCTCAATCTCTACTTATTTATCATGATTTTTTCCTGAATTTTTTGATGAATAGATTTTTAATGGTGCTAGGGTTTGTGACATGTGCTCATATTTTGTACCTTTTGCCAAAACATTTGTGAAATGATGATGCTTTGTCCAATGACTTTGAAATTTTTGTGCTTAAACTAGACACATTCATGGTGATTTTGGTATAGAGTTTGTGAATTTATCCTTGCTGGTTTGTGAGTTATGATTTTTTGAATTAGGGTGTGACAATTTGTGTCACACCATTGTTGTCCAATTTCATTATTTTATTTACCTAGCCTATTGAACTCAAATTGGTCTGATTTTTTGCATGAACATACTTATGGATGCCTAGTTCACATGTGTTTTTGTATGGAATTTTTGATGGCATTTCCTAATTGTTTGATAATTTCTCCCCTGTTTGACCAAAATGTTGACTTTTGTAACACATGATGCCATTTGCTTTGTGAAATTCTCATACATTATTGGATGGACATGAAATTTTACATGTGATTAGTAGACATCTTAAGGTTTATCATGGTGTTAGTCCCATTCATTTATCATTTGCTATCACTGATTTATGATTTATTCAAGTTGGTGCATGTTTGGTTGACTTCTTTGAGCATGTTTGAACTTGCCCTGCCTTTCTGATTTTCATTTCCCTACTTCCCATGATCCAATTAAGTTGAAATTTGACATGCTTACCATACTATGGTTTGTGTTTGACCATGATTTATTTGATGATTTTTTGGAATGTTTATGATTGGTTTTGAATTAAGTCTTGCTGTTGACTTCTATGAGCTTCCATATGCCATGCCTTGACCTATTTTGCTTATGAAATCATGATGATGAATAATATGAACATGGAATCAATTGAGTTTGTTTCTTGATTGTTTGAACTTGATTTTGGACACTTGCCACTTTCTGTTTTGACTTTCTCATCCCCTTTTGACCCTAGGCTTGTCCTAGTGGTCCTGTTGCTCATGTTTGAGTTCATTTTTTCAGGATAAGAAGCAATTGCCCAAAGAAACTTATACAAGTTGAATGAGTTTGATTTGATTATCATGACTAACTTGTTGGTTTTGTAGGTTGCTTGGCTCATGTGCCTTGAGCCTTGTGCATTGCACATTTAATTGATTGTGTGACTGTTGATCTCTATCTCTTTCTGCTTTAACTTTGACTTGTATACTGATGTTGTCTGACTGGTTTCAGGTACCTTTAGTTGCTTTTAGTTCCTTGTGAACTTTGCTTTGCTTTGCTTGAATAGCAATTTGCCTTGAGGTATATTTTCTCATCTTCATGTAGTCTGGAAGACCTGGCCTGTTACTTGGCCAGGCAACTGTCTGAAGTCCTCCTTAAGAGGCAATGTTTGTGATTGTCTACAATTTGTCCTTGTATAGAGTCAAAGACCTCCTAAGTGAAGAGGCAATTGGCAGAACCCAAGGGATATGCAATCTATCCCCTGCTATTCTGTGTGTCATCTGCTTTGCTCACACCACTGTGTTGATGCATTGCAGATACAAACCCAAGATCTTGTACAATTGTACAATTGAGTCAGTTTCAAATGTGTAGAAGGGTTTCCCCTTTCTGAACCCACACATTCTTGTCTTAAGCTCTCCCAGGCCAGGGATAAGAGCTGTGAAGTCTTATCTTCACTCACCTTTCATCTGCTTCACCTTAGCCCCTCAATGGCAAGGTTAAGAGCTAACACTACCCAGTTCCAGTGGTTTGTTTGTTGAGGTTGATATGACCCCTCGACTAAAACCTAACCTTGATTGAGCCCATTGTTTGCATATAGTGTGTGCTACTTGTGCTTGTGTGTTTGTTTGACTTGCTTCCTGTGCAAGTTAGGTTAGGTGTGGCTTGCTTCCTGTGCAAGTCATGTTTAGGATAGGCTTGCTTCCTGTGCAAGTTAGCTAGAAACCTTAACTTAGGGATGATTTTGCATGACAACATCTAGGCTCGAGTCGTAGTCTCCCTAGTGTTGTGTCTCCCTCTGTTATCTGGTTAGGCTAGTCCTTTTTCCCTGCGTAGGGGAACTACGTCGCCCTGATCCTCATACCAGATGAGGTACGTAGGCAGGACATGAGCTGATCTCTCCGGGCGCCCTTTTTCTTTTTCCACCTTTTGTCTTCAACCCCTCTGTGTGTGTTGTTGTGTGCTTGGATGCTGGTGTAAGTCCATCGAGTGGCATTCGGGTTCCAGTGTGGTTTTGTTTGGTTCGGATGCTGATGTAAGTCCAGTTGGCATTCAGGCTCCACGTTTGCCTTTGCCTGTGTTTGTTTGTGTGCGTGTTAGCCGAGCTACGAATGCTCTGATTCTTCTTCGTCCAAGAAGATACGTATGCATAGGATGCGACATCCTAGCGAGCATGTGTCGTTTCCCCAGTCCGAACTACTTCGACTCTGATGTCTATGCCTGATAGACTAAGTAGGCCCAGGAGGCGGTATCCTGCCGAGTCAGTCTTGTCTGTTTTCTTGTGTCTCTTTCAGCCAGTTTGTGTGAGTGTGTGAGCAGTGTTTTAGCAACCATTTTCCTTCCTATTGTGCGTGGATCCCGTCGAGTACGACGGATGCGTAGGGGTACTAATACCTTCCCTTCGCATAACCGACTCCCGATCCCATTCTCTTTGGTCGCGAGACCATGCTTTTTCCAGGTTTATTCTGAGCGTTTCCTTTCCCTCTTTTGGGATAAATAACGCACGGTGGCGGCTCTGTTGTTCTTGTTTTCCCGCCGGTTTTTCGCGTAATGCGACACCAAGCTCACTAGTCCCACTCATTTGAGACCTAGTGACTCACTCACTAATTCCTCACCATGGGAATTAGCTACCACCCCAAGGGCTATGCTATGCACGTTAATCACCTAGCATGCAAACATCAACAACAATCCACAATAATTCACTCACTAATTCCTCACCATGGGAATTAGCTACCACCATAAAGGCCACATTATGCACACTAAATCACCTAGCATACACACATCAACAACAATCCACAATGGACATATGCTCACACTCTAAGCCATAAACAGTCCATCCACAATTGCATACATAATAGATATATTCACAACATTATGCACACCATCACACATCATCAATATCATTATCACAGAATCATGTTATGTCATGCCACATAAACAATCACAGTATTAGCACACTCTACTAATACCTACCCTGCTCAAAACAACGGGAAATCGATCCCTCCTATATCATACACCAATATAGGCCAATCATCAATTGTTCACAATATTTAAAATATCAGTTTTTCTACTTTTCAAATAGTGTTAACCGGTTAACGCCCTGGGTTAACCGGTTAACGCGAACAGAACACGCTTCCTGGCACATTTTAACAGTGTTAACCGGTTAACACCCTGGGTTAACCGGTTAACGCAAGACAGACAGCAATATTTCCCAATTCATAACAGTGTTAACCGGTTAACACCCTGGGTTAACCGGTTAACGCAAGACAGAAAGCTGTTCCTGCGCTAACACGAAGCAGAATGCAGAATTCTCCGCATTTTCCGCCGTTGGAGGACTTCCGGACCTCCGATTCCAATTCCGTAAAAAGCTACACGTTTGGATTATCACAACCCACCCAAATATAGATTCAATTACAGCTTTAACATAACTTATTCATCACAATTTTTCAGCACTCATCATCCCAATTAGGGTCAATTCAACGGCTTATTACTACCCATTACATGTTAACCCATAATACCCATTAAGCGACGATAAACCCCCCTTACCTGAGTTAATCCAGCAATCCTTTAGCTTCAAGCTCTTCCTTCTTCAACCTTCTTCTCCTGCTCTTCCTCTTTGCCCTTCTCTCACTTTCTGTCGCTTCTCTGATTTTCACGTGAAAAACCCTTTTTACCAAATGGAACTCTTTATATATATTCCAACTTATTATTCCAATAATAATCCAATTATTTAATTAAATTAATAAATATACTATTAACTTAATTTAAATAATTATCATATTTTATCGGGGTGTTACAACTCTCCCCCATTAAAAGAGTTTTCGTCCTCGAAAACATACCTCAAGCGAATAACTCTGGATAAGACTCCTTCATCTGACTCTCAAGTTCCCAAGTGACATTGCCACCTGCTGGTCCTCCCCAAGCTAACTTCACCAAAGCAATCTCTTTACCCCGCAACTGCTTCAACTCTCGATCCTCTATCCTCATAGGTGATGTTTCAACAGTCAGGAATGTACCTCCTCAATTGAGACACATGAAAAACCTCATGCAAATTCGCAAGTGACGGCGGTAAAGCGATACGATAGGCTACCTCCCCTATCCTCTCCAAAATCTGATAAGGACCAATAAATCGAGGTGTCAACTTCTTCGACTTCAAAGCTCGACCAACCCCAGTTATCGGAGTAACACGAAGAAACACATCATCTCCCTCTTGAAACTCAAGTGACTTCCTCCTCTTGTCGTGATAACTCTTCTGACGACTCTGAGCAATCCTCATCTTCTCCTGAATCATCTTAATCTTTTCCGTAGTTTGTTGCACAATCTCCGGTCCAACCACAGCACTCTCACCGGACTCATACCAACATAAAGGTGTCCGACATCTCCTACCATACAAAGCTTCAAACGGTGCCATACCAATGCTCGAATGAAAACTATTGTTGTAGGTAAACTCAATCAAAGGTAAATAACAATCCCAAGCACCTCCCTTTTCCAAAACACAAGCCCTCAAAAGATCCTCCAGTGACTGAATCGTCCTCTCAGTCTGACCATCAGTCTGCGGATGATATGCAGAACTCAATCTCAACTTAGTTCCCAAAGCCCTTTGCAAACCTTCCCAGAACTTCGATGTAAATCTAGGATCTCTGTCCGAAACAATACTCGACGGAATACCATGCAAACTTACAATTTTCTCAATATACAACTCAGCTAATCTCTCTAACGGATAATCCATTCTGATCGGAATGAAATGAGCCGATTTTGTCAATTTGTCAACAATCACCCAAATAGCTTCAAAATTCTTAATTGTCCTCGGTAAACCAGAAACAAAATCCATACTGATACTATCCCACTTCCACTCTGGAATAGCCAACGGTTGCATTAGCCCAGACGGCTTCTGATGCTCAATCTTTGACTTCTAACAAGTCAAACAAGAATAACAAAACTCGCAATTTCTCTTTTCATTCCCGGCCACCAAAATAACTTTTTCAAATCATGATACATCTTCGTAGCCCCAGGATGAATACTCAAACCACTACGATGTCCTTCCTCAAGAATACTCTTCTTAAGTTCGGTAACATCCGGAATACACACCCGATTACCAAATTTCAAAACACCATTCTCATCAACTCTGAATTCACCACCTTGACCTTGATTCACTAGAGTCAACTTATCAACCAAAAGCACATCGGATTTCTGACCCTCTCTAATCTCATCCAGAATACCACTCGTTAACTTCAACATTCCCAATTTAACACTATTGTGAGTACTCTCACACACCAAACTCAAGTCTCTAAACTGCTCAATTAAGTCCAATTCCTTAACCATTAACATAGACATATGCAATGATTTCCGACTCAATGCATCAGCCACTACGTTTGCTTTACCCGGATGGTAATTCAAACCAAAGTCATAATCCTTCAGAAACTCTAACCATCTCCTCTGTCTCATATTCAGCTCTTTCTGATCAAACAAATACTTTAAACTTTTATGGTCACTGAAAACCTCAAATCTTGACCCGTACAAGTAATGCCTCCATAACTTCAGAACAAATACCACAGCTGCCAACTCTAAATCGTGTGTCGGATAGTTCCTCTCATTAACCTTCAGTTGTCTCGAAGCATAAGCTACAACCTGCTTATTCTGCATCAAAACACCACCCAAACCCAACAATGAAGCATCACAGTAAACCTCAAATGGTTCCGACGGACTTGGTAATATCAGAATAGGAGCAGTAGTCAACCTTCTCTTTAATTCTTGGAAACCTTCTTCACATTTTGAGTCCCAAATAAATGCTTGCCCCTTTCTAGTCAACATCGTCAACGGTAACGCCAACTTAGAAAATCCCTCAATGAATTTCCTATAATAACCTGCAAGTCCAAGAAAACTCCTTATCTCAGAAACTGACTTCGGAGCTTCCCACTTAGATACCGCTTCTATCTTAGAAGGATCAACAGCAACACCACCTCTTGAAACCACATGACCAAGAAAACTAACCTCTTCTAACCAAAATTCACACTTGGACAGTTTAGCAAATAACTTCTTTTCTCGTAGAACTCCTAAAACCACTCTCAAATGTTCAGCATGCTCTTCTTCAGATTTCGAATACACCAAAATATCGTCAATAAACACCACAACAAACTTGTCTAGGTAGGGATGGAAAATCCTATTCATATACTCCATAAATACTCCAGGCGCATTAGTCACACCAAAAGGCATTACAGAATACTCATAATGTCCATACCTTGTTCTGAAAGCAGTCTTCTGAATATCCTCAGTTTTCACACGTATCTGATGATAACCTGATCTCAAATCTATTTTGCTGAACACACTCGCACCAACCAACTGATCCATCAAAACATCAGTCCTCGGCAAAGGATACCGATTCTTGATCGTCACTTTATTCAGTTTCCTGTAGTCCACACACAATCTCATAGTACCTTCTTTCTTCTTAACCAATAACACTGGTGCACCCCACGGTGACACACTCGGACGAATAAATTTCTTATCCAACAAATCTTCCAGCTGACTCTTCAACTCAGTTAACTCAACAGCAGACATACGGTACGGAGCCATCGACACCGGCCTAGTACCATGTACCAAATCAATCGAGAACTCAACTTCACGCTCTGGCGGTAATTCATTCACTTCTTCCGGAAACACATCAGGAAAATCACACACCACGGCTAGATCGCAAATCACCAGTTTATCTTTAGCCTCCAAAGTCGCTAACAGCATAAACAACTCTGCCCCATCTGTTACTGCCTCATTCACCTGCCTTGCTGATAGAAACAAACTCTTTCCTTCCTCAATCTCAGGAAAGATCACAGTCTTATCAAAACAGTTGATAGAAACTTGGTTAAACACCAACCAGTTCATACCCAGGATAACATCAATCTGCACTAGTGGAAGACACACGAGGTCCATCCCAAAGTCTCTACCAAAAATACTCAAAGGGAAATTTAAACAAACTGAAGTAGTAGTCACTGAATCCTTCGCAGGAGTATCAATCACCATACTCCCATGCATCTCAGATATCTCTAATTTAAGTTTCACAGCATAATCCAAAGATATAAAGAAATGAGTCGCACCTGTGTCAATAATAGCTACAAGAGGAAAGCCATTAATATAACACGTACCTCGGATCAAACGATCATCTGCAGAAGTCTCAGAACCCGATAAAGCAAAGACCTTGCCTCCCGACTGGTTCTCTCTCTTCGGCTTATGACACTGTGGACTGATATGACCCACCTCTCCACAGTTGAAACAAGTCACAGTCTTCAACCGGCACTCTGCAGCCAAGTGACCACCTTTTCCACACTTAAAACACTTCTTCTCAGTACTGGTACACTCATGGATACGATGTCCAGCCTGACCACATCTGAAACACTTAGCAGGGGCATTGGAGTCTCCCCCACTAGGTCTCCTCATCCCACTCTGTCTCTGGAAACCTTTGCCAGCTGCATACGGTTTCCCACGATCATTTTGATTCTTGCCTTTCCTATCAACCCTCTACTGATAGCCCTCCGCTCTGGCCTTGGTATCCTGTTCATAAATCCTGCAACAGTCAACCAAGTCAGAAAACACTCTAATCCGCTGATACCCAATAGCCTGCTTGATCTCGGGACATAACCCGTTCTCAAACTTCACACATTTTGAAAATTCCCCAGTAGCCTCATCATAGGGAGTGTAATACTTTGACAGCTCTGTAAACTTAGCAGCATACTCAGTAACAGACCGGTTGCCCTGCTTCAATTCTAAGAACTCTATCTCTTTCTTTCCTCTGACATCCTCTGGAAAGTACTTCCTCAGGAATCTCTCTCTGAACACCGCCCAAGTGATCTCATTCCCAGCAGCTTCCAACTCAGTGCGGGTAGCAACCCACCAATCATCTGCTTCCTCAGACAGCATATGCGTACCGAACCTGACCTTCTGGTTATCGGCACACTCAGTCACTCGGAAGATCCTCTCGATCTCCTTCAACCGCTTCTGAGCACCATCTGGATCGTATGCTCCCTTAAACATTGGAGGATTGTTCTTCTGGAACTCAGTTGACGAGTAGCTCCCAGTCCCACAACATTCGGATTTCCTCCAAGTACTCCAGCTAGCATACCCAAAGCCTCAGCAATCGCAGCATCATCTCTACCTCTTCCAGCCATCTCTATTCTGAAAACCCAACAAGCTAAAACAATAAGTACTGATAGGGTTACACAACACCTATCACGTACAGGGAAACAGAATAATTACGACTCGACTCGACCGACTATGCTCTGATACCACTAATGTAACACCCTTCTAAAATACCCCAATAATCAATTAATTCAACAAAATATAAATCAGAGTAGATATGCAATTTAAGGGTGTCACACTTGACACTTCACACCATGTTCCAAATTAACTCGTCATGCTCATTTATTCATCAAAATAAACCTTTGCATAATTCGCAGCGGATAGAAATCTAATCAACATGCAAAACATGTAACACATTACATGTAAACTGTTCAACAACAAACAAATAAAACAAGGTAAAACATCCCGTCCCGATGTTACATCTACCAGAGCATGACCCACTAAGGAACTACACTAGACTCCAAGCACTAGCTTCTACTCAATCACTGCTCGTTACCTGAAACATAGTTGTAAGGGTGAGTTCCTCAATCGATATAATAAGCATTATAAAATATCATGTAATTCTAAGTAAATTAACGCATTTCATCACCCTAATCATATCACACATTCAGTAACGACAACATCAACTCATACTCAACATAAACATCAAAACACACGTATAATATTGGAACACATCCATTCATATTATACACAATACATACATTATGCAATGAGACTCCATGCATGCGGTACCGACTATTCGTGAACATATAGTTCAACCTCACCGATCAAATCCAGATACGGCTACCAAGCTCACTAGTCCCACTCATTTGAGACCTAGTGACTCACTCACTAATTCCTCACCATGGGAATTAGCTACCACCCCAAGGGCTATGCTATGCACGCTAATCACCTAGCATGCAAACATCAGCAACAATCCACAATTATTCACTCACTAATTCCTCACCATGGGAATTAGCTACCACCATAAAGGCCACATTATGCACGCTAAATCACCTAGCATGCACACATCAACAACAATCCACAATGGACATATGCTCACACTCTAAGCCATAAACAGTCCATCCACAATTGCATACATAATAGATATATTCACAACATTATGCACACCATCACACATCATCAATATCATTATCACAGAATCATGTTATGTCATGCCACATAATCAATCACAGTATTAGCACACTCTACTAATACCTACCCTGCTCAAAACAACGGGAAATCGATCCCTCCTATATCATACACCAATATAGGCCAATCATCAATTGTTCACAATATTTAAAATATCAGTTTTTCTACTTTTCAAACAGTGTTAACCGGTTAACGCCCTGGGTTAACCGGTTAACGCGAACAGAACACGCTTCCTGGCACATTTTAACAGTGTTAACCGGTTAACACCCTGGGTTAACCGGTTAATGCAAGACAGACAGCAATATTTCCCAATTCATAACAGTGTTAACCGGTTAACACCCTGGGTTAACCGGTTAACGCAAGACAGAAAGTTGTTCCTGCGCTAACACGAAGCAGAATGCAGAATTCTCCGCATTTTCCGCCGTTGGAGAACTTCCGGACCTCCGATTCCAATTCCGTAAAAAGTTACACGTTCGGAAAATCACAACCCACCCAAATATAGATTCAATTACAGCTTTAACATAACTTATTCATCACAATTTTTCAGCACTCATCATCCCAATTAGGGTCAATTCAACGGCTTATTACTACCCATTACATGTTAACCCATAATACCCATTAAGCGACGATAAACCCCCCTTACCTGAGTTAATCCGGCAATCCTTTAGCTTCAAGCTCTTCCTTCTTCAACCTTCTTCTCCTGCTCTTCCTCTTTGCCCTTCTCTCACTTTCTGTCGCTTCTCTGATTTTCACGTGAAAAACCCTTTTTACCAAATGGAACTCTTTATATATATTCCAACTTATTATTCCAATAATAATCCAATTATTTAATTAAATTAATAAATATACTATTAACTTAATTTAAATAATTATCATATTTTATCGGGGTGTTACAACTTCTCTTGGTCTCGCCAAAGTCTAAGGTGACACATGATCAGAAGACAATCCTGAGGACCTCATCCCTGATACCATCTTCAACTCCAATCTCCAGTTGAACCCCGTTCTCCAGAACATGCCCCGCACTTCCCTTTCTCCATTTGAACCTCGCTCTCCAGAAAATGCCATGCACTTCCCTTTCTCCATTTGAACCTCGATCTTCGCGCTGATCGCGTAACGTCCTCTGATCTTCATTTCCATCTCCGCCCGACGGAATCTCTTCCTCCAATATCGCACTACTGGGGAATATTGTTGATTCAGAATCACGATGCTGAACTCCTCAGAGTAACATCTTCATCATCCGGCGAAACCAATCCTCAAACGGTAACCACGGCTTGAGTCGAATTTATACTTGCAACGCTGATCTTCCAACAAGCGAAACCAATCCTCAAACGGTAACCAATGGCTTGAGACTAGTTTATGCTTGCAATGATGATGCATGATTTGTTTTACAACGTAATGCTCCAGAACCATGGAAATGCTACGCAATTAGCTATGCAATATGTTATGATCTTCTAAATGATGAATGCATAAAAAAGTATCCCCCTCAAGGGACTCTACTGGGAAGCTCGAGGCACTCTGCTGAGGAGCTTGATACCACTCCAATCTCCACCCTGTTGGGGGAATAGCACTGTCGCTTGAGAAAGGACAACCCTCAACAGGGATGAACTCCACTGAACCCGATCCGCTTGGGGACTTCGCTGGGAAACAGCTACCAACGCACTCTGCGGGGAAAACAGCAATCTTCGACTTGCTGGGGAAATAACAACCTCCACCCTGCTAGGGAAACAACCTCAGGCCTGGTTGTCGAAGAAACACCGACCTCGAACCTGCTGGGGAGAACAACAACCTTCAGGCCTGGCTGCCTAAGAAACATCGATCTCGAATATGCTGGGGAGATACGGCATATCTGAAACGGAACACCTGTCGACTCGTCGAACACTGGCATTCACTATTTAACCACAGTGTCAGCTTTCCACTTTTGAGAGCTCTCAGACTCGTCTGGACTTTTCTGATTCATCACCTGGATTTCTTGACTTCTCCGTACTCTACGGAGATCGAACCCCTCAAATTGGTATCAACTTTCCAATTCTTCAGACTTTGAAGAGTCTTCTTGATTAATCCTCCAGGATCGTCGCACGTTCTTCCGTCGTCTTTCACCGTTCCTCCATTCCTCGTCCCTGATTGGACTCCACGGGGATCTTTTGTCAAAAGGCTTCACATCACAACCTGCAAGTGAGTGAAAATATCTAACAGCACCTGCAAAAGAGATCGTTAGATAAAAACGTGCCCCAGGCGTGCCAGAATTTCAACACCTAGGTCACTCAACCTTCCGAATAAGATTTCAGGTTTTCAATCTTATGAACATGCATTGGAAGGGACCTCTATGTCTCAAAATGCAAAGATTCTTTATCAAAATAAACGAGTGTTTTTGCAATCAAAGCGATAATGAAAACAAAAACCAAAATTATTTGACTGAACATGCATTTATTGATTGAAAAAGGTGGCTCAAAACCGAGCAATACACATGAAGCAATTCCTGAAAAGAGGTAATTACGCACAAAAGGAAAAATCTATCCTAATGGCAATGTGAAACCGTGATCTCATCGAGTTCCAACTCGGTTACACCCCATATGTCCTCAAGACTCTCTACACTTTCTGCCTTCTAGACAAGACGCTTCCGACTGATCCCTGTCGGGGATTATCCATGTCATATCCAAAGCACAAACGATCATGCTAGACGCAGTTATTCGTTTCATTCCCTCTTTTGCCTAGACCGCCCTTTCGGGTTTTCAGTCCACCGGGATACCCTTTTTTGCCCAAGTCGCCTTTTCAGGTTTTCGACTTGCCGGGTGTACAATTTTTTCTTTCTATCCCTAATTTTTGCCCGAACCTTTTTCATTTTTTTTGGTTCTCCAGGATGCCCTTTTTTGCCTGGACTCTTTTATTCTTTTCGTCCAGCGGGTCTCTTATACGAAGTATTTTTTTTTAACTGCGTCCGCATTCACAGGGGATGGAAAATCCTCGCCATCCATGGTCATCAACAACAAGGCTCCGCCAGAGAAAACCTTCTTGACCAAGAATGGACCTTCATAGTTGGGTGTCCACTTGCCCCTACAATCGTTCTGAGGAGGAAGGATCCTTTTCAACACCAAATCTCCCACATGATATACCCGAGGTCGTACCTTTCGGTCAAAAGCACGCTTCATTTGCTGCTGGTACAACTGCCCATGACAAATGGCCGCCAGCCTCTTTTCCTCAATTAGGCTCAACTCTTCGTACCGAGTCCCTACCCACTCCGTCTCTTTCAATTTCACGTCCATCAAGACTCTCAACGACGGAGTCTGGACCTCGACTGGTAGCACGGATTCCGTCCTATACACAGCGAGAAAGGCTTTGCCTCAATAGACGCACCCAGGTTCGATACCCAGGATACAAGCTTCGTGTTCAGCCACACTGTTGTCGGTGCATTCAAATGCTAGCCGGGCAACAAAAGGAATATGGGATCCTTTCGACGTAACCAAAACAGCTCCAACTCCACTACCATTCTCATTAACGGCCCCATCAGACATCAGAATCCGTTCGGATTCAGGGTCAGGCCCCTCCTCCGGGATCGGTTCCTCACAATCTTTCGATTTGAGAACCATGATGTCCTCATCAGGGAATTCAAACTTCATCGGCTGATAATCCTCAATGGGTTGCTAGGCGAGGTAATCAGACAATACACTCCCATTGATCGCCTTTTGAGAGGTATACTGGATATCATATTCGGTTAAAATCATTTGCCATCTCGCAACCCGTCCGGTCAATGCTGGCTTCTCATGGCTGGCTTCCCAAATACATACTTGATCGGATCCATCTTGGAAATCCATAAAGTGGTATGAACCAGCATATACTGTCTTAGTCGGCGAGCAGCCTATGCCAAAGTACAACAAGTTTTCTCGAGCAGTGAATATTTTGTTTCACAGTCGGTAAACTTTTTGCTAAGGTAAATTGCATGCTCTTTTCGACCAGACTCGTCATGCTGCCCCAGTACACACCCCATAGACCCCTCGAGGACCGCCAAGTACGGAACTAACGGTCGTCCCTCCACAGAGGCATCAGAATCGGAGGCTTCTGCAAATATTCTTTTTTATTTTTTCAAATGCCGCTTGGCAATCATTATTCCACCTGACCGTTTGATCTTTTCTTAACAGCTTGAATATGGGTTCACTCGTGGCAGTTAGATGAGATATGAACCGTGAGATGCAGTTCAATCTACCTAAGAAACCACGAACCTCTTTTTCTGTTTCTCAGTTCAGGCATTTCTTCTATTGCTTTTACTTCAGCAGGATCAACCTCGATTCCTCTTTTTTTTCGCAATAAACCCCAGCAATTTACCGGACCGCACTCTGAAAGTGCACTTATTCGGATTCAACCTCAGTCTGAATTGTCTCAACCGGTCAAACAACTTGGCCAGATCCACCAGATGCCCCTCTTCTGTTTGGGACTTTGCTATCATGTCATCAACATAGCATTCAATTTCATGATGAATCATATCATGAAATAAAGTCACCATAGCTCTTTGATGCGTGGCACCGGCGTTCTTGAGACCGAATGGCATCACCTCCGCTCTTGACACTCGCCTCCTCGGTGCCCAGATTAACAATTTCAACTCGCCCCTCGTGCGGCTGAATCACCTTCTCCTCTTGTTTCAACAACCTGGCTAATTCCTCCAGCAGATCACAATCTTCTTCGCCTTCTTCTTCGGCATGATGGATCGGATTGTCGAGGTCATATGAGGGTGTAACAGGATTGTTATCAATGAGATCCGGAGAATAATGGCTTTAGAGCCGGAACGAGACAGATCAAAAGAAAGAAAAATGAAAATAACCATTGCCATTTTTATTTTATTTTAAACTGCAAAAATAAATGAAAAACAGGGAACACCGCTTTTAATGCGAAAAACATTCATTTATTAATGATGCCAAACATTGCAAAATGATGCACATGAGGTGGCCCTTACAATGGACCATTACGTTTCGGGCAAAACGTATGGCTTTCATGCAAACAGAATTGAAAAACAGAAATATTACTCTTCACGATGAGTGACAGTGATGATCTTTGAGGCCTTCCAGTTCCCTGGTACACACGGCTTTATCTACGAGTCAAGCTCACAATCACCGTCAGTCTCTTCACCCACCGCACAGACGTGATCTGAATCTTCGGCAATTACACCCACCATCACCTGACCATGCGCCGGCATGGGATTAGCATCAACATTCAGTGACAGTGTAAAATTGAGGGCTTTGGAATCCACCAAGTCCTGGACGGCATGCTTAAAAGCTTTACAACCCTCCACATTATGCCCGGGAGCACCAGAATGGAACTCACACTTGGCATTCTCATCATAGTTTACGGGCCTTTGATCTGGTCTTAACAGAGCTAACATCCTCAACTGTACCATCCCGAGATCTTTCAACTTCTTCAACAGAAGAGCATACATCATGGGTGGCTTATCAAACTGACGATTTGCCATCCTTCCTCCCACTTGGTACCCCGCTCTCTGTGTTCTATATTGAGGGGATTGATGTTGCCTTGGTACAGATTAACTACCAGCAGGAATCGTTACCGCAGCAGTATGCTGGTAGTAACAATACCCACCGTATCCTCTATGGGCATACACAGCACTCGCGTCATCCTCCTTCTTACGCTGACCATTACCAAAGGGTTTCTTCGATCCAGACGACGAAGCATTTCCTTGTATTTTCCCCTTCTTCAGCCAGCTTTCAATCCTCCCCACCTTTTCGGAGATTGCTTTCTGCTCCAAGGCGAACCCTTGCATGATGTTAATCAGCTCTCCCACCTTCTCTTTCAGCTCGAGAATGTCAGCGTTGGATGAATCCATCAGTCTGGGTTTGTTGCGTCTGGTAGGGTATTTGTGCGGACGAGCTACGTGCGAAGGAATGACTCGGTGTGTGCGAGCAATGATTCCTGAGTAAACCAAACACGTTAGATACTGACACCTGCAAAACAGAAGACAGGTTATTATGACTCACGCATGCATGCAGTGTCTATCCGTATGAGGAACATTCTGTCCTTCGATCCTGGTTTCATCGAGACGGATAAAAATTCGATAATAACATTCTGTAATCAAGATGTGTCTCAACCAGAATCTCAATCGAGAATGTACCCTGAGTATGGATAGACATGGGTTAGATGCAGATGAATGCAAAATGGGAATGATGCAGATGCATGAATGTAAATCACTGGTGCCATCCTCCAAGTCATCTGAAGATCAACTGTACTGAATTCCGGTCTCTGAACGGATCACAACCATCTGAAATACTGAGTAACCACAAATCCGACTTGGGGTTCCAAAATAAACGGAACGGAGGATATACCACCATCATCACTGGAGAACCACTGGTCTGATAACAACAAGCTCCTATGAACCAACCCAGGGAATCCTGAAATAAACGGATCCCCACTGATAAATACCACGGACAGAACTCCGGCGTGTCAGAAATAAATCCATAAATCCGACTTATAAATAGGACCCAATAGTCACCATCAGAAAGTCACCACCAGGACATGCATCTGTAAGAAATCAACCCTCCCCTCACAGGTGAATTCTAATAAAGTCATCCTAAGGCGGATAATGGTCTCGACAATCGGACAAGATACTCAATGGGTTTGCCCTTTCGGGTGTGCCGCTGCAGCTCTCATAAGATCGTCTAAACCAAAGATCCAGGAAAGAACGATCACCAAAGTCAACAGCTCAAAAGAGGTAACCCAACCAAAGTGGACTACTCCATCCGAAAGAGCTCTCTCAGATGAACCTCGTCCGGCTTGTGGTATGTCACGTCGCAACAACATGCTGATCCAACATGTGAGGAGACGTGAGACCACACTAATCCTAGGTGTATACTCGGGCCTGGGTTTTAGCCCCACTCAGAACACCCACCCAAAATAAGAGGAACCAAACCTGTACAGAGTCCAGCACAATGATAATATGATGCATGCAAACATATATGCAAATATATACAGTCACAGTATAATAATCATGAATGCAATAAATAGAGCAGCAAAAGCAACCAAAACTATCCTAGAGAGCGCTAGGATTGACTCGCTTAGGGAAGATGGACCAGCAAGAGGTCAACTTCTATAGTCCCCAGTGAAGTCGCCAGCTATCGCAACGCGAAAAAACAACCGGCGGGAAAAAAAACAAAACAAACAGAGCCGTCACCGTGTGTTATTTATCCCAAAGGAGGGAAAGGAAACGCTCGAAGTAAACCTGGAAAGGAATGGTCTTACGACCAGAGATTGCAAGGTACGGGAGTCGGTTACGTGAGGGGAAGGTATTAGCACCCCTCACGTCCGTCGTACTCGACGGGATCCACGCTCAAGAGAATAGAATAAGGTTGCTAAATAACTGCTCAAAAGAATGCACACACACTGTAATAAAACACAGATGGAAGAAGACGGAGGAAGGGGACTCGACAGGATGTCGCATCCTGGGCCTACGTAGTTTGTTAGAAACAAACATCAGAGTCGACGTAGTTCGGGGAAATGGGAAATGGGCTCGCTAGGATATCGCATCATATGCCTACGTATCTCATCTGGAATGAGAATCAGAGCTACCGTAGTTCGGCTAACGCACGCCGAAACAAAACACACGCAAAGACGCTGAGACGTCAAAAGAAACACACAAACGGAAACAGACTGCCAATGGCTGATCTTATGTCCGACTCCGAACAACAAACACAAATAGGATACGGAATGCCAATCGCTGGGCTTACATCCATCTCCTAACACACACAACAAGGAAGAAGGTTATCAAATTGACAAGCTAACAGGGAGTCTGGTACTCGGACCTAAAAGTTGTCAAGCAAACACCGAGAAGACGCTGAGACGTCAAAGGAAACAAAGAGGTCGAACACACAGACTAAAAGGGAGTCGGGAACTCGGACCTAATAGCTGTCAAGCAAAACACACACAAAAAGAAAAAGGGCGCCCGGAGAGATCTCGCATGATCTCCTGCCTACGTACCTCATCTGGTATGAGGATCAGGGCGACGTAGTTCCCCTTAACAGGGGAGAAACTTTCTCCTAACCAGAGATTAGGGAATAACAAACTAAAAGGGAGTCTGACTCGAGCCTAATAGTTGTCATGCAATCCACAATAGCCCTAGGTTGAGGTATCTAATCAAGAGTTTGACTCACACAAGAAGTGAGTCAACTCAAGTCTATCTCTACACACGTTCAACTTCCTCGAAAGTTAAACGTACGATTCCTCCAGAAAAGGAGGTGAGAAGCAAAAGCAGATAAACATCAAAAGAAATCACCACACGCTATATGCAAACAAGCGTCTCATACAAGGCTGGGCTTTAGTCAAGGGGTCATATCAACCTCGACAAACAAGCCAACACTGGAAGGGGTGTCTGATGCTCTTAACCACTGACATTGACCGTCAGGGTGAGCAGATGAAATGGGAGATGAGGGTTAGACCTCATAGCTCTTAACCCGACCTGGGTGAGCTTTAATCAAAGAAGGTGTCGGGGCCAAGAATGAGGGACCCTGTTCCACATGACTGACACAACAAGATTTTGGGTGTTTATTCAAATTGCACCAGCACGTAGTGCGGGCAAAATGAAAGACTCAACTGAATAGCAGGGGATGGATTGCACATCCCTTTTATCTGCCAATCACCTCTTCACTTAGGAGGTCTTACATGTAACCATGCCTCATTGAGGTCTTTAGCACAAAATTAAACAAACAAGAACATGGCCTCTTAAGGAGGGCTTCAGACAGGTGCCTGCCAAAGATAGCAGGTCTTCCAGACTACATGGAGGATAGAATGGTTACCTAGGTGGTATGTCAACCACAAGAAAAGAAAAGCAACTCAAGCAATGAGTTAAAGCGGCTAAAGTACCTGTAAGAAAGTCCAACAATCAGTATTCACATTCAGACATCCAAACAGAAAACAGACAAAACCAACAGTGGTTTCCAATATGTACACAAAACAAGGTGCAAAGTGCAATCAACTCAAATTGTTTCATCATTCAAGTGACCTACAAAACAACAAGGTTAGTTAACCAAAGTAACTTGCATCTCAAGTAAGGAGATCATATCATCCATGAGGACTAATTGCTTGAACCTGAAAGACAAAGCTCAAATGGTGAGTACAAACCCCTAGGGCAAAGCCTAGGGTCAAAGTCAAAGCAAAAAGTCAAAACAGCAACCAATATTCAACATGTAGCACATTTAAAGAAGTAAGAACATGTCCTAAAAAGGACCAAGTCTAAAGCATCAAGCGAAGTCATCATATGAGCAAGATATGGCAAAGGCAATTTCAAAGCACACAATTGGACATCAAGAATCAAAATTCCATATCAAAATAGAAATGAAACAAACAGTCATGAAATTTTTTATGTGCATGCAACATGTTAAACACAAACATCATGCAAAAGATTGGAATCAACAGAGCTCAATTGACCTAGAACTGAAAATGCACAAGTATGACATCAAATTGTGTGACACACATTGTCACACCATACATTCATGTGTCTAAAACAGAGATGGAAAATGCTAAAAATACCAAACCAAGCCTCAAACATCAATCATCATGTTAGGAATCATCACACCAAATTTCAAATCAATTGGCCAATGTATGAGCATTTCACAATAGCATGAATGAAGCATGTCACATTTGCATACATGTTCAAATAACAGTCCACAATTCAAAATCCAGGAATGATAAAATCATGAAATCACAACCAAAAAATAGTAGACATTCACATGATCATGTAGCAAAAAATTGGAGGTGATTTGGATTAATTTTCATTTTGTTATGAAATAATATGAATCATGCATAAAAATTATGGAGGGAAATGAGAAAAGGTTTGGTGAATTTGAAAATGTGCTGCCGGCCAGAATCGAAGCATGTATGCGCGCTAGTCAAAACGATTGCGTTTTGGATAAGTGAAAATGACAATTGAAAAATTAGAAAGCCAATGCGCGGATTCGAACACACAACAGGAACATGAATGGCGCTTCCACAGTAACATCTCAAGGACTGAACCAGAAAACCTTAGGTGGCGGCGCTCACGGTGGTTTCCACCGTCTTTTTCATGAAGACGGTGGCACTACAGTGCCATGCTCAATTTTTTTTCCAGATTTCATAAACAAGTACACTAATCGAAAGCTTATCACATGTAGGTTCCAAATCTATCATCATTTTGGCCTAACAGTCCATGAATCATGAGAATCAAAGGAAAACATTTTCACATTCAAAACTTTAAATCAACATTACTCAGTCAATTCTCAACCATTTTTCATGAATTTTATATCAGCATGATCAGCATGCAAAGATCTACCTAAATATGTACATAAAATACAGAAAGATGGTGATCGAATTGTAACCTCTTGAAGAGCAGAATGATGAAATCGAGCGATTCAAGTGCCAAAAGTGTTCAGATCCAATCCTGAGAGGATGTTATGAAGCTTGATGTAGAAATTGAAGCTTGAAACAAACTGGATCTTGATTAATTTTCCACTTCCATCTTCATGTTCTTGAGCTTCATGTGCTTGATTCTGGCTCGAATTCTTCAATCAAGAGCTTGATCTGCACTCAATGATGATCAGAGAACAAGAATATCCAATAAAATTCAACTGTTATGTGAAGAAATTTGGAGTTTCAATTGAGAGCAAAAATGGAGGGAAACAAGTTTGAGATCTAGAATGAGCAAAAAACTCCAGAACTCTGTTATGATTTGGCATTTATACTCTGTCCTAATCACATAGCTAATCCACATTTGCATTGGTTAATTAAGATTAAGGAAAATAAGGTGTATGACCAAAATTGGAAAATGTGAGGTGCCATGCAAATTTGGACGTGAACAGTGCTGTATGGATGCTCAAAATCATTTAAAATCACTTCATGCACATGTTGGCAATGGTATTTTGTTCATATGATGCACCAAATTCAAATTTTCCATTTTCCCTCCAAAATGAGTATGCATGGGCAAATGACCATATGATGAAATTTCATGCAATGTGATGATGGATTTGGAAATTATAGGTCAAGAGAAGAAATATGCAAAAAGAGTGACTCATTTTGGAGTTTTGAGTCAAAAGTTATGGCACTTTGATGTTTCATGCACACTTGGTGATCATTTGAGCATAACTCCTCAACCATTCATCAGATGCTCATGATCTTGGACTTTTTGGAAATGGGAGAGAAAGATCTTAAACTTTCATGTTGGACAAAATTTCTTTTGAAGCATCTTTGATGCTGGAAAGTCAAGTTGAAGATGGTCTGAAAACTTGCTATTTTTGGAAACTTTCAATTACAGGTCACTTTCCATTTTGGGAAACTTTTGATCTGACTTCAAAATCTTCAAGGTATGTGTTTGACATGATGAATAAACCTCTTTAGGACATGAATGAAGTGTCTCAAACCATTTCTCCCCCTCCTAGCCCTCAGTTCTTACACAGTTGACTTTTATGGGGCCCAGATGACTTGAACATGCACTGTGGACTTTGAGCCTCTACCACCTGAGGAAATGGCTCAGAAGTGAACCCCTAGCTCCAATAAGCTTTCCACATAACCATGTGATCTCCATCTCAATAGAATACTTCACCTCCTTGAGAATCCTTGGTTGGAATAGAAGTCAGTGATTAGGGTTGACCAGAGGTCAAAACCCTAATCCAGAGGAAATTGATCATGAATCATGAAGCCCTTGGATGATGACATAACCATGATGATGGTGAAATATCCTTACAAACAAGATAATGCTCAACCTCCTTGAAGAACCAATAAAACCCTAATTGAAGCACAAACCCTCAGATGGTTGGTGATCAATTCAATAAGACCCTCAGGCTTGAATCATGTAGCCTCTCATCTTCTGAAAAAGACTTTGGAGGATGACTTCATTATTTCCACATGATATGCAATATGCAAATGCCTAATGTCCTAAAACATGAAATGCAATATGCTAAACTAGTCCCAAGAAGAGGAGGGCAAATTTTGAGGTGTTACAACCACCAATTGCCACAAGAAACATGTGGTTAGAAAAGGTTACCGGTAGTAACAAATATCCCAAGTGGCACTATACTTGTAATATTTGTTCTACTAGAGCTATTGATCCATTATTAGTGTTATCAAAATGTCCCAATTAATAAAAGGTTAGTCCCAAATAATATTAATTAAGTCAACCTGAATTCACGATTTACTCTATTTATCCCAATTGATAACTTTTAGAGCGCATAGGAACTCAATTGATCTTAATTAATAGGAATTTGAGTATTTAAGGAAATGCGGGATATTACATATTATATTTTTTCAGTAAAATATTTAAAATTAGAAAATTTATTATAAATTAACATACAAAAAAATATTTAAACTAATGTAACAAACTTCTTTATGATTAATATTATTTTGTCTTGTTTTATTTTCTGCATTGGTTAAAATTCATGTGATAATCAAGACATACATTCTTCGTATTTCATGACCAACAACCCAAATCTTTTAAATAAAATTAAAATTAAAATGCTCTACCTAGTTTCATATATGTGTATATACTACTTTTTAATACTAAGTGTTTTAAATGGTATAAGAATACATGTAATAATTTTGTAGAAAGATAATTTTCATAATCTTCTCATTAAGTTGTGTGAAACTATTTAAATGGTTATATTTATAATATTTAACTCTCGTAAACATCTACACCGTCATTATTTAGAGGTATAAACTTAATCTCATTAAAAAAATCATGTTGTATTATAAAATAATTTATCATTTTTTTAATAATAAATAAGGCTGTTGAGAGGAAAATCGACTGAGAATGATATTGGGAAAAATATTTATATTTGATATATCACAAAAAAGTCAAAATAACATGACCGAAAATGATGGAGGGATAAGTTAAATAAGATATCAATATAGATATCTTACAAAAACAAGTCAAATTACTCAATTTTTGATTAAAAACTTTTAAAATGGTTATTCATATGATAGGAGAAGTTAAGAGTGGTTTAATTTTTTTATGATGATTGTTCAAAAACATATCTTAAAGAACTATGAAGATCTAGATCTTACCATTCATAAAACATATATAAACATAGAAAATATAATTCCATGTTGTAGGATTTAGGTGACACCTTCTATTTAGCTCTTGAAGATAATATTATTAAAAAATTCCATCAAAAGATATTCTAAGATGCAAAAACAATAAAAAATCATCAAATATTTTTGAAAATGTAATCAACTAGGATGATAAGAAGTAGAGTGGCAAACTTCAAAAAACTAATTATATTTTAATTTTAAGGCAAAAACATCAAGCTAATGACAGTGGAATCCTTCACATAAAAGTTAATAATGAATAGTGAATATTGGTAAACATTTGGACTACAATACTTTTCAAAAAGTTTGATAAAATCCAAGTAGAAGAGTTCTACAAAATACTATGAATATGTTGTTCATAATACTAATTTTAAACATCGTTCTAACCAGATATACAAATTTATTTTGCTAGGTTTGGTTTATGTCCTACAAGATTTCTCATAAAAGATAGATATATAATAATATCCTTTATTTAAAATAAATTGATTCAATATCAAAAAATTTAAGGTTTGAATTAAGGATCAATTAACAGGAAAATAATCTTATAGATGAATTCAAAAGTAATTATATTAAATTTAAATGGTTTAAACAGTTTGATGAATATAATTGATTAACAATGTAAATAATCATTGCATGAATATTGTACACAAACAATATCTTTCTATTAAGTTTCTATCATTTAGTTTTTTTATCTACAAAAATATATGTTGTTTAAATTTATTTTATTAGTTTTTTATTTGGTTGAATTTTTTTAACACGTATTTAAATCACACTTTATTAACATGTTTTATGTTTTATGATTTAATTTGTAGAATAATGTAAAAAGCTTAAAATTGTAGTGCTAGTATATGACCTATTAGACCATAAATGTGGATGTATGAGTTTTCACCAATAATACTATTTTTTAATCTTTTCTAATTATTAGGTGTGTTGGACAATAGCAAAAAAGAAGAAGAGAATAACTAAATCAAAATAATTTTAAAAAATACATTACGGGAGTGACAACTTCAACTTAAGTAAAAAGAGAAAATACATATACTAATTGTAATATTCCATATTCCCTTAAATGTCCAATTAGTTGTCAATCAAGACCAATTGAGTTCCTATGTACTCTATCTTTTGTCAGTTTGAACAATTAGAGCTCCTATGTACTCTAAATATTATCAGTTGGGACCAATAGAGTAACCAGTGAACTCTGAAGAGATTAATTATTAATAAAAGAGATAGACCAATATTAATAAGTACAAGAGAGAAATTTTTTGATAATATTAATAATTGGTCAATTGGTATTGGAAGATAAAATATCAAATTATATATTTTATATTACTACCTAATATTATAATATATATTAATTATATGTTATATATTTGTATGGTGTGGAAAGGAAAAGAAGAAGAGGATAAGAAGAAATAGGTAAGAGAGAAGGAGAGATATTATAAAGAAAAAGAAAAGGAAGAGATAACAATAAGAAAGAAAGAGAAGAAACAAGAAGAGAGAAAGAGAAAAGAAGAGCTTGGAGGAAAAAGAAGAAAAAACCATGGAGGATCATCATCTTCACCAACATCATCTCATCTTCATCATCATCATCACCAACTTCATCTCTATTTCATCATCTTCACCATTTCCATGTGTCCAAGGTGAGTTCTTAGATAGATTTAACCTTTAGGGGGGAATGATCTATGCTTGTGAGTTAGGATTTGTATGAATCCATGAGGTATTTGTTGTGTTCATACTTCCATGATCTTTCATGTTGCCATGTGAATAGATGTTATGTTGTGATGGATTAAGGTGTTGTTTCTTGTTTTCATGATGCTCATGTTGGTTGGGTTGTTGGAATGAATTAGAGATGATTAGGGTTGGAATAAATGGAGTTATCAGCTGAATTTTTGAAGAAAAATGAAGAACCAATTTCTGTTGTGAAGAAGTGAAATTTATCAATTTTTGAAGAACCAATCGATTGGATGAACTTTCTGTTGTGAAGAAGTGAAATTTATCAGGAACTATCAATCAATTGACATGAATTAATTATTTGATAAATTAAAATATTAAAATGTTGAGGCCGAACCCGAGACCTCCTTGGTATGGAACATGCCTTACCACTAGGCTAAGCTCTTATTGTTGAATATTTGTGCAAGGAACAAATGTTAACCTATATTCTTGATTAAGTTAGATCGTTAAATTATTTGAGTGTTGTAACTCCGTTTTGGACGCGGACGGATGCGTTAGAAAGATAATGTAAAAGACTGTTATTATTATACCATGTTATAGTATATTATGTGCTTTACAAATGCTATGAATTATATTATGATGAAAGTTAAACATTGTTGTTGTGTTGAATGTGAAATAACATGTTTTAAAACCTTATGAAGATGAGTGAGGAAACCAAGGAGAATAAATTGATTGATAACTTAGAAAGATAATCTAGGTTATGGAAATGAGTATACGGTGATGCTTTGACGCAATGGTACCTAGGTGTGTATCGTGGATAAGTATTCACCTGATAAACGAATCAATAGGTTTTGTATGGAACATGTATGTTTTATGAAATAAGAATGGATCATGTTATGATGCCATGAGAATTAATATGATATTATGAGAATTTGTTGATATTTTGGTGAGGAACTTTTGTTCCAAAAGTCCTATTTGGGTGAGGAGCGTTGCTCCCAAAGTCCTATTTGTTACTATGAATTAATCACATATTCAGAATTTATTTTGACGGTGCGCATACCACATCAAAGGCTTAGGTAAAGCGGTAAGTGGGGATGTGGCATCAATGATTCGTGTCTCAATTGGGTTTGAGCCCCAACCACGACGGGCGTGGGGAAAAGGTGGACACCTGAGTGGGTTAGAGTCTCATATGGTGAAAGATACCCTAAGTGGGTTAGAGTACCATACGAAACTCATAGAGGACCTGATATCCACCGCGAAAGTTGAATCATACGAGCATGCATGAACCAGGCCTGGCTTAGATGTAAGTCCGCTTGGGGATTGATGTTTCGTGCATCTGAATAGTGATTCGTTGAGTGGATGCAGTCAATGACATGTTTCCATACATTGAGAATATCCCATAGATACTTGAGTCTTAGTTATCTTGTGTGCATGATACATAAGTAACGAGAGATGAAGAGTCGAGTTAGGATTCGATTAGAAAACCCTGTAGAACCGAGTGGGCCCATAGGATAGGAGAACTCACTGAGATTATTATCTCATCCCATTATTGTTGTTATTTTTCAGGTATTCCTTGCAGATTGAATTCAGGAGAAGCGGTTTATAGATGTTTCAAGGGACGATGATTATCGTGATCTTCCGTTGTGGAGTTGTATGCAATGAAGATATTGCATATAGTTCTTAGATTGTTATTGTTTAGGCAGCATTTTATAACATGTTCCGTTGATGTTTTTAGTTTGGACATGTGTATAAATTGATTCTATTAGGCACTTATGTTGGATCAATACCAATTAATAACACTTGTATGATATTATTCTAGATATATATTATACGGGTTATTCTAGTTGGTATAAGAGCAGGTCGATTCTCGGCCTATCCTTGAAACATCATAAGCAAATCTATTTCTGCCTCATATGTGTGTTTAGCCAACATGATTCTTAATATCACTGTATGTAGTATTGGGCCTGATCAACCTAATGCTATGTGCATGGTAGGTAGGATCATGGTTGAGCGACCACGAGGACTCCGAAGTATGGGTGGAACTTGTGCTTTGAGAGTAGGCTCAAGCCAAGAGTTAGAAAGTAAAGAGAACCAGATAGGTCAGTTGAAGTTTCAGTAGGAGTTATAATTTGGGTAATGTAGAATTGAAGAGTAGTGTATGGTTCAAGCAAACCTGTAGTGATGATGGGGTCGGGAAGTTAAGGATTTATATTGCATAAATTGTCAGAGCTTTGAGAAAGATGTGAATTTTCTAGTGAAATAAGATTGACCCACTGATATGGAATAAGTATTGTAGGTAATTCCATATAGTTAAGGAGAAAGTATGATTATGTTGCACATATGTCATAAGGTCTGGAAGTGGGGTAGTGTATCAGTGTTTCAATTTCTAAGGTCACTAGAGTATCTTGGAAGGACGAGAGTACTTCATGGAGTATATGTGGAATGGTAACTTGAAAGTGGTTGAGAACTTGAGGGATAAGAATATTTAGTTTTGTTGGGAACCTAAGTTAGTGGTGAAGTTTAAGGAGAGACTCGAGGACATGACTACCTATTTCAAGTGAAACAGGTATATACCAAATGGAGGCTAGAGGATAAATAAAGTAAGTTGGATTTAAGGAATTCTAGTAGAATGGTTATGTAATTTGAGTTGAGAGGATTACCTTAGAAAGGAAGCGAAGATAGAGTTGGGAGCAGTGTAAATCTTGCATTATGATCGGAAAAATAGCAAGTGTACTATTTTGCCTATTAGAGTAATAACGAGTAAATTCCACGAATATCGATCTCAAGGACTGCACATCAATATCGAGTTCAAATTATCATTCAATTAAACAAAAAGTATGATTTGGGTTTTTAGATTCAAAATTATAAAAATAAAGGCAAAGGCAAATAAGGGTTTGTAAGGTAAGAGGAACAATGTCAGGGAAGGTGTATGATTTATCCCTGTAACAACTCTTAGTCACTATTGCATCAACATATATCAATTACTACCAGTTCTCAAGGGTATTTTCTCCCAAGTCCTTGGTGATAAAACCTTTAATCAATCTACCCTGATTTCTATGTCCATAGGCAATTAAGGTGAAGTTAAGCTTTATTATATCAAGAACACTCTGATTCATACAGGGTATCCCTAGTCCTAGGTGATATCTACTACATAGTAACCTTATGAAAACCTTATCAATGGTGGTCCAGCCTAATTGATAACCACAAAACAATCTCGATTGGTCCGAAAGAGAAAGCATTAAACACATCAAAAGGTTACCGTAAGAATAATATTATAAATGCAACAATATACTCGAATTCGTTAAAATTCTAAATTAGGGATACCCCCTAGCATTGGGGGGTTTGGCTACTCATATTGTTCAAAACAAATGCAAGATAAAAATTACACATTACAAGTATTTGGATGACTTCGATCTTCAATCGCTTCCGCTCATGAAAACCTTCAGCTCTCCGAACTCCTTGCTCTCTGTAATACTCAATTGCTTGACACTACTGTGTTTTTCCTCGTTCCAAGATCATATTTTCTTTGGTATAAGGTTCTCTTATATAGTGAAAATTCCAAGCAATAGGTGGACATGTCCAAAAATCTCTCTGCAAGCCCGATAATTAAAAGCCCGATGAAAAGGGAAAATTTTGGGCTTGGGCTGACACGGTCCGTGTCAGCTGACATGGGTGGCCGTATCAGCTCACTGCTTCACTTGACACCCCCATGGAGGCTTGACACGGTATAGGATAAAGCCTGACACGGGCCTTGTCAGCTGAAACGGTCGGCTGTGTCAGGCTACTTTTTTTTTGCTTCATTCTCCTTCTGCCTAACACGGCCCGTGTCAGGTAACACAGGTGGCCGTGTCAGGCCTCCTGTTTCGGGATTTTTCCATTCCTTTGTTTGTCGGAATTCCACACTGTCTCGCTCCGCGTTCCTCGGTTCTTCCTCCTGGACCTGTTGGACAAAAACACAGACATCCTACGCGTAAAATCACAAAAATATACAATAAAACTGACAATTAATAAAATTGCTTAAATAACTTATAGGAATGAAAATTAACTTTAAAGGTACCATAATATGTATACAGTGTCTCAAAATCCTTAGTTTCTTGTCGGATAAGCAAGGAAAATATAGTGAAAATGGTGACTGATCATAACCCCAAACTTAGCTCATTGTTTATCCTCAAGTAATGTCCTATATGACAAAGTGTCACTTCCCAAAATTTGTATTCTTACCATGATACTGCTGAGATCTTTCGCCAACGCCTTCATTCCCCCTTGTATATTTCTTGCTTTTCCTAATGAGTTTTTTGTCGCACTTCCTCATCGAGGTACCGCTTCACCTGTCAGCTTATATCACACTCTCACCAAGTCTCTCGGGGTTTAAGTGTTTTCACTCCCAATTCAGAATTTGCAATATCAACTCATAAGTTTGAATAGTTTCTCTTTTCATATCAACTACACATAACACACACTTTTTGAGGTCTTTCGAGTTGTAACGGGGCTTGGGTTATGGTGTGGATATTCCAAACAAAACGGTAAACAAGTGGTTTTTGGTTCAGAGTCAATGTTATTATTTTCATTGCGTTTGTTCGTTTCCTTTCTTTTCCTCTATTATATATTTTTATAGCTCGGGTTTTTCTTTGCTATTCTTGTTTTCCAACCGAGTGCCCTTCTTTGGCTAGTGCTTCTTTTGAACCCTCGAGTTTATTTTCTCGATGATTCTCTCTTTTTTTTGCTCTCACCTTGGCTTTTGAAACTTATGGGGTTTTACCCCAAACTTAGAATTTCAACAGCGCTTTAATAATATCAACTTGACTCTGAACAGGGAAAGGAACTGTTTTGGTCGCGGGGTACATTTACAGGGTTAAACAAACAATGGATACATGCTCAAATGGGGGTTAACAAAGGATAACATTAACGTGATGTCTAGAAAGGCTCAAGGATATAATCAAATAACGTGCCTCAGTGTGTGTATACATGAAGTGAAACTCCCAGAGAACCTACATAAAGTTAGAGTGATAAAGACATACCTGAATATCGCTCATGATGACAAATATATTTGGCCTTTTATGCACTCACCATGTTAGGTAAAGCTTGAAAGCATCCACAGTCCTTTGAGTATGGTGCAGTTTCTTACTCAACTCAGAATGCACAGGGAACCTACGTTAGTTGAGCTTTAAAAATTGCGTCCGATCTTTTCTTCAGCAGTATCGACTTTCTGGGAAGATCCTTCACAACAAGCAAGAGTAAGTGGAGTGATCATTCCATCCACTACCATTATTGATCATTACCTCATCCCACTATGTTACCAACAACCTAAAATACATGCAACAGATGATACCCGACAGTAAAAATAAACCAAATGTGAACGGTAAAAATTGGGAACTAATCAAATAAAATATAAAACAGAACAAAGATAAATGTAAAAAGCATAGGAAAACCTCCCCCACACTTGAACTAAACATTGACCTCAATGTTTTAGAATAGTATAGAAGGAGGGTGACACATAGTGCCCTATTGAGGGGGATAGGGAGGAAAGTGCAACATGCCCACACGAAATTCAAATTTTTCAACGTTTTCCATGTGAGTAACTTCGCCCTTTTATGAATGGCACTGTACAAACCTAAAATAACAAACAAACACAAACAATAATTAGAATTAGTAACGCATGGGTTGCCTCCCACGAAACGCTTTGTTTAACATCGCGTGGCTCGACGGTTCATTCCCCTTTTTACGGGGGGTACTTAAGCCTCCAAAACATGTTGCACCTCTTGTCCAAAACTAGGAAGCTGTCTCTTTCATCCGTATGGATTCCTTTGTGCCACAAGTCCTTTTTAACCTTCATCTCCTTACCATGTTTTCGTGTTTTTTTCTTTCTCTTGGTTTTTGGACTGGGGATGGGAGTCTTTCCATTCAGGGTGGCTAATGGCAGTGATGAGAGTCGAAAGGGCCTTCCTGCATCTTTCTCTAATGTTGGCAGGTTACTTTGTCTTCTCGGCTCTGTCCTGATTAAGCCTACTTGATAGTGAGATTCTGTATCTTCCTCTAGCTCCTGGTCTTCAATAGCATTCAATGTTATCTCTTTATCATGAGCTTTCAAGGTTAACGTGCCCTGGTCCATGTCGAGATTACATCGACTTGTATGCATGAAAGGTCGACCTAGAATGATGGGTGCCTCATCATCTTCAGATATGTCTAGGATTACAAAATCAATAGGAAAAATCAAGTCCTTTATTGTTACCAGTACGTCTTCTGCTATACCATATGCATCCTTTCTTGAGTGATCCACAAACTTCAGATTGGTCTTTATATCACTGACATTTTTAATACCCAACCTGTGATAGATTGATAATGGCATCAGACTCACACTAGCTCCATAATCTATTAGTACCTTTTTGAAGGTTCTTTCTTTAATTGTGCATGGTACTGTTACCGTTCTCAGATCCTTTTGTTTGTTAGGAATTTTCTGCCCTAGTGAGTTTGCACTATACTTTTCCTTCTAGGCTACCTGATCTTCTGTTAATGGTTTCTTTTCAGCCATTACCTCTTCCATGAATTTCTTGTACATGGGCATTCTTTCGAGTGCTTCAAACAAAGACATATGTGTAAGATCCTAATTTTGACCCTAAGATCCCTCATGGCATCATATCATTGCTCATTGCATTGCCTCAAGGATCATAGCATGTGTGGCTTCTTAACCCTTGGGTTGGGACTTGTGTGAGTTGGTTTGAGACCACCAAGCATGCTTGAATTGTATATTATTGCTTTTCTTATTTTGTTTACTAACCAAAAGCACAAAAATATTTCACTAACTCTGTTTGTTTTGAAGCTTAAGTAGTCATGAGATCCCTTGCTCCTAGGAGGCTCCTATGCTCAATGAAGTGGCTAGATGAAGATGAAAGTGAAATTCTGGTATCAGATATGAGATTTCGAAGGTAATGTCACGATACTAATATCTGAGTAATGCAAACAGAATAAAGATAGAGAATAGTAATGCAAGAGACACAAGCAATTGTTAACCCAGTTCGGTCCAACTCACCTACATCTGGGGGCTACCAAGCCAGGAAGGAAATTCACTAGAATAGAATCAGTTCAAAGACTCTCCGTACACTTCAACAAGTTACAGTCTTTCTCACCTAATCTCTACCCGTGCAATTTCTACCTAAGCACTCTTAGATATGAGAACCCACTCACTTCCCTACAATCACACCTGTGATCTTAAACAACAATCCCTTGAGAAAAGAAAACACTTTTCAATAACACACTCTTGATTTTACTTCACAATTTCAATCAAGAAGACACACTCTTGATCTTTCTTAACAGCTTTGATCAAGAAGACACACACTTGATCTTGCTTCACAGCTTTGATCAAGTAAACACACACTCTTACTTAACAGCTTAGAGTGACAAATTACAACCACAAATTAGACCAATTCAATCATCAATGGATAACTTGAATGGCTTACAAGTCTCACGACTAAACAAGACACAAACCCTAGCTCTCTCTCTCTGTATTTCGCTTAGTATTGGTTGTGTGTCAAATCAGGTTTTCCAAGTCCCTTTTTATAGAAGCTCTCAGTTGGGCTTGGACATCTTGAAAACCCTAAATCTATTTTCCAATCAAATCTTCTCATGACAGCTGGTTAGATCTCATTGGAAAATAAGTAAATCAGGTTGTAATCCATGATTGAATGCGCCTGCAAATCAGATCTTCAATCATACATAGATTGCCATTAATTGTGCAATCACAAAACAAATAACATTCACTCTGAATATTCTGTGTATAGGATGTCATGACATCGGGTCTGACATCCTGGAACAATTCCTGCATAATTCCATAATTCCATTTATAACTTCCAGCAGGTACAAACATATCAGATGCCATGACATTGTGTATGACATCTTGAAACAATCCTGCATGATCATGTCTTTCATTTAAACTCCAGCAGGTACACATCATCAGATGCCATGTCATTATGACATTCTGAAACAATCATGCATGATCATGTTCTTGAACTCCAGCAGGTACATAAGATATCTCATGTTAAGACATCACACATAACATCTTGTGAACACTCTTTGTTTTACCAAAATTGCTGCCAACACATAGAACCAACAAACTCCCCCTTTGGCAAATTTTGGCTAAAACATATATTTGTCCTTTTTGTTCACAAGAGAAACTATCAGCAGTTAAACAATAGTTTAAACAGCAGCAGAAGCAAACACAATTACTAGCTAAGCTACTAGTAATACACACATGCACAAGGGTACTTCTCCTCCCCCTAAATTTGTGCAACACAAACAGAATTACTAGTTATGGATGCAACTAGTAAGACACACAAATGCACAAGGGTACTTCTTCTCCCCCTAAATCTGTGCACACAACAAACACCATCTTTGATAATAACAGCACCTGTAACAATCAGAATGTCATTCTGACATCTGCTTCAACATCAACACATGTGCACCACATCAGACATCCCCTTTGACATCTGTAAACAGAACAACATTCTGTTTTTACAGCAAACATATCTCCTTCAATAATAGTTGTTCATCTGTTCAGCTACATACATCTCCTCACAGCTCCACAACTCCTACATCACTTCTCCCCCTTTTTAGTCAAAATTTTGACCAAAGGTGACCAATTAGACAAAATAAATGTCAATTAGCCTAGCAGAGAATGTCAGATCAGATGTTATAACATTAAAAATGTTAAAACATAATTGTTCAGGAGATACATACCACCATTATACACAGCTGTGATAGCTGAGATAATGAACAAATCCAAGGAACTCATTAAGATCCCAAAATATTACAAACAGGCATCAATAAGGACTGCCACAAATTACACATATTTCAAAAAAAAACAATAAAACTTCAGCATCCAAACGCAGCAGGGGAAACAGCTTCCATAACAGCAACACCAGAACAGTCTTCATAGTACACCTCACACAGTCTTCATACAAAGGGGGAACCATTAATCAGAGGAAGAAGTATCATCTTCACCTTCAGAGCCTTCAGAGCTGCCATTAGATTGAGCATTTGACCTCTCACTTGAGGTATTGGCATCTGAGTCTTTGGTCTCACCAGCCTTCTCCACCTCTTCCTTCTCTAGGCCACTAATAAGAGCCTCCAAAGCCTCTTTTCTTGCTTTGGCAACCCTAATACCATTCTATAGTTTCTTCCAGGTTTCCTTTAATTGATCAATTAGGCTCCCTTGAGATGCAGGCTCCTTTCTGGCAGATGTCATGACAACATCATTGACATGACTTCCGTCAAACAGCTTATAATGAATGGATAGTGGGGGCTTTCTTCTGCTTGGAGTGTCACTAATACTCATAATGTCTGGTTGTTGGCTCAAGATAATACCACAAATAAGGGATGTGAAGGCAATGGGCAGCTTCACTGCATTTGTGGAGGTATGTCTGACAATTTGATCAAACACAAACCTTCCAAAATCATAGTTTATCCTGGTTCCAATTACATGAATGATTCTTCCAAGACCAATGGAGATGGTTAAGATATGATTAATAGGCACCCAGTTGGCTGAACCAATCTTGTGCAAGATGGCATATTTGACAGTTAGCTTGCCAGCTGATAGGTGATTCCTACTAGGCCATTCCTTAACTTGGCCAGTTGTAACAGTCCTACAGACCTCATTGTCTGTAGTCTCTAAATCCACTCCTCCATCAGTCCTTCTTCCTAGGAACTTGTTGATAATGATTGGTGAGAATCTCACACATCTACCCCTTACAAAAACCTTGCAGAATTCCTGTTGTTCTTTTCATAAATATCCTCAGGGATATTCACAATAAACTCTTTCACTAACCCCTCATAACATTGGGGTAAACCAACAACAGTCTTCATCAGTCCAACATTTTTGATTAAATCCCTGACTTCCTTTACCTCAACAACCTCTTTGCCCAACTCCCTTTCAACCGCTACCCTCCTCTGAATGATAAACTTTCATTTTGCAGCGCCATCTTCTAAATGAAAAGAGATGTTATCTAAGTGCACAGTTGCAGCTTTGCCTGGAGACTTCTTAACAGCCTGCCTTTTTGCAGAGGAGATGTCTGGGACATCGTCTTTGACATCCTCTTCAGAGTCAGAACTATCTCTGACTTTCCTCTTCTTAGCCTCTACTTTGCTCCATGATTTGGAGGGTCCTACACCAGTAGTCTTCTTCCTAGTCCTGGCTGTCAGCATTTCATCCACAGTCTTCCCTTTCCTGGTCTTCAATTTTTTTGTAGCACTTGGTTTTACATGATGAACCAAGGTGTCATCCTCTTCCTCTGAACTCTCTTCCTCCAGATCAACAATATCCTCAGCATGAGACATACTTGCTGGTTTCTTGCTAGGTAAGTTTTTACCTAGGGAACATAACCCCTCAGCAGCCACTTCTTTTTCTGATCTAGATGAGTCATCATCTTTCTCAGCTTGGGGTCCCTCCTCAGGAGAGGGGTCCCTTCTGGACAGAGGGGTAGAAACACCCTTGACTGAATGCCCTTCACTTAGTATCCTAGTAACTAGGTTCCTAATGGCACGATCAGCATAATGCATGTCCTTTGGAAGAGGAGATTTATCAGGGATATTACCTTGTTTACTTCTAGCCGTGGAAGAGGGGCCTAGGGCGTCACCAGGTATCACACAAAGAGGAGTGACGTCCAGCATGTCTTCATCTAGAAACTCCATGGAGGGAGTCTTTGCATGATGAGAGGGTTTTGACCCAGATGATGAAGGATGTTGAGACATGTTGTTGAACTTTTGAGAGAAATTTCTTTGCCTTGGCAGAGGTCCTCTGAGAAGTTTGATGAAGATGGAAAGAGTTGTTTTCAGGTAGCGTGTACAGATGACATAGATACTATTTCCAATACAAGGTAATGATTCATCATTAATGTGGATCTTTCTTTTAATTGGGCAGACAATATTTTTATTACCTTTTCCACTCCACATTAATTTCCATAATTTCTCAAGAGTCCAAATCCCTAATTTCCCTCTTACATATTCAAATTTAATATCATTCAGCTCCCCTGCAAACTTGTCGCCTAATTTCATTTCATGCTTTAGAGCTATGAATTTGTCTTCCAAAAAATTTCTAATGGAGTGATGACAACAAATAATATGCTTGGTCCAACTATGCTGAGTAGAATTTTTGGTCATAGTTGTAGCATTCAGGTTGTCATAGTACAATGTCATGACATCGTGTGTGACATTGTATGCAATCATTAGTAGTTTCAACCAACCCTGTTGAGAACAGCTGCTACCATCTGTTATATCTTCAGCATAAACATCATTTTCATCTCTCAAATGTGTAGGAGCAGGTGTCCTTTCACTTTCAATCTTCTCAACATTGCTCTTGGCATTCTTGCTTTGAGATAGATACATACACCCTTCTATTAGCTTGACTTGTAGCCCAAGTCCACCAAAGCTCTTTCCAACTTCAGACTTCATATGACCAGTAACATGTTCAACCATCTGATCCAACTTCCTATCTATTTGAGCCATCATGAGTCTGAGTTTCTGGTGTGACATCCTTGTCTGACATTTCCCACAGACTTTCAATTTGGGAGTTTCTCTAGCAGATATAATCATCTTCATCCCTTCCTCCTTGACTGAAGTACATTTTGAGGAGTAACTAATTTGAGAGTTCCACATGTAACAGTTGTCTTTGGTCCTGAATCCTTTCATAATCACTTCACTGTCTTTGTTAGTAATCAGACATTCAGTTTTGGTGAAGTTAACATTCAGACCTTGATCACATAGTTGACTGATGCTTATTAGATTTGCAGTCAAACCCTTAACCAGTAGGACCTTGTCAAGTTTAGGCACTCCAGGACAATCAAGCTTGCGTATCCCCTTGATTTCACCCTTTACTCCATCACCAAAAGTTACATATCTTATGGCATGAGGATGAAGTTCAGTTATCAGGTCTTTGTTTCCAGTCATGTGTCTGGAACATCCACTATCAAAATACCACTCTTCTTTGGCTGAGACTCTGAGGGGAATGTGAGCTAATAGACTTGTAACATTACTCTTAGGAACCCATTGCTTCTTGTTGATAGGCCTATGTTGTTTGGGTCTGGGTTGATAGTGAGTCTGAACAGGACTAGGATAACCATATAGCTTATAACAGAAGGGCTTCAGGTGACCAAATTTCCCACAGTAATGGCATCTCGGTGTTTCCCTTTCTGCTGTCTTCTCCTCTGATGTTGTGACTTATGATGTGACATCACAGGTTTACTTTTATTATGGATGCACTTAGGTTTGGTTTGAGGTTTGCAACCAGTGTAACTGCTCTCAGGATTATACCCAATGCCATATTTGTCTCCTGTTATTTGTCCAGTTTGGAGAATCTTGTCTAAGGAGTCAGATCCATTGCTTAACATTCTTACATACTTGGTCATCTCTTCTAGTTTAGAATTTAAGAACATAGCTTCAGTTTTTAACTTGGAGATGGTTTCCCCATGGTCTGCCTTCTTATTCTCCAGCTATACTATCTTCTGGCTTTCAACTTGTTGACTTTCATCTAGCTTGGCATTCAGAACCACTACCTTCTGTTTTTAATTTGGAGATGGTTTCCAAGTGTTCTACGCGAAAAAACGGCGGGAAAACGAAACAGAGCCGCCACCGTGCGTTATTTATCCCAGAGGAGGGAAAGGAAACGCTCGAAGTAAACCTGGAGAAGGGAAAAAAATGGTCTCGCGACCAGAGATTGATGGGATCGGGAGTCGGTTATGCGAAGGGAAGATATTAGCACCCCTACGCATCTGTCGTACTCGACGGGATCCACGCTCAGAAAGAATAGAAGAAAGGTTGCTAGATAACTGCTCAAACACTGCACACACGCTGGAAGAAAACACAGATGAAAGACGGAAGAAGAGGGACTCGGCAGGATATCGCATCCTGGGCCTACGTAGTTTGTCAGGCACAAACATCAGAGTCGACGTAGTTTGGGGGGAATGGGAAACGTGCTCGCTAGGATGTCGCATCCTATGCATACGTATCTTCTCTAACCAGAGTAAGAATCAGAGCACTCGTAGCTCGGCTAACGCACGCCAAACAGAACGCAAACAGGAAACCGACTGCCAATCGCTGGACTTATGTCAGACTTCGCACAAACAAACACACACAGGAAACCGACTGCCAATCGCTGGACTTACGTCAGACTCCGAACAAACAAACACACACAGGAAACCGACTGCCAATCGCTGGACTTACGTCAGACTCCAAACAAACAAACACACACAGGAAACCGACTGCCAATCGTTGGACTTATGTCAGACTCCAAACACACCACCACACACAGGAAACCGACTGCCAATCGCTGGACTTACGTCAGACTCCAACAAGCAAACAAAAGAGTTGAAAAAGAAAAGGGCGCCCGGAGAGATCTGCTCATCTCCTGCCTACGTACCTCATCTGGTATGAGTATCAGGGCGACGTAGTTCCCCTTAACAAGGAAAAAACTATCCTAACCAGAGACAAAGGGAGATAACAATCTACTAGGGAGACTACGACTCGAGCCTAGAAGTTGTCATGCATACGATCCCTATGTTGAAGTCTCTAACAAGAGTTTGACTCACACAGGCAGTGAGTCAACTCAAGTTTATCTCTACGTACGTCAACTTCCTCAAAAGTTGAACATACAACTCCTACAGAAAGGAGATGAGAAGCTAAGCAGATAAACATCAAAAGCAAATAGCACACACTATACACAACCAAGGGGGCTCAAGCAAGGTTAGGCTTTAATCAAGGGGTCATATCGACCTTGACAAACAAGCCAGATACTGGAATGGGTAGTCAGGCTCTTAACCTCTAACATTGAGAGTTAGGGTGAGCAGATGAAATGGAGATGAGGGTTATGCCTCATAGCTCTTAACCCGGGCCTGAGTGAGCTTGAATCAACAGAAGATGTGGGAGTTCAGAATGAAGGAACTCTTCTCCACAAATGACTGAATCTACAAGATCTTGGGCTCTTATTCAAGATGCATCAACACATGGTGTGAGCAAAGTGAATGACACACTGAATAGCAGGGGATGGATTGCACATCCCTTTTGTCTGCCAATTGCCTCTTAAGAGGACTTTACCTGCTTGGCACGAAATTAAACAACCACAAACATTGCCTCTTAAGGAGGGCTTCAGATAGGTGCCTGCCAAAGTAACATGACAGGTCTTCCAGACTACATGAAGATCAAGGAATTATACCTAAGTGGTATGCCAACCACAAGCAAAGCAAAGCAAAGTTCAAATGAACTTAAAGCAACTTAGGTACCTGTGGAAACAACTAAACCAATCAGTACAGAACTCAGACGAACAGTCAACAACAAACAGACAATCCCAATGTACAACATATAAGCCTACAAAACAAACAAATGTCAGCCAACAATAACAAATGAACAAGCTTAAATGAAGGAGCAACATCAATCTTGGAGATGCATACTTGAACCTGAAATTCACTACTCAAAATGTAAGTCCAAACCACTAGGTCAAAGCCTAGGGTCAAAAGTGAATCAAAAAGGCAAAACAGAACTTGATATTCAACACAAAGCATGTTTATTCAATCAAGAACAAGTCCTAAAAAGGACCAAACCAAAATCAATAAGCAAGTTCATTTCATGTGCAAAGGAAGTCAAAGACCAGTTCAAGGCCTACATTTGATCATTATGAATGAAAATTCCCAATCAAAACAAAAATGATTCAAATAATTCTGGAAAAATTCATGAGCATTCAACATATCCATAACATCCATCATATAAAAAATCAGAAGCATCAAAGATCATTTGGCATGGAAATGAAATTGCACAAGTTGATCAACCAAATGTGTGACACAAATTGTCACACCATACAAACATGTGTGTAAAATAGAAATGGCAAATGAGAAAAATCCCAAACCAAGCCTCAAAAATCCATTAACATGTCAAGAATCAGCATGCAAAATTTCAAGCAATTTGGATTAAAATCAAGCATTTCACAATAGAAAGAGCAAGGCAAGGTCATAAAAGCACATGTGTTCAATCATTCTAACACAAACAGAAATTCAGTCATGCACAACTTCAAAATTCATCATCATAAAAAACTAGACAAACAGAGGATCATTTTGCAAAAAATTTGGAATCATTTGAGTCATTTTTCAATTAGATATGAATTTTTTGAAGTTGGCAAAAAAAATGAAAATCAAGATGAGCACATAGCATGGCGAATGGAGGGAAAAGCAAAAAAATGCTGAACATTTGAAAACTGACGCATGTGGGATTCGAACACGGTAGGAATTCAAACTGCGCGCGCCAACACCAAAACGACACCGTTTTGGTCAAAACCCTAGCCAGGAAAAATTGGACGCTAATCCGTCACTAATCCGACGCTACCATGAAGATCTTCATCTTCCTCATGAAGATGAAGATGAACAGCATGAATGTTCATGAACGAATTTCCAGATATCAAAAATCCTTACATCATTTTAAAGATCTTTTCATAGAGATAACAGATCAACAAACAACTAAGCCTAATTCATCATAACAAGAGAGAATTGAGCAAAAACAAATTGGAGCACAAAACTTGAATCGCGCATACCTCACTCAATAATGCTCTATTTCATGTGATTTTTAGCTCAGAATCATCAGTGAGAAGAGATCTACACAAATATGTTCATGGATTTACAAATAATGAAAGTCGAAAAACTCACCTCTTGAAGAGCAGGTTATGGATTCGCACGATTCAGCACTTGTAATGGTCCAATTCAGCTTCAGAATACTTGTAGTGATGATTGATGAAGAAAAGGAAGCTTGGAAACGTGTGGATCTAGCTCAAATCTCAAATGCCATGGCAAGGTTCTTGAACTACAACTGCTCGAATATAGCTCCAAATCTTCAAACAAATGATGAATTCACACTCAATTCAACTCACTGATCATGAATCTTCAACAAAAACAAGGTGTTATGTTGAAGAAATTTGAATTTTCATTTCAAGAAAATTTTGGAGGGAGATGAAAACTAGATCTAGAAATGGTGAATTGTGATTAACCTCTCCAAATTCTGTTAGATTAGAGTATTTATATGAAGTCCTAATCAACTTGCTAATCCATAATTAGTTTGGTTAATGAAAATAAGGTGTTTTGCAAAAAATCAAAATTGCATGGTGCATGTAGTAAACCCACGTGAACAGTATCACTTCCTTCATCAAAGTCACTTAAAATCATCTTTTAAACACAATGGCAATGGTAGTAAGTCCATACAATGCACCATTTTTGAATTTTGCAATTTCCCTCCAAAAAAGGCATGGATTAACAAATGATCATATGATGACAATTCATGCAATGTGATGAGGTATTTGGAAAGTATGAGTCAAGAGGAGAACAATGCAAGAAGAGGCACTCAATTTCGAGTCTTGGTTCAAAAGATATGGCCATTTGAAGTTTCAAGCACACTTTGCAATGATTTAATAATAACTCTTTGACCATTCATCAGATGCTCATGATCTTGGACTTTTTGGAAATGGGAGAGAAAGATCTTCAACTTTCATGTTGGACAAAATTTCATTTGAAGCTTCGTTGATGTTGGAAATTTGAGTTGAAGTTGGTCCAAAAACTTGCCATTTTTGGAAACTTGCAAATTACAGGTCACTTTCCACTTTTGGAAACTTTTGATCTGGCTTCAAAATCTTCAAGGTAGATGTTTGACATGATGAATAAACCTCTTTGGGACATGAATGAAGTGTCTCAAACCATTTCTCCACCTCCTAGCCCTCAGTTGACTTGCAGTTGACTTTTATGGGCCCCAGATGACCTGAAACTGCATTGTGGACTTTTGAGCCTCTAGCCTTTGGTCAAGTTGCTTCAAAATGATCCTTGGGTCATGCAAACTCTCTAGAACAACCATAAGGCCTTTATCTCATGGAAAAAACCCTTGCTCTTTTGCACAGATGAATCCTCCTAACCAGTTTTGACTGATGAAATGCAATGTGATATGCAATGTTAATGACCTAAAAATGAAATGAATGTACAAATGGGAGGTGAAAATTTGAGGTGCTACACTCTTCTTTCAGCATTGTTAGATCTACTGATGTCAGGTGAGATGTTCTTGACATTAGCCTTGGATCTTACATCCATCTTTTTCAACAGTCTGTTGAACTGTCTTCCCAGCATTACTACTTCTTTTGACAAATCTTCATCAACATCCTGACTGTTTTCATCTTCTGTGTTTGACATGAACGCCATGCTTTTGGTTTTCTTTTTAGAACCATCATTTAATCCCATCTCAAATGTTTGGAGGGAACAAATTAGCTCATCAACTCTCATGTTGGAGATGTCTTGGGATTCTTCTATGGCTGTTACTTTCATAGCAAATCTCTTAGGGAGAGACCTGAGTATTTTCCTTACCAGCTTCTCATCTGACATCTTCTCTCCCAGGGCTCCTGAGGCATTAGCAATTTCAAGAATGCTCATATGAAATTCATGTATATTTTCATCTTCTTTCATCCTTAGATTTTCAAACTTGGAGGTGAGCAGCTGTAGTCTAGACATTTTAACCCTAGATGTGCCTTCATGAGTGGTTTTGAGAATGTCCCAAGCATCTTTAGCCACTTCAAAATTGTTTATCAACCTGAAGATGTTCTTGTCTACTCCATTGAACATGGCATTCAATGCTTTAGAATTTCCAAGGGCTAGATCATCCTCCTCCTTGGACCATTGTTCTCCAGGCTTCTTGTCAGTTGTGGTTGCTCCTTCCTTAGTAATTACTGGATGAACCCAGCCTGTTAACACAGCCTTCCAAGCATTATTATCTAGAGATTTTAAGAAAGCTACCATTCGAGGTTTCCAATAGTCATAGTTAGATCCATCCAACATTATGGCCTGTGAACACATCCTCCATCTCTCTCCATTGTACCAGAAAGTATTGTCCCTAGATCTCACCCAGAACCAGAGCAGGATGCCTGCTCTGATACCAATTGAAATTCTGGTATCAAATATGAGATGTCGAAGGTAATGTCACGACACTAATATCTGAGTAATGCAAACAGAATAAAGATAGAGAATAGTAATGCAAGAGACACAAGCAATTGTTAACCCAGTTCGGTCCAACTCACCTACATCTGGGGGCTACCAAGCCAGGAAGGAAATTCACTAAAATAGAATCAGTTCAAAGACTATCTGTACACTTCAACAAGTTACAGTCTTTCTCACCTAATCTCTACCCGTGCAATTTCTACCTAAGCACTCTTAGATATGAGAACCCACTCACTTCCCTACAATAACACCTGTGATCTTAAACAACAATCCCTTGAGAAAAGAAAACACTTTTCAATAACACACTCTTGATTTTACTTCACAGTTTCAATCAAGAAGACACACTCTTGATCTTGCTTAACAGCTTTGATCAAGAAGACACACACTTGATCTTGCTTCACAGCTTTGATCAAGTAGACACACACTCTTGCTTAACAGCTTTAGAGTGACAAATTACAACCACAAATCAGACCAATTCAATCATCAATGGATGACTTGAATGGCTTACAAGTCTCACGACTAAATAAGACACAAACCCTAGCTCTCTCTCTGTATTTCGCTCAGTATTGGTTATGTGTCAAATCAGGTTTTCCATGTCCCTTTTTATAGAAGCTCTCAGCTGGGCTTGGACATCTTGAAAACCCTAAATCTATTTTCCAATCAAATCTTCTCATGACAGCTGGTTAGATCTCCTTGGAAAATAAGTAAATCAGGTTGTAATCCATGATTGAATGCGCCTGCAAATCAGATCTTCAATCATACATAGATTGCCATTAATTGTGCAATCATAAAACAGATAACATTCACTCTGAATGTTCGGTGTACGGGATGTCATGACATCGGGTCTGACATCCTGGAACAATTCCTGCATAATTCCATAATTCCATTTATAACTTCCATCAGGTACAAACATATCAGATGCCATGACATTGTGTATGACATCTTGAAACAATCCTGCATGATCATGTCTTTCATTTAAACTCCAGCAGTTACACATCATCAGATGCCATGTCATTATGACATTCTGAAACAATCATGCATGATCATGTTCTTGAACTCCAACAGGTACATAGGATATCTCATGTTAAGACATCCCACATATCATCTTGTGAACACTCTTTGTTTTACCAAAATTGCTGCCAACACTTAGAACCAACAGAAAGCAAGTATGACAATGGTCCATAAAGTTCTGAATCATCATATATGTCTCCCAAGTATCTCAATTTTCCAATTTGATCAAGATAAACCAAAGGGCTTAAGGATTGTTTCCCAAGGAAACCCTAATTCAACTATGCATTGATTGTGCCTTGCTCATGAAGCAACCTCAATCTATGATCAAATTCAATCAAGGGAAGTTCTTTCATCCATTATTTTATGCCTATATGAGCTTATGTGAGTATCCTCAATCATTCATTCATCAAGATTTGAAGTTTGGCCTTGAGAAGTTGACCAGTCAATTCATCTGACCAAACTGAGGATCACTAAGACCTAACGTTTGATATGCTTGTCAAATGAATATGAACCCAAGATAAAACATGTTATTAAGAACCATATGAACAACTTTCAGGTTCATCAAAAATCCATTTGAAACTTGTAAGGTCATAATTTATTTCAAAACATTATAGGTCATTTTGACTGAAACCCTGATTTTGGGTCAACTTCCCAAGGACCTAACTTCCTTATTTTTTATGATTTTGAGGTTATACCAATTGCCTTAGAACTCTTAAGATGTCTAATTCAAATGTTATGTTGGACAAAATTTCATAATCCTAAAATAAACACATGTGATAATACAAAACATTATAGGTCACTTTGGACCAAAATCATATAATGTGAAAAAAGTCCAACTTCAAGTGCCCATAACTTTCTCATCAAAAATCCAAATGATGCAAAATTTAAGTCTAAATTGATCATCTTGAAAAGGTATACAACTTTTATGTGGGAGGTTTCTCCATTTGAGGCTTGCATCGTTGAAACATAAGGGCTTGAAGTTGGTCACTCTTGGCAAAAGAATTCAAAGGGAACTTATACATGTTTTGTACCTCAAACATCAAGGCCATTTTTCACAAATTCCCAAACTCCAAATGGATTTTTGCCCATCATATCTTTTGTTCCTTATGTCAAGAACTTTCCAACCATTACTTACATGCCTATGTTTGGATTTTCTATGTGTGAGTTTCGAAGAGGTGAATGTTTGTGACCAAATATGCAATTCACATTGAATCTTCATGCACAAGCAAGTACCATGCCAATTACATGTCCAATTCAATTCAGAATGAGCTCAGCTTGCAATTACACTTTATTTTGGGCCTCACATGCGCCTGTACAGGCCCATGCATGGAGCACCCAAAGCTTTATGCACACGAGTATTACACTTGCTTACTTCATCTCCGGCTATAAATACATGGCCTGGCTCATTCAAAATTCAACCTTATGGTGATCTGAAGCTCTACTGAAATCAAAACCCAACCATACTCAAAAGAATTCTGATTTTTATTTCTCAATTTCAAACTTGAATTTCAACACAATCAGTTGATCTTCAAGTTTCAATTCCTAAGCCTTGCATCCTCATCATCTCTTGATCAAATTGGAAGCAAGGGTTTGAGTAGATCGTGTTGCACAAAGCTGCTCTTCAAAGGTATATCATCAAACTGTTTTGACCTGAATCTCATCATACAATGTGAATTTCTTGTGTTCAAACTATTTTCTGAAGTCCTCGAGCAAGAGGCAGGCCAGTGGTGGTCTTGATTTCATGTTTTGAAGCATTTCAGTTTGCACACCTTGAATTTCAAGCTCAGATTTCTCACTTGATAGAAATCTTGAGGAGAATCCAAAGTTACAGAGGTGATGTACATCACCCAAGCTTTATTTTGGTATCGGGCTCGTGTATTTTGGTTGAGGTTCAAAAACCTGCAACTGGTGACCAAATTTGGTTGGTCCACCGGAGAAAATGGTGGTTTCCACCACCATCCCCACGTGGGAGCATCCTGTCCCTCAGATCTGGCTCCAACGTTTTAATCACAACCTTTTATTTGTTTGACATTTTTTAATTCCATTTGTGGCGCGATGTACTAAGGATCATGGTACACCATCACTTCTGGACCGCTTGATGTGTCCACGTCAATTAATGAACTAGATCCAGCGCTCCTGTTTTTTTGGCATTTTCTATTTTCTATTTTATTTTCTTTCAATTTCGTTTATTTTCAAAAATTCATAACTATTTTATTTGGAGTCACAAAAATATGAGACGAATGGCAAAAAAATTCTTGAAAAATCTAGTTTAATAATCTGATTTTTAATTATTTTTGTGATTCCATTTAATATTTTTTGTGAATTATTTTGTTTTTAATAGTTTTTAATTCATTTTAATTACTTTTTGATATCCAAAAATTCCAAAACTATTTTCTTAACACATATGGATCATGATAAGTCAATGAAAAATATTCTCATCAATTTCTTAATTGACTTGAGATTTATTTCAGATTTTAATTCATTTGTGTTTTTTTCTTTGTTTTTAATTATTTTAAAATAGTTTCTGTTTTCAAAAAATGTTGAGAAAATTTGTCAAACCTTGTTTGACCATGTTAGACCTATGATGATTCAATTGGACTTATCCAAGTTGATTTGAATTGAATTTGAGGTTTGACCATACTTTGTCCATTTTAATTTTTGCATTTATTTTAATTCCAAAAATACCAAAAAATATGTTTGACTTTGTTGACTTCTAATCTTCATTTCTCTTCTGTTTTACATTAGTTAATGATGATTTGATTTACATTTGATCATTGTGTTTTGATTATGTCATTTGAATTCTCCTTTTATTTCATTTCATCTTCATCTCACTTCTTTTTTTATTTTATTTTTGGGCCAATGAGATAATGATTTGTGGTTAGTCTTGACATATGAGAGGCTTAACCTTCTTTGATCCAAATTAAACTCAACTTGACCAAAGATCAAGTGAGTTGCTTTGTGTCCAAGATAGGTTACTTCTTGGTCAAGCAAAAAACCTAAAGTCCATACAAGGCTTTTCCTTCTTTTCTTTTGGCATGGTAAGTTGTAGGAGCTTGGCTTACTAGTCATGATCTCTAACTTGTGTTTATTTGCCTATAGTTTTATTGACCGGCCTCAAATAGGTGTGACTACTACATTAGTCCACTTACGATTGCTTAACATAGCGCTAAATTGTCTTATGACACACTAACATTAATCATACTAATTACTAACTTTAATTCAAGCATTTAATTTCTTGCAATTTACTTTAATGCAATTTACTTTCTTGCTCATTTATTCATATTGATTTTCACTTTGCTCACTTGAGCTCATATTTTATGTTTATGTCATTTTCCTTTTGCTCATTTGAGCTCATTACTGTATATAAATATATTGTTGTTTTGTGGTTGTTTTTCTTTGTTTGTGTGAATCCAATGCAAAAAGGAGAAAGGACTTAGAATTAGGACCTTACCTATGCTTAAAGAAGTTCAAGAGCAACTAGGCCCCATGCCTTTAGAATGCTAAACTTGTTGAAGAGCAACTAGGCCTCATGCCTTTAGAATGCTAAATCTTAAAGTTGACTTCAAAGGACCCCTAATCTAAACTCATTCTTTGTCCATTTCTCTTATTGTGTTGTGAACTTTTTGATTGTTTGTTCTTGTGTGATAGGGATTCCATCTTGAGATAGTAAGAAGGACCATTGTCATGAGTAGCCAAGTTAAGAGAGACAAGCCAAATGGAGATCCTAGGAGCTTGAATATAATATTTGTTTGATTGCTTGTTGCTTGCTAAGCCCAAAGGAAAGGAGCATCTTGAATCATCTTTATGATCTCAAGAAAAGGAACTCCAAGGGTTTTATCTCTTCTCTCACCTTTGCATGTTTAGGACTAGCCCTTCTCTTCTTCTCTCCACTCTAACCCAAGCCAAACTCATTTTGTGCAAACATTTGACATTGTTTTCAAATTAGAAACCTAGACCTTATGCCTTTGATTTTTCAAACTCTTTTCATTAATACTTATTGTGAATGAATCTTAAGTCAACTTTGACCTCATTTTTGTGAATACATCTAACTTGTAAATATAGCTCACTTCAAGTTGATTTTGTGGTTCCAATGGCCACCTTTGTTAAAACTTTTTTCATGAACATTAGATATAGGTTTGAGTTATCATAGTGGTTGATGTAAAACTCACCTCATCCTTAGTGATTGGACTATAAGTCTTCCATACTTATTATAGGATGGATCCCTCACTAGTATGTTGAAGCTCTCCTCACATGGTGGATTGTTGGTCAAATAATATGTATATTCTCTTCTCATCCCCCCAATCTTGTTTGCACAAATCTTTTCACAAATACCAACCTACAATACACATTTGCAAAAAGGGCTCCCTTAGAATACTAAGGATGTTTTGGGTGCTTAAAACCTTCCCATTTCATAACCAACCCCCTTACCCAGATCTCTGACATTTTTTTTAGTTTTTGATTTGATAAAACTTCTTACTTGGCTTTTGTTCGCTTTTTAGCCTTTCCTTTGGACAACTAAAAGTGCGGTGGCGACTTAAATTGTATGCTTACTTTTGATTTAGTCAATAAATCTAAAGGTAACGAATACCCCACTATAGAAAAGTGGCGACTCTGCTGGGGAGCGTCTTTCCTATTGGGTTTAGCCTACTTTTTGCCTTTGTTGTATTGTATGTTTATATTTATCTGTGACATATTTTTGTACAAATTTGGGATAACTGTATTGTTTGTAATGTATGAATTGCTTGATATATATCAATTGCTTGTGTGCTTGGTGGTCTCTTGTGAGATGAGTTCTATACCCGAATTCGAGTGCACTTATGATAGGAGAATGACATAGTCTTGTTGACTTGTGTGGAGTTATTCCTTAGCAAGTTGACTTGCAAGCCCATTCACTTGGTGGAGGTCTTGTTGGGATCAATAATGTCACACGAGTAGTCGTGGTTAGGAATTATTCTTTCCAATATAAACCTTAGAAGCCAAGGACCTTAGATTACCTAGCCCATCTTGGCCAATTTTAGGACGTAGTGCGAAAGTCGTTCAAGTGTAAGATTTTATATGATTGTTACGCGATACTACACTCATAAGAGTCCCTCTTGAGAATATTTCTGGAATACGAGTAGTCATTTTATCCGATAATATCCGAAAGATGGGATGATGACTATGGGGACCTTTTTTTAAAACATGATTGTCAGGTTTAACCATAGTACACTCCCTATGGGTGGTTCTTAACCGAGACTCCATGCTCGTGACTTACAACAAACCCTTGATTCGCGGATGATCCGTTCTCGTATATCCTCAATATCAATGGAACTTGGGTGTTGATAAGGTATAAACCATAATCCACCAAAATGGATTATTGATATTGAGGATGACTTGATCCATCCCGTGACCTTTGTGTGGTGTGACTTCCTTGATCCTTGAGTGTGATTGTTGCATCCATGCATTCATGCATTCATTTGCATCCATATCATCAACAATGAGAAAATTTTCAAGGAACGTAAGAAGTCTATTTGCAAATTTTCAGACATGGATAAGCAAAGAAGGAATACGAAGAAGTACAGATTCAGACAACCCGACTTGAAAGAGTTAAGGAGTTTGACATCCTATGTATTAGATCCCTTGGAGTTCAAGGCTCGCCATGTGAATCTTCTGTCTATTCTGTCTACTCAGGTGGATGAAGGTCTGATGAGTGTGTTGGTGCAGTTCTACGATCCTCTGTACCGTTGCTTCACTTTCCCGGATTTTCAGCTTTTGCCTACACTTGAGGAGTATGCCTATCTTGTGGGTATACCTATCTTAGATCAATTGTCGTTCAGTGGTTTGGAGAGGGTTCCTTCTTCCCAAGTGTCGCATCGCGCGAAAAACCGGCGGGAAAAGAAAGAACAACAGAGCCGCCACCGTGCGTTATTTATCCCAAAAGAGGGAAAGGAAACGCTCAGAGTAAACCTAGAAAAGAACATGGTCTCGCGACCAAAGAGAATGGGTTCGGGAGTCGGTTATGCGAAGGGAAGGTATTAGCACCCCTACGCATCCGTAGTACTCTACGGGATCCACGCACAAAAGGAAGGAAATTGGTTGCTAAACACTGCTCAAATATTCACACACACTGGCTGAAAAGAGACAAAAGAAACTGACTGAAACTGAACTCGGCAGGACGTCGCATCCTGGGCCTACTTAGTCTATCAGGCATAGACATCAGAGTCCAAGTAGTTCGGACTGGGGAAACGACACATGCTCGCTAGGATATCGCATCCTATGCATACGTATCTTCTCGGACGAGAGAAGAATCAGAGCATTCGTAGCTCGGCTGACACGCACACAAACAAACACAGGCAAAGGCAAACGTGGAGCCTGAATGCCAATCACTGGACTTACATCAGCATCCGAACCAAAAACGCACACAAGAAGGCAAACATGGAGCCTGAATGCCAATCACTGGACTTACATCAGCATCCGAACCAAAACACACACACACTGGAACCCAAATGCCATTCGATGGACTTACATCAGCTTCCAAGCACACAACAACACAACAGGTTAATAGGGAGTCGGGGACTCGAGCCTATAACTGTCAAACACACACAAACAGACAGACAGCAAATGCTAAGGAGTCACAGACTCGAGCCTAGCAAAGGTCAGACAACACACACAAAAGAAAGAAAAGGCGCCCGGAGAGATCAGCTCAATCTCCTGCCTACATACTTCATCTGGTATGAAGATCAGGGCGATGTAGTTCCCCTACGCAGGGATAAAGGACTAGCCTAACCAGATAACAGAGGGAGACACAACACTAGGGAGACTACGACTCGAGCCTAGATGTTGTCATGCAAAATCGTCCCTAAGTTAAGGTTTCTAGCTAAATGGCACAAGGGCCAACCTATCCTAAGCATGGCTCACACAGGAAGTAAGCCACACACACTTAACTTGCACAGGAAGCAAGCCAAGCAAAACCTAACTTGCACAGGAAGCAAGTCTAAACTAATCCTAACTTGCACAGGAAGCAAGTCAAACCATCCTATCTTGCACAGGAAGCAAGTCAAACAATCCTACAAGCACAGATAGCACACGCTATACACAAACAAGCGGCTCAAACAAGGGTTAGGTTTTAGTCAAGGGGTCATATCAACCTCGACAAACAAACCTCTGGAATGGGGTGAATGTGCTCTTAACCTTGCCATTGAGGGGCTAAGGTGAAGCAGATGAAAGGTGGGTGAAGATAAGACTTCACAGCTCTTATCCCTGGCCTGGGAGAGCTCAAGACAAGAATGTGTGGGTTCAGAAAGTGGGAACCCTTCTACACATTTAGAACTGACTCAACTGTACAATGGTACAAGATCTTGGGTTCTTATCTGAAATGCATCAACACAGTGGTGTGAGCAAAGCAGATGACACACTGAATAGTGGGGGATAGATTGCATATCCCTACCTTCCACCAATTGCCTCTTCACTTAGGAGGACTTTGACTCTATGCAGGGACAAAAGTAAACATCCACAAACATTGCCTCTTAAGGAGGACTTCAGACAGTTGCCTGGCCAAGTAACAGGCCAGGTCTTCCAGACTACATGAAGTAAAAGAGACATACCTCAATGCAAATTGCTTATACAAGCAAAGCAAAGCAAAAAAGTTCACAAGGAACTAAGCAACTAAAAGCACCTGAAACAGTCAAACAGATGTTAGTATGCAAGTTCAAACAAAGCAAAAAGAAACAGACACCAACAGTTAATTAGAGGCACATGGATGTGCAAGGCACAAGGCTCTAGGCATGTGAGCCAAGCCACCTACAAAACACACAAGTTAGTCATGGTATTTAGGCAAGCTCAAACAAAAGAATTGGTCTTAATGGCCCTTTGATGGTCAACCTGAAAACACAAGCTCAAAGGTGAGTAACAGGACCACTAGGACAAGCCTAGGGTCAAAAGTGAATGAGAAAATCAAAACAGCAAAGGATATCCAATCAAAGTCAAGTATAAACATTCAATAAACACAACCAATTGGGTTCACATCCATATCAATCACTATCATCATTTCATGAGCAAATTAGGTCAAAGCATGGCATTTAGAAGCTCATAGAAGTCAACAGCAAGACTTGCATCAAAAGCAATCTAAACATTTTCCAAAAATCACCAAATAAATCATGATCAAACCTAACACATAGCATGATAAGCATGTCAAATTTCATCTCATTTGGACAAGTGGAAGGCAGTCAATGAAAATCAGAAAGTCAAAGCACTTTTGAACATGCTCATAGAAGTCAATCAAACATGCATCAACTTAGAAAAATCATAAGTCAAGAATGGTGTATGATAAATGAATGGGATCAAAACCATGGTAAAGATGAGGATGTCTAGTTATCTCATGCAAAATTTCATGTCCATCCAATAAAGTATGAGAATTTCACAAATGAAATGGGAACATGTGTCACACAAAGTCAACATTTGACTAGGCAGGGAGGAAAAATCTCAAACAAATGGAAAATAGTTCAATTAAATCCAAGAAAATTCACAAGTCAACTAGACATACAAGAGTAGGCTCATGCAAAATTTCAATCCATTTGGAGGTCAAGAAACATGGTAATGAAAATCATGAAGTTGGACATCAATGGTGTGACACAAATTGTCACACCCTAAATCAAAAAATCATATCTCACAAACCACAAATGATAAATTCACAAACTTTATACCAAAATCACCATGAATGTGTCTAGTTTAAGCACAAAAAATTTGGGAGCCATTGGATACATTCTCATCATTTCACAATTGATTTGGCAAAGTGTACAATATTTGGTCACATGTCACAAACCCTAGTACCATTTAAAAACCACTCATCCAAAAATTCTGGAAAAATAATGACAAAAAAGTAGAGATCATGATGAACACAACACAAAAAATCCCATTCAAATTGGATTAAAAATGAGCAAGTTATGAATTTTGGAAGATTGGTTATAAAAATGTGAAATAAATGAAGCAAGAATGGCATTTTTGTAATATTTGAATCCACTTAACCAAACACAGTCGTTTTGGGCAGTAAATGGAATGTTTTGATTGGCTGGAGGGAGAAATGGCCATGCACACGAAAATGGGGACAATCTGGGCAAATTGGGATTAGGGTTTATGCTCAAAAATCATGATTTCTCAATTCTTCCCAAAAATGTCAATTGAGCATACCATTGTAATCATCAAACCATGTACATCAACATTTCAACAATAGATTTCATTAAATCAGTTTAAACACAACCAAATCGAGCCAAAACACATTTGAGCATACAAGTTGAAATCCATATTTCTCACATCATAGTGAATCATTTTCAATGGTTCAAGTGGCATTGATTTCAGCATAACAAGATCTTTCACAAACACAGCATGATTTAGCAAAAAGAGCAAGTCGAAAAACTAACCAAAATGATGAGCAGTGATGATTCAGCCACCTTTTGCTGGTGAGTGCTTGAAACAGATGAAGAATGTGCTCCTACAAGATGAATGGGGAAGTAAACTTGGCTCAATGAAGCTTGCTCGTGCTTGCATCCAAATCTGCCATGGCTAAGCTTTCAATGGGACAGTGGTTTTGAGCTGCTTGCAGATGGGGTAATGTGGTTCCAAAGTGGTAAATGGAGGGTGACAATACAATGCCAAGCTCAAGTGTGGTTCATTGTAAGTTTTGGAAGTTTGACTGTTTGTTGGAAATGGCCAAAGGTGAGTTTTTGACAAATGAATGAAGGAGGTTGTTTTCTTGCTGTCAAGTGGCCTATGTAATGTTCATTCAAGATGATGTGGATGTTGTCAAGCCAGGCCAGGTTTCATCCTTTTTAGAGGTGTGCTGACTGTTTCTTGAAAAAGGCAAGGAATGAGGCTTGAGAGAAAGGATAGGACAAATGTTTAGTCTGCTGTTTATGACAGGAAAATGAGGGTGGAAGTTATGTCAATGCAGGGTTTGGTTCCTAGAGGTTCTTGACATAAGATTGGAAAAAAAATGCCAAGCAAAGTGTGTTTTTTTGAGAATGAATGAAGAGTGTTTGGTCTGTGGTCTTGTGCAGCCATTGTGCTTTTGTCAGGGAAAACCCAATGCCAATAGCAGGATTCCTTTTGATGACAGGAAAATGAGGTGTATGGTCAAGCCAACTTAGTGCATTGGTTTGGGGCAGAAGAAATGAGATGCCAAGGCCAAGGGTCAAATGCAGGGTTTTGGTGCTGCTTGAGTTTGGACAGAGTGAATGAGATGCCAAGGCCAAGTTATGTTTGGTTCATGGTGAGTCTTGCAAGTGGGAGGGGTTTCTTCTTGGTCTGCTGCTGTTGCTATATGTTTTCTGATGACAGGAAATGGTTCTGTTGCTTTCGATTTGCTGCTGTTTCTATATGTTTTCTCATGACAGGAAAAAAAAAGGGTGCTTCAATTTGCTGTCCTATGTTGGCAAGGCATGGTTTGGACTGTCAAATGCAAGGCTCAAGTTTGGTTTCTCTCAGTTTTGACAGGTTTTTTTGGTAAATGCAAGTGAGGTGAGTTTTTGGTTTTGGTTAGGTTATGTCATGTTCTATGGAGTTTTTGGGAAGGACTTTGGAAAATGGCCAAGAAATGGATTTGAGAGAGAGTGAGGTTTTGTTCAGTTGGTTTTTCCTAGTCATCAAAACCAATCCAGTTCTGCTTGTAAGGTGTCTTTTGACAGCTCCAAAAAGCAACAGCAAGGTGCATTGAGTGAATTTTTTGGTCTGTTCAGTTGGTTGTGTTGGTTTGCTACTTGTTTCACAATGATGAATATGGACGTGTCATCAAAAATGCCATGCTTCCTTCTGCTGCAGTATGTTGCTCATGACAGGAAAAAAGAGAAGGAAAGCCATGCTGTTACTGTTTGGTTTTGACAGAAAAACAATGCTTAAGTCCTCTGTTGGATGTTGCTGCCATTGATTCCTCATGACAGAAAAGGATTTGAAAGTCTTGTTTGGATGTGTTTCTGTGGGAGAGCCAGGGCCAAGGTTTTTGTCTTTTGGTCCTGTTTTAGCCAACAAATTGGAATCTGCAAGATGTGTGTTGTGTTGATTGCAACATTCTTGTTCAAAAGGACAGCAAAACTTGCATTTTCTGGACAGTACAAGGTAAGGTGGAAGCATGGGTGGATGGTTGCTTTGTACTTTTCTTCCAAAATTCAAGTATGCAAACATGGCCATATGTACCATTGGAGTATGGCTGCACTACAAGGCCTCAAAAGTGGCAGAAGAATGATCAAGAATGCTGCATAATGATGCTGGTACAAGGCATGGTTGTGGAACTTAGACAAGTATGGTGAAATTGTACCTTTCTTACAATTCAAGCAAACAAGCAATGGCCTTATGTACTGCATATTTTGACTTTGCAAACACATTCTAAATGACATTTATGAGCTGTTCCAATTGGCCAAATGTTGAAAAAATGTTTAAATCAAAAAGTCAACTCTTGGTCAAACTTGCATTTAAATGAAAAAGGTCAAAATATGCCATTTTGATTGGTGAAGTTTTGGCTCATGTAATTTATATTTTTGGAAATAGGGGATCAAATGTGACTTGTAGGAAAAAACCCCACCAAAATTGGCCAAACGGTTTGGGAGATATGGCCCTTTGAAGTTCAAGATTTTCTGAAATCGATTCGATCATAACTTGCCAACCACACATGGGAATTGAGAGTTCTAGGACTTTTTGGAAATGGGAGAACAAGATCTTCAATTTTCATGTTGGGCAAAAATTCATTTGAGGCTTGTATCAAAATGTAAGTTTGAGGATCAAGACTTTCCATTTATGGCAGGTTTCAGTTACAGGCCCAGTTTCTATTTTGGGAAATTTTGATCTGGCTTCAAATTCTTCCATGATGGTGTTTGGCATGATGTATGATGACTATTTGGACATGAATGAACTCTCACAAACCAATTCCAATCATCCAATCACTGATTAAATGGACAGTTGACCAACAGTTGACTTTTAGGGTTTCTGACTGATTATGCATTGACTGATGACTTCCAAACCCTAATTCCTTGAGGACTTGACTTCAAATGATGTCCCAAGTTGTTTGAACTCTTGATTATTGACCATGGTGCCCAAATTCCACAAGAATGACCACCATCCACTGCTTTGACTGACAGTTGACCTTTTTTAGGGTTTTGACTGTCTGTGTGTGAACTGCTGACCTCTGAGCCCTCAACCCTTGACCAAAATACTTCAAATAGACCTCCAAGCCATGTGAACTTGTTGGACAAACCCTAAGGTCTTGGCTCAATGAAAAACACACTTGCTTGATTGGTTGACTGATCTCCTGATCAGTTTGACCTAATTCTTGATTGCTTGCTCTTGAGGCAACTGAGGGACAATGCAAATGCTATGCAATGGATCATGATATGCTATGACCTAATATGAAAATGTATGTACAATGATAGGTGCAAATTTGAGGTGCTACAGCTGCCCCTATTCAATCAGCTGGGAACCCGAATGGATGAGAGCAACGGCTGTCAGACTTTCAGGGTAAACAGGGATTGAATACCAAGAACCGTAGAATTTGCACAGTACAGGGATCCACCAATGGAAACGTCCACTGGGATTTGATATTTATTGCTGGGTATTTTGTTTTGTTTTTTTTGTTTTCAAAGGGTATGGCCACATCCAGACATCACAACGATGATGAATGGGAATAGAAATCACAACTAGATGCCAACGGACAACTAGGAAAAACTCGACGTTTATCGGAACCAACGGAGAGGTAACCAGACATTAATGAATGAATGGAAGGGATACAACCATACGCCAGCGGACGAAATGGGAAAAACTCAACGTTTACCGAGACCAACGGAGAGGTAACCAACTGGGGACGACCAGGAAAAACTCGACGTTTACCAAGACCAACGGAGAGGTAAGCCAAGCATCAACGGATGAATGGGAAGACTCGATCAGACGTCAACGGACGAAAGGGAGAAGCTCGACGTTTATCGACACCAACGGAGAAGGAGAATCAACTGGGGACGACCAGGAAAACTCGACCAGACGTCAACGGACGAAAGGGAGACTCGACCAGACATTAATGAATGACTGGGAAGGGGTATACAATCAGACGTCAACGGACGAATGAGAAAAACTCGACGTTTATCGAAACCAACGGAGAGGTAACCAACTGGGGACGACCAGGAAAAACTCGACGTTTATCGAAACCAACGGAGAGGTAACCAGACATTAATGAATGACTGGGGGGACTCGACCAGACATCAACGGATGAATGGGAGAAAACTCGACGTTTACAGACATCGAAAGATGATGTTTACAGACACCAAAAGGATCGACCAGACATTTACAGATGAATGGGAATACTCGACGTTTACAGACATCGAAAGATGATGTTTACAGACACCAAAAAGATCGACCAGACATTTACAGATGAATGGGAATACTCGACGTTTACAGACATCGAAAGATGATGTTTACAGACACCAAAAAGATCGACCAGACATTTACAGATGAATGGGAATAAGAGAAACACAACCAGACGTCGACGGACGACTGGGAAAAACTCGTCGTTTATCGAAACCAACGGAGAGGTAAATCCACATGGGGAGGGTACAACTAGACATCACCGGATAACTAGGAAAAACTCGACGTTTATCGACACCAACGGAGAGGAGTAATCTTCACTAGGGAAGGGATAGCGACGTTATGAACATCGAAAGAGGATGTTTACCGACATCAAAAGAAGACCAGACACTTACGCATGACTGGAAATCACCGAAAGATGGTGTTTACCGACACCAAAGAAGACCAGACACTTACGCATGACTGGAAATCACCGAAGGATGGTATTTACCGACACCAAAGAATACCAGACACGGGTGCTGACAGGGTATACTGACATTCTCAAGATGACAGGGCTAGGCTGAACACTTGCAGGGGGCCTCACTAGGGAGAAACAAACTTTCTGTCACCAACAGGTGAGGAAATAAACCTCTGTGGGGATTATAAACACCAAATGTTGACTGGAGTAACTGTAGCCAATGCGTTGTACAGGTTGAACAAAAATCCGTTTCTGCAGGGAATACGGTTTGATGGGGTTTCGAACACATGAATGCATATGTTTGAATTTTTCTATGGCGTAATGCTCCATTTAGGAATGGAAATGCTACGCGATTTTTTGAAGATGCGATGATTACTACATGCAAAATGCAAATGCACCCTGGCTAGGGAGCCAAAATGATCAGATACTCTGACTCCGTGGGGAGACTCCTCTTGGGGAAATATTCTGCGGGGAGCTCTGCTTGAGGAATGGTAAAGCAACTTCACACTCATGTTGAAGAATAGCACTGCTGCTGGGAAAAGGTAAACTCCGCTGGGGATACAGATATCAGTCTACTACAGAAACCCGTCCAATCCACTGGTAGGATGAACTCTGCTGGAGAAATAAATGCTATTCCATTAGGGACGACCCAACCAATCCATATGTAGGAGAATCACTGCTGGAGATGTATTTCATGAGACCCGCTCCACTCGGGGAACTTGCTGAGGAAAAACCAACACCATTCTGCTGAGGAGAACGATCCTGGTGGAGAGAACAACCATAGTGGTGAGAGTAACAACTCTGTTGAGGATGACGACACGTCAGATCATACTGGAGATGAATTCCCACAAACCTGCTTGGGATGAGCACTCACGGCCATACTGGAGATAATAGCATCACGAAACCAATTGTTGGGGAACACACCAACAGTCTACTGATAAACTCCACTAGGGGACTCCCGGGGAAAATAACTACCAGGCGCTCAGCGGGGATTCTCAACTGGGGAACTCTGCAAGCACAGGCCTGCTGGGGAGAAGCAATCCTTAGATCTGTTGGGGAAAGAAGGTACTGTCCACGGGTATCTCTGCAGGGGAAAATAACTCTGATAGCTTCGATACTGACTTGGGCTGGGGACGTGATAACCTTCAGGCTTGCTGAGGAGACAACGATCTCGAATCTGCCAGGGAGATCACACTCTCAATCCTCCGGGGAGATACAGCTTATTTGACAGGGATGTCGGTCGACTTGTTGAACACTGGTATCCATCATCCACCCATAGTGTTGACCTTTCCACTTTTAAGGACTCCCAGACTCTTCTGGACTTTTCTGCTCCATCATCTTGTATTCCAAATCTCGTCCGTACTCCACGGGGATCGAACTCCTGGGATTTATGCATACTTTCCAATCATCAGACTTTGGAGAGTCTTCTTGATTAATTTTCCAGGACCGTCGTCGTAATCCTTCACCGTCTTTTCACGGTTCATCTATCCCTTGCCCCTGGTTGGACTCTGAGGGGATCTCTTGTCAAAAAGGTTCAAATTACCACTGGTAAGTGAATGAAGATGTCTAACTGCACTTGCACCAGAGATTGTTAGATAAAAACGTGCCCCAGGTATGCCCCATGATAAGGCTCAAACAGCACTCTACTGGGGATGCCCCACAATAGAGCTAATAGGGACTTGGAGGGAGAAATGTTGCACTACTGGGGACATGAAGATGAACATCTCCAAACAACACTGCGTCGGGCAACTTCACTGAGGAGAGACCATACGAGGTTCTGTAGGACAAAGATACAGTCACGCTTGAGATGCGAACAATTGTCTTACCTGTTGGTAATCATACCACCCCCGGGAGAGCACTATGGGTCTCCTCAGTATCTTTCCATCATTGTGAAGGTTCACTTTGTTTAAGAACAATTTTTTTGAAAAATTTGTTTATTTTGAAAACAATGATACTTTATCAATTAAAACATGCAAAACGTTTGTTGAGTTGAAACAAATAAGAGTGCAAATAATTGGATAAAAGCTCAAATTGATGTGATGGAATAGTAGTCTGCAAAGGGCGAGACTCCATAGATCTGTGCAAGTTTGAAATCGGTGATGTATATTGGAGAGGGCTACATTGAACATAATGACCTTTCCTCTACCATTCCGAATTTTCGATGTATTCGGAGCTTCAGTCGACGACGAATCGAGAATCCCTGACGGATGACAGATATAGAGCACAGTTTTGTCAAGATGCAGTTACTTGCCAAATCCCTAATTTTTGCCTAGATTGCCCCAGTGTGAGGTGTTCAATCTAGCGGGATGCACATTCTTTTTCAATGTCTCTAACTTTTGCCTGGATCGCCCTTTCGGGTTTTCAATCCACCGAGACGCTCCTTTTTGCCTAAGTCGCCCTTTGGGGTGTTCGACTTAGCGAGCTTTTGCTTTTTTTGTTTTGTTTTAGGCGAAGTATTTCTTGACTGCATCTGGAATTCACAGGACGAGTGAACTTCTTCATCCATTGTAGTAAGTGTTAAAGCACTGCCTGAAAAGGCTCTCTTGACAACATATGGACATCCATAATTTGGGGTTCACTTGCCCCTGGAATCGGGTGTGAAAGATAAGACTTTCTTGAGCATAAGGTCCCTCGGATCACACGAGGCTTGATCTTCTTGTCGAATGTTTTCTTCACTCTCTGCTGATATAACTTGACCATGACACATGGTAGTTGATCTCTTCTTTTCGATCGAGTTCAGCATCAGTCAACTTGGGACTTTGAGGGTGCTATTTTTTGTTTCTTTCTTTCTTTTTCTTTCTTTTGATTTGGCACCCTCCTCTTTTCTTTTTTTCTTTTTTTCCTTCCTTTTTTGTTTTTGATAATGCCCCAGTTGGCTGTTCTGCTGATTCTCGAGATGCAGCTGAGTGATCTTCTTCTCTTGCTCAAGAAGTCGGGAAATCTCGTCAGGAATCCCTTCAACATCATCTTCGTCCGCTTCGAATACAGGGAATTCAAAATTGGGAGATGACGTCCGATCACTATGTTCAATGGGTTTGAGAAACAACCTGCATAATGATTTGATATGAAAAGCTCTTTGAAAATCAAACAAGATAATCGTTATGCAGATGAAAAGACTGCTTTTATTCCTGTTTTTAAAGGTTTTTTGTGATCACCAATTTCATGCAAAAAGCGAAAAGGGAAAACAATTGGAAAAACAAATGTTTTAACATGAATTATTTGAATGAAAATATCATTGCACAAAATGCTGCCAACAAATGTCATCACTTCTCCTTTTGGCATGGGAGAAGGGTTTTTAAACAAAGTGATTGTTACTCTGACTTATGAACAACTGTAGGAAAGCCCACAGTGACCCAATTGTGATAGATCCCATCAGGGACGACAACTGTCAGTATTTCTTGCATCAGCAGCTTCTGCTTTTCTAACAACCCTTCTGAAGAAAAGTCGGCGCCAGCCCAGGACTTGTTATCTTCAAACTTGATTATCACGGGAACCCAAGTCTTCACAGTTCAGAATACCTGCCCTCACGAGGTCTTGAACCTTCCTCTTCAACTGGAAACAAACTATCCACATCATGACCAGGAGCGCCCGAATGATACACACAATGCTGTTCAGGCCTATACCACCACCGAGGGTTGACGGGTATGGGCGGCGGGTCTCTGGGAGTAATCAAGCTCCGCTCTATCAACGAGGGATACAGCTCGGCGTAGGACATGGGGATTGGATCAAAAATGATCTTCTTCCTCTCATTACTTGTACCGGCTTGTTGGGAAGCCTGCTGCTGAGGACGACGTTGTTGATGCTGATATTGCTGAGTTGGTCTTCTCTACTGTTGTTGAGTGGCTGGCATAGTCACAGCAGCAGCCTGACGATACTGTCCTCCGTTCACACTCCTCCTACGGTGCGCAGCATTTGTTTCACTCTCTCCCCTTTTGGGTGCCCCAGAGTATGTCTTCTTAGAACCGGAAGAACTTGAAGAGCCAGGATGGCGGACCGGAGCGCGGGTTGCTCTGACATTAACAGTCTCTGCAGCAAGAGGCTGTTCACTGATTCTGATCCCCTTCAATTCATCACCCACGGCATGATCATCGACGAGAATGGTGACAGCAACATCCTCATGAGCGGGTACATTCACTGGTGGAGCACGGTGGACTGGTGGAATCACGGCTTCCAGTCTCTGGGCTAAGGCACGCAGCTCCTCTTGCCCCTGAACAGCTCCTTGCATCATCGTCATAAACTGGGCCACGTTTGCCCTCATTTCAGCCAACTCTGTCTGAACTTGGTCCATAATCCTCTGATGATTCAATCTGGTTGAGTAACGATGCGGTCGGCGGTCAGCAATCCTCTCTCAGTCAAGAACCGAAGTGAGAAGTCTCTCCAAACATGTCTGTAATGCAAGGATGCTATGTGCATGATATGCATGATATGGGTACTATTTTGTCATGAATGATCCTGATAAAGGATATGCATATGCAAGTTAACTTTTCTTTTTCATGCATTACTTATTTTTTGGAAAATAAACATGCTATGATGCAAATGATGCAACATGACTGGTCAGGCTATGCGTCTCAAGGCACAGGGTCAAAGCTTCGGCTTGAACTCTGATCACAAACATCTGAAACCCAAAGTCAATCTGATCAACTGGCATCTGAAACCAAACTGAGGAACCAAGTCACCATAAATCCGACTTGGGGAGTTCCGAAATAAACGAAACTGGAGATTACATCACTATCATCACAGGAACATCCATCGAACGGATGACAGCCAGCTCCTCTGAACAGGTACTTTCAAATTCAACCCGGGGATCCGAAATAAACGGAACCCGCTGATAAACCACGGACAGAACTCCGGCGTCCCAGAAATAAATGTCCATAATTCACAGTCACCATCTGTACCGAGAGTCACCAACTGTACCTGTTAAAATGATCAATCCCCCCCACTCACGGGTGTCATCTAGGCCAGGGTAAAGTCGAGAGAAACGCAGCATAAATAACCTTTCGCAGAATATCATCCTGTGCACACCCGATGTATGCACCGATAATATCCCACCAGGGTCTGAACTGCTCGTGATATCAATGTTCCGCTAAGTGGCGCCATACCACCCGCTTCCCATGAATCACTCTATTCCTAGGTTTCCTAGATTTCACTCATAGCCTGGGTATTGGGCCTTTTACCTCGAGTAACTCCCACCCCAAACAGAGAAACACAGACAGCACAGCAGATGAATAATGAATGTGAATGAATGCAAACATAAGTGCAAACATAAATGCAAACAGTAAGTGCACGAATATACAATGAATGCAATAAATACAACAGCAAACAGCAACCAAAATCCTAACCTAGAGAGCGCTAGGAGAGACTCGCTTAGGGAAGATGGACCAGCACAGGTCGACTTCTCTATATCCCCAGCAGAGTCGCCAGCTGTCGCATCGCGCGAAAAATTGGCGGGAAAAGAAAGAACAACAGAGCCGCCACCGTGCGTTATTTATCCCAAAAGAGGGAAAGGAAACGCTCAGAGTAAACCTAGAAAAGAACATGGTCTCGCGACCAAAGAGAATGGGTTCGGGAGTCGGTTATGCGAAGGGAAGGTATTAGCACCCCTACGCATCCGTAGTACTCTACGGGATCCACGCACAAAAGGAAGGAAATTGGTTGCTAAACACTGCTCAAATATTCACACACACTGGCTGAAAAGAGACAAAAGAAACTGACTGAAACTGAACTCGGCAGGACGTCGCATCCTGGGCCTACTTAGTCTATCAGGCATAGACATCAGAGTCCAAGTAGTTCGGACTGGGGAAACGACACATGCTCGCTAGGATATCGCATCCTATGCATACGTATCTTCTCGGACGAGAGAAGAATCAGAGCATTCGTAGCTCGGCTGACACGCACACAAACAAACACAGGCAAAGGCAAACGTGGAGCCTGAATGCCAATCACTGGACTTACATCAGCATCCGAACCAAAAACGCACACAAGAAGGCAAACATGGAGCCTGAATGCCAATCACTGGACTTACATCAGCATCCGAACCAAAACACACACACACTGGAACCCAAATGCCATTCGATGGACTTACATCAGCTTCCAAGCACACAACAACACAACAGGTTAATAGGGAGTCGGGGACTCGAGCCTATAACTGTCAAACACACACAAACAGACAGACAGCAAATGCTAAGGAGTCACAGACTCGAGCCTAGCAAAGGTCAGACAACACACACAAAAGAAAGAAAAGGCGCCCGGAGAGATCAGCTCAATCTCCTGCCTACATACTTCATCTGGTATGAAGATCAGGGCGATGTAGTTCCCCTACGCAGGGATAAAGGACTAGCCTAACCAGATAACAGAGGGAGACACAACACTAGGGAGACTACGACTCGAGCCTAGATGTTGTCATGCAAAATCGTCCCTAAGTTAAGGTTTCTAGCTAAATGGCACAAGGGCCAACCTATCCTAAGCATGGCTCACACAGGAAGTAAGCCACACACACTTAACTTGCACAGGAAGCAAGCCAAGCAAAACCTAACTTGCACAGGAAGCAAGTCTAAACTAATCCTAACTTGCACAGGAAGCAAGTCAAACCATCCTATCTTGCACAGGAAGCAAGTCAAACAATCCTACAAGCACAGATAGCACACGCTATACACAAACAAGCGGCTCAAACAAGGGTTAGGTTTTAGTCAAGGGGTCATATCAACCTCGACAAACAAACCTCTGGAATGGGGTGAATGTGCTCTTAACCTTGCCATTGAGGGGCTAAGGTGAAGCAGATGAAAGGTGGGTGAAGATAAGACTTCACAGCTCTTATCCCTGGCCTGGGAGAGCTCAAGACAAGAATGTGTGGGTTCAGAAAGTGGGAACCCTTCTACACATTTAGAACTGACTCAACTGTACAATGGTACAAGATCTTGGGTTCTTATCTGAAATGCATCAACACAGTGGTGTGAGCAAAGCAGATGACACACTGAATAGTGGGGGATAGATTGCATATCCCTACCTTCCACCAATTGCCTCTTCACTTAGGAGGACTTTGACTCTATGCAGGGACAAAAGTAAACATCCACAAACATTGCCTCTTAAGGAGGACTTCAGACAGTTGCCTGGCCAAGTAACAGGCCAGGTCTTCCAGACTACATGAAGTAAAAGAGACATACCTCAATGCAAATTGCTTATACAAGCAAAGCAAAGCAAAAAAGTTCACAAGGAACTAAGCAACTAAAAGCACCTGAAACAGTCAAACAGATGTTAGTATGCAAGTTCAAACAAAGCAAAAAGAAACAGACACCAACAGTTAATTAGAGGCACATGGATGTGCAAGGCACAAGGCTCTAGGCATGTGAGCCAAGCCACCTACAAAACACACAAGTTAGTCATGGTATTTAGGCAAGCTCAAACAAAAGAATTGGTCTTAATGGCCCTTTGATGGTCAACCTGAAAACACAAGCTCAAAGGTGAGTAACAGGACCACTAGGACAAGCCTAGGGTCAAAAGTGAATGAGAAAATCAAAACAGCAAAGGATATCCAATCAAAGTCAAGTATAAACATTCAAGAAACACAACCAATTGGGTTCACATCCATATCAATCACTATCATCATTTCATGAGCAAATTAGGTCAAAGCATGGCATTTAGAAGCTCATAGAAGTCAACAGCAAGACTTGCATCAAAAGCAATCTAAACATTTTCCAAAAATCACCAAATAAATCATGATCAAACCTAACACATAGCATGATAAGCATGTCAAATTTCATCTCATTTGGACAAGTTGAAGGCAGTCAATGAAAATCAGAAATTCAAAGCACTTTTGAACATGCTCATAGAAGTCAATCAAACATGCATCAACTTAGAAAAATCATAAGTCAAGAATGGTGTATGATAAATGAATGGGATCAAAACCATGGTAAAGATGAGGATGTCTAGTTATCTCATGCAAAATTTCATGTCCATCCAATAAAGTATGAGAATTTCACAAATGAAATGGGAACATGTGTCACACAAAGTCAACATTTGACTAGGCAGGGAGGAAAAATCTCAAACAAATGGAAAATAGTTCAATTAAATCCAAGAAAATTCACAAGTCAACTAGACATACAAGAGTAGGCTCATGCAAAATTTCAATCCATTTGGAGGTCAAGAAACATGGTAATGAAAATCATGAAGTTGGACATCAATGGTGTGACACAAATTGTCACACCCTAAATCAAAAAATCATATCTCACAAACCACAAATGATAAATTCACAAACTTTATACCAAAATCACCATGAATGTGTCTAGTTTAAGCACAAAATATTTGGGAGCCATTGGATACATTCTCATCATTTCACAATTGATTTGGCAAAGTGTACAATATTTGGTCACATGTCACAAACCCTAGTACCATTTAAAAACCACTCATCCAAAAATTCTGAAAAAATAATGACAAAAAAGTAGAGATCATGATGAACACAACACAAAAAATCCCATTCAAATTGGATTAAAAATGAGCAAGTTATGAATTTTGGAAGATTGGTTATAAAAATGTGAAATAAATGAAGCAAGAATGGCATTTTTGTAATATTTGAATCCACTTAACCAAACACAGTCGTTTTGGGCAGTAAATGGAATGTTTTGATTGGCTGGAGGGAGAAATGGCCATGCACACGAAAATGGGGACAATCTGGGCAAATTGGGATTAGGGTTTATGCTCAAAAATCATGATTTCTCAATTCTTCCCAAAAATGTCAATTGAGCATACCATTGTAATCATCAAACCATGTACATCAACATTTCAACAATAGATTTCATTAAATCAGTTTAAACACAACCAAATCGAGCCAAAACACATTTGAGCATACAAGTTGAAATCCATATTTCTCACATCATAGTGAATCATTTTCAATGGTTCAAGTGGCATTGATTTCAGCATAACAAGATCTTTCACAAACACAGCATGATTTAGCAAAAAGAGCAAGTCGAAAAACTAACCAAAATGATGAGCAGTGATGATTCAGCCACCTTTTGCTGGTGAGTGCTTGAAACAGATGAAGAATGTGCTCCTACAAGATGAATGGGGAAGTAAACTTGGCTCAATGAAGCTTGCTCGTGCTTGCATCCAAATCTGCCATGGCTAAGCTTTCAATGGGACAGTGGTTTTGAGCTGCTTGCAGATGGGGTAATGTGGTTCCAAAGTGGTAAATGGAGGGTGACAATACAATGCCAAGCTCAAGTGTGGTTCATTGTAAGTTTTGGAAGTTTGACTGTTTGTTGGAAATGGCCAAAGGTGAGTTTTTGACAAATGAATGAAGGAGGTTGTTTTCTTGCTGTCAAGTGGCCTATGTAATGTTCATTCAAGATGATGTGGATGTTGTCAAGCCAGGCCAGGTTTCATCCTTTTTAGAGGTGTGCTGACTGTTTCTTGAAAAAGGCAAGGAATGAGGCTTGAGAGAAAGGATAGGACAAATGTTTAGTCTGCTGTTTATGACAGGAAAATGAGGGTGGAAGTTATGTCAATGCAGGGTTTGGTTCCTAGAGGTTCTTGACATAAGATTGGAAAAAAAATGCCAAGCAAAGTGTGTTTTTTGAGAATGAATGAAGAGTGTTTGGTCTGTGGTCTTGTGCAGCCATTGTGCTTTTGTCAGGGAAAACCCAATGCCAATAGCAGGATTCCTTTTGATGACAGGAAAATGAGGTGTATGGTCAAGCCAACTTAGTGCATTGGTTTGGGGCAGAAGAAATGAGATGCCAAGGCCAAGGGTCAAATGCAGGGTTTTGGTGCTGCTTGAGTTTGGACAGAGTGAATGAGATGCCAAGGCCAAGTTATGTTTGGTTCATGGTGAGTCTTGCAAGTGGGAGGGGTTTCTTCTTGGTCTGCTGCTGTTGCTATATGTTTTCTGATGACAGGAAATGGTTCTGTTGCTTTCGATTTGCTGCTGTTTCTATATGTTTTCTCATGACAGGAAAAAAAAAGGGTGCTTCAATTTGCTGTCCTATGTTGGCAAGGCATGGTTTGGACTGTCAAATGCAAGGCTCAAGTTTGGTTTCTCTCAGTTTTGACAGGTTTTTTTGGTAAATGCAAGTGAGGTGAGTTTTTGGTTTTGGTTAGGTTATGTCATGTTCTATGGAGTTTTTGGGAAGGACTTTGGAAAATGGCCAAGAAATGGATTTGAGAGAGAGTGAGGTTTTGTTCAGTTGGTTTTTCCTAGTCATCAAAACCAATCCAGTTCTGCTTGCAAGGTGTCTTTTGACAGCTCCAAAAAGCAACAGCAAGGTGCATTGAGTGAATTTTTTGGTCTGTTCAGTTGGTTGTGTTGGTTTGCTACTTGTTTCACAATGATGAATATGGACGTGTCATCAAAAATGCCATGCTTCCTTCTGCTGCAGTATGTTGCTCATGACAGGAAAAAAGAGAAGGAAAGCCATGTTGTTACTGTTTGGTTTTGACAGAAAAACAATGCTTAAGTCCTCTGTTGGATGTTGCTGCCATTGATTCCTCATGACAGAAAAGGATTTGAAAGTCTTGTTTGGATGTGTTTCTGTGGGAGAGCCAGGGCCAAGGTTTTTGTCTTTTGGTCCTGTTTTAGCCAACAAATTGGAATCTGCAAGATGTGTGTTGTGTTGGTTGCAACATTCTTGTTCAAAAGGACAGCAAAACTTGCATTTTCTGGACAGTACAAGGTAAGGTGGAAGCATGGGTGGATGGTTGCTTTGTACTTTTCTTCCAAAATTCAAGTATGCAAACATGGCCATATGTACCATTGGAGTATGGCTGCACTACAAGGCCTCAAAAGTGGCAGAAGAATGATCAAGAATGCTGCATAATGATGCTGGTACAAGGCATGGTTGTGGAACTTAGACAAGTATGGTGAAATTGTACCTTTCTTACAATTCAAGCAAACAAGCAATGGCCTTATGTACTGCATATTTTGACTTTGCAAACACATTCTAAATGACATTTATGAGCTGTTCCAATTGGCCAAATGTTGAAAAAATGTTTAAATCAAAAAGTCAACTCTTGGTCAAACTTGCATTTAAATGAAAAAGGTCAAAATATGCCATTTTGATTGGTGAAGTTTTGGCTCATGAAATTTATATTTTTGGAAAGAGGGGATCAAATGTGACTTGTAGGAAAAAACCCCACCAAAATTGGCCAAACGGTTTGGGAGATATGGCCCTTTGAAGTTCAAGATTTTCTGAAATCGATTCGATCATAACTTGCCAACCACACATGGGAATTGAGAGTTCTAGGACTTTTTGGAAATGGGAGAACAAGATCTTCAATTTTCATGTTGGGCAAAAATTCATTTGAGGCTTGTATCAAAATGTAAGTTTGAGGATCAAGACTTTCCATTTATGGCAGGTTTCAGTTACAGGCCCAGTTTCTATTTTGGGAAATTTTGATCTGGCTTCAAATTCTTCCATGATGGTGTTTGGCATGATGTATGATGACTATTTGGACATGAATGAACTCTCACAAACCAATTCCAATCATCCAATCACTGATTAAATGGACAGTTGACCAACAGTTGACTTTTAGGGTTTCTGACTGATTATGCATTGACTGATGACTTCCAAACCCTAATTCCTTGAGGACTTGACTTCAAATGATGTCCCAAGTTGTTTGAACTCTTGATTATTGACCATGGTGCCCAAATTCCACAAGAATGACCACCATCCACTGCTTTGACTGACAGTTGACCTTTTTTAGGGTTTTGACTGTCTGTGTGTGAACTGCTGACCTCTGAGCCCTCAACCCTTGACCAAAATACTTCAAATAGACCTCCAAGCCATGTGAACTTGTTGGACAAACCCTAAGGTCTTGGCTCAATGAAAAACACACTTGCTTGATTGGTTGACTGATCTCCTGATCAGTTTGACCTAATTCTTGATTGCTTGCTCTTGAGGCAACTGAGGGACAATGCAAATGCTATGCAATGGATCATGATATGCTATGACCTAATATGAAAATGTATGTACAATGATAGGTGCAAATTTGAGGTGCTACACTAAGAGATTGCTGATCTGCATCACATAGATGTATCTGATATTGGTGCTCATATGACTACCAAAGGTGGAATTCAAGGTCTCCCATCTGATTTACTCATAGCCCAAGCTACTTTGTTTGGGAAGGCTATAAGTGAGGACGCCTTTGAAGCCGTATTTGTACTTCTCATCTATGGGCTAGTGTTATTCCCCAATATCGACAATTTTGTGGATGTGAACGTTATTAGGATTTTCTTTACTCTTAATCCTGTTCCGACTCTGTTGGGTGACACTTATTTCTCTTTGCATATAAGGAATACAAAGGGTGATGGTACCATTGTGTGTTGTTTGCCTCTGCTCTACAAGTGGTTTATTTTGCACTTGCCTCAGACGCTCGCCTTCAAGGAGAACAAAGGATGTCTACGGTGGTCTACGAGACTTATGTCTCTCACTAATGATGATATCTTTTGGTATAACCGTGTATACGATGGTGTCCAGATTATTGACTCTTGTGGTGAATTCTCCAATGTGCCTCTTCTTGGTACATGTGGTGGAATTAACTACAACCCTATTTTGGCTCGCCGTCAGCTTGGGTTCCCCTTAAAGGATAAACCTAACAACATTCTGTTGGAAGGTGTGTTCTTTCAAGAGGGTAAAGATCCCCAGAATTTGAAGGGTAGAGTGGTCCGTTCCTGGCGCAAGATTCATAAGAAGGGAAGGAAAGAGCTTAGTCCAAAGAATTATATTGCTTTGGAACCCTACACCTCTTGGGTGAGGAAGAGAGCTTTTGAGTACCGCATGGCATATGACTATCTGATACCTACCCTTATGGTTATGGTTGGGCCTTCAACCCTCCCTAACCAAGGAGTAAGGGAGTTGAGAGATGAAGACTGTTCGCGTACTTGGGTTCATGAACAAGAAGAACTACTTTAGCAGCTTAGAGATAAGGATGCAGTGATAGAGTTTCTGGAGCATCAGGTTATTGATGAGCCTGATGATGTGGTTACTTATCTTCTTCCTCATTCATCCAAGTTTTGGAAGAGAAAGTACGATCGACTCGCCAAGGAGAAGGCCGATATGAAGGCAGCTTATGAGAGAAAGGTGAAGAGGCTTCGTGCAGCTTATCTTCCGGTCTCGAGAGCTTTGGACGATTGTTTCTAGGGCTCCATAGGATGTTTATTTTCCTTCTCTCTTATATTGTATTTGGTTACCAAGACTGTACTTCTTTGGTGTAAAATATTTTCCAAATATTATTGTTATGAGTATTCCATATATGTCTAAAAAGATTAATATTTCCAAATATTTGCAAATAGATCTCTATAAAGTTCCTCTGATAAAAAAATAAATCATATGCATGAACGTTGCATGCATCATATGCATAAGCAGGTTTTATTCAGCTCAGTGGTCTAACTCTTTGCTATTCATTTATTTTGAAGATAAGGTAACGCATCGGTATAACACGAGAGTCAATCTTCCGAGACTGATGGAGCATCTAGAGTAAGAGAACCGGGAATTGAAAGAGGAAGTAGCTAGGCTAACTGCCATGATGAAGTCAATGTTGGCTGCCCAGAGTCAGTCGTCAGCAACTCCTGCAACTCCTCCCGCGAGGACGGTATTTTCTAAGGCCGCTTCTTCACCTGTGCCTGCTGCGACAGCCCACTTTGCGCCAACTATGCCAGCCAGGTTCCCTTGGGGGATGCCCGCCAACTTTGTGCCCGAGGGTTTTGCTCCAACTCTCGCTTCTCTGCCGGCATCTAGCCCGGTCCTTTCTGTGCCACCTCCCGTTGTGCATACTTTACCAAGAGTAGAAGACACCATCTATCATTCTGAGCCATCTGAGGGCCCAGATGTTTATGAGAATATGGATGAGATGAAAGACCAATTCCTTGAGCTGCGCAAGGAACTGAAGACTCTAAGGGGTAAGTACCTGACTTTGAGAAATATAAGGGAAACACATGCCCTCTCAGCCATCTTGTGATGTATGCTCGCAAGATGTCAATGCAAACTGAGAATGATCAACTTCAAATCCACTACTTCCAGGACAGCCTGTCTGATGCTGCTCTCAGATGGTACATGGGTCTGGACAGCGCGAACATCCGCTCATTCAATGATCTTGGCGAAGCTTTCGTCAAACAATACAAATACAATAAGGATATGGCTCCTGATAGGGACCAACTAAGGGTGATGTCCTAGAAAGAGAATGAGACTTTCAAAGAGTACGCCCAGAGATGGCGTGAGTTGGCCGCTCAGATTGTGCCACCCCTTGAAGAGAAAGAAATGACAAAGATCTTTTTGAAGACTTTGAGTTCTTTCTATTATGAAAGGATGATTGCTATTGCTCCCTCAGACTTCACCGAAATGGTGAATATGGGAATGAGGCTAGAGGAAGGAGTCCGTGAAGGACGTCTGTCTAGAGATGAAGGCTCTTCAGCAAAGAGATATGGGAGCTTTGCGAGGAAGAAGGAGGGAGAGGCACATGTTGTGTCCCCCCATATCAAGAGAATGCCCTCTGTAAAGAGGAAGAACGTGCGCTCTGCCGTTAGCCAACACCAGGTGGCTCATATAGCACCTACTTTTCGAGAAGTTCAACATCATCATCAACAACAACAACATCAACAATATCAACAACAGCATCGTCCACAACAGCAGGCCTACCAGTCTAGAAACAACAATAACACCAGCACCAACTACGAGAGGAAGAGGGTCACTTTTGATCCAATTCCAATGACTTATGCTGAACTTTATCCTTCGTTGATAGACAGAAAACTAATTACTCCACGCGACCCTCTCGTTGTACCAACCAACCCTCAGTGGTGGTACAAGCCTGAATTACATTGTGTATATCATTCCGGTGCTCCTGGACATGATGTGGAGAATTGCTATCCCCTGAAGACCAAGGTGCAAGACCTTGTTAGAAGTGGGATCTTGTTTTTCGAGGACGTAGGTCCTAATGTTAAGAAGAACCCATTGCCCGAGCATGGGAAAGCTGTTGTGAACATGGTCCAGGGTTATCCTGACAAATATAAAGTCCTGTATGTCAATGATATCAGGCAATATTTGGTCGAGATGTATAGACTATTGTATGGATACAGTCATTATGAGCATGACCATGATAGGTGTCAGGTGTGCACTATCAATGAAAGAGGATGCCGACAAGTCAGAAAGGACATCCAAGAGATGCTGGATCAGGGTATGATCGAGATACTTTAGAATCGCAATAAGGATGAAGTTGATGTTATATCCCCTGTTTTCAGAATACCAGAGCCTGTTGTTGTCAAATATGATGGCAGCAAGAAGAAGGTTTCTCCCACTCTTGTGATTAAGCCAGCGGGCCCTGTCCCGTATTCGTCAGATAACGCTGTTCCCAACAGGTATAACGTGGTTATGCTGGAAGATGGGAAGGAGGTGACGTTGCCCTCCACCTCTGTTTTAAGTATCTCAGATGTTAGTGGTGTGACCCGTAGTGGTCGTGTTTTCTCGGTGCCGCCGAAACCCCATGAAGATGTCGTGAGAAGAACTGTTGTTGTTAACCCTGCCAGTCTTGTGGGGACTTCTTCTTCGAATCCGACACTTGTTGTTAAGGGTGTTGACCCTGTTGTTGATGAATTTGCTAAAACTCCTGTCCTAGTTGGCCAACATGGCATTTTGAAAGAGGATTGTGATGAGATGCTGAGGCTCATCAAGAGGAGTGAATATAATGTTATTGATCAACTGCTACAAACTCCATTAAAGATATCTGTGTTATCTTTGTTGATGAATTTTAAGCCACACCGTGAAGCTTTGCAGAGGGTTTTGGACGTGGCATACGTGGACCACGATGTCAGAATTGAACAATTTAATAGCATTGTTGCAAACATAACTGCTTGTAACAATTTGAGCTTTTGTGATGTTGATCTTCCCGAGGAGGGAAAATACCACAATTTGGCCCTACACATTTCTATGAATTGCAAAGATGATGCCTTGTCTAATGTGTTGGTAGACACAAGATCATCGCTTAATGTGTTGCCAAAATCCACTCTGGCCAAACTTTCTTACCAGGGGCCTCCCATGAGGCAGAGTGGAGTGGTTGTTAAAGCTTTTGATGGATCAAGGAAAACTGTGATCGGCGAAGTAGAACTCCCGATCAAGATTGGATCTAGTGATTTTTAGATTACTTTCCAGGTCATGGATATCCATCCATCATACAGTTGTTTGCTAGGCAGACCATGGATTCACGAGGCAGACGCCGTGACATCCACCCTACACCAGAAGTTAAAGTTTGTGAAAAACAAGAAGTTGGTGGTGATAGGGGGAGAGAAGGCTCTCTTGGTTAGCCATTTATCTTCCTTTTCCTATATTGATGCTGAGGATGAGGTTGGGACTTCGTTCCAAGCCTTATCTATTGTTGAGCCTTCAAGGAAAGGACCTTCTTCATTTGCTTCCTACAATGATGCTAAGTTGGCCATTAAGCATGGTGCAACTACTGGTTTAGGACAAATGATCAAGCTGGAAGATAATAAATCCCGGGATGGCATAGGGTATTCTTCAGGCATTTCCAATGAGCGTGGGTTGTTCCAGAATGGAGGTTTCATCCATACTGTTGAAGATCAAGAGGCTACTGCCATTGTAGAAGATGATGAAGAGGAAGATCTGGGCAACTTCGTCATCCCTGGTGGAATCTGCAATAATTGGGTCGTTGTTGATGTTCCAACAGTTATCCACAAGTCCATGTAATATGTTCATTTGGTTTTAAAACCCTTCTCCCATGCCAAAAGGAGAAGTGACGACATTGTTGGCACATATTTGATTAATACAATGATATTCATTCAAAAATTTCATGTTAAATGTTTGTTTTTCCAAATTATTTTTCCTTTTTGCTTTTTGCATGAAATTGGTGATCACCATAAAAGCCTAAAAAGAGAATAAAATCAATCTTTTCATCTGCATAATGATTTGCCTTGTTTGAATTCTGAAATCTCTTTTATACTCAAAATCATTATGCAGGTTGATCAAACCCATTGAACATAATGATCCAACACCATCTCCCAACTTTGAGTTCCTTGTATTTGAGGCCGAAGAAGATGATGTTGAAGAGATTCCTAATGAGATTACCCGTCTGCTTGAGCACGAGAAGAAGATCATTCAGCTGCATCTTGAGAATCTGGAAACAGTCAACTTGGGGTCTGAAGACTGTGTTCGTGAAGTGAAGATTGGGGCACTCCTTGAAGAATCTGTTAAGAAGGGGTTGATTGAGTTGCTACGAGAATATGTCGACGTCTTTTCCTGGTCATATGAAGACATGCCTGGTCTAGATACTGATATTGTGCAACATTAGTTGCCTTTGAAGCCTGAGTGTGTACCTGTGAAGCAGAAGCTCAGAAGAACTCATCCTGATATGGCAGTGAAGATTAAAGAAGAAGTTCAGAAGCAAATTGATGCAGGGTTTCTGGTGACTTCTACATATCCTCAATGGGTGGCCAATATTGTGTCTGTGCCTAAGAAAGACGGAAAAGTCCGAATGTGTGTGGACTATAGAGACTTGAATAAAGCTAGTCCGAAAGATGATTTTCCTCTACCACATATTGATATGTTGGTAGACAATACGGCTAAATTCAATGTCTTTTCATTTATGGACGGATTTTCCGGATATAACCAGATTAAAATGGCACCCGAGGATATGGAGAAGATAACATTCATCACACCTTGGGGAACATTCTGTTATCGAGTGATGCCCTTCGGTTTGAAGAATGACAGAGCCACGTATCAACATGCTATGACTACCTTGTTTCATGATATGATGCACAAAGAGATCGAGGTGTATGTTGATGATATGATTGCAAAGTCGAGAACGAAAGTTGAACATGTAGAGCACTTGTTGAAGCTTTTTCAGCATTTGAGGAAGTACAAACTCCGCTTGAATCCGAACAAGTGTACATTTGGAGTCTGTTCCGGAAAGTTGTTGGGCTTTATCGTCAGTGAAAGAGGTATTGAAGTTGATCCTACCAAGGTCAAAGCAATACAAGAGATGCCTGCGCCCAAAACTAAGAAGCAAGTCCGAGGTTTTCTTGGCCGCTTGAATTACATTTCCATATTTATATCCCACATGACTGCCACATGTGCGCCTATATTCAAGCTCCTCCAGAAAGATCAGCGTCATGATTGGACCGAGAATTGCCAGAAAGTTTTTGATAGTATCGAAGAGTATCTGTCTGAGCCTCCGATTCTGTCTCCGTCTGTTGAAGGGAGACCATTGATTATGTACTTGACCGTGCTTGATGATTCCATGGGTTGCGTCCTGGGTCAACAAGATGAATCAGGGAAGAAAGAGTATGCAATATACTACTTGAGTAAGAAGTTCACTGATTGTGAGTCTCGATACTCAACGCTTGAGAAGACATGTTGTGCTTTGGCTTGGGCCGCTAAGCGTTTACGCCAGTATATGTTGAATCATACGACTTGGTTGATATCCAAAATGGATCTAATCAAGTATATCTTTAAGAAGCATTCTCTAACTGGGAGGATTGCTCGTTGGTAGATGTTGTTATCTGAGTATGATATTGAGTATCGAGCTCAGAAAGTTATTAAAGGTAGTATCTTGGCTGACCACTTGGCACATCAACCAATTGAGGATTATCAGTCTGTTCAGTATGACTTCCCTGATGAGGAGATTCTGTATTTGAAGATAAAAGATTGCGATGAGCCTACGCTCGATGAAGGGTCAGATCCTGGTTCCCGATGGGGTGTGGTGTTCGATGGCGCTGTTAATCAGTATGGAAATGGTATTGGGGCAGTGATTATTATTCCTCAAGGCACACATTTTCCTTTTACAGCAAGGCTAACTTTCAAATGCACGAATAATATGGCGGAGTATGAGACCTGTATTATGGGTTTAGGAGAGTGCATTGATCTTAGGATCAAGCATCTTGATGTTTATGGTGATTCAGCCCTTGTTGTTAATCAGATTAAGGGTGAATGGGAGATGAATCAACCTGGCCTCATCCCATATAGAGATGATGCGAGGAGGATTTCAACTTTCTTTACTGAGGTTGACTTTCATCATATTCCTCGAGATGAGAATCGGATGGCAGATGCTCTTGCTACGCTTGCTTCAATGATTGTCGTCAAATATTGGAATGAAGTCCCCAATATTACTGTGATGCGCTTGGATAGACCAGCTCATGTATTTGCAGTTGAAGAAGTGAAAGATGATAAGTCGTGGTACTATGATATCAAGGGCTTTCTCCAAAGTCAGACGTACCCGCCTGGGGCATCTGTTAAAGATAAGAAGACTTTGAGGAGATTATCTGGCAGTTTCTACCTCAATGGTGATGTGCTTTATAAGAGGAATTTTGACATGGTTTTGCTTAGATGCGTGGATAGACACGAAGCAGACCTGGTGATGATTGAAGTCCATGAGGGTTCATTTGGTACTCATTCCAATGGACATGCCATGGCAAAGAAGATGTTGAGAGCAGGCTATTATTGGCTGACAATGGAGTCTGACTGCTGCAAATATGTGAAGAAATGCCACAAGTGTCAAATTTACGCGGATAAGATTCATATTCCCCCGACACTTCTGAATTTTATTTCCTCGCCATGGCCTTTCTCCATGTCGGTGTAGCACCTCAAATTTGCACCTATCATTGTACATACATTTTCATATTAGGTCATAGCATATCATGGTCCATTGCATAGCATTGCATTGCCTCTTTTGCCTCAAGTGCAAGCCAATCAAGAAATTAGGTCAAACTGATCAGGAGATCAGTCAATCAATCAAGCAAAGTTGTTTCTCAAGGAGCAAAAGCCTTAGGGTTGGTCCAACAAGTTCACATGACTTGGAGGTCCATTTGAAGTGTTTAGGTCAAGGGTTGAAGACTTGGAGATCATCAGTTCATACACAGACAGCCAAAAACCCTAAAAAAAGTCAACTGTCAGTCAAAGCAGTGGATGGTGGCCATTCTTGTGGAATTTGGGCACCATGATCAATAATCAAGGGTTCATACAACTTGGGACATCATTTGAAGTCAAGTCCTCAAGGAATTAGGGTTTGGAAGTCATCAGTCAATGCACAATCAGTCAGAAACCCTAAAAGTCAACTGTTGGTCAACTGTCCATTTAATCAGTGATTGGATGATTGGAATTGGTTTGTGAAAGTTCATTCATGTCCAAATAGTCATCATACATCATGCCAAACACCATCATGGAGGAATTTGAAGCCAGATCAAAAATTTCCCAAAATGGAAACTGGGCCTGTAACTGAAACTTACCAAAAATGGAAAGTCTTGATCCTCAAAATTACATCATGATACAAGCTTCAAATGAATTTTTGCCCAACATGAAAGTTGAAGATCTTGTTCTCCCATTTCCAAAAAGTCCAAGAACTCTCAATTCCCATGTGTGGTTGGCAAGTTATGATCGAATCGATTTCAGAAAATCTTGAACTTCAAAAGGCCATATCTCCCAAACCGTTTGGCCAATTTTGGTGGGGTTTTTTCCTACAAGTCACATTTGATCCCCTCTTTCCAAAAATATAAATTTCATGAGCCAAAACCTCACCAATCAAAATGGCATTTTTTGACTTTTCTCATTTAAATGCAAGTTTGACCAATGTTTGACTTTTTGATATAAACTTTTTTTTAACATTTGGCCAATTGGAACAGCTCAGGAATATCATTTAGAATGTGTTTGCAAGCTCATTTCATGCAGTACATGAGGCTATGGCTTGATTGCTTGAATTGTAAGAAAAGTACAAGTTACACTATGCTACACCATACTCCCATGAACCTTGCCATGCTTGGTACTTCTAGCAGCATTGTGCATCATTTCTCTGTCAGTTTGAAGCTTCATTATGCAGCCAAAAAACCAGCAAAACAAAGGCCTTGCAAGCTTACTTGAACATTGGCAAAAGTACAACAACCATATCCCACATGTTTAAGCCATACTTGTACTACATCACATTGCAGATTTTTTGCCCATGATTTTCTGTCATGAGAAGAATAACCAACAACCACAAACCAACTCACTCATGCTAAAATCCTGATTTCCCTCTCATTTGGCACTGTTGGAGGAAAGCTGTCAAAAACTCCATATTTCATGGCCATGCTTGGTACTGCAGAGACCAATCTTGTTCATTTTCTGCCACACTACAAACCCTTAGCAAGCAGCAGACCAACCAGGTTTTTTACTCAGGCTAAAGACTTGGTCTCTTGGTATTTTTCATAGGAGGGAAAAACCTGTCAAGTCCCAAACCAATGACCTAAGCTGGCTTGACAACACTTCCATCATTTCCCTGTCATCACAAAACCAACAAAAACACCCTAAAGATCATACCTTGTACTGTCACATGAAGCAGTCATACAAGCCAAGCCATGAAAACCAACAGAAAATGGATTCATGCTCACATTCTAAACATGACTCTGCTATTGCATTTTGCTAAAAAGGCTGTCAAAGGATTTCTAATACTATCCATCCTGCCTTGCCAACCATAGCATTTTGTTCACCCCAATTTCTCATCATTGCCAAACTGCAGCCAACATAACAATAGTAAAACCAACTCACTGAGGCAAAAAGGGCTGACTCTCTCTCACTTGGCAAGAATAGCAAAATTCCATCAAAAAACACAAACTCACCTTGCTGGTGCCTATAAAAAAAAACCAGTCCAGAAAAATACCAAGGAGACAAATGCCTTGGACTGTACCACAACCTAGCAGAGTACATCACATCATTTTTTCTGTCAAGATGAAAAACAAATAGCAGCCACAAAACACATCTTGCTTTGGCCAAACTCCAAAAAACTGTCAAGAACATCTAGGAACCAAACCCTGCAACATCACATAGCAGACCAGCAACAAAGCCTTGCTTAACTCCCTCATCCTACAACTGCCCTCACTTTGCTATTTGATTCCAAATTTTTCTGTCCAAACATTAAAATAACCAAAGCCCTCACCTTGCTGTTGACACTCCAGATTTTCTGTCCAAACCTCAAAGAAACTGCTAACAGCAAATTTGGATGCCTCCTTTTTCTGTCATTTTTGAACACAAAGGCAGCAACCACAAAACAACACCAAGAAAACATAGCATAAAAACAAACCAATTTCACTGAGGCAAAGGACTGACTTTCTTGGCATTTTCACAAGATTAAAAATGCTGTCCAGAAAACTTCAAAGGACAAGAACCTTGCTTTGATTGATGCCCTATTTCCTCACCTTCTTCTGTCAAAACAAAACACTAACAGCAGCCAGCATAACACAACCACCTTCATTCATTTACTCATCCTTGCTTGCTTTAGCATTTATCACTTGCTGTCAAAACAAAAACTCACAATGAGCTAAACCTAGCCTTGCATTGCTTTGACCATCCATTCATCAAACCAAAATTGCAGCCACAACCAAACTTCTCATTCTTGGCATTTCAAATTCTCTGTAAAACACCCTTGCTTTGCATTTCTTTTTCTGTCAAAAAGGCATCAAAAGTTACAACCCTGCCACAAGCCAAGTCACAAACCACCTTGCTGTTTTGGCATTCCCATTCTCTGTCAAAACACAAAACCACAAACCAACAGCTCCACCATCCTTTTTTCTGTCATGAAACAGCAATAGATCCATCCTGCCTGGCCAACCATATCAGTTTTGATCATCTCAATTTCTCATGGCCAAACCCTGCCAACATAACACAGCAACATAACCAATTGCATACAGTACTCTCTCTCTCAAAAACACTTTGGCCATTTTTTTCTAAAATCAGTCAAAAAACTTCCTAAAGAACTAAAGCCTAGCATTGTTTTTTTTGACCACCATTTCATCATTTTGAAACCCTGCCACGAGCCACAAGCCAGCATAAACCATGGTGTTCCCAATCTCATTTTTCACATTTCACTCAAAAAGCCACAAAATAGCCAAAACATGACAGCTCTTGCTCTAAGCACTAGTCGATCAAAAGAGCATTGCAAACACATCTCAAATATCACATAACAAGTGTCCAAAGCCTCAAAACCTGCAGAAAACATCAAGAACTCAAAATCACTTTTCAACTTGTCACATTGCGTCAAATTTGCATTTTTAAGGCTACTTTCACTCTCAGGCCATTCCAAGCTTAGCAAATTAGTTTGCCATGATCCATAGGGTGTATTGAAGCTGTCTCAAACCTCCATTGCTCACTGTTTGAAAATTAAAAACATTACCTTTCTCAAAATCAAGCAAAAACCAGTTCAGTGGCCATCTTCATTTCCAGCTTGATTCAAGTTCAAGTAAGGTGTCAAACAGCTTGCCTTGGACCCTTTGAAGCTATTTGGATACCTGTCAAGCATTAAAAGCATCTCCAGCATCACATTCAACATTGCCCTGTTCAGTTTGGTAAATTTTCGACCTCTCTCTTTTGTCAAATTGATACATGCTTAGTGTAGGTCTATCCATGCTGAGCATCATAATGCTTTTACTTTTTGAATTGGCTGCTTATTCATGAAGATATATTGTTGTGAAGTTTGATGTCAAGTTTTGTTTTTGGTCGATTCATGAGCATGTTGAGGTTTTAATGGAAATAAATGAGGGATTCATGCTTGTCATTGTTTGCTGATCATTTCCATATATTCAATTTTGATTTTTGGGCAAGTTTGTGAAATCATGATTTGGGGATGGTGATGAACAGTGAAACCCTAACTTCCAAAATATTTTCCCAGATTTTTTCTGTTTCATTTTCACGTGCATGCCCCTTTTCTTCCTCCAACCAATTAAAACATTTCCTCCTTGGCCCAAAAACGGCAGCGTATCATTAAGTGGATCCAAATATTACCAAACTGCCATTCTTGCCTCATTTATTCTATTTTAATTTCACATTTTATATCCAATCTTCCAAAAATCATAACTTGCTCATTTTTGATCCAAATTCAATGGGATTTTTGTGTTGTGTTCATCATGATCTCTACTTTTTTATCATTATTTTTCCAGAATTTTTGGATGAGTGGTTTTTAAATGGTGCTAGGGTTTGTGACATGTGACCAAATTTTGTACACTTTGCCAAATCAAGTGTGAAATGATGAGAATGTATCCAATGGCTCCCAAATTTTTGTGCTTAAACTAGACACATTCATGGTGATTTTGGTATCAAGTTTGTGAATTTATCATTTGTGGTTTGTGAGATATGATTTTTTGAATTAGGGTGTGACAATTTGTGTCACACCATTGATGACCAACTTCATGATTTTCATTGCCATGCTTCTTGACCTCCAAATGACTTGATTTTTTGCATGAGCTTACTCTTGTATGTCTAGTTGACTTGTGAATTTTCTTGGATTTAATTGAACTATTTTCCATTTGTTTGAGATTTTTCTTCCCTGCCTAGACAAATGTTGACTTTGTGTGACACATGTTCCCCTTTCATTTGTGAAATTCTCATACTTTATTGGATGGACATGAAATTTTGCATGAGATAACTAGACATCCTCATCTTTGCCATGGTTTTAGTCCCATTCATTTATCATACACCATTCTTGACTTATGATTTTTCTAAGTTGATGCATGTTTGGTTGACTTCTTTGAGCATGTTCAAAATTGCCTTGACTTTCTGATTTTCATTGACTGCCTTCCACTTGTCCAAATGGGATGAAATTTGACATGCTTACCATGCTATGTGTTAGGATTGATCATGATTTATTTGGTGATTTTTGGAAATGTTTAGGATTGCTTTTGAGTTAAGTCTTGCTGTTGACTTCTATGAGCCTCTGTTTGCCATGTTTTGACCTAAATGGTTCATGAAATGATGATGATGATTGATATGAGTGTGAATCCAATTGGTTGTGTTTCTTGAATGTTTAAACTTGATTTTGATTGGATATCCTTTGCTGTTTTGGCTTTCTCATTCACTTTTGACCATAGGCTTGCCCTAGTGGTCCTGCTACTCACCTTTGAGTTTGTGATTTCAGGTTGACCATCAAATGGCCATTAAGACCAATTCTTTTGATTGAGCTTACTCGAGTATCATTGTCTAACCTATTTGTTTTGTAGGTGGCTTGGCTCACATGCCCTAAGCCTTGTGCCTTGCACATCCATGTGCCTCTAATGGACTGTGGTTGTCTGTTTCTGTTTGTTTTGTTTGAAGTTGCATACTAACATCTGCTTGACTGTTTCAGGTGCTTTAGTTGCTTAGTTCTTTGTGAACTTTTTGCTTTGCTTTGCTTGTATAAGCAATTTGCATTGAGGTATGTCTCTTTTACTTCATGTAGTCTGGAAGACCTGGCCTGTTACTTGGCCAGGCAACTGTCTGAAGTCCTCCTTAAGAGGCAATGTTTGTGACTGTTTATTTTTGTCCTTGCATAGAGTCAAAGACCTCCTAAGTGAAGAGGCAATTGGTGGAAGGTAGGGATATGCAATCTATCCCCCACTATTCAGTGTGTCATCTGCTTTGCTCACACTACTGTGTTGATGCATTGCAGATACAAACCCAAGATCTTGTGCAATTGCACAGTTGAGTCAGTATCAAATGTGTAGAAGGGTTCCCACTTTCTGGACCCACACATTCTTGTCAAATGCTCTCCCTGGCCAGGGATAGAAGCAATGAGGCACACCCCTCATCACCTTTCATCTGCTTCACCTTAGTCTCTCAATGGCAAGGTTAAGAGCAACACTCACCCCATTCCAGAGGTTTGTTTGTCGAGGTTGATATGACCCCTTGACTAAAACCTAACCCTTGTTTGAGCCACTTGTTTGTGTATAGCGTGTGCTATCTGTGCTTGTAGGATTTGTTTGACTTGCTTCCTGTGCAAGTTAGGATAGTTTGACTTGCTTCCTGTGCAAGTTAGGATAGTTTGACTTGCTTCCTGTGCAAGTTAGGATAGTTTGACTTGCTTCCTGTGCAAGTTAGGATTAGTTTAGACTTGCTTCCTGTGCAAGTTAGGTTTTGCTTGGCTTGCTTCCTGTGCAAGTTAAGTGTGTGTGGCTTGCTTCCTGTGTGAGCCATGCTTAGGATAGGTTGGCCCTTGTGCCATTTAGCTAGAAACTTTAACTTAGGGACGATTTTGCATGACAACATCTAGGCTCGAGTCGTAGTCTCCCTAGTGTTGTGTCTCCCTCTGTTATCTGGTTAGGCTAGTCCTTTATCCCTGCGTAGGGGAACTACATCGCCCTGATCTTCACACCAGATGAAGTATGTAGGCAGGAGATTGAGCTGATCTCTCCGGGCGCCCTTTTCTTTCCTTTGTGTGTGTTGTCTGACCTTTGCTAGGCTCGAGTCTGTGACTCCTTAGCATTTGCTGTCTGTCTGATTGTGTGTGTTTGACAGTTATAGGCTCGAGTCCCCGACTCCCTATCAACTTGTTGTGTTGTTGTGTGCTTGGAAGCTGATGTAAGTCCATCGAGCGGCATTTGGGTTCCAGTGTGCGTGTGTTTGGTTCGGATGCCAATGTAAGTCCAGTGATTGGTATTTGGGCTCCACGTTTGCCTGTGTCTTGTTTGTTTGTGTGCGTGTCAGCCGAGCTACGAATGCTCTGATTCTTCTCTCGTCCGAGAAGATACGTATGCATAGGATGCGATATCCTAGCGAGCATGTGTCGTTTCCCCAGTCCGAACTACTTCGACTCTGATGTCTATGCCTGATAGACTAAGTAGGCCCAGGATGCGACATCCTGCCGAGTTCAGTTTCAGTCAGTCTTTTTCGTTTCTTTCAGCCAGTGTGTGTGAGTATTTGAGCAGTGTTTAGCAACCAATTTCCTTCCTTTTGTGCGTGGATCCCGTAGAGTACTACGGATGCGTAGGGGTGCTAATACCTTCCCTCCGCATAACCGACTCCCGAACCCATACTCTTTGGTCGCGAGACCATGTTCTTTCCCAGGTTTACTCTGAGCGTTTCCTTTCCCTCTTTTGGGATAAATAACGCACGGTGGCGGCTCTGTTGTTTCTTTCTTTTCCCGCCGGTTTTTCGCGCGATGCGACAACTGGCGACTCTGCTGGGGATATAGAGAAGTTGACCTGTGCTGGTCCATCTTCCCTGAGCGAGTCTCTCCTAGCGCTCTCTAGGATTAGGGTTTTGGTTGCTTTCTGCTTGTTGTATTTTATTGCATTCATTGTATATATGTACATTTACTGTTTGCATTTATTGTGTACACTTATGTTTGCATTCATTTATTCATACTCATCTGCTTTGAGGCTGTGTTTCTCTGTTTGGGGGGGTTTACTCGAGGTAAAAGGCCCAATACCCAGGCTATGAGTGAAATCTAGGATACCTAGGAATAGAGTGATTCATGGGAAGCGGGTGGTATGGCGCCACTTAGCGGAACATTGATATCACGAGCAGTTCAGACCCTGGTGGGATATTATCGGTGCATACATCGGGTGTGCACAGGATGATATTCTGCGAAAGGTTATTTATGCTGCGTTTCTCTCGACCTTACCCTGGCCTAGATGACACCCGTGAGTGGGGGGGGGGGGGGGGGTTGATCATTTTAACAGGTACAGTTGGTGACTCTCGGTACAGATGGTGACTGTGAATTATGGACATTTATTTCTGGGACGCCGGAGTTCTGTCCGTGGTTTATCAGCGGGTTCCGTTTATTTCGGATCCCCGGGTTGAATTTGAAAGTACCTGTTCAGAGGAGCTGGCTGTCATCCGTTCAATGGATGTTCCTGTGATGATAGTGATGTAATCTCCAGTTTCGTTTATTTCGGAACTCCCCAAGTCGGATTTATGGTGACTTGGTTCCTCAGATTGGTTTCAGATGCCAGTTGATCGGATTGACTTTGGGTTTCAGATGTTTGTGATCAGAGTTCAAGCCGAAGCTTTGACCCTGTGCCTTGAGACGTACAGCCTGACCAGTCATGTTGCATCATTTGCATCATAGCATGTTTATTTTCCAAAAAAATAGTAATGCATGAAAAAAGTTAACTCGCATACGCATATCCTTTATCAGGATCATTCATGACAAAATAGTACCCATATCATGCATATCATGCATATCACACATATCATGCACATAACATCCTTGCATTGCAGACGTGTTTGGGAGAGACTTCTCACTTTGGTTCCTGACTGAGACAGGATCGCTGACCGTCGTCCGCACCGCTACTCAACCAGACTCAATCATCAGAGGATTATGGACCAGGTTCAGACAGAGTTGGCTGAGATGAGGGCAAACATGGCCCAGTTTATGACGATGACGCAAGGAGTTGTTCAGGGGCAAGAGGAGCTGCGTGCCTTAGCCCAGAGACTAGAAGCCGTGATTCCACCAGTCTACCGTGCTCCACCAGTGGATGTACCCGTTCATGAGAATGCTGCTGTCACTATTCTCGTCAATGATTATGCCGTGGGTGATGAATTGAGGAGGATCAGAATCAGTGAACAGCCTCTTGCTGCAGAGACTGTTAATGTCAGAGCAACCCGCGCTCCGGTTCGCCATCCTGGCTCTTCAAAGTTCTTCCAGTTCTAAGAAGCTATACTCTGGGGCACCCAAAAGGGGAGAAAGTGAAACAAATGCTGTGCACCGTCGGAGGAGTGCAAACAGAGGACAGTATCGTCAGGCTGCTGTTGTAACTATTCCAGCGACTCAAACTCAACAGCAACAGAGAAGACCAGCTCAGCAGCATCAGCGTCAACAACGTCATCCTCAGTAGCAGGTTTACCAGCCCATTGATAATCAAGCTGGTACAAGTAATGAGAGGAAGAAGATCATTTTTGATCCAATCCCCATGTCCTACGCCGAACTGTATCCCACTCTGATAGAGCGGAACTTGATCACTCCCAGAGGCCCGCCCCCCATACCCGTCAATCCTCGGTGGTGGTATAGGCCTGAACAGCATTGTGTGTATCATTCAGGAGCTCCTAGTCATGATGTGGACAGTTGTTTCCAGCTGAAGATGAAGGTTCAAGACCTTGTGAGGTTAGGTACTCTGATCTTGGAGGATTTAGGTCCCCGTGTTAATCGAGCTTGAAGATAGCGAGTCCTGGGCTGGCACCGACTTTTCTTCAGAAGGGTTGTTCAGAAAACAGAAGCTGCTGATGCAAAGGATACTGACGGTTGTCATCCCTGGAGGGATCTATCACAATTGGGTCACTGTGGGCGTTCCTACAGTTGTTCATAAGTCTTTGTAACAATCACTTTGTTTAAAAACCCTTCTCCCATGCCAAAAGGAGAAGTGATGGCATTGTTGGCAACATTTTGGGCAATGATATTTTCATTCAAATAATTCATGTTAAACATTTGTTTTTCCAATTGTTTTCCCTTTTCGCTTTTTGCATGAAATTGGTGATCACAAAAAAAACTTTAAAAACAAGAATAAAAGCAATCTTTTCATCTGCATAACGATTGTGTTGTTTGTTTTTCAAAAAGCTTTTTCATCTCTAAATCTTTATGCAGGTTGTTTCTCAAACCCATTGAACATAATGATCGGACGTCATCTCCCAATTTTGAATTCCCTGTATTCGAAGCGGACGAAGATGATGTTGAAGGGATTCCTGACGAGATTTCCCGACTTCTTGAGCAAGAAAAGAAGATCACTCAGCTGCATCTCGAGAATCAGCAGAACAGCCAACTGGGGCATTATCAAAAAAAAAGAAGAGAAAAAAAAGAGAAAAGAGAGGGTGCAAAATCAAAAAAAATCAAAAGAAATCAAAAGAAATCAAAAGAAGGAAAAAGAAAGAAAGAAACAAAAGAACAAAAGCACCCTCAAAGTCCCAAGTTGGCTGATGCTGAGTTCAATCAAAATCAAAGAGATCAACTGCCATGTGTCATGGCCAGTCATATCAGCAGAGAGTGAAGAAAGCATTCGACAAGAAAATCAAGCCTCGTGTGTTCCGAGGGACCCTGTGCTCAAGAAAGTCTTATCTTTCACACCCGATTCCAGGGGCAAGTGAACCCCAAATTATGGATGTCCATATGTTGTCAAGAGAGCCTTTTCAGGCAATGTTTTGACACTTACAACAATGAAGAAGTTCACTCGTCCTGTGAATTCCGATGCAGTCAAGAAATACTTCGCCTACAAACGAAAAAAAAGAAGAACAAAAAGCTCGCTAAGTCAAACACCCCAAAGGGCGACTTAGTCAAAAAGGAGCGTCTCGGTGGATTGAAAACCCGAAAGGGCGATCCAGGCAAAAGTTAGAGACATTGAAAAAAAAGAGAATTTGCATCCCGCTAGATTGATCACCTCACACTGGGGCAATCTAGGCAAAAATTAGGGATTTGGCAAGTAACTGCATCTTGACAAGACTGTGCTCTGTATCTGTCATCCGTCAGGAATTCTCGATTCATCGTTGACTGAAGCTTTGAATACATCGAAAATTCAGAATGGTAGAGGAAAGGTCATTACGTTCAATGTAGCCCTCTCCAATATACATCACCGATTTCAAACTTGCACAGATCTATGGAGTCTCGCCCTTTGCAGACTACCATTCCATCACATCAATTTGAGCTTTTATCCAATTATTTGCACTCTTATTTGTTTCAACTCAACAAATGTTTTGCATGTTTTTAATTGATAAAGTATCATTGTTGTCGAAATAAACAAAAATTTTCAAAAAAATTGTTCTTAAACAAAGTGAACATTCACGATGATGGAAGGATACCTAGGAGACCCACAGTGCTCTCCCGGGGGTGGTATGATTACCAACAGGCAAGACATTTGTTTGTATCTCGAGCATGACTGTATCTTTGTCCTGCAAAACATTTTCATGGTTTCTCCTCAGTGAAGTTGCCCGACGCAGTGTTGTTTGAAGATGTTCATCTTCACATCCCCAGTAGAGTGCTGTTTGAGCCTTATCATGGGGCATACCTGGGGCACGTTTTTTTATCTAATGATCTCTTGTGCAAGTACTGTTGGATATATTCATTCACTTGTCGGTGGTGATGTGAAGCCTTTATGACAAGAGATCCCTGCAGAGCCAAATCAGGGGCAAGGGATAGTTGAACGGTGAAAAGACAGTGAAGGATTACGACAACGATCCTGGAAAGTTAATCAAGAAGACTCTTCAAAGTCTGATGATTGGAAAGTATGTATAAATCCCAAGAGTTCAACCTCCGTGAAGTACGAACGAGTTGGGAATACAAGATGATGGAGCAGAAAAGTCCAAGAAGAGTCTGGGAGTTCTTAAAAGTGGAAAGTCAACACTATGGGTGGATGATGGATACCAGTGTTCGATGAGTCGACCGACATCCCTGTCAAACAAGCTGTATCTCCCCAGAGGATTGAGAGTGTGATCTCCCTGGCAGATTCGAGATCGTTGTCTCCTCAGCCTGAAGGTTATCACGTCCCCAGCCCAAGTCAGTATTGAAGCTATCAGAGTTATTTCCCTTGCAGAGATGCCTGTAGACAGTACCTTCTTTCCCCAGCAGATCTAAGGATTGTTTCTCCCCAGCAGTCCTGTGATTGCAGATTTCCCCAGTTGAGAATCCCCGCTGAGCGCCTGGCAGTTATTTTCCCCGGGAGCACCCCAGTGGAGTTTATCAGTAGACTGTTGGTGTGTTCCCCAACAATTGGGTTTGCGATGCTGTCATCTCCAGTGTGGCCGTGAGTGCTTATCCCAAGCAGGTTTGTGGGAATTCATCTCCAGTATGATATGACGTGCTATCATCCTCGACAGAGTTGTTACTCTCGCCACTATGGTTGTTCTCTCCACTAGGATTGTTCTCCTCAGCAGAATGGTGTGGCTTTTCCTCAGCAAGTTCCCCGAGTGGAGCGGGTCTCATGAAATACATCTCCAGCAGTGATTCTCTTACATATGGATTGGTTGGGTCGTCCCTAATGGAGTAGCATTTATTTCTCCAGCAGAGTTCATCCTACCAGTGGATTGGACGGGTTTCTGTAGTAGACTGATATCTGCATCCCCAGCTGAGTTGATTCTACCCATGGATCGCGTGGGTTATCCCTAGCAGAGTAACAGACGTTCTCCAAAGCAGGGTTTATCCTATCTGAAGATTGGTTGAGTCTTCCTCCCAGTGAAGTCGATTTACCATTCCCCAGCACAGTTCCTGGAGTTCCCCGGTGTTGTCTCTGAAGGAGACGTGTGTTTATGCATTCAGCATTTAGATAAGCATAGCATATTGCATCATTAGTGCATAGCGTTTCCATGATCATGGGGCATTGTGTAAAACAAGAAAAACTCATGCATCAACATTGCAAGCATATCCATTAGCCCTAGGCCGTGGCGACCAGCCAAGATTGGGTTGTTGGAAAGAGTTTAGCATCGCGCCATTGGATCGGCTTCAGAATTGGGTTCATCAGCATGGTTGAGAGGTTGGTGTTTTCCTAACAAGTGATTCCTCAGTCGAGCGGGTATCCCCAGCAGTGTTACTCCCCAATTGTTAGTGTCTTGCCAGCTTGGGTCTTTTTCCTTAAGCAAATATGGGTGTGTCTGATCTCTCCATGTAGAGTCTACCCCTTAAGCAGAAAGTGTCAATCTTTTCCTGCCATTTCCCCACTGAGATACATCCTCGTGGATGACGGTTGCTTCCGTTCCCTCCCTAATGGGATGGGTTTTCCCTATTGAGTTCTTTCCTCATTAGGATGAGTCTTGATTCAGTCTGCCTTTTTGGATCGATCCCAAATTGGCTTCTTGTTGACTATCTCTTGTGCTGCCCTGGGGCATAAATGAATAGTCGCTCACTAACCGGCACTCATCCATTTCATCCTCAGCGGGGTTTGTTGTTGGCCTCTACCACCAAACCGGTAGCTGTAAGTCCTATCTTTGTGGTTTTCTACCCACTAGCTGGTAGTTGTAAAATCCCACTTTCCTCCCCTTGTTGGAATTAACCCTTTGTGCTCGTCCCGATGATGACTGGTTACTTTTCCGTGGTTTTCTGCCTACTAACCGGTAGATGTAATCCCCTCTTTGCAGTTATCAGTATCCGGTTTGTGATATTGATATTCTTTCCCCTCTGGATACTTGCCTTGATCAAGCAGTATTGTCCCCATTGGGTCTTCCCCTTCCTTTTGGATACTTGCTCCGAGTTAGCAGCTTTATCCCCTGTTGATTGGTCATCTTTTGCATACCTAGTCTGGTACCCAGATGCCTGTCTTTTCGGTCGATTATTCATTTGACAACCTACAACCCGGTTATGGATAATCTTCCATGCGAGTGTATTATCTACGTTTTGACGGCTATAGATAATATGTCTCACGTTTTTCCGGTATTCAGACCGAAGGAGTTTCCGACGATCAGGTCGATGTACTCATGGCACGAGGCCAATTTTCCGGTATTCAGACCGAAGGAGTTTCCGACGATCAGGTCGATGTACTCATGGCACAAGGCCAATTTTCCGGTATTCAGACCGAAGGAGTTTCCGACGATCAGGTCGATGTACTCATGGCACAAGGCCAATTTTCCGGTATTCAGACCGAAGGAGTTTCCGACGATCAGGTCGATGTACTCATGGCACGAGGCCAATTTTCCGGTATTCAGACCGAAGAAGTATTCTCCTCTCCGTTGGTGTCGATAAACGTCGAGTTTTTCCCGATCATCCGTTGATGATTTGGTTGTGTCCTCCTTCCCAAGTGAAGTATTCTCCTCTCCGTTGGTGTCGATAAACGTCGAGTTTTTCCCGATCATCCGTTGATGATTTGGTTGTGTTCACTCTCCCCAGTAGAGTTTCCTCCTCTCCGTTGGTGTCGATAAACGTCGAGTTTTTCCCGATCATCCGTTGATGATTTGGTTGTGTCCTCCTTCCCAAGTGAAGTATCCTCCTCTCCGTTGGTGTCGATAAACGTCGAGTTTTTCCCGATCATCCGTTGATGATTTGGTTGTGTCCTCCTTCCCAAGTGAAGTATTCCCCTCTCCGTTGGTGTCGATAAACGTCGAGTTTTTCCCGATCATCCGTTGATGATTTGGTTGTGTTCACTCTCCCCAGTAGAGTTTCCTCCTCTCTGTTGGTGTCGATAAACGTCGAGTTTTTCCTATTCGTCCTATGACGTCTAGTTGTACCTATCCCCACGTGGATTTACCTCTCCGTTGGTCTTGGTAAACGTTGAGTTTTTCCCATTTCGTCCGTTGACGTATGGTTGTATCCCTTCCGGTCATTCATTAATGTCCGGTTACCTCTCCGTTGGTCTTGGTAAACGTCGAGTTTTTCCTAGTTGTCCGTTGGCATCTAGTTGTGATTTCTATTCCCATTCGTCATCGTTGTGATGTCTGGATGTGGCCATACCCTTTGAAAACCAAAAAACAAAAAATATATACCCAGTAATAAATATCAAATCCCAGTGGACGTTTCCATTGGTGGATCCCTGTATTGTGCAAATTCTACGGTTCTTGGTATTCAATCCCTGTTTACCCTGAAAGTCTGACAGCCGTTGCTCTCATCCATTCGGGTTCCCAGCTGATTGAATAGGGGCAGCTGTAGCACCTCAAATTTGCACCTATCATTGTACATACATTTTCATATTAGGTCATAGCATATCATGGTCCATTGCATAGCATTGCATTGCCTCTTTTGCCTCAAGTGCAAGCCAATCAAGAAATTAGGTCAAACTGATCAGGAGATCAGTCAATCAATCAAGCAAAGTTGTTTCTCAAGGAGCAAAAGCCTTAGGGTTGGTCCAACAAGTTCACATGACTTGGAGGTCCATTTGAAGTGTTTAGGTCAAGGGTTGAAGACTTGGAGATCATCAGTTCATACACAGACAGTCAAAAACCCTAAAAAAAGTCAACTGTCAGTCAAAGCAGTGGATGGTGGCCATTCTTGTGGAATTTGGGCACCATGATCAATAATCAAGGGTTCATACAACTTGGGACATCATTTGAAGTCAAGTCCTCAAGGAATTAGGGTTTGGAAGTCATCAGTCAATGCACAATCAGTCAGAAACCCTAAAAGTCAACTGTTGGTCAACTGTCCATTTAATCAGTGATTGGATGATTGGAATTGGTTTGTGAAAGTTCATTCATGTCCAAATAGTCATCATACATCATGTCAAACACCATCATGGAGGAATTTGAAGCCAGATCAAAAATTTCCCAAAATGGAAACTGGGCCTGTAACTGAAACTTACCAAAAATGGAAAGTCTTGATCCTCAAAATTACATCATGATACAAGCTTCAAATGAATTTTTGCCCAACATGAAAGTTGAAGATCTTGTTCTCCCATTTCCAAAAAGTCCAAGAACTCTCAATTCCCATGTGTGGTTGGCAAGTTATGATCGAATCGATTTCAGAAAATCTTGAACTTCAAAAGGCCATATCTCCCAAACCGTTTGGCCAATTTTGGTGGGGTTTTTTCCTACAAGTCACATTTGATCCCCTCTTTCCAAAAATATAAATTTCATGAGCCAAAACCTCACCAATCAAAATGGCATTTTTTGACTTTTCTCATTTAAATGCAAGTTTGACCAATGTTTGACTTTTTGATATAAACTTTTTTTTAACATTTGGCCAATTGGAACAGCTCAGGAATATCATTTAGAATGTGTTTGCAAGCTCATTTCATGCAGTACATGAGGCTATGGCTTGATTGCTTGAATTGTAAGAAAAGTACAAGTTACACTATGCTACACCATACTCCCATGAACCTTGCCATGCTTGGTACTTCTAGCAGCATTGTGCATCATTTCTCTGTCAGTTTGAAGCTTCATTATGCAGCCAAAAAACCAGCAAAACAAAGGCCTTGCAAGCTTACTTGAACATTGGCAAAAGTACAACAACCATATCCCACATGTTTAAGCCATACTTGTACTACATCACATTGCAGATTTTTTGCCCATGATTTTCTGTCATGAGAAGAATAACCAACAACCACAAACCAACTCACTCATGCTAAAATCCTGATTTCCCTCTCATTTGGCACTGTTGGAGGAAAGCTGTCAAAAACTCCATATTTCATGGCCATGCTTGGTACTGCAGAGACCAATCTTGTTCATTTTCTGCCACACTACAAACCCTTAGCAAGCAGCAGACCAACCAGGTTTTTTACTCAGGCTAAAGACTTGGTCTCTTGGTATTTTTCATAGGAGGGAAAAACCTGTCAAGTCCCAAACCAATGACCTAAGCTGGCTTGACAACACTTCCATCATTTCCCTGTCATCACAAAACCAACAAAAACACCCTAAAGATCATACCTTGTACTGTCACATGAAGCAGTCATACAAGCCAAGCCATGAAAACCAACAGAAAATGGATTCATGCTCACATTCTAAACATGACTCTGCTATTGCATTTTGCTAAAAAGGCTGTCAAAGGATTTCTAATACTATCCATCCTGCCTTGCCAACCATAGCATTTTGTTCACCCCAATTTCTCATCATTGCCAAACTGCAGCCAACATAACAATAGTAAAACCAACTCACTGAGGCAAAAAGGGCTGACTCTCTCTCACTTGGCAAGAATAGCAAAATTCCATCAAAAAACACAAACTCACCTTGCTGGTGCCTATAAAAAAAAACCAGTCCAGAAAAATACCAAGGAGACAAATGCCTTGGACTGTACCACAACCTAGCAGAGTACATCACATCATTTTTTCTGTCAAGATGAAAAACAAATAGCAGCCACAAAACACATCTTGCTTTGGCCAAACTCCAAAAAACTGTCAAGAACATCTAGGAACCAAACCCTGCAACATCACATAGCAGACCAGCAACAAAGCCTTGCTTAACTCCCTCATCCTACAACTGCCCTCACTTTGCTATTTGATTCCAAATTTTTCTGTCCAAACATTAAAATAACCAAAGCCCTCACCTTGCTGTTGACACTCCAGATTTTCTGTCCAAACCTCAAAGAAACTGCTAACAGCAAATTTGGATGCCTCCTTTTTCTGTCATTTTTGAACACAAAGGCAGCAACCACAAAACAACACCAAGAAAACATAGCATAAAAACAAACCAATTTCACTGAGGCAAAGGACTGACTTTCTTGGCATTTTCACAAGATTAAAAATGCTGTCCAGAAAACTTCAAAGGACAAGAACCTTGCTTTGATTGATGCCCTATTTCCTCACCTTCTTCTGTCAAAACAAAACACTAACAGCAGCCAGCATAACACAACCACCTTCATTCATTTACTCATCCTTGCTTGCTTTAGCATTTATCACTTGCTGTCAAAACAAAAACTCACAATGAGCTAAACCTAGCCTTGCATTGCTTTGACCATCCATTCATCAAACCAAAATTGCAGCCACAACCAAACTTCTCATTCTTGGCATTTCAAATTCTCTGTAAAACACCCTTGCTTTGCATTTCTTTTTTCTGTCAAAAAGGCATCAAAAGTTACAACCCTGCCACAAGCCAAGTCACAAACCACCTTGCTGTTTTGGCATTCCCATTCTCTGTCAAAACACAAAACCACAAACCAACAGCTCCACCATCCTTTTTTCTGTCATGAAACAGCAATAGATCCATCCTGCCTGGCCAACCATATCAGTTTTGATCATCTCAATTTCTCATGGCCAAACCCTGCCAACATAACACAGCAACATAACCAATTGCATACAGTACTCTCTCTCTCAAAAACACTTTGGCCATTTTTTTCTAAAATCAGTCAAAAAACTTCCTAAAGAACTGAAGCCTAGCATTGTTTTTTTGACCACCATTTCATCATTTTGAAACCCTGCCACGAGCCACAAGCCAGCATAAACCATGGTGTTCCCAATCTCATTTTTCACATTTCACTCAAAAAGCCACAAAATAGCCAAAACATGACAGCTCTTGCTCTAAGCACTAGTCGATCAAAAGAGCATTGCAAACACATCTCAAATATCACATAACAAGTGTCCAAAGCCTCAAAACCTGCAGAAAACATCAAGAACTCAAAATCACTTTTCAACTTGTCACATTGCGTCAAATTTGCATTTTTAAGGCTACTTTCACTCTCAGGCCATTCCAAGCTTAGCAAATTAGTTTGCCATGATCCATAGGGTGTATTGAAGCTGTCTCAAACCTCCATTGCTCACTGTTTGAAAATTAAAAACATTACCTTTCTCAAAATCAAGCAAAAACCAGTTCAGTGGCCATCTTCATTTCCAGCTTGATTCAAGTTCAAGTAAGGTGTCAAACAGCTTGCCTTGGACCCTTTGAAGCTATTTGGATACCTGTCAAGCATTAAAAGCATCTCCAGCATCACATTCAACATTGCCCTGTTCAGTTTGGTAAATTTTCGACCTCTCTCTTTTGTCAAATTGATACATGCTTAGTGTAGGTCTATCCATGTTGAGCATCATAATGCTTTTACTTTTTGAATTGGCTGCTTATTCATGAAGATATATTGTTGTGAAGTTTGATGTCAAGTTTTGTTTTTGGTCGATTCATGAGCATGTTGAGGTTTTAATGGAAATAAATGAGGGATTCATGCTTGTCATTGTTTGCTGATCATTTCCATATATTCAATTTTGATTTTTGGGCAAGTTTGTGAAATCATGATTTGGGGATGGTGATGAACAGTGAAACCCTAACTTCCAAAATATTTTCCCAGATTTTTTCTGTTTCATTTTCACGTGCATGCCCCTTTTCTTCCTCCAACCAATTAAAACATTTCCTCCTTGGCCCAAAAACGGCAGCGTATCATTAAGTGGATCCAAATATTACCAAACTGCCATTCTTGCCTCATTTATTCTATTTTAATTTCACATTTTATATCCAATCTTCCAAAAATCATAACTTGCTCATTTTTGATCCAAATTCAATGGGATTTTTTGTGTTGTGTTCATCATGATCTCTACTTTTTTATCATTATTTTTCCAGAATTTTTGGATGAGTGGTTTTTAAATGGTGCTAGGGTTTGTGACATGTGACCAAATTTTGTACACTTTGCCAAATCAAGTGTGAAATGATGAGAATGTATCCAATGGCTCCCAAATTTTTTGTGCTTAAACTAGACACATTCATGGTGATTTTGGTATCAAGTTTGTGAATTTATCATTTGTGGTTTGTGAGATATGATTTTTTGAATTAGGGTGTGACAATTTGTGTCACACCATTGATGACCAACTTCATGATTTTCATTGCCATGCTTCTTGACCTCCAAATGACTTGATTTTTTGCATGAGCTTACTCTTGTATGTCTAGTTGACTTGTGAATTTTCTTGGATTTAATTGAACTATTTTCCATTTGTTTGAGATTTTTCTTCCCTGCCTAGACAAATGTTGACTTTGTGTGACACATGTTCCCCTTTCATTTGTGAAATTCTCATACTTTATTGGATGGACATGAAATTTTGCATGAGATAACTAGACATCCTCATCTTTGCCATGGTTTTAGTCCCATTCATTTATCATACACCATTCTTGACTTATGATTTTTCTAAGTTGATGCATGTTTGGTTGACTTCTTTGAGCATGTTCAAAATTGCCTTGACTTTCTGATTTTCATTGACTGCCTTCCACTTGTCCAAATGGGATGAAATTTGACATGCTTACCATGCTATGTGTTAGGATTGATCATGATTTATTTGGTGATTTTTGGAAATGTTTAGGATTGCTTTTGAGTTAAGTCTTGCTGTTGACTTCTATGAGCCTCTGTTTGCCATGTTTTGACCTAAATGGTTCATGAAATGATGATGATGATTGATATGAGTGTGAATCCAATTGGTTGTGTTTCTTGAATGTTTAAACTTGATTTTGATTGGATATCCTTTGCTGTTTTGGCTTTCTCATTCACTTTTGACCATAGGCTTGCCCTAGTGGTCCTGCTACTCACCTTTGAGTTTGTGATTTCAGGTTGACCATCAAATGGCCATTAAGACCAATTCTTTTGATTGAGCTTACTCGAGTATCATTGTCTAACCTATTTGTTTTGTAGGTGGCTTGGCTCACATGCCCTAAGCCTTGTGCCTTGCACATCCATGTGCCTCTAATGGACTGTGGTTGTCTGTTTCTGTTTGTTTTGTTTGAAGTTGCATACTAACATCTGCTTGACTGTTTCAGGTGCTTTAGTTGCTTAGTTCTTTGTGAACTTTTTGCTTTGCTTTGCTTGTATAAGCAATTTGCATTGAGGTATGTCTCTTTTACTTCATGTAGTCTGGAAGACCTGGCCTGTTACTTGGCCAGGCAACTGTCTGAAGTCCTCCTTAAGAGGCAATGTTTGTGACTGTTTATTTTTGTCCTTGCATAGAGTCAAAGACCTCCTAAGTGAAGAGGCAATTGGTGGAAGGTAGGGATATGCAATCTATCCCCCACTATTCAGTGTGTCATCTGCTTTGCTCACACTACTGTGTTGATGCATTGCAGATACAAACCCAAGATCTTGTGCAATTGCACAGTTGAGTCAGTATCAAATGTGTAGAAGGGTTCCCACTTTCTGGACCCACACATTCTTGTCAAATGCTCTCCCTGGCCAGGGATAGAAGCAATGAGGCACACCCCTCATCACCTTTCATCTGCTTCACCTTAGTCTCTCAATGGCAAGGTTAAGAGCAACACTCACCCCATTCCAGAGGTTTGTTTGTCGAGGTTGATATGACCCCTTGACTAAAACCTAACCCTTGTTTGAGCCACTTGTTTGTGTATAGCGTGTGCTATCTGTGCTTGTAGGATTTGTTTGACTTGCTTCCTGTGCAAGTTAGGATAGTTTGACTTGCTTCCTGTGCAAGTTAGGATAGTTTGACTTGCTTCCTGTGCAAGTTAGGATAGTTTGACTTGCTTCCTGTGCAAGTTAGGATTAGTTTAGACTTGCTTCCTGTGCAAGTTAGGTTTTGCTTGGCTTGCTTCCTGTGCAAGTTAAGTGTGTGTGGCTTGCTTCCTGTGTGAGCCATGCTTAGGATAGGTTGGCCCTTGTGCCATTTAGCTAGAAACTTTAACTTAGGGACGATTTTGCATGACAACATCTAGGCTCGAGTCGTAGTCTCCCTAGTGTTGTGTCTCCCTCTGTTATCTGGTTAGGCTAGTCCTTTATCCCTGCGTAGGGGAACTACATCGCCCTGATCTTCACACCAGATGAAGTATGTAGGCAGGAGATTGAGCTGATCTCTCCGGGCGCCCTTTTCTTTCCTTTGTGTGTGTTGTCTGACCTTTGCTAGGCTCGAGTCTGTGACTCCTTAGCATTTGCTGTCTGTCTGATTGTGTGTGTTTGACAGTTATAGGCTCGAGTCCCCGACTCCCTATCAACTTGTTGTGTTGTTGTGTGCTTGGAAGCTGATGTAAGTCCATCGAGCGGCATTTGGGTTCCAGTGTGCGTGTGTTTGGTTCGGATGCCAATGTAAGTCCAGTGATTGGTATTTGGGCTCCACGTTTGCCTGTGTCTTGTTTGTTTGTGTGCGTGTCAGCCGAGCTACGAATGCTCTGATTCTTCTCTCGTCCGAGAAGATACGTATGCATAGGATGCAATATCCTAGCGAGCATGTGTCGTTTCCCCAGTCCGAACTACTTCGACTCTGATGTCTATGCCTGATAGACTAAGTAGGCCCAGGATGCGACATCCTGCCGAGTTCAGTTTCAGTCAGTCTTTTTCGTTTCTTTCAGCCAGTGTGTGTGAGTATTTGAGCAGTGTTTAGCAACCAATTTCCTTCCTTTTGTGCGTGGATCCCGTAGAGTACTACGGATGCGTAGGGGTGCTAATACCTTCCCTCCGCATAACCGACTCCCGAACCCATACTCTTTGGTCGCGAGACCATGTTCTTTCCCAGGTTTACTCTGAGCGTTTCCTTTCCCTCTTTTGGGATAAATAACGCACGGTGGCGGCTCTGTTGTTTCTTTCTTTTCCCGCCGGTTTTTCGCGCGATGCGACAGTCGGGAATTGACATGATTGGCATGATAAAGCCAAAGGCGTCAAACGGTCACCGTTTTATTCTCGTAGCTATTGATTAGTTCACCAAGTGGGTCGAAGCGGCATCGTACGCGAATGTGACCAGGAAGGTGGTGTGAAGTTTATCAAGAATCAACTCATATGTCGTTATGGTGTGCCAGACAAGATCATTACTGACAATGGATCTAACTTGAACAACAAGATGATGAAAGAGCTGTGTAGCGAGTTCAAGATTGCACATCATAATTCTTCTCCCTATAGACCCAAGATGAATGGGGCTGTTGAAGTTGCTAACAAGAACATCAAGAAGATTATCCAGAAGATGGTTGTTACGTACAAAGATTGGCATGAGATGCTGCCATTTGCCTTGCATGGCTATCGTACATATGTCCGCACTTCAACAGGGGCAACCCTTTCTCTCTTGTATATGGCATGGAGGTTGTGCTCCCCGTGGAGGTTGAGATCCCATCAATGAGAATCTTGATGGAAGCCAAGTTGACTGAGGCTGAATGGGTTCAGAGTCGTTATAACGAACTGAATTTGATTGAAGAGAAGAGATTAACTGCCATGTGCCATGGTCAGTTGTATCAGCAAAGGATGAAGAAAGCCTTTGATAAGAAGGTCAAGCCTCATGTGATCCAAGAAGGTGACCTCGTGCTCAAGAAAGTTTTATCTTTCGCGCCCGATTCCAGGGGAAAGTGGACTCCGAACTATGAAGGTCCATATGTTGTTAAGAGAGCCTTTTCAGGCGGTGCTTTGATACTTACAACTATGGATGGGGAGGATTTCACTCATCCTGTGAATTCAGATGCATTCAAGAAATACTCCGCCTAAAAAATAAAAACAGAATAGCTCGCTAAGTTGAAAACCGGAAAGGGCGACTTAGGCAAAAATGAGTGTCTCGGTGGATTGAAAACCCGAAAGGGCGATCCAGGCAAAAGTTAGAGACATATATGAAAAAAATGAATATATATGTATCCCGCTAGTTTGAGTACCTCACCTTGGGGCAATCTAGGCAAAAATTAGGGATTTGGCAAGTTATTGCATCCTGACAAGACTTTGTTCTGCAAACTGTAATCTGTCAAAGATTCTCGCTCAGTCATCGCCAACTAAAGCTTCGAATACATTGGATTCAGAGTTGCTGGAGAAATGGTCATTATGTTCAATGTAGCCCTTTTTCCAATATATATCACCAACTTCAAATTTGTAAAGATCCATGGAGTCTCGCCATTTGCGGACTACCATTCTATCAAATAAATTTGAGCATTTATCCAATTCTTTGCACTCTTATTTGTTTTTGTTCAACAAATGTTTGCATGTTTTAATTGATAAATATCATTGTTTTAAATGAATAAAGTTTTGTAAACTGTTTTTAAACAAAGTGAACATTCACAATGACTGAAAAGATAAATGGAAGGTCATCAGTGCTCTCCCAAGGATAGTACGATCTCCAAAAGGGTAAGACATTTGTTCATATTCTGGCATGTTTGTATCCTCTTCATCATCTTTCAGGTTGTCTCCTCAGCGAGCACATGAAGAATTTAACATCCTCAACTCCCCAGAGGGTCTGAGTCTAGCATTTGTGTTTTATCAATTATATGGTTGTCATCCCGTGTGTGGACTGACCTTAAATCCCTTATAGATTGATAAAAATTGATATACTATCTATTCATGAGGAAGTTTGTCTTTCCTCAGTGAGCAGGAATTCCCAACATGAGTAGAAGTCCTCAGCAAGAGTAAGCATGTGTTCCCTACAAAGCTATCTTTCAGATATCTCCTCAACAGTTAGTTGCCTAGAGCAGTTGGTGAAGGATTTGTTCCTCTTTTCATCCCTAGCATGGCACGTGTTGACGTAGGATTCGTTTCCGATCCCCTTAGCCAGGACAGTTCCTCCGGAGATACTTGTAGTTATCCCCAGCAGGTTGGCTTACAACTCATTCCCAGAAAGGTTGCTTACAACAAACTTTCCCCAGTTGGATCGCCTACAGTCTATCCCCAGTGGAGTTGCTTGATCAGAGCCTGGTAATTTTTTTCCCCTCCTTATTGGAAAGTTTCCTCTAATTTGATCTGGTGGTGAAGATGTTGTTTCCTTCCCCAACGGAGCAGTGGTTCTCTCTCCTCTTAGCAGAGATGTTTCTCCCGCAGATAAGAGGAAGTGTTTTGCTTGTTGGAACTTCTGTTTGGCGGGTATTCCCCATAGAGTTTCGTATCATTCCTTGATAAGTTCCCCAGTAGAGTTTCTTCTACGACAGATCTTATCCGTGTTGAGCCCCCCAGTAGAGTTTCCTCTATGATGGATCCTATGACTGTTCAACAGCAAATCCCTGGAGGTGACTCTGTATGTTCCCCAACTGAACTTGGCCTGATCCTAGTTTGACATTGGTATCCTCTCCGAGCGGAAGACATTTTCCTGTTTTGAGGGATTTTGAGGAAGATATGTTGTTTCCTTCCCCAGCGGAGCAATCTGTTCCTTCTCCCGGTAGCAGAGATGTCTCTTCAGCAGTTAGAAGAGAATGCTTGATTGACGTGTATCCGTTTGGTGGTTATTCCCCACGGAGTTTCATATCATCCCATGATAAGATCCCCAATAGAGTTCTTCTACGATAGATCTTATTAAAATCTTTGCATGTTCCCCAGCTAAGACTTTGCCTATCCCTGGCGGTTGATAGTTGTGGGCTTTGCTTATCCCCAACAGTGGTCTTTGACCCCGACAGTGATTGGTGTCTCCTGGTATTTGATGCTCCCCACCAGATTGGATTTCTCCTGTGAGCCTGGCCTTTCTCTTTTGAGATGTTATACCGGATGTCCGTCCATTGATTCTTGGACCTGTTTGTGTTAGATATGTCTGTCTGTCAGCATTAATCATACATAAACCATGTATATACATGCATAATCATAGCATTCAGATATTCATGTTGCATTCTTTGCCATATATCTTTGCTTGTTACCTCCTGCCATTGGTGAAATGTTCTTCCCCAAGCAGATGTTTGTGTCTGATCTCTCCATATAGAGTCAGCCCTGTAACACCCCGATAATAATATAATAATTATTTAAATTAAGTTAATAATATGTTTATTAATTTAATTAGATAATTGAATTATTATTATTATTATTTTGGAATAATAATTATTGGGATAATTATTTATTGGAATAAAATAAGTTGGAATAATAAAAAGTCCCATTTTTTGGTAAAAAGGGTTTGCACGTGAAAAGGAAAATACAGAGAAGCGGTTGAAAGTGGAAAAAGGGCAAAAAGGCAGAGCAAGAGAAGAGGAAAAGCTTGGAGCTCAGAGATTGCTGGATTAACTCAGGTAAGGGGGGTTTATCATCGGTTAAAGGGCATTATGTGATAATATGTACTGGGTAGTGATAACCATTGTTTTACCTCTGATTAGATTGATGCATGATGAATTTATGAACTTTTTGGATAGACGAAATTGGGGTATAATTGAGAAAGAATTCGTAGAAATTAGATGTAAAAGTGTCAGATTTTGTGTAATCGAATAAGATATGAATTGTGTTGAAAATATGAACGATTTCTGTGTAGAAATTGGACTGTGGAAGGTTGGATTGGGTAGATCTCGTAGCAGAGAAAGCCATTGTAGATCTGGAAATCTGGTTCTGGTCATACGCGTATGGCACTAGGCAATACGCGTATGAGATGGCTGGTACGCGTATGGCACTAGGCAATACGCGTATGGATGAGAAAGATGATATTGTGAACGTAAATTGGTCTCTGTTGGTACGCGTAATGGGGGATTGTTACGCGTAGCATACGCGTATGAGACAGGTGATACGCGTATGGGTTGGGCGAGGAAATGCGCAATACGCGTATGAGAGTGGGCAATACGCGTATGGATTTGGTCAGGCGTGGGCAATACGCGTATGGGCATAGGCAATACGCGTATGGGCAGAATTGTGATTTTTCTGTGCTGTTGTTGTGCAGTTTTTGGTTGTTTAGGCTGAGTGATGTGCTTAGCTGATGTATGATGTAGCAGGGATCATTTCCCGTTGTTTTGAGTAGTATAGGTATTAGTAGAATGTGCTAATACTGTATTTGATTATGTGGCATGATGTGATATGCTTTTGTGATAAAATGTATTAATGATATGTGATGGTATGCATAATGCTGTGGATGTATCGGTTATGTATGCATTACGAATAGACTGTTTTATGGCTTAGAGTGTGAGCATGTGTCTATCCTTGAATTGTTGTTGTTGTTGCACTGCTAGATGATTAGCATGCATGGCATAGCCTGTGGGGCTGTAGCTAATTCCCATTGTGAGGAATTAGTGAGTAAATCATGGTGGAGTTGTAGTTGATGTTTGCATACTAGATGATTAGTGTGCATAGTCTAGCCTTTGGGGCTGTAGCTAATTCCCATAGTGAGGAATTAGTGAGTGAGTCATTAGATCTCAATGAGTGGGACTAGTGAGCTCAGTAGCCGTATCTGGAGGGATCGGTGAGCTTGAACTGTATGTTCAAGAATAGTCGGTACCGCATGTGTGGAGTCTCATTTCATAATGAATGTATGGCATATAATATGAATGGATGTATTCCAGTATTATATGTGTGTTGTGTGTGGTGTTGTTGATGTTGAGTATGGTTGAGATTATACATATGCTATATGTTACTGTTGAATATGATGTTTGAACGTATATTGCCGTTGCTGAGTGCGTAGTCTGATTAGGGTGAAATGATGTGTTATTTACTTAGCATTACATGTTGTTCTATAATGCTTATTATATTGATTGAGGAACTCACCCTTACAACTATTTTTCAGGTAACGAGCAGTGAGTTGAGTAGAAGCTAGTGCTATGGAGTCTAGTGTCGTCCTTAGTGGGTCATGCTCTGGTAGATGTAACATCGGGAGGGGATGTTTGAATATGTTTTAATTCAGTTGTTGATCAACTTTACATGTAATGTAGTACATGCTTTGAATGTCGATGTTTTGTATCCGCTGCGAATTATGCAAAAGAGTCTTATTTTGATTAAATAAATGAGCATGACAGGATATTTTGATAAATGTTGTGAAATGATTGTGTGACACCCTTCGGGGCATAATTACTCTGATTGATATGTTATTATTTTAATTAAATATTTTGGGGTATTTAGAAGGGTGTTACATTAGTGGTATCAGAGCATAGTCGGTCGAGTCGAGTCGTAATTATTCTATTTCCCCTGTACGGGATAGGTGTTGTGTAACCCTATCAGTACTTATTGTTTTAGCTTGCTGGGTTTTCAGATTAGAGATGGCTGGAAGAAGTAGAGACGATGCTGTGATTGCTGAGGCTCTGGGTATGCTAGCTGGAGTACTTGGAGGAAATCCGAATGTTGTGGGAATGGGAGCTGCCCGTCAACTGAGTGAATTCCAGAAGAATAATCCTCCAATGTTCAAGGGAGCATACGATCCAGATGGTGCTCAGAAGTGGTTGAAGGAGATCGAGAGAATCTTCCGAGTAACTGAGTGTGCCGATAACCAGAAGGTCAGGTTCGGCACGCATATGCTGTCAGAGGAAGCTGATGATTGGTGGGTTGCTACCCGCACTGAGTTGGAAACTGCTGGGAATGCTGAGATTACTTGGGCAGTGTTCAGAGAGAGATTTCTGAGGAAGTACCTTCCAGAGGAGGTCAGAGGAAGGAGAGAGATAGAGTTCTTAGAATTGAAGCAGGGCAATCGGTCTGTTACTGAGTATGCTGCTAAGTTCACAGAGCTGTCGAAGTATTACATTCCCTATGATGAGGCTACTGGAGAATTTTCAAAATGCGTGAGGTTTGAGAACGGGTTACGTCCCGAGATCAAGCGGGCTATTGAGTATCAGCGGATTAGGGTGTTTTCTAATTTGGTCAACTGTTGCAGAAGGTTTGAACAGGATACCAAGGCCAGAGCGGAAAGCTATCAGCAGAGGGTTGATAGGAAAGGCAAGAATCAGAATGATCGTGGGAAACCGTATGCAGCTGGCAGAGGTTTTCAAAAGCAGAGTGGGATGAAGAGGCCTAGTAGGGGAGACTCTAGTGCTCCTGCTAAGTGTTTCAGATGTGGTCAGGCTGGACATCGTGTCCATGAGTGTACCAGTGCTGAGAAGAAGTGTTTCAAGTGTGGAAAAGGTGGCCACTTGGCTGCAGAGTGTCGGTTGAAGACTGCGACTTGTTTCAACTGTGGAGAGTTGGGTCATATCAGTCCACGGTGTCCTAAGCCGAAGAAAGAGAATCAGTCGGAAGGCAAGGTCTTTGCTTTATCGGGTTCTGAGACTTCTGCAGATGATCGTTTGATCAGAGGTACGTGTTATACTAATGGCTTTTCTCTTGTAGCTATTATTGACACCGGTGCTACTCATTCCTTTATATCTTTGGATTGTGCTGTGAAACTTAAGTTAGAGATATCGGAGATGCATGGAAGTATGGTGATTGATACTCCTGCGAAGGGTTCAGTGACTACTACTTCAGTTTGTTTGAATTGTCCTTTGAGTATTTTTGGTAGAGACTTTGGGATGGACCTTGTGTGTCTTCCATTAGTGCAGATTGATGTTATCTTGGGAATGAACTGGTTGGGGTTTAACCGAGTTTCTATTAACTGTTTTGATAAGACTGTGATTTTTCCTGAGATTGAAGAAGGAAAGAGTGTGTTTCTATCAGCCAGGCAGGTGAATGAGGAAGTAGCAGATGGGGCGGAGTTGTTTATGCTGTTAGCGACCTTGGAGGCTAAAGATAAACTGGTGATTCGTGATCTAGCAGTGGTGTGTGACCTTCCTGATGTATTTCCGGAAGAAGTGAATGGATTACCGCCAGAGCGTGAAGTTGAGTTCTCGATTGATTTGGTACCTGGTACTAGACCGATATCGATGGCTCCGTACCGTATGTCTGCTGTTGAGTTAGCTGAATTGAAGAGTCAGTTGGAAGATCTGTTGGATAAGAAATTTATTCGTCCGAGTGTGTCACCGTGGGGGTACCAGTGTTGTTAGTTAAGAAGAAAGAAGGGACTATGAGGTTGTGTGTGGACTACAGGCAACTGAATAAAGTGACGATCAAGAATCGGTATCCTTTGCCGAGGATTGATGATTTGATGGATCAGTTGGTTGGTGCGAGTGTGTTCAGCAAAATAGATTTGAGATCTGGGTATCATCAGATACGTGTGAAAACTGAGGATATTCAGAAGACTGCTTTCAGAACAAGGTATGGACATTATGAGTATTCTGTAATGCCTTTTTGGTGTATTCGAAATCTGAAGAAGAGCATGCTGAGCATTTGAGAGTGGTTTTAGAAGTTCTACAAGAAAAGAAGTTATTTGCTAAACTCTCTAAATGTGAATTTTGGTTAGAATTTCTGAAGGATTATGACTTTGGTTTGAATTACCATCCGGGTAAAGCAAATGTAGTGGCTGATGCATTGAGTCGGAAATCATTACATATGTCTATGTTAATGGTTAAGGAATTGGATTTGATTGAACAGTTTAGAGACTTGAGTTTGGTGTGTGAGAGTACTCACAATAGTGTTAAATTGGGAATGTTGAAGTTAACGAGTGGTATTCTGGAGGAGATCAGAGAGGGTCAGAAATCCGATATGCTTTTGGTTGATAAGTTGACTTTAGTGAATCAAGGTCAAGGTGGTGAATTCAGAGTTGATGAGAATGGTATTTTGAAATTTGGTAGTCGGGTGTGTATTCCGGATGTTACTGAGCTTAAGAAGAGTATTCTTGAGGAAGGACATCGTAGTGGCTTGAGTATTCATCCTGGAGCTACAAAAATGTATCATGATTTAAAAAAGCTATTTTGGTGGCCGGGAATGAAAAGAGAAATCGCGAGTTTTGTTTATTCCTGTTTGACTTGTCAGAAGTCGAAGATTGAGCATCAGAAGCCGTCTGGGCTAATGCAACCGTTGGCTATTCCAGAGTGGAAGTGGGATAGTATCAGTATGGATTTTGTTTCGGGTTTACCGAGGACAAGTAGGAATTTTGAAGCTATTTGGGTGATTATGGATAGATTGACGAAGTCGGCTCATTTCATTCCGATCAGAATGGATTATCCGTTAGAAAGATTAGCCGAGTTGTATATTGAGAAGATTGTAAGTTTGCATGGTATTCCGTCGAGTATTGTTTCGGACAGAGATCCTAGATTTACATCGAAGTTCTGGGAAGGTTTGCAGAAGGCTTTGGGAACTAAGCTGAGATTGAGTTCTGCATATCATCCGCAGACTGATGATCAGACTGAGAGGACGATTCAGTCATTAGAGGACCTTTTGAGGGCTTGTGTTTTGGAAAAAGGAGGTGCTTGGGATTGTTATTTGCCTTTGATTGAGTTTACCTACAACAATAGTTTTCATTCGAGCATTGGTATGGCACCGTTTGAAGCTTTGTATGGTAGGAGATGTCGGACACCGTTATGTTGGTGTGAGTCCGGTGAGAGTGTTGTGGTCGGACCGGAGATTGTTCAACAGACTACAGAAAAGATTAAGATGATTCAGGAGAAGATGAGAATTGCTCAGAGTCGTCAGAAGAGTTATCATGACAAGAGGAGGAAGTCACTTGAGTTCCAAGAGGGAGATCATGTGTTTCTTCGTGTTACTCCGATAACTGGTGTTGGTCGAGCTTTGAAGTCGAAGAAGTTGACACCTCGATTTATTGGTCCTTATCAGATTTTGGAGAGGATAGGGGAGGTAGCCTATCGTGTCGCTTTACCGCCGTCGCTTGCGAATTTGCATGAGGTTTTTCATGTGTCTCAGTTGAGGAGGTACATTCATGATCCGTCGCATATAGTTCAAGTAGATGATGTACAGGTGAGAGATAACCTGACTGTTGAAACATCACCTATGAGAATCGAGGATCGAGAGTTGAAGCAATTGCGGGGTAAAGAGATCGCCTTGGTGAAGGTAGCTTGGGGAGGACCAGCAGGTGGCAATGTGACTTGGGAACTTGAGAGTCAGATGAAGGAGTCTTATCCGGAGTTGTTCGCTTGAGGTATGTTTTCGAGGACGAAAACTCTTTTAGTGGGGGAGAGTTGTAACACCCCGATAATAATATAATAATTATTTAAATTAAGTTAATAATATGTTTATTAATTTAATTAGATAATTGAATTATTATTATTATTATTTTGGAATAATAATTATTGGGATAATTATTTATTGGAATAAAATAAGTTGGAATAATAAAAAGTCCCATTTTTTGGTAAAAAGGGTTTGCACGTGAAAAGGAAAACACAGAGAAGCGGTTGAAAGTGGAAAAAGGGCAAAAAGGCAGAGCAAGAGAAGAGGAAAAGCTTGGAGCTCAGAGATTGCTGGATTAACTCAGGTAAGGGGGGTTTATCATCGGTTAAAGGGCATTATGTGATAATATGTACTGGGTAGTGATAACCATTGTTTTACCTCTGATTAGATTGATGCATGATGAATTTATGAACTTTTTGGATAGACGAAATTGGGGTATAATTGAGAAAGAATTCGTAGAAATTAGATGTAAAAGTGTCAGATTTTGTGTAATCGAATAAGATATGAATTGTGTTGAAAATATGAACGATTTCTGTGTAGAAATTGGACTGTGGAAGGTTGGATTGGGTAGATCTCGTAGCAGAGAAAGCCATTGCAGATCTGGAAATCTGGTTCTGGTCATACGCGTATGGCACTAGGCAATACGCGTATGAGATGGCTGGTACGCGTATGGCACTAGGCAATACGCGTATGGATGAGAAAGATGATATTGTGAACGTAAATTGGTCTCTGTTGGTACGCGTAATAGGGGATTGTTACGCGTAGCATACGCGTATGAGACAGGTGATACGCGTATGGGTTGGGCGAGGAAATGCGCAATACGCGTATGAGAGTGGGCAATACGCGTATGGATTTGGTCAGGCGTGGGCAATACGCGTATGGGCATAGGCAATACGCGTATGGGCAGAATTGTGATTTTTCTGTGCTGTTGTTGTGCAGTTTTTGGTTGTTTAGGCTGAGTGATGTGCTTAGCTGATGTATGATGTAGCAGGGATCATTTCCCGTTGTTTTGAGTAGTATAGGTATTAGTAGAATGTGCTAATACTGTATTTGATTATGTGGCATGATGTGATATGCTTTTGTGATAAAATGTATTAATGATATGTGATGGTATGCATAATGTTGTGGATGTATCGGTTATGTATGCATTACGAATAGACTGTTTTATGGCTTAGAGTGTGAGCATGTGTCTATCCTTGAATTGTTGTTGTTGTTGCACTGCTAGATGATTAGCATGCATGGCATAGCCTGTGGGGCTGTAGCTAATTCCCATTGTGAGGAATTAGTGAGTAAATCATGGTGGAGTTGTAGTTGATGTTTGCATACTAGATGATTAGTGTGCATAGTCTAGCCTTTGGGGCTGTAGCTAATTCCCATAGTGAGGAATTAGTGAGTGAGTCATTAGATCTCAATGAGTGGGACTAGTGAGCTCAGTAGCCGTATCTGGAGGGATCGGTGAGCTTGAACTGTATGTTCAAGAATAGTCGGTACCGCATGTGTGGAGTCTCATTTCATAATGAATGTATGGCATATAATATGAATGGATGTATTCCAGTATTATATGTGTGTTGTGTGTGGTGTTGTTGATGTTGAGTATGGTTGAGATTATACATATGCTATATGTTACTGTTGAATATGATGTTTGAACGTATATTGCCGTTGCTGAGTGCGTAGTCTGATTAGGGTGAAATGATGTGTTATTTACTTAGCATTACATGTTGTTCTATAATGCTTATTATATTGATTGAGGAACTCACCCTTACAACTATTTTTCAGGTAACGAGCAGTGAGTTGAGTAGAAGCTAGTGCTATGGAGTCTAGTGTCGTCCTTAGTGGGTCATGCTCTGGTAGATGTAACATCGGGAGGGGATGTTTGAATATGTTTTAATTCAGTTGTTGATCAACTTTACATGTAATGTAGTACATGCTTTGAATGTCGATGTTTTGTATCCGCTGCGAATTATGCAAAAGAGTCTTATTTTGATTAAATAAATGAGCATGACAGGATATTTTGATAAATGTTGTGAAATGATTGTGTGACACCCTTCGGGGCATAATTACTCTGATTGATATGTTATTATTTTAATTAAATATTTTGGGGTATTTAGAAGGGTGTTACAAGCCCCATAGGCAGAAAGTGTGTATCTTTCTTTCTATATTCCCCACTGAGTTATGTCCTTGTGGATGATTATTATTTCAGCTTCCTCCCTAAATATGTATTGGGATGGAATTACTCCCCTGAGTTATATCCTCATTGGGTTGAGTCTTGTTTCATTGTGTCTCTCTAGTTTGTTCCTAGATTGACTCCTTTCTTGTTATTCCCCTGCAGTTTCCTGTGGTATAGTTGTTCAATTGCTCAGTAACCAATAATTGTTCATCCTTGTCCCCAGTGGAACTTTGTGGCCTTCTACCCAGTAACCGGTAGTTGTAAGTCCTATTTTTGTGGCCTTCTACCCAGTAATCGGTAGTTGTAAGTCCTATTTCTATGGCCTTCTACCCAGTAACCGGTAGTTGTAAGTCCTATTTTTGTGGCCTTCTACCCAGTAACCGATAGTTGTAAGTCCTATTTTTGTGGTTTTCTACCCAGTAACCAGTAGATGTAATCCCCTCTTTGTTGGTTATTTTTATCCAATATTCGATATTGATATTCCTTCATTTTTTAGTATACCACCCAATAACCGGTGATATATCTCTTGGATGATTGCTGATGTCCAACAATTTATCCCCCGCGAGTCATCTTTCATTTACCCTTATTTGGTAATGATTGTTTCTCCTTCTGATTGGTCATCATTTTATACCTAGTAACCGGTATCCTGATGTCCTTTCTTTTTGGTCGATTTATCCTTTATTAACCCAGTAAAGAGTTGTGGATAATCTTCCATGCGAGTATATTATCTACGTTCTAACGGTAATAGATAATATATCTCATGCGCTCTTAAGTCGAAGTCTTTTTCTTCCCCAGTTGAGTAAGATTCGCATTTTCTTATGGAATCGAATGTCCATCCTGTAAGTCGAGTTTGCTTTTTCAGCCCTCCCTTCTGTAACACCCTAAAATTTGCCCTCCTCATTCATGCATTCATTTTTAGGTCATTTAACATTTCACATTGCATTTCATCATTATCAATCAGAATTAGATACATTGCATTTCATCATGTCAATCGGGATTAGCTCCAAGAAGCTTGAACATCATCCAGGATACTTTGTGGGTTCTATTTAGATGATCAGTCAACACAAGGGAAGGACTTGAGTTACTTCCAACAGGGGTCTATTCGTCAGTCAAAACGTTAATCTTGAAGGAGAAAAAGTTTGTTCATGAGCTGTCATGCTCGCAAGGCGAGCAGAATGGGTCGCCTAGCGAGTCCCAAGAAAAGCCACCAGAATCACCTACGCTCAAAGGAATTTCTTGAACTGTCATGCTCGCTAGGCGAAGCCCACGTGTTTCAAAAAAAAAATGAAAAAAAAACGAAAAAAAAGTATGAAAATAAATAAATAAATAATAAATAAATAAATAAAATATAACAGAAAAATTTTGGACTTGGGCCTCTCTCATTTGAGCCCATAGGTCCACAAAAATCAGGTTATAAATTCAGAGTTTCAGTGAAACAAAAGGCCATTCTATTCCTATTACCCTGGTTGGGAAAAAGATAGTGAGAGAAGAGCTAACAGAGTTCAGAGCAACCTCCAGAGACTGAAGGGAACTCATCTGCAAAGAACCAATTCCATCTCATATAAACCCTCAGATTGCTTTGCAAACCCAACCGGGCAATTCAATTTCATTCGATCTCTCCAGTCAGGTTTGCCTTATTCCCATTACTTTATGCTTTGAATTTGAATGCTCTGAATGTATGAGGTATTATGGGTGAATTTGATACCCTTTTGATGCATGTGTTTGACAAGAGGTTTAGGCCTCCTACCCTTGGTTGCTTTTTGTGAGCTTTTTGTGAATTTTAATGGCATGATTCATGTGGTTACATTTTGATTTGGGGGCAACTCTTGATTACCCTATCTTGTTTCTCTAACCTGTTTGTTGAGTTTTGTTTTGTGAGGGCTCATGCAAACAGGTTAGAGAAACAAGATAGGGTAACCCCTACTTTCCGTAACGGCATGATGTTCCTCTAGAAATTGTCGACTCTGGTGACCATTTCCCGAGAACTCAGTCGAGGCCTCTCCTCTGAGACGTGATTATGTTAGCTCTGGTGGGCGCATTCTCGCTGATCAATCCGAGGACCCCGAGGCTGGGAACTTGCTATTAGGATGTCCTGTTGAGGGGAGTCAGCGGAGGTCTTTTTATCCCGTAATAATGTCAAACCTTCAGTGGTAAACGTAATATTCTCGACTGAAGGGCTGAAGTTGACAAACTTCTGTTCTTAGAACCTACCAGTGAGGGCCAGACTAAATTCAGGAAACCTTAACCTTCAACCAACCCGGTTTTCTGGAGCAGAGCTTTGATCTTGTATTATATTCTTTAGTGGGGTTTCTCTTCAGACAGTGCAACTTGACAGATGTTCAAGCGGATCCAACAATCCCGATTGACATGCCTTTGCATTGCATAACATCATCTGCATATTTGCATCCAACATCTCATGCTTATTCATTTGCGGGATATTCCATTTTTAAGGGAGGTGCCTTAAAATTGAATAAGCAGCGCATCGCATACCATGCATACTAACCCTTGTTTGTTTTGCAGGTGTCACCGCAGTGTCTAATGTTTGTTCCCTGTCTCATGCATTATTAGTCCCAAGCGAGTCCACAAGTACCCGACCAAGGAAAATCGTTCGCAACTAGCCATGGACAAGGTACAGAAAGAGTTGGCTGATATGCGTGAAAGGATGGATCGGTTCATGACATTGATGACTGGTATGGCAGAAGGCAAGGAAAAGCTGAGGGAATTGGTTGAGCAACCGAGGCCCGATCCAGAGGTAGAGATACCAAATGCTAAAGGAAACCCTGGTAACCCTGGGAACACTGATAACCCTATGAACACTGGTAACGCGGGTAACGCAAATGCTAAAGGAAACCCTGGTAACCCTGGGAACGCTGATAACCCTATGAACACTGGTAACGCGGGTAACGCAAATGCTGATGGAAACCCGGGTAATGTTGGCAACACGGGGAATGTTGGAAATGGTATTGGCGGAAGGTACAATATGCACCAAGGAATTCGGATTAACGGGCGCCCCATTACTGAAGATTATTAGTATGATCAATTCTCTTTGCACGACGAAGCCCACGAGACCACTCGCCGTATGGATGAGCTTGCTGAGAAGCTCAAATCTTTGGAGTCTCAAAATTCCTTAAGTTTTGATGTCACAAATCTTGGTCTGGTTCAGAAAGTAAGGGTTCCTCACAAGTTCAAACCCCCTACTTTTGAGAAATACAACGGGGCTTCTTGCCCACGCACTCATCTCCAATCTTATTTGGGAAGGTTGGGAGCCCACACGGAAGATGAAAAGATGTGGATGTACTACTTTGAAGACAATCTAACTGGAGTTTCTCGTGAATGGTATTCTCATTTGTCTCGTACTACCATCAAGAGCTGGAAAGACTTGGCAGAGGCTTTTGTCAAGCAATATCAATACAACTTGGACATGGCTCCAAATCGGACCTTGTTGCAAGGAATGTCTCAGACTGCCAAGGAGACCTTTAGAGAATATGCTCAGCGTTGGAGACAAATTGCTGCGTCCGTCTAACCCCCTATGTCTGAAAGGGAGATGGCGGACATGTTCATGAACACTCTTCAAGGCAATTATATTGAGAGATTGGCTGCTTGCCTGTCAATCAGCTTTGCAGAGATAGTAATTGCTGGAGAAAGAATCGAGAGTCTGTTGAAGATGGGCCGAATTCAAGACAATAGTGCTTCCAAGAAACCGTTTGCTGGTAACGGTCAGCGAAGAAGAGAAGGCGAGACAAGCGTTGCGTATGCCGGCAGAGGCAGGGGCAGAGGACGCCCTAATTATTATCAAGATCAAGTGGTCGCAATCACTATTCCTACACCTACTCCTCAACAGCAACAACAGCCGTAGTATCATCCGCAACAGCAACCCAGGTACAACAATCAACAATAAAGAGGTAATCCGGGTCAGCAGAGACACTATCAACAACGTCCAAGGCAGACGGACCGGGTCATTGAGCCAATCCTCATGCCTTATTCTGTATTACTTCCCAGGCTGATTGACCTGAATCTAGTTATGTTAAGGACTCTGGCCCCACCAATCGATCCCAATAATTTTCCTAGAGGTTATGATGTCAACGCCAGATGTGTTTTTCACTCCAACGCACCTGGCCATACTACAGATAATTGCAAGGCTCTCCAGCTAAAGGTACAAGATTTGAGAGATGCCCAGGCTATCAATTTTTCTCCAGTGCCTAATGTTATCCAAAACCCGATGCCAACTCACGGCGGGCAGAGGATTAATGTTGTTGATAGTGGGGAAGCTTTGAATTTGGTTTCTGATGTGACTAAAGTGAAGACTTCGCTATCGGTGGTTAAAGACCGACTCTTGAAAGGACAGATTTTCCCGGGCTGTGGGGAAGAGTGCAGAAATTGTCAAGCTGCCGAGAACGGATGTGATAGTTTGAGAAGAGGTATTCAGCAACTGATAGATGAAGGTTGTCTTCAGTTTGATCAGACCCGTGCAGTGAAGAATGATGTGTCGATAGTGACGATTTATTTCACTCCTGAAGAAATATATGTTCCCGAGAGACCCGCTCCGATAACAGTATATTTCCCAGAAAGTACAGAACTAGCAACGGTGAACGTCGAAAGTCCAGCACCAATTACAATTTACTCTGACAGCCCTCAATCGGCTTTGGTTAGTCCGGTCACCATCACGGTACCAAGACCTATTCCGTATGAGAAAGACAGTGCTATCCCGTGGCACTATGGGGTTGATATCTACTTCCAGGGGCGGAAAGTTAACAGGGAAGACATTGACATTGGTAGCTCCGCTGTAGACAATGTTGGAGGGGTTGGTGGCTTCGCTCGCAGTGGACGCCTATTTGCACCATCAACATTGCGCACCAATACTGAAGCTGAGGCAGCTGCCAAGGCTAAAGGAAAACAGGTAGCCACCGAAGAGGTTACTACTGAGGAAGCTCCTCCTAAGACCGCATTCGAGAAGGAAGTGGATGAGTTTATGAGGATTATCAAGAAAAGTGACTACAAGGTAGTCGACCAGCTAAATCAGACACCCTCAAAGATCTCCATTCTCTCACTATTGATGTGCTCTGAGGCGCACAGAGCAGCCTTGTTGAAAGTACTGAATATGGCCTATGTTCCACCAGAGATAACTGTTAACCAGCTGGAGTCGGTAGTTTCAAATGTAAACGCTAGCCATGGGCTAGGTTTCACCGACTACGACCTGACATCGGAGGGCAGGAGTCACAACAAAGCTTTGCATATCACAATGGAATGCAAAGGGCCGGTGCTTTCCCATGTTTTGGTTGATACAGGCTTTTCTCCGAATGTTCTTCCAAAGAAAGCCTTAATGAAGTTGGATTGCGATGGCATCATCCTGAAGCCAAGCAATTTAGTTGTGAGGGCTTTTGATGGCTCTAAGAGATCTGTCTTTGGCAAGATTGAGTTGCCAGTTAAGATTGGACCGCAGGTGTTCAAGAGCACCTTTCATGTGATGGATATCCAGCCTGCCTATAGCTGTCTGCTAGGTCGGTCCTGGATTCATGTCGCCGGTGCTGTTACTTCTACTCTCCACCGGAAGCTCAAATATGAACTAGAAGGTTAGGTCGTCACTGTCTGTGGTGAAGAGGATATTTTTGTTAGCCACCTGTCTACATTTAAGTATGTGGAGATGGATGGCGAGATGCATGAGATGCTGTGTCAGGGCTTCAAAGCCATAAACATCAGTGAGGTCGCGCCCAAAGCTGTCTTTTCACCTAAGTCCGAGAAGGTCGGGACTTCTATCTCTTCATACAAGCAAGCTGTTGAAGTGGTTAAAGCTGGTAATGCCCAAGGCTGGGGCAAATTTGTGGAGCCAGTCATCAAAGAAGACAAGTTTGGATTGGGGTATACTCTGGGGTCTCAGAAGAATGAAGTTGGTACTTTCTCCAGTGGGGGTTTGGTTTCTCCCCTCATCGTCAATGCTGCAGATGAAGACAAGGCTGACAGCGACTGTGACTTAGATAGCTGGATTCGCCCGTGTGTCCCGGGAGAAAAGCTCAACAATTAGTCGTCCGAAAAAGTCGTCCGGGTTACTCTACTGAAGGAGTAATTTTATTTGTTTTCCTTTTATTACATGCATAATAAAGTCTTACACTTTGCCCAAGGTGTAATGACTCATCTGTAGGGCCATCCATTTAGTTACATTTCGCAATTATTTTCATCATCAATAAAGGACAACTTTTACAAACAATTTTGTGTTCTCTTTCTTTCAATTATTTTACTTTTACAAAAAATGGCAATGTTTCTCTTTCGTTCTTCCTTCCAAAAATCTCTCGTTCTAAGGTAAAGCATGATCCTCCATCATGCAGAGATAATCACCCGGATCTCACTACTAACGACACTGCTATGGCCAAGTATGACTTCGACAATCATATCTATCAAGTCGAAGAAGGGGTTGAGGAAGATTGTGAATTGCCTGAAGAGTTAGCCAGGTTGTTGAAACAGGAGGACCGAACTGTTACACCTTATCAGGAGGTGATTGAGACCGTCAACATTGGTACATAAGACGACAAGAAAGAGATCAAGATCGGGGCCAGTCTACAGGTCGAGGTGAAAGAACAGTTGATCAGTTTGCGTCGTGAGTACGTCGACATCTTTGCTTGGTCCTATCAAGATATGCCAGGTTTGGATACAGACATCGTTGTGCACAGGTTACCGTTGAATGAAGATATGCCGCCGGTGAAGCAGAAGTTACGTCGAACTCATCCCGACATGGCAATGAAAATTGAAGACCGTTGATCATGTACTTGACGGTGTTAGAAGGGTCAATGGGTTGTGTGCTCGGTCAGCATGACGAGTCAGGTCAAAAAGAGCATGCAATATACTACCTTAGCAAAAAGTTTACCGACTGTGAACAAAGATACTCACTGCTCGAGAAAACTTGTTGCGCTTTGGCATGGGCTGCTCGCCGACTAAGACAGTATATGTTGACTCACACGACTCTATTGATATCAAAGATGGATCCCGTCAAGTATATTTTTGAAAAGCCAACGCTTACCGGAAGAGTTGCTAGGTGGCAAATGATACTGACAGAGTATGACATCCAATACACTTCACAAAAAGCCATCAAAGGAAGTGTCTTGACAGACTATCTTGCAGAGCAACCGATTGATGATAACCAGCCTATGAGGTTCGACTTTCCTGATGAGGACATCATGTTTCTCAAATCGAAAGATTGCGAGGAACCACTCCCGGAGGAGGGGCCTGACCCTGAATCCAAATGGATTATGATGTTTGATGGGGCGGTCAACGTCAATGGTCGCGGAGTTGGTGCAGTGTTGATCACGCCAAAGGGGGGTTCATATGCCATTTTGTGCCAAAATAACTTTTCCCTGCACCAACAATGAAGCTGATACAATCAGTTGAGCCTAGTTGAGGAAAAGAGACTAGCAGCTATATGTCATGGCCAACTATATCAGAGACGAATGAAGAGAGCGTTTGATCAGAAAGTACGCCCTCGGGAGTATCAAGTCGGCGAATTGGTACTCAAAAGAATTCTTCCTCCCAACACAGATCGCAGGGGCAAATGGACACCGAACTATGAGGGTCCATACGTGGTTAAAAGGGTTTTCTCTGGCGGAGCTTTGATGCTAACAACCATGGATGGCGAAGACTTCCCATCCCCTGTCAACTCAGACGCAGTTAAAAAATACTTCGCATAATTGACCCGCTGGACAAAAGAAAAAGAGGTTCGGGCAAAAATTAGGGATATAAAAAATAAAAAAATGTACACCCGGTGAGTCGAAAACCCGAGAGGGCGGCTCAGGCAAAAAAGGGTATCCCGGTGGATTGAAAACCCAAAAGGGCGGTCCATGCAAAAGAGGGAATAAGCGAATGATTGCGATCTAAATTCATCCGTGTTATATCACCGTTTCATTCAAGCCGGCAATCTCCGAAGGTTAAAGATCGACTAATCATCCACTTCAGAAAGCAAGAAGAGTAGAGCGTCTTGAGGTCATACGAGCCATAGCAGAGTCGAAACTCAGTGGGACCCGTATCCACATTACCATTAGGATAGTTTCTTTTGTTCAATTTATAGCGATCGCCTCATTTCAGGGATCAGCTTCCTGATGTACTCGCCTATTCCTGGCACAAACTTTTCAACCAATGAAATTCGAATAATTCAGTTAAAAAACCTCTTTATTTTTCATTTATCAGTGTGTTTGCAAAAGATGTCTGAATCTTTGATGAAACATATTGCATCTGAATATAATGGTGGCTTTTGCAGATGATTTGCACAGGAAAACATTTAAAATTGCTTTGAATATGCTTAATCCCGGACGGTGAATTCAGACCGAGTAATTCCCCCGGGACATACGTGTGTGATTGCAGGTCATAGAAACCGGATGCCAAGTCATGAATCCTCATCCCCAAGTGGTTGACAAAGTCTCTCCTCAGCAGAGCATGTCCCCTAGTAGAGTTGCACCTTGTATCCTCAGCAACAGCGGAGTAGTTGCATCCCCAACAGACAAGAGGGTGGTGTTCCCAGTGCTCATCCCATCCCCCAGCAAAGGTCGATTCCTACGACATTTCCCCAGGAAGTGCTTTCCCCACAGACTCCCCTCACAGAGCCTCGCCAAACAAAGTTCCCAATAGTTGATACTCCCCCAGCAAGGTCAACTTTTCAAAAAAAGGGAGAGTCGATTTATTTTCGGTGGTTCCCCGGTCCTGGCAGACGGATCATTCCCCATAGAGCATTCAAGGATTGATGCAGTGATCCGTTCCCTACCAGAATTTGCTTCCCCAAGCAGATTTCTTTTTGCACCATGCATAAAATTGGCATTTGCATGCATATCATATCAAGCATACGCATAAGCTGATAAACAGGTTCTTCAAAGCAGACTGAAGAGTTACTTTACAACCAAAGTCATAAGATTCAGCCAAAGGATCGAGTGTGTGTGATCCAGCATGAGGGTCAGTTCAAAGATTCAGCCTGAGAATCGTGTTTCAAAGAGCCAGCCTAAGGTTCAATTTGAAGACTCAGCCAGAGAGTCGCCTGCAAGCGTTATTTCCCCAGCAAGCCAGCTGGAGGAGTAGATTGACAGCTCAACAGAAAATCAGCCTACAAGAGGATCCAGCCCGCGGATCGCAATTTAGAAAACAAAAGTCTAATTGAAGAGTCGTTACAACATGTTCTAGCCTGAAGAATATGTGTGAAACCCAAAAAGTGGAATATTCTCGAAGCTGCATATCCAACATGAAGATTGGGTGTAGATTTCGAAAGAGGGTCAACCAGCGCACGCCTCAGGTACGAGATCCTAATGATGGGAATTAATCAACGAAACAATCCAGATCTAGCCAGAAGATCGAAATCAGATTCATCCAGAGAATCAAAGAGAATCGATTCAGCCAGAGAATCGAAACAAGTAGATCTAGCCAGAAGATCGAAGTCAGGTCTAGCCCGAAGACCGAGAATAGATTCAGCCAGAGAATCAAAGAGAATAGATTCAACCAGAGAATCAAAGAGAATAGATTCAGCCAGAGAATCAAAGAAAGAAGATCTAGCCAGAAGATCAAAGTAGATCTAGCCAGAAGATCGAAGAAGCTCTAGCCAGAAGATCAAAGTCAGATTCAGCCAGAGAATCAAAGAGAATCGATTCAGCCATAGAATCGAAACAAGAAGATCTAGCCAGAAGATCGAAGAAGATCTAGCCAGAAGATTAAAACCGTATCCAGCCCGAGGATCAAAATTAATATCCAACCAGAGGACTAAATTGAGTATAGATTCAGCCAGAGGATCGAAACTCCAGGTTAAGTCAATAGACTAATTCAGATTCAACCAGAGGATCGGAAAAGAAATAAACAGCACGGTGTATTTCAGCATTTTTGTGGTGTTCTCAGAGCGCAAATTTTCGGTCTGTCTTTGGTATTCAATCACAACTCACCCTGTTTGTCTGATAAGCTGTTCGCTTTCATCCAGCTCGGGTTAGCTGATGACTGGATAGGGGCAGCTGTAACACCCCAAAATTTGCCCTCCTTATTCATGCATTCATTTTTAGGTCATTTAACATTTCACATTGCATTTCATCATTATCAATCAGAATTAGATACATTGCATTTCATCATGTCAATCGGGATTAGCTCCAAGAAGCTTGAACATCATCCAGGACACTTTGTGGGTTCTATTTAGATGATCAGCCAACACAAGGGAAGGACTTGAGTTACTTCCAACAGGGGTCTATTCGTCAGTCAAAACGTTAATCTTGAAGGAGCAAAAGTTTGTTCATGAGCTGTCATGCTCGCTAGGCGAGCAGAATGGGTCGCCTAGCGAGTCCCAAGAAAAGCCACCAGAATCACCTACGCTCAGAGGAATTTCTTGAACTATCATGCTCGCTAGGCAAAACCCACGTGTTTTAAAAAAAACGAAAAAGAAGAACGAAAAAAAAATATAATAATAATAATAATAAATAAATAAATAAAATATAACAGAAAAAATTTGGACTTGGGCCTCTCTCATTTGAGCCTACAGGTCCACAAAAATCAGGTTATAAATTCAGAGTTTCAGTGAAACAAAAGGCCATTCTATTCCTATTACCCTGGCTGGGAAAAAGATAGTGAGAGAAGAGCTAATAGAGTTCAGAGCAACCTCCAGAGACTGAAGGGAACTCATCTGCAAAGAACCAATTCCATCTCATATAAACCCTTAGATTGCTTTGCAAACCCAACCGGGAAATTCAATTTCATTCGATCTCTCCAGTCAGGTTTGCCTTATACCCATTACTTTATGCTTTTAATTTGAATGCTCTGAATGTATGAGGTATTATGGGTGAATTTGATACCCTTTTGATGCATGTGTTTGACAAGATGTTTAGGCCTCCTACCCTTGGTTGCTTTTTGTGAGCTTTTTGTGAATTTTAATGGCATGATTCATGTGGTTACATTTTGATTTAGGGGAAACTCTTGATTACCCTATCTTGTTTCTCTAACCTGTTTGTTGAGTTTTGTTTTGTGAGGGCTCATATGACTCTTGCAGAGATGGCTTGCCTGGTGTTCCACTTTATTTGTGGGATACCACCTGGAGGTTTATCCCGATTACCTGTACTGACTCGCTTTCTTTGATGGTGCTAGCTTGAGAGATCTCTGGGTTTCTTATCTCTTTATTTGCTGTTGCTTCGGATCTTTATCCGTGTGGTAGATCTCTTAACCCCCTTTATTTTTCCCGTATTTTACTACTTTTTGCCTAAAGACCTCCATGAAGAGGCAATTGACGGATAAAAGGGATTAATAGTCAATCCCCCGTTATTCAGTGCGTCGTTCTTTAAGATCACACTAAGTGTCGATGCTTCAGAACAAAAACCCCAGATCTTTTGTCCGGTCAGTCAGTGGAGAGGGCTCCACCTTTCTGAACCCCCACTTTTTGTCATGAGCTCACCTTGTCCAAGGTTAAGAGCTATGAGGTCTTATCCTTATTACCCTTTTTGCATGAGCATCCCTAATACACAAACAAACTCATTGATTTTTCTTCTCCTAAGAACACGTTTACTCCTTCTACTACAGGCGAGTAAGTCTCCAAAGGTCGAGCATCCGGTAGATTGCGTAGTAACGTCGTTCATCCCAAAACTTAACCCGTAGTTAGCTGAACTACGGCTTGCTCTGATTCTCATTCCAGATGAGATACGTAGGCATAAGACGCGACGTCTTACCGAGCACATATCCCCCTAACCCATAGCCAGCCGAGCTACGAAGACTCTGATTCTCATATTTAGATGAGATACGTATGCAGTGGATGCGACATCCGTGCGAGTCATTTTCTTTAAACCCCTTTTTAGTAAATAGTACATTAGATAAACCCACACCCTTTAAACAAGAATAACAAAAGTGGATCCCGTAAAGTACTATGGATGCGTAGGGGTGCTAATACCTTCCCTTCGCATAATCGACTCCCGAACCCAAGATTTGGTTGCGAGACCTTGTCTTTTCCTTTCCTTTCTCCCAGGTTTACTTCGAGCATTTCCTTTCCCTCCTTTGGGATAAATAACGCACGGTGGCGACTCTTCTGTCATTTCTTTCTTCGCCGATTGTTTTTTTCGCAGGTTGCGACACCTTTGGATGATGAGTGTCTTGGATATGTTCCCAATTCACGTCTGGTTGGTCACCTATTATATGCCCAGTAACCGGTGTCCCCGGTGTTCCTTCCTTCTACTCCCTATTATGACTTTTTGTCCCCTGTGGAGTCAGATTTTCCTGAGTTGAGATGTACCTTTTAGGTCCTTCTCGGATGTTTTGGATGATTGATATCTCTCACCCTTATATTGGTCTTAGATATTCTTTCTCCCGGAGCATGTTGTTCTCTCACCCAGTAACCGGTGTTTTGATAACATGTCTCCCTTTGAGTTTATTACCCAGATACCGATAATATCTCGTTTTTTCTTCCTCAGCTGAGTCCTTTATTGATTTCCCCATCTGAGTCCGGATTTTCATCCGAAGTATCCTTTATTGATAGTTTTGTTGTATTAGCATATTCCCCAATACATGCATCTTTGCGTCAGCTCGAGTCTTTCCATTGATTTATTTTCATGGAATCCCTTCGTGTCTCCCAGCAAGTTTTTAAGTAGTGACCTACTCACGCATTTTACCTTATTTTTCCCTAGAGTCTCTGTCTCCCTAGTGAGTGTATTACTCCTATGAATTTTCAGTTTCTCCTGATTTCTTTTCCTTTGTGGCCATATTTCCCACAGAGTATTAACTTTTGCATGCATACATCTGCATCATGAGGTCTCTTAGGGACCAAAATTCATCTCTTTGTTATTATTTAAGCTCATTCTACCTCGTCGAGATGAAGATTTTAACCTTCATATCTCCGGCTAGAATGACCTTAAATAGGGGCATCTGTAAGACCCTAATTTTGACCCTAAGATCCCTCATGGCATCATATCATTGCTCACTGCATTGCCTCAAGGATCATAGCATGTGTGGCACCTTAACCCTTGGGTTGGGACTTGTGTGAGTTGGTTTGATACCACCAAGCATGCTTGAATTGTATATTATTGCTTTTCTTATTTTTTTTACTAACCAAAAGCACAAAAATATGTCACTAACTCTGTTTGTTTTGAAGCTCAAGTAGTCATGAGATCCCTTGCTCCTAGGAGGCTCCTATGCTCAATGAAGTGGCTAGATGAAGATGAAAGATAGTATGAAAATGAATCACAAAGTTCTAAATCATCATATATGTCTCCCAAGTATCTCAATTTTCCAATTTGATCAAGATAAACCAAAGGGCTTGAGGATTGTTTCCAAAGGAAACCCTAATTCAACTATGCATTAAGCAACCTCAACCTATGATCAAATTCAATCAAGGTAAGTTCTTTCATCCATTATTTTATGCTTATATGAGCTTATGTGAGTATCCTCAATCATTCATTCATCAAGATTTGAAGTTTGGCCTTGAGAAGTTGAGCAGTCAAGTCATCTGACCAAACTGAGGATCACTAAGACCTAACTTTTGATGTGTTTGTCAAATGAAGATGACCCCAAGATAAAAAATGTTATTAAGAACCATATGAACAACTTTAATGTTCATCAAAAATCCATTTGAAACTTGTAAGGTCATAATTCATTTCAAAACATTATAGGTCATTTTGACTGAAACCCTAATTTTGGGTCAACTTCCCAAGGACCTAACTTCCTTATTTTTTATGATTTTGAGGTTAGACCAATTTCATTAGAAATATTAATATGTCTACTTCAAATGTTATGTTGGAAAAAATTTCATAATCCTAAAAGAAACACATGTGATAATACAAAACATTATAGGTCACTTTGGACCAAAACTATTGAATGTGAAAAATGTCCAACTTCAAGTGCCCATAACTTTCTCAACAAAAATCCAAATGATGCAAAATTTAAGTCTACATTGATCATCTTGAAATGATCTACAACTTTGATGTTGAAGAGTTTTCCATTTGAGGCTTGCATAATTGAAACAGAAGGGCTTGAAGTTGGTCACTCTTGGCAAAAAAATTCAAAGGGAACTTATACATGTTTTGTACCTCAAACTTCAAGGCCAGTTTTCACAAATTTCCAAACTCCAAATGGATTTTTTCCCAACATAGCTTTTGTTCCTTATGTCAAGACCTTTCCAACCATTACTCACATGTCTATGTTTGGATTTTCTATGTGTGACTTTCGAAGAGGCGAATGTTTGTGACCAAATATGCAATTCACATTGAATCTTCATGCACAAGCAAGTACCATGCCAATTAGACATCCAATTCAATTCAGAATGAGCTCAGCTTGCAATTACACTTGATTTTGGGCCTCACATGCCCCTGTACAGGCCAATGCATGGAGGACCCAAAGCTTCATGCACACGAGTATTACACTTGCTTACTTCATCTCCAGCTATAAATACATGGCCTGGCTCATTCAAAATTCAACCTTATGGTGATCTAAAGCTCTGCTGAAATCAAAACCCAACCATAGTCAAAGGAATTCTGATTTTTATTTCTCAATTTCAAACTTGAATTTCAACACAATCAGTTGATTCTTCAAGTTTCAATTCCTAAGCCTTGCATCCTCATCATCTCCTGATCAAATTGGAAGCAAGAGTTTGAGTAGATCGTGCTGCACAAAACTGCTCTTCAAAGGTATATCATCAAACTGTTTTGACCTGAATCTCATCATACAATGTGAATTGCTTGTGTTCAAACTGTTTTCTGAAGTCCTCGAGCAAGAGGCAGGCCAGTGGTGGTCTTGATTTCATGTTTTGAAGCATTTCAGTTTGCACACCTTGAATTTCAAGCTCAAATTTCTCACTTGATAGAAATATTGAGGACAATCCAAGGTTACAGGGGTGATGTACATCACCCCAGCTTCATTTTGGTATCGGGCTCGTGTATTTTGGTTGAGGTTCAAAAACCTGCAACTGGTGGCCGGAATTGGTTGGTCCACCGGAGAAAATGGTGGTTTCCACCACCATCCCCACGTGGGAGCATCCTGTCCCTCAGATCTGGCTCCAACGTTTTAATCACAGTCTTTTATTTGTTTGATTTTTTTTAATTCCATTTGTGGTGCGTTGGACTAAGGATCATGGTACACCATCACTTCTGGACCGCTTGATGTGTCCACGTCAATTAATGAACTAGATCAACCGCTCCTGTTTTTTTGGCATTTTCTATTTTCTGTTTCATTTTCTTTTAATTCCATTTATTTTCAAAAATTCATAACTATTTTATTTGGAGTCACAAAAATATGAGGCGAAAGGAAAAAAAAATTCTTGAAAAATCTAGTTTCATAATCTGATTTTTAATTATTTTTGTGACTCCATTTAATATTTTTTGTGAATTGTTTTATTTTTAGTAGTTTTTAATTCATTTTAATTACTTTTTGATATCCAAAAATTCCAAAAATATTTTCTTAACACATATGGATCATGATAAGTCAATGAAAAATATTCTCATCAATTTCTTAATTGATTTGAGATTTATTTGAGATTTTAATTCATTTGTGTTTTTTTTCTTTGTTTTTAATTGTTTTAAAATAGTTTCTGTTTTCAAAAAATGTTGAGAAAATTTGTCAAACCTTGTTTGACCATGTTAGACCTATGATGATTCAATTGGACTTATCCAAGTTGATTTGAATTGAATTTGAGGTTTGACCATACTTTGTCCATTTTAATTTTTGCATTTATTTTAATTCCAAAAATACCAAAAAATATGTTTGACTTTGTTGACTTCTAATCTTCATTTCTCTTCTGTTTTACATTAGTTGATGATGATTTGATTCACATTTGATCATTGTGTTTTGATTATGTCATTTGAATTCTCCTTTTATTTCATTTCATCTTCATCTCACTTCTTCTTTTTTTTATTTTTGGGCCAATGAGTCAATGATTTGTGGTTAGTCTTGACATATGAGAGGCTTAACCTTCTTTGATCCAAATCAAACTCAACTTGATCAAATATCAAGTGAGTTGCTTTGTGTCCAAGATAGGTTACTTCTTGGTCAAGCAAAAAACCTAAAGTCCATACAAGGCTTTTCCTTCTTTTCTTTTGGCATGGCAAGTTGTAGGAGCTTGGCTTACTAGTCATGATCTCTAACTTGTGTTTATTTTCCTATAGTTTTATTGATCGGCCTCAGATAGGTGTGACTACTACATTAGTCCACTAACGATTGCTTAACATAGTGCTAAATTGTCTTATGACACACTAACATTAATAATACTAATTACTAACTTTAATTCAAGCATTTAATTTCTTGCAATTTACTTTAATGCAATTTACTTTCTTGCTCATTTATTCATATTGCTTTTCACTTTGCTCACTTGAGCTCATATTTTATGTTTATGTCATTTTCCTTTTGCTCATTTGAGCTCATTATTGTATATAAATATATTGTTGTTTTGTGGTTATTTTGTCTTTGTTTGTGTGAACCCAATGCAAAAAGGAGAAAGGACTTAGAATTAGGACCTTACCTATGGTTAAAGGAGTTCAAGAGCAACTAGGCCTCATGCCTTTAGAATGCTAAACTTGTTGAAGAGCAACTAGGCTTCATGCCTTTAAAATGTTAAATCTTAAAGTTGACTTCAAAGGACCCCTAATCTAAACTCATTCCTTGTCCATTTCTCTTATTGTGTTGGGAACGTTTTGATTGTTTATTCTTGTGTGATAGGGATTCCATCTTGAGATAGTAAGAAGGACCATTGTCATGAGTAGCCAAGTTAAGAGAGACAATCCAAATGGAGATCCTAGGAGCTTGAATATAATATTTGTTTGATTGCTTGTTGCTTGCTAAGTCCAAAGGAAAGGAGCATCTTGAATCATCTTTATGATCTCAAGAAAAGGAACTCCAAGGGTTTTATCTCTTCTCTCACCTTTGCATGTTTAGGACTAGCCCTTATCTTCTTCTCTCCACTCTAACCCAAGCTAAACTCATTTTGTGCAAACATTTGACATTGTTTTCAAATTTGAAACCTAAGCCTAATTCCTTTGATTTTTCAAACTCTTTTCATTAATACTTATTGTGAATGAATCTTAAGTCAACTTTGACCTCATTTTTGTAAATACATCTAACTTGTAAATATAGCTCACTTCAAGTTGATTTTGTGGTTCCAATGGCCACCTTTATTAAAACTTTTTTCATGAACATTAGCCATAGGTTTGAGTTATCATAATGGTTGATGTAAACCTCACCTCATCCTTAGTGATTGGACTATAAGTCTTCCATACTTATTATAGGGTGGATCCCTCACTAGTATGTTGAAGCTCTCCTCACATGGTGGATTGTCGGTTTAGGTTGAGTTTTCTCCCTTTGATAACAAAAGACCTTAAGGCTTTTGATCAAATCAATTCACCCATATTTTGAGATTTTTACCCCGAACTACAAGGTTTTGATCCTACCTTTGTGATGGTACGTAGGCAATGGGTTCATCCATTCAAACAACAAAATTATAAATAATATGTATATTCTCTTCTCATCCCCCCAATCTTGTTTGCACAAATCTTTTCACAAATACCAACCTATAATACACATTTGCAAAAAGGGTTCCCTTAGAGTACTAAGGATGTTTTGGGTGCTTAAAACCTTCCCATTTCATAACCAACCCCCTTACCCAGATCTCTGACATTTTTATTAGTTTTTGATTTGATAAAACTTCTTACTTGACTTTTGTTCGCTTTTTAGCCTTTCCTTTGGACAAATAAAAGTGCGGTGGCGACTCGAATTGTATGCTTACTTTTGATTTAGTCAATAAATCTAAAGGTAACGAATACCCCGCTATAATATGACCCTCAACCTTTTTAAACATTGTCATGAATTTCTCTAAGTCTGACTCGCTTGGTTCCTTCTTTGTCACTCTCTGAGGGTAGGGTAACTTAATCACCGGTTTAGTCTCCTTTGTAATTTCCTCTTCAGTCGGCTCGCCCGGTGATATAATTTTTTTTATTTTTAGCAGCCTTTAACTTTTTCATCGTGACAGTACTAATATTCTCTTGACCTCTCGGATTTTGAACTGTTTCACTTGGTAAGGAACCTGGTGTTTGAGAACTTCCTAGTTGTTGTGCTATCTGCCCCAGCTGAACTTCAAGATTCTTTAGAGAGGCACTGGTGTTTTTCTGATTTTTTCTTGTCTCTTCTTCAAATTGCCTATTTTGAGCTGCCATGTTTTCAATGGCAATCTCCCAGTCTGCTTTCCTTGGAGCTTGTTGTTGTTGATATTGAGTCTGATATTGAACTTGACTCTGTTGTGGAACATTCCCTTGTTGATCTTTCCAAGAGAAGTTTGGATGATTCTTCTAACCTAGATTGTAAGTGTTAAAGTAGGGATTATTCTGCTTTAATAATTTTATCTCTTCAATTTGTTGAGGAGTTGCAAAGCAATACACAGTGTGGTGAGGTCCATTACAGATTTCACAAGTGATGGTCTGAGCAGGTTGAATTTGAGCTACCTATTGAGTGCCTATATTCATCGCTTTCAATTTCTTCTCCACTTCAGTAGCGATTGTATCTTCCAAACGAATTTTATTTGCTTCTACTTTCAGGTCAATGACTCCTTCAGGTTTTCTTGTACACCTATCATATAATTCCAGATGCTCATTTGTGGCTATCGCTTCAATGATCCTTTTAATACTGGTGGCTGTTGAGAAATTTGTTGAGCCACCGGCTGCTGTATCAATTAACTATTTTGTCTTTATTTTCAGCCCATTCACAAACATCTGCGTTTGTTCAGTCTGATCCATATTATGAGTTGGGCACGCCACTAGGGCCCTTTTGAATCTTTTGTAGGTATCTCCCAAAGACTCACCATCTTTCTGTTTGAAGTTCAAGATTTCATACCTTTTTCTCAGAAATAATGATGCGGGAAAATACTCATTTAAGAAAGTTGTTTCCATCTCTTCCCATGTAATACTTCCAGCTAGAAGGGAGTAGAACCACTCTTCCGCCTCTTCAGATAAAGTGAACGGAAACATTCTTAACTTCTTTGCTTCATCTGTATGACCCTCAATTTTCAAAGTCGTACTCATGGTCAGGAATCTCTGTAGGTGCTTGTTGGCATCTTCATTAACCTTTCCGGTGAAAGATTTTCTTTCAAGTTGATTGATTGTGCTAGGATGCAGTTGAAAGTTCGTCACATTCACCGGTTTGTTGACAATGGTCAATCTACCACCCGGTGCATTTGCACCTCCATAGTCACCTAGGAGTCTTTCCGGAGGTGGAAGCGGTGGAACTGGAGGAATTTCAGCCATAGTTTCTTTTTTTGAATCTGAGTGATCAGAGGGAACTTCTTCTTTGGAATCCAATTTAGCGTTTCTGCGTATCCGGTGAAGGGTTCTCTCGATTTCTGCGTCAAAAGAAATTTTGCTGAGGGCTCTCCTCGCATACACAGATTAACGAATTAAATTATATAAATGATAGAAAAATAATTTTATTGCAGAGAAACAAAAATTTAATTGAACTAAAAATTAAACTCTATATTTTGGCAGTCCCCGACAACGTCACCAAAAACTTGATCGGAAAAATAGCAAGTGTACTATTTTACCTATTATAGTAATAACGGGTAAATTCCCTGAATGTCGATCTCAAGGACTGCACGTCAATATCGAGTTCAAATTATCATTCAATTAAACAAAAAATATGATTTGGGTTTTTAGATTCAAAATTATAAAAGTAAAGGCAAAGGCAAATAAGGATGAAAATAAGGGTTTGCAAGGTAAGAGGAACAATGTCGGGGAAGGTGTATAAATTATCCCTGTAACAACTCTGAGTCACTATTGCATCAACAGATATCAATTATTGCCAGTTCTCAAGGGTATTTTCTCCCAAATCCTTGGTGAGAAAACCTTTAATCAATCTACCCTAATTTATATGTCCATAGGCAATTAAGGTGAAGTTAAGCTTTATTATATCAAGAACACTCTGATTCATACAGGGTATCCCTAGTCCTAGGTGATATCTACTGCAGAGTAACCTTATGAAAACCTTATCAATGACGGTCCAGCCTAATTGATAACCACAAAACAATCTCGATTGGTCCGAAAGAGAAAGCGTTAAACACATCAAAAGGTTACCGTAAGAATAATATTATAAATGCAACAATATACTCAAATTCGTTACAATTCTAAATCTGGGACACCCCCTAACATTTGGGGGTTTAGCTACTCATATTGTTCAAAACAAATGCAAGATAAAAATTACACATTACAAGTATTTGGATGACTTCGATCTTCAATCGCTTCCTCTCATGAAAACCTTCAGCTCTCCGAACTCCTTGCTCTCTGTAATACTTGATTGCTTGACACTACTGTGTTTTGCCTCGTTCAAAGATCATCTTTTCTTTGGTAGAAGGTTCTCTTATATAGTGAAAATTCTAAGTAATAGGTGGGCATATCCAAAAATCTCTCTACAAGCCCGATAAATAAAAGCTCGATGAAAAGGGAAAATTTCGGGCTTGGGCTGACACGGCCCGTGTCAACTGAAACGGGTGGCCGTGTCAGCTCATTGTTTCACTTGACACACCTATAGGGGCTTGACACGGTATGGGATAAGGCCTGAAACGGTCTGTGTCAGCTGACACGGCCGGCCGTGTCAGACTACTATTTTTTTGCTTCATTCTCCTTCTGCCTGACATGACCCGTGTCAGGTGACACGGGTGGCTGTGTCAGGTGACACGGGTGGCTGTGTCAGGCCTCATATACCGGGATTTTTCCATTCCTTTGCTTGTCGGAATTCCGCACTGTCTCACTCCGTGTTCCTCGGTTCTTCCACCTGGACCTGTTGGACAAAAACACATACATCCTACGCGTAAAATCACGAAAATATAAAATAAAACGGACAATTAATAAAATTGCTTAAATAACTTATGGGAATGAAAATTAACTTTACAGGTACCATAATGCATACACAGTGTCTCAAAATCCTTGGTTTCTTGTCGGATAAGCAACGAAAATATAGTGAAAATGGTGACTGATTACGTTACAACTACTATAGTGGAATGCCCTTCAGATAAGGAGACTATGTAGTCATAAGGATTTTATTGAGGCTAAGATTGGGGTGTATGGTTAATGTTCGTTCACATGTGGAGATTTTTAGAGGAAAGATTGTAGTGTAAAAAGTTAAATCTAGGTATTAAAAGAAGTATGTGATGGCGGCATTATGGTCACAAGTGTTTGTAATGGATTCCTTGTCTTGAGGTAGATGCAAAGTAATACACACTCTGTTGAGTAGTGAGTCTTGTATTCTGAGAAATTGAGTTTGTGATAGACAACGAAAGGCAATCCAAGCTGGAGCATGGGGACTAAGTGTAGGATGTGAAATTTGTTATGTTGTAAGAGCTTATGGGGAGACAATGAGGATTATCCGTAGCAAGTCATCTAGACAAGTAACCCTAGTATAATAAAGTGTGTAGTAGGTATTGGTTTAGAGGAAAATCCCATTCATAAGTATGTGGTAATGTCAAGGTTCACATTGAACACATATTACTTTGGTTTTTCAAGAGTGGGAGAACTACCTGTTTATGTCTTGGTCGAAGTATTTCGAATCTATCTTTTGTTGAACAAGAAAAGTTTGTTATCTTGATCCTCACCAAGAAATCAATTGAGGGAATGAGGTGGTATGGTTAACATGGATTGTTCATGGTATCCTCTTGATGATGTATTAACTATTGTGTCGTTGTGGGATTAATATTAAGTTATGAATTATGTTGTGACACTACACGTATGTATGCAAACCTCACGGTGGAGAACTTATGGATGTTGATCCATGAAGTTAAGGTTATGCTCTTACTTCATTGTTCTTGTTATTTTGATGTATTTCCATGATTGGATTCCATGAGGATAATAAAGAAGTGGTGACCCAGGGTTGTAATTCTTGTGAGATGTTGAATTCGTGGAGATGTGTGTGGGTGTTTGAGGAAGTGATTACATATGGTTTATAACAAAGTCTTATTGGTTAGTAGTAGTTATTGACAGTATCCTTATCAATTATCGTACTCCATAAGAGATTGAGGAATATCTAAGGATTTTTCATACTAGTCTTGTGAGATAGAAAACTTCTAGAAAAGTTTAACAAGTTTGAGCCGTCATGACCAGAGTGGAGTTCTTAGTCAGGTGATCTTAAGAGATCAGTTCAGTATCTTGTAAGCGTTAGTAACGTGCAAGTGGTTAGACATGTTGCTAATATGTATGGCCTCAGAAGTAGACCTGCCATGGAAGTGGTACAGAATATACACAATGCTACTATACTATGTCGGCAGGATGTGTAAGTTATTCTCCCAGGAGAGAGGATGGAAATAAGATGTCCATAAGTGTAAGTGTGTAACTTGGATTGTATATTCATAAGAACACGAGCTAAGGTTCCCATGAGATAAAGCAAGACGATAAGAAGGAATAATTGTTGTCAGGTAGTGTGATGTCGCCCTAAGATGTGGGACTTTGTGAGTATTATGGAAGCACACAGTTACAATCTAGTTTTCTTAAGGTTTCTTGGAAGCGGTGTATCGTTAATGACTCGAAGTTCCTTGATGGTGTTATTTTGTTATTGGTTGAGATCATGTGTCAACAGAAATCTTGAATGAATCAGTACCATATAAGAGGATCCGATATGGAATATAGTAACCAGAATCATATATTGTCAAACTAAATTGGATAAGTTCGTTTGAGCACGGAATAAACCTGAATGCCATACACCTTTATGGTTGTAGTCGCGTCGCTCCTGTTGCATACCCCAAAATTTGTCCTCCTTTTCGCTTTTTTTCATCTGACTATAACTTGATATCCATCTAACCTCATTCATAACTCATTCATGTGCATTCATCAATCTGTGATTAACATCTGTTAACAGGTATCATGGATTCAGGGTTTGTGGTTGATAAAATCGGAGTTGGATTGAGGACTGCGGTATTACACATCATATCGATTGAAATCCTAATTCATGGCTTTGCTAGTCAAGGATCCGGTGCATGAACTGCCGATTGATCGATATTCATCTTGTTTGTTTCATGGCAGTGGCATAAGTCGTTGGTTCAGGATGTTGTGGTCCGTGTTCGTTTGTCCATGAGAAAATAAACATTTTTACATGGGTTGACTTTTGATCAACTATTGATTTTTTGGTCAACTAGTTGACCAAAGTCAACCATCAACCTTTGAATCTTTAATCATGTGACCCCTAATCATTCCATCAATTTCAAATTAATTCATGAAGTCTTGAATGGATTTTAAAGGTTCAAATTGGATTTTAATTCAAAACTTGATCCTTGAGATTCAAATCGATTTTGGAGAATTAGTTCAATTTCATAACCATTTCATCATTTTCTTTAACCAATTAATTTTAGAAATAACATTGATTTTAAGTACAAATTAATCATGACTTTTCTTTTATCATTAGAATTTCTTGATTTTATTAATGAATCATTTAAGTGTAACCAATCCAAGCCCATTTTAACATTTGTTAATCCAATTTTCCAATTTTTAAACCAAAAAGTCCAAAATCTCATAAGCCCCCATTAAACCCATTTTAGCATCTAATCCATTTGTATTTACCAAATCCATTTTAAAATCCAATAATTAACCAATGTCCACTACCCAATTTACCAACTACATAAAAAATCAATATCCAAAACATTTCCTTTTATGATTCAACTTTAATAAAGCAATTTATAATATTTTACAAGCTGGAAACCAAAACGTAAAACGGCAGTGAAAAAGCTGTTACACATAATTTCCAAACGTAAAACGTAACATACATAACACCAGCAGCAACAACAAAGCTGCGACAAGTATCCAACAGCAGCAGGAAATGGAAATAGCATCCAAATTCAGAAACGCGCACACCATCAAAGCATGCAAAACGGAAATGCAACATGAACAATGAAAACACATCAACAATATCCTAATCCTCGTCAGCAGCTTCTACCCCAAACCAAATCTCTCATGATGCATGGCCGAAATAGTGGAAAGAAGCTCAAGGTAGCTGGGATTATTAAGCCTGCCGTAAGAGAAAGGAAAACAATGTCGGTACGGCAGCAGTTCGGAAAACGCAGCAAGAACCATTTCGTAACACGCACGCCACCAACGACAACGACGGCAACGGCCTGCAAAAATAATCTAACATATTTTTATTCAAGCTAACTGCAGCAATAATCCAATCAAGCAACAATTAAGTAATAGCTTGACATCAAAATTCTATGAAATAACCAATCATCTCCAATTCATCAGTTCAGAAGCAATTTCACTCTGCATATTTTAAAATAGGACACATCGAGTGGAACTCCTTCCTAACAAAATTCCACGGGCAGATTCGCTTAACAGAACACGCTAACTAACCGCCATTACATAATAGTTTTAACAAAGTCCAAGTAAATGGAATTCAAGCCTATAACAGTTTCATCTCTAACAGATTCTAATTTCTAACAGAATTTGCTAACTACCTCACCCTATAAGTATCCATCATTCTTCATCCTCAAGGGGGATCCAATTTCTTCGCTCGTCACCCTCCGTATTCATTCTTCATCCTCAAGGGGATCCAATTTCTTCACTCGTCACCCTCCGTATTCATTCTTGACCATACACAAACTCCTTCACCATCATCTTCTTGGACCTGCAACCATCCTTAATCCTTCAACAAACTCCGTATAACAGAAACCGAAACCGAGGGAAAGCCACAACATGCCACTCTCTCATCAACGTCTTCAACTCGCCATCCTCTATAGCCTGCGAAAAATCTCAACAACTTCACAAAATTCAGGCAGAACCGCGATAGAAGGAGAGAAGATCGAAACCGAAAAGTAGAAGTGAGCCTCCACGGAATCGAACTCGTCATCGCCACCTCGATTCGACAATCATCACGATTCGGCAACTCGACGTGACATGCTTCATCTTGAACGCATCGAACCACCACAACGTGAAGCGTAAGAATCGGCGGACGCGACGAGGCGAACATAATCGATTGAAGATGGAGGTCTAAGCGGCATGGCAAATCCGGTAGGTTATTCTATTCTTTTGGCTTCTTCAATTCGTGAATTCAATTCTTTCGGATGAAGCGATTCCGTTGCGATTTGAGGAACTTCGAACACGAAGCCGATGGAAGCCAAGGGGATCGATGACGCGCATTCATAGACGACTGCGACATGGTTTCTTTCTCCCACATATCCATCTTCTATTGGAGGCAGGACATGGAGATTGAATTTTCATGTAAAGGCGCGGGATCGAGAGGTGGATTTTGTGCCGCTGAAGAAGTGGTTTTAACTTAAAGTTATGGATACGGGTTAAAACCCGGTTCATGATTGGAGATATGAGGCTTGGGACTTTTGTCCAGAAAGCTTCAAAGCCCAAGCAACCTCTCCTTGCACCCCCATTCAGTGGGCCGGCACCCCTCTGTCAATTTCAAGGTCCATTCCCCAGCTTTTTTAGGCTTGTTTTTTTTCTGTTTGGTTCATTAGTTAATTAGGATATATTAATTAGGTAAATTAGGAGCTAATTAGAATTTTTTAGAGATTGATTAGGAATGTTGATTTAGAATATTAATTAGATTAGGATAATAGAAGTTTAGGTTTTTAGGAATATTAAATTTAGAGTTAGAATAATATTTTGGTTAGTGTATAGAAATATTAGAATCAAATAATTTTAGGATTAGAAGTAATTAGATAATCTCTTAGGAATTTTAGAAATATTGAATTTAGTTAAGAATTAATTGGGGATTATTTAGAAATTTCATAATTAGAAATTTAATTCGCTTAAACCATAATTTGTGAATTGACAATTTTACCCCTAGGCTTAGAAATAGGCTAATCTTGCATGCTCCCTTAGTTTTAGGACTTATAGAATTTTCTAATTGACCAATTAGCCTAGCTATTATTTCTCATGTGGTTAACCTTGATTCTAATTCATGTTTAGATAGAGTTTAACTTTTAGAATTAACTTTCGCTTGAATGATTTTATTTCCGCACTCCCTTGTACTTTACATGTACCCCATCCCATTTTTGATGTATGCTTTTACTTGCTTTTTTTATTGCTTTATAGCTACCCCTTAGGCATTAGGAGCGATCACTCTTTCGCAATCAATAAGCAAACCCTTGATCCAACGTCAAGCTGTCCTTTTTCAAATCAAAAATAGTAAACAAACCCTTGATCCAACGTCAAGCGGTCTTTTCTTAAATCAAACCCAAAAACACAATAAATATGATTAGGATTGTATGCCACGAGCCTTAAGTGGTAAAGAAGGGATGAGAATGGAGCTTTCCTACACTCATTTTGAATGCTTTGAACACAAGACGTTTGACTTGGTAGTTCGAGGTATTCACCTTTATCCATAGTCTTTAGTGCAATCCGAAGTTAATAACACTTTCTCAAAACATAAAAACAATCCAACGCATTCAAACCTTTTGTTTGAGCCTTAGGACCGCACAATCGAAAACCCTTCTTCAAGTTAATAAAATCAACCAAACAAACAAACTTTTTAAATCCACGAACTACGGGGCTCTGATTTCACACTTCAACAAGTGGGCATACGTAGGCACAAGGACTCAATCCTTGGCGAGCACACTAATTTAAAATCTACCTCCACTCCACAAAACCCTTGGCAAGCAAACATTCGATAAACAGCATCCACGTAAGCGTAAACATTCTAGATGGTTGTCATGGAGTACCATGGATGTGAGGGGTGCTAATACATACCCCTTGCATAACCGACTTCCTGTTAGCTAGGGATTTCGACAGATAGTTGAAGGTCTTTGGAAATATTAGGTTTTGAGAATAAGCAAGAAATGGTTGTGGCGAAACTGTCTAATTCTCTGTAGGTAAGCAATTATTTGCTGTCGAAGCCTGGAACTTAAAAGATTTTTTGGGGTTTTCATAAAGCTCTCTTCGACATAGGTGTTCACAGAGTCGAAGCTTCAAGCGGAAGTATTTGAAATTTAAACAAAGTCGTTTCATCAGACCAACACGTGGAAACATCTAAGATATCCAACGCTTGGGAACGGAGAACTTGGCAGTCATATATGTAAAGGCCGTTAGGGTCAAATTACTATAAATATGGGTCTTAGTTTTAGATTCAAGAGGTGTTAAAACAGATATACAGAAATTCACAAAATACACACCGGAGCGAGAGAAAAGAGTTTTTACGCTGAAAATGTATGTATGAAGAACACCATAAGTTTCGTTCATGTTATATTTTTCATACCAATTGTTTAAATTAAAGTATTTTACTGCCTCTTTATCTGTCGAATTGCCCTTACTTTTCAGTAATTTATCATCATTTTTATTTCTGCATTTACATTTCGCCAAAGTATTCATTTCCAGTACTTTCTCAAAACCTAAGGCATTTACTTCGAGTCATTTATTTTTACCTTTCCTAAGTCTTTTCGTTATCTTTAAGAAACCTTTTACTACGAAGTTATCGTCATTTACCTTGTTTTTAAAGTCATAAAGTTTCACTTAGAATCGTTGTCTACACACTTTTTCGTCATCCACAAATTAGAAACAAACTTAACCATGAGTCAAATCACCGTAATAATAATTCTTAAGACACATGTCCTAGGATCAATCTAGTCGATCCTGTGAGTTACCAAAAATATATAAATTTGGAAGACTAGCGGTTGTTTATCAGAAATCACTGGTAAACAAATTGGCACGCCCAATGGGATGGTGTCAAAAGAATTGTTGATTACAATAGTTGTTTTACAATTCGCAAAATTGTTGTTATTCTTTTGGTTTAAAAATTAGTGTTGTATGATCCTTAGAAGTGGCGGGATAGCCAACAATTCACAACCTATAACCAATAGAAAAAACGCGAAAAAGATGGTTAATACAACCAATCAAGGGGAACAATTCTCCCCCCAGGGAACGGGCACAATCGGAGCGAATTCGATTAATGTATCCACTGAAATCCCTAATGCACAGGCCATACCAACGTCTGGATCCATGGCCTTGCATAATTCGACATTAATGCCTATCATATCAGGCGCAGCAGATACTCTTGCAGTTTCAACCCCTAGGCCACCAGGATTCGAAAACTTTAGGCATGTGAGAGATTACCCATATGGAATGCCATCTACCGCCATGGCAGGGCTTCAAAACTATTCTTCCATATATACTCAACCACATAATACGATTATTTCGCCAATTCAAAATTCTGGATCTGGCATGAACCATATAGGTCGAAATAACCAATCACAAGGAATCCCCACCCTACTACCTACCCTTACAACGAATAATCAGGCAGCCTTTAGACAACAAATGGATGCCAGTAACCATGATATGGTAGGAATTCTGGCCAGAGAAATGAGTACCATTTTCTCTCCTTTAATACAGAATGTGAATAGGACTAATATTGACAATGCCCCAAACATACCAACAATTGTCAGCACGGATGGGACGCATAGCAGATTTTCTAGGCGCCCCACAACCTGCTGTTTGACGCAGGCCAAACCAGGTTATAATCCAGGAAGAAGAACCAACGATAGATCAGGTTCGACCAAAAAGGCAAGCCCCTGACAAAAGAGTCATGGGGGCAAGATTGGAACAACAGCTAATTCGACGGGAAGTCCCTGAAGAACAACCTAGGAGAGTGATAATGGTTAATAGAGACCAGGACGTAGACGAAGTAATTCATAGGGTCAGGCGGGAAAACATGATGGAAAACGACCTAACCAATATGATAGAGAAAATCATGGCCCAGAATGGTCTGAAGACAGGACTTCGACGGCCAAACTATTCTTCTCCTTTATCAGAATATGTCCTGCAAACAAAATTACCAAGGGGTTGTAAAATCCCTAAGTTTACCAAATTCTCAGGGGATACTAGTGAATCCACTATAGAGCATATAGCCAGATACATGACTGAGGCAGGGGATTTGGCGAACAGTGAGAACTTGAGAATTAAATATTTCCCTAGTTCTTTAACAAAGAACGCCTTCACGTGGTTTACGACCTTGCCACCAAATTCCATAGACGTTTGGCCCCAGTTAGAAAGATTGTTTCATGAACAATTCTACATGGGCCAAACTAAGATAAGCCTTAAGGAATTAGCCAGCATCAAAAGAAAATTCACCGAACCTATAGATGATTATCTGAATAGGTTCCATTTGTTGAAGTCTAGATGCTTTATGTAACACCCCGATAATAATATGATAATTATTTAAATTAAAGTTAATAATATATTTATTAATTTAATTAGATAATTGGATTATTATTATTATTATTTTGGAATTATTGAATTATTATTATTATTGGGATAATAATATAAAGTGGAAAATATATAAGTGTGAAATAAGGAAAAAGAGTCTCATTTGGAAAAGAAAGTTTTCACGTGAAACAGAGAAGCGATTGAGAAAGTGGAGAAAGGGCAAAGAGGCAGAGCAAGAGGAAGAAGATTGGAGAAGAGAAAAGCTTGGAGATTAGAGATTGCCGGATTAACTCAGGTAAGGGGGGTTTATCGTCGTTTAATGGGTATTATGGGTTAGCATGTAATGGGTAGTGATAAACCGTTGAATTGACCCTAATTGGGATTTGGAATGCTGAGAAATTGTGATGAATAAGTTGTGTGAAAACTGTAATTGAATCTGTATTTGTGTGAGTTGTGAATTTCCGAACGTGTAGCTTTTTACGGAATTGGAATCGGAGGTCCGGAAGTCCTCCAACGGCGGAAAATGCAAAGAATTCTGCATTCTGCTTTGTGTTAGCGCAGGAACAGCTTTCTGTCTTGCGTTAACCGGTTAACCCAGGGTGTTAACCGGTTAACACTGTGTTGTATTGTGAAAAATTGCTGTTTTGTCTGCGTTAACCGGTTAACCCAGGGTGTTAACCGGTTAACACTGTTGTGATTGCTGAGATATTGCTGTTCTGTCTGCGTTAACCGGTTAACCCAGGGCGTTAACCGGTTAACACTGTTAATTTTTGGGCAGGAAGCGTGTTTGTGCTGCGTTAACCGGTTAACCCAGGGCGTTAACCGGTTAACACTGTTGAAAAGTGGGAAAATTGGTATTTTAATGTTGTGAACATAATTGGGGATTGGCCTATATCGGTGTGTGATATAGTAGGGATTATTTCCCGTTGTTTTGAGTAGGATAGGTATTGGTAGAGTGTGCTAATACTGTGATTGAATTATTTGGCATGACATGATATAATTATGTGATAAATATGCTGATGATGTGTGAAAATATGCATAATGCTGTGAATGTATATATTATGCATGTGTTAGTGAATGGACTGTTTTATGGCTTAGAGTGTGAGTATACGTCCATTGTGAATTGTTGTTGATGATGTTGCATTGCTAGGTGAATTAGCATGCATATTGTGGCCTTTATGGTGGTAGCTAATTCCCATGGTGAGGGATTAGTGAGTAAATCATTGTAGGTTGTTATTGATGTTTGCATGCTAGGTGATTAGCGTGCATGGCATAGCCCTTGGGGTGGTAGCTAATTCCCACGGTGAGGAATTAGTGAGTGAGTCACTAGGTCTCAAATGAGTGGGACTAGTGAGCTTGGTAGCCGTACCTGGATTTGGTCGGTGAGGTTGAACTATATGTTCACGAATAGTCGGTACCGCATGCATGGAGTCTCATTACATAATGTATGTATGTATGGCGTATAATATGAATGGATGTATTCCAATATTATACGTGTATTTTATTGATGTGTTGAGTTTGAGTATGATGATGATTATGAGTTGATATTGCCGTTGCTGAAAATGTGTGATCTGATTAGGGTGATGATATGTGTTAGATTACTTCACATTGCATGACATTTCATAATGCTTATTATATCGATTGAGGAACTCACCCTTACAACTATTTTTCAGGTAACGAGCAATGAGTTGAGTAGAAGCTAATGCTTGGAGTCTAGTGTAGTCTCCTTAGTGGGTCATGCTCTGATAGATGTAACATCGGGAGGGAACATTTTAATTGTGTTGTTAATGATTGTTGAACCAGTCTACATGTAGTATGTTGCATGTTTTGAATGATCGATTTGATCTCTATCCGCTGTGTATTATGCAACTGTTTTATTTGATAAATAAATGAGCATGACAAGCTACTTTGATGAATAGTGTGAAATATTGTGTGACACCCTTAATTGCATATTTACTCTGATAGATACATATTTGTTATTTTGATTAAATATTTGGGGTATTTTAGAAGGGTGTTACATTAGTGGTATCAGAGCCTGGTTGGTCGAGTCGAGTCGTAATTATTCTGTTCCCCTGTACGGGATAGGTGTTGTGTAACCCTATAAGTACTTATTGTTTTAGCTTGTTGGGTTTTCAGAATAGAGATGGCTGGAAGAGGTAGAGACGATGCTGCGATTGCTGAGGCTCTGGGTATGCTAGCTGGAGTACTTGGAGGGAATCCGAATGTTGTGGGAATGGGAGCTGCTCGTCAACTGAGTGAGTTCCAGAAGAACAATCCTCCAATGTTCAAGGGAGCATACGATCCAGATGGCGCTCAGAAGTGGTTGAAGGAGATAGAGAGAATCTTCCGAGTGACTGAGTGTGCCGATAACCAGAAGGTCAGGTTCGGTACGCATATGCTGTCAGAAGAAGCAGATGATTGGTGGGTTGCTACCCGCACTGAGTTGGAATCTGCTGGGAATGCTGAGATCACGTGGGCTGTGTTCAGAGAGAGATTCCTGAGGAAGTACTTTCCAGAGGATGTCAGAGGGAAGAAAGAGATAGAGTTCTTGGAATTGAAACAGGGTAACAGGTCTGTTACTGAGTATGCTGCTAAGTTCACAGAGCTGTCAAAGTATTATACTCCCTATAATGAGGCTGCTGGAGAATTTTCGAAATGTGTGAAGTTTGAGAACGGGTTACGTCCCGAGATCAAGCAGGCTATTGGATACCAACGGATCAGAGTGTTTTCTGACTTGGTTGACTGTTGCAGGATTTTTGAACAGGATTCCAAAGCCAGAGCAGAGAGCTATCAGCAAAGGGTTGATAGGAAAGGCAAGAATCAGAATGATCGTGGAAAATCGTATGCAGCTGGCAAAGGTTTTCAGAAGCAGAGTGGGATGAAGAGGCCTAGTGGGGGAGACTCTAGCGCCCCTGCTAAGTGTTACAGATGTGGTCAGGCTGGACATCATGTCCATGAGTGTACCAGTGCTGAGAGGAAGTGTTTCAAGTGTGGAAAAGGTGGTCACTTGGCTGCAGAGTGCCGGTTGAAGACTGTGACTTGTTTCAACTGTGGAGAAGTGGGTCATATCAGTCCACAGTGTCATAAGCCGAAGAGAGAGAATCAGTCAGGAGGCAAGGTCTTTGCTTTATCGGGTTCTGAGACTTCTGCAGATGATCGTTTGATCAGAGGTACGTGTTATATTAATGGCTTTCCTCTTGTAGCTATTATCGACACAGGTGCTACTCATTCCTTTATATCCTTGGATTGTGCGGTGAAACTTAAGTTAGAGATATCTGAGATGCATGGTAGTATGGTGATTGATACTCCTGCGAAGGGTTCAGTGACTACTACTTCAGTTTGTTTAAATTGTCCTTTGAGTATTTTTGGTAGAGACTTTGGGATGGACCTTGTGTGTCTTCCACTAGTGCAGATTGACGTTATCTTGGGTATGAACTGGTTGGTGTCTAACCGGGTTTCTATCAACTATTTTGGTAAGACTGTGATCTTTCCTGAGATTGAGAAAGGAGAGAGTTTGGTTCTATCAGCGAGGCAGGTGAATGAGGCAGTAGCAGATGGGGCAGAGTTGTTTATGCTGTTAGCGACTTTGGAGGCTAAAGATAAACTGGCGATTTGTGATCTAGCAGTGGTGTGTGATTTTCCTGATGTGTTTCCAGAAGAAGTGAATGAATTACCGCCAGAGCGTGAAGTTGAGTTCTCGATTGATTTGGTACCTGGTACTAGACCGATATCGATGGCTCCGTACCGTATGTCTGCTGTTGAGTTAACTGAATTGAAGAGTCAGTTGGAAGATCTGTTGGATAAGAAATTTATTCGTCCGAGTGTGTCACCGTGGGGTGCACCAGTGTTATTGGTTAAGAAGAAAGAAGGTACTATGAGGTTGTGTGTGGACTACAGGCAACTGAATAAAGTGACGATCAAGAATCGGTATCCTTTGCCGAGGATTGATGATTTGATGGATCAATTGGTTGGTGCGAGTGTGTTCAGCAAGATAGATTTGAGATCTGGGTATCATCAGATACGTGTGAAGACTGAGGATATTCAGAAGACTGCTTTCAGAACAAGGTATGGACATTATGAGTATTCTGTAATGCCTTTTGGTGTGACTAATGCGCCTGGAGTGTTTATGGAGTATATGAATAGGATTTTCCATCCGTACCTAGATCAGTTTGTTGTGGTGTTTATTGACGATATTTTGGTGTATTCGAAATCCGAAGAAGAGCATGCTGAACATTTGAGAGTGGTTTTAGGAGTTCTACGAGAAAAGAAGTTATTTGCTAAACTCTCTAAGTGTGAATTTTGGTTAGAAGAGGTTAGTTTTCTTGGTCATGTGATTTCAAGAGGTGGCGTTGCTGTTGATCCTTCTAAGATAGAAGCGGTGTCTAAGTGGGAAGCTCCGAAGTCAGTTTCTGAGATAAGGAGTTTTCTTGGTTTGGCTGGTTATTATAGGAAATTCATTGAGGGATTTTCTAAGTTGGCGTTACCGTTGACGATGTTGACTAGAAAGGGGCAAGCGTTTGTTTGGGACTCAAAGTGTGAAGAAGGTTTCCAAGAGTTAAAGAGAAGGTTGACTACTGCTCCTATTCTGATATTACCGAGTCCGTCGGAACCATTTGAGGTTTACTGTGATGCTTCATTGTTGGGTTTGGGTGGTGTGTTGATGCAGAATAAGCAGGTTATAGCTTATGCTTCGAGACAACTGAGGGTTCATGAGAGGAACTATCCGACACACGATTTAGAGTTGGCAGCTGTGGTATTTGTTCTGAAGTTATGGAGGCATTACTTGTACGGGTCAAGATTTGAGGTTTTCAGTGACCATAAAAGTTTAAAGTATTTGTTTGATCAGAAAGAGCTGAATATGAGACAGAGGAGATGGTTAGAATTTCTGAAGGATTATGACTTTGGTTTGAATTACCATCCGGGTAAAGCAAACGTAGTGGCTGATGCATTGAGTCGGAAATCATTGCATATGTCTATGTTAATGGTTAAGGAATTGGATTTGATTGAGCAGTTTAGAGACTTGAGTTTGGTGTGTGAGAGTACTCACAATAGTGTTAAATTGGGAATGTTGAAGTTAACAAGTGGTATTCTGGATGAGATCAGAGAGGGTCAGAAATCCGATGTGCTTTTGGTTGATAAGTTGACTCTAGTGAATCAAGGTCAATGTGGTGAATTCAGAGTTGATGAGAATGGTGTTTTGAAATTTGGTAATCGGGTGTGTATTCCGGATGTTACCGAACTTAAGAAGAGTATTCTGGAGGAAGGACATCGTAGTGGCCTGAGTATTCATCCTGGAGCTACGAAGATGTATCATGATTTGAAAAAGTTATTTTGGTGGCCGGGAATGAAAAGAGAAATTGCGAGTTTTGTTTATTCCTGTTTGACTTGTCAGAAGTCAAAGATTGAGCATCAGAAGCCGTTTGGGCTAATGCAACCGTTGACTATTCCAGAGTGGAAGTGGGATAGTATCAGTATGGATTTTGTGTCTGGTTTGCCGAGGACAAATAAGAATTGTGAAGCTATTTGGGTGATTGTTGACAGATTGACAAAGTCGGCTCATTTCATTCCGATCAGAATGGATTATCCGTTAGAGAGATTAGCTGAGTTGTATATTGAGAAAATTGTAAGTTTGCATGGTATTCCGTCGAGTATTGTTTCGGACAGAGATCCTAGATTTACATCGAAGTTCTGGGAAGGTTTGCAGAGGGCTTTGGGAACTAAGCTGAGATTGAGTTCTGCATATCATCCGCAGACTGATGGTCAGACTGAGAGGACGATTCAGTCACTAGAGGATCTTTTGAGGGCTTGTGTTTTGGAAAAGGGAGGTGCTTGGGATTGTTATTTACCTTTGATTGAGTTTACCTACAACAATAGTTTTCATTCGAGCATTGGTATGGCACCGTTTGAAGCTTTGTATGGTAGGAGATGTCGGACACCTTTATGTTGGTATGAGTCCGGTGAGAGTGCTGTGGTTGGACCGGAGATTGTTCAACAGACTACGGAAAAGATTAAGATGATTCAGGAGAAGATGAGAATTGCTCAGAGTCGTCAGAAGAGTTATCATGACAAGAGGAGGAAGTCACTTGAGTTCCAAGAGGGAGATCATGTGTTTCTTCGTGTTACTCCGATAACTGGGGTTGGTCGAGCTTTGAAGTCGAGGAAGTTGACACCTCGATTTATTGGTCCTTATCAGATTTTGGAGAGGATAGGGGAGGTAGCCTATCGTATCGCTTTACCGCCGTCGCTTGCGAATTTGCATGAGGTTTTTCATGTGTCTCAGTTGAGGAGGTACATTCCTGATCCGTCGCATGTAGTCCAAATAGATGATGTACAGGTGAGAGATAACCTGACTGTTGAAACATCGCCTATGAGGATCGAGGATCGAGAGTTGAAGCAGTTGCGGGGTAAAGAGATTGCCTTGGTGAAGGTAGCTTGGGGAGGACCAGCAGGTGGCAATGTGACTTGGGAACTGGAGAGTCAGATGAAGGAGTCTTATCCGGAGTTATTCGCTTGAGGTATGTTTTCGAGGATAAAAACTCTTTTAGTGGGGGAGAGTTGTAACACCCCGATAATAATATGATAATTATTTAAATTAAAGTTAATAATATATTTATTAATTTAATTAGATAATTGGATTATTATTATTATTATTTTGGAATTATTGAATTATTATTATTATTGGGATAATAATATAAAGTGGAAAATATATAAGTGTGAAATAAGGAAAAAGAGTCTCATTTGGAAAAGAAAGTTTTCACGTGAAACAGAGAAGCGATTGAGAAAGTGGAGAAAGGGCAAAGAGGCAGAGCAAGAGGAAGAAGATTGGAGAAGAGAAAAGCTTGGAGATTAGAGATTGCCGGATTAACTCAGGTAAGGGGGGTTTATCGTCGTTTAATGGGTATTATGGGTTAGCATGTAATGGGTAGTGATAAACCGTTGAATTGACCCTAATTGGGATTTGGAATGCTGAGAAATTGTGATGAATAAGTTGTGTGAAAACTGTAATTGAATCTGTATTTGTGTGAGTTGTGAATTTCCGAACGTGTAGCTTTTTACGGAATTGGAATCGGAGGTCCGGAAGTCCTCCAACGGCGGAAAATGCGGAGAATTCTGCATTCTGCTTTGTGTTAGCGCAGGAACAGCTTTCTGTCTTGCGTTAACCGGTTAACCCAGGGTGTTAACCGGTTAACACAGGGTGTTAACCGGTTAACACTGTGTTGTATTGTGAAAAATTGCTGTTTTGTCTGCGTTAACCGGTTAACCCAGGGTGTTAACCGGTTAACACTGTTGTGATTGCTGAGATATTGCTGTTCTGTCTGTGTTAACCGGTTAACCCAGGGCGTTAACCGGTTAACACTGTTAATTTTTGGGCAGGAAGCGTGTTTGTGCTGCGTTAACCGGTTAACCCAGGGCGTTAACCGGTTAACACTGTTGAAAAGTGGGAAAATTGGTATTTTAATGTTGTGAACATAATTGGGGATTGGCCTATATCGGTGTGTGATATAGTAGGGATTATTTCCCGTTGTTTTGAGTAGGATAGGTATTGGTAGAGTGTGCTAATACTGTGATTGAATTATTTGGCATGACATGATATAACTATGTGATAAATATGCTGATGATGTGTGAAAATATGCATAATGCTGTGAATGTATATATTATGCATGTGTTAGTGAATGGACTGTTTTATGGCTTAGAGTGTGAGCATACGTCCATTGTGAATTGTTGTTGATGATGTTGCATTGCTAGGTGAATTAGCATGCATATTGTGGCCTTTATGGTGGTAGCTAATTCCCATGGTGAGGGATTAGTGAGTAAATCATTGTAGGTTGTTGTTGATGTTTGCATGCTAGGTGATTAGCGTGCATGGCATAGCCCTTGGGGTGGTAGCTAATTCCCACGGTGAGGAATTAGTGAGTGAGTCACTAGGTCTCAAATGAGTGGGACTAGTGAGCTTGGTAGCCGTACCTGGATTTGGTCGGTGAGGTTGAACTATATGTTCACGAATAGTCGGTACCGCATGCATGGAGTCTCATTACATAATGTATGTATGTATGGCGTATAATATGAATGGATGTATTCCAATATTATACGTGTATTTTATTGATGTGTTGAGTTTGAGTATGATGATGATTATGAGTTGATATTGCCGTTGCTGAAAATGTGTGATCTGATTAGGGTGATGATATGTGTTAGATTACTTCACATTGCATGACATTTCATAATGCTTATTATATCGATTGAGGAACTCACCCTTACAACTATTTTTCAGGTAACGAGCAATGAGTTGAGTAGAAGCTAATGCTTGGAGTCTAGTGTAGTCTCCTTAGTGGGTCATGCTCTGATAGATGTAACATCGGGAGGGAACATTTTAATTGTGTTGTTAATGATTGTTGAACCAGTCTACATGTAGTATGTTGCATGTTTTGAATGATCGATTTGATCTCTATCCGCTGCGTATTATGCAACTGTTTTATTTGATAAATAAATGAGCATGACAAGCTACTTTGATGAATAGTGTGAAATATTGTGTGACACCCTTAATTGCATATTTACTCTGATAGATACATATTTGTTATTTTGATTAAATATTTGGGGTATTTTAGAAGGGTGTTACACTTTACAATAGTGCCTGAACACGAGTTGGTCGAAATGGCCGCTAGAGGTCTGGACTATTCCATCAGGAAAAAGTTAGATACCCAGTATCTAAGAGACATGGCCCAATTAGCAGATAGGGTTCAACAGGTCGAACGCTTAAAATCTGAGAAGGCCAGAGCGAATAAGAATTATAAGAAAGAGAGGGTTGCTTATGTCGAATTCGAAGACGAAGAGTTCGAAATTGCTGAAGACCCCTATGGTCTTGAGGAATTCGAAGTAGATTTGGCAGAATTAAAAGAAGCACCACCCTACGCCTACAAGTTACTTACACCGTCGAATGGCAGAAATCCTGTCGAAACTGAAAAGAACGAGAGATTTCCCAAAAAGACTTACACATTTGATGTTACCAAATGTGACGAGATCTTCGATCTATTAGTAAAAGATGGCCAAATGATAGTGCCTCCTAATACCAAGATTCCTCTGTTAGAACAACGAAAGAAACGAGGTTTCTGTAAATATCACCGTTTTTTGGGCCATAAAACTTCACAATGCTTTCTTTTCAGAGATCTTATTCAGAATGCAATCAGAGATGGCCGCCTCAAGTTCGTCGACAACGGTAAAAACCAGATGAAAGTTGATACTGATCCCCTTAACGTTGCTGAGACTAACTATGCTAAACCTGTCGAAATCAACATGGTTGACGTAAGGGAAGTGGAGGTTGTAAAAGCAACAAGAACTGGAGGCTTACACGCTGGATGGAAAGCAGGCTATTGATGGCCTAAGTAACGACGTTTCCTTTGGAATCTCTGTCAAAGGTAAACATGTTGCTAACATCGAACCAAGGGCCACTGAAGGTCTCAAAGAAAAAACAACCGAGGCTACTGAGGGCCTAAGAAAGAAGTTCGAAGCAATTTCAATCACTGATGGCGCCAGTCTAGGCGTCAACATGGAGGAAGTGGAGGAATGTTTGAAAATGGAGTAAGAAGGGATGAAGTTTGGCTATCCCAAAGCCAACGAAAGCCTACGTGAGTATCTCTGGAGATGTCACAAAAAGAATGCTGACATGTTGTTGTGCCCAAGATGCAGCATCAGGATATCTCGAAGGGTGGCTAAGGATTACAAGAGATGGCAACGAACAAAGACCGAGAGAAACTAGAGGAAAGAAAGCCAATTGCAGAAGGTGTATCCCACACCAGGAGAAAGCCTTCTGGGTTTCATTGTGCGCTGCTACAAATATGAAACAGAATGTTTGATGTGTCCCAGGTGTGGGGCAGTGTACAATAGAGAATTAGTCGAAGCATTCGAAAGAATCCCATATGACCAAGGTTGGGACGGACATGAAGGTAATCCAAACATGTATAGCTTCGACAAGAGGGGAGCACCTAGGAGGCCAGATAGCCCTCACCCAAGGGCGAAGAGAGTCATGTTTAAATTGCCAGCAGAAGTCCCTGAGGACAAGTGGACTCAGGAGGGACCAAAGAAAGGAAAATGAAAGAGTTTCGAAGTTGGAGGAAGAACCTCGTGGGCATATAGAAAACAATTTCAGGCGTCTAAAAGAGAGGTTATCAGGCTAGAAAATTACAAAGGAAAGAACCTTATGTCAAGATCCCAATGGAGAAAGCATCAAAGGATGAGGAAAGTAGAAAGAGAAATAAATCTAAAAGAAACTGGAGAATCCAGCAGCGTTAAGAATCCCCCAAATATCATGGATTCGACCAAACCACCCGTAGGAAGAAAGTTATTTCCAGATGAAAACATAACTCAGAAGGTTCAGAAGGAACAAGCGAGAGAAAAGGAAATGCTCACAGATGATTTCGAGTCCGACGGAGTGTCCTCTGTGAATATGAATTGCAACGTGGTCTCAGTCCTGGCGTACGAGTATAACCAGGAAACAGAGGTCGAAGATAATGAGGAAGCGGACGCTGCGGAGATGGAGAAGCATCAACCAGTGTGTTATTATGTTATGAACAGTGGCGATGTCGAAGAATAGAACGCTATGTTCGAAAGGCCGCACCAGGGGATGCAGAGTCACCTCAAGCCCCTATACATTAGGGCCAAAGTTGGACATGTGGGAGTGACTAAAGTCTTGGTGGACGGGGGAGCAGCAGTTAATTTGATGCCCCAATTCATGTTGAAAAAGATAGGGATGTTCGACACCAACGTCAAACCTCACAACATGATACTGTCAAATTATGAAGGTAAGATAGGACAGATGCTGGGCGTCATACAAGTGGACCTAACTGTTGGGTCAATCACGAGACCAACGATGTTTATGGTAATACCTGCAAAAGAAAATTACAACTTACTATTGGGGAGAGAGTGGATACATGGAATAGGAGCGGTCCCTTCGACCATGCATCAAAGAATATCTATCTGGAGAGAAGATGGCGTGGTAGAGAATGTCGAAGCCGACCAAAGTTACTTCAGGGCAGAAGTAAACCATGTGGACAAGAGAAACTTCGATAGGAATTTGGCGCACATAGGACCATGTTACCCAGCGGAAGAAGGCTACGCCCCAAATAAAAATGCCTTGTACTTCTTGACTCTCCACCCAAATGGCTTTCAGTGGGATAGGGAGATTATGGGAGACCCAGAAATAGGAGAATCATCTGAAATACGGCCAACAGGCTGGGATGAAGACCTGTACTATGACTGAGTCTTCTTTCTTCGAAAAGATTTCGGCCTACATGGCTGAGAACAAAAGACAAGCGGCGCTCGAAGTCGAGATAACAAACATGGCTAACAAAGCCACATAGAGTGAAATCTGTAATACATGACCAAGGGAGTTCTTTAAACCAAAACCCCCTGACGAACAAGCACCTGCGGAACCAGCAGAACAGAGGTTGAACGTCATCTACGACGAAGAGCCTCTAGGATTTGAAAAAGATCTAGTAACGTCAAGTGCAAAGATGTTAACGCAAGATCCTCTCGAAGAGATTGATCTCGGAGATGGAAGTGCAAAAAGAATTACCTACATCAGCGCTAAACTGGACCCCAAGTTGAAAGTGAGAGTTATTGAATTACTAAGGAAGAACAAAGATTGCTTCGCTTGGGATTACGACGAGATGCCTGGTTTGAAGAGGGACCTGGTCGAATTAAAGCTGCCTATAAAGGATGGCAAGAAGCCCATCAAGCAGACTCCAAGAAGATTTGCACCAGAAATCCTCACAAAGATCAAAAAAGAGGTCGCAAGACTTCTTCGTTGCAATTTCATCAGGACCATAAGGTATGTCGATTGGATTGCTAAAATTGTCCCTGCTATCAAGAAAAATGGCTCTTTGCGAGTATGTATAGATTTTCGTGATCTAAATGCAGCAACCCCTAAAGATGAGTATCCAATGTCTGTGGCAGAGATGTTGGTTGACTCAGCCACAGGCTATGAGTATCTCAGCATGCTTGATGGATATTCTGGCTATAACCAGATTTTCATCGCAGAAGAAGATGTTTCTAAAACAGCTTTTCGATGTCCAGGGGCAATAGGCACTTATGAATGGATAGTCATGCCTTTTGGCCTAAAAAACGCTGGGGCAACATACCAGCGAGCAATGAATTCTATATTTCATGATTATATAGAGACATTCATGCAAGTATACATAGATGACATTGTGATAAAATCTACGTCGGATGAAGATCATCTATCCCATCTCAACCAATCATTCGAAAGAATGAGAAAACATGGCTTAAAAATGAATCCTCTTAAGTGTGCATTCTTTGTGCAGGCTGGAGATTTTCTGGGCTTTGTGGTCCACAAAAAGGGGATAGAAATCAATCAGAACAAGACGAAGGCTATTATGGAGACCAAAGCACCATCAACCAAAAAAGGATTGCAATCATTATTAGGAAAGATAAACTTCCTAAGAAGATTCATCTCTGTAGCGGTGTATTCGTCGCTATATGATTTATTGATTAAACCATAAGCAAAGCATACAAAGAATTCGAGTCGCCACCGCACTTTTATTTATCCAAAGGACTGGCTAAAAAGCGAACAAAAGCCTAAGAAGTTTTACGCGTAGAAAACTAATGAAAAGATCAGAGAGTCTGAGTAAGGGGTAAATTACGCAATGGGAAGGTGTTAGGCACCCACTACGTCCTAGGTACTCCTAGGGAGCCCTTTTCACACTTGTTGTATAAGATTGTTATTTGTTATGAAATATTTATTGTGCAAACATGATTGGGATGATGAGAAAAGAATATACAATTTTTATTGTTTTTGTGTTCGAACGGATGAACCCGTTGCCTACGTACCTTCCATCAAAGGTAAGGATCAAAACGCCGTAGTTCGGCTAAAAGATTTCCAAAAGGTTTGTGAGTTCAATTTTAAACAATAGCACTTGAGGCTTTTCATTATCAATGGGAGAAAACTCGACCAAGACCAACATCCACCATGCGAGGATAGCTTCGACGTACTAGAGGGGTTAACCCTGTTTTCAGTACGGAAGTCTTATAGTCGACTCACTAAGGATAGGGTGAGGTTTACATCAACCACAATGATAATTGAAACCTATGGCTAATGTGTGAAAAGATTAACAATGGACAAAGCCAAAACAATTGAATGGGTGAAGTTGATTGATTGTGATTATGAAAGTAGGGTCAAAGTATGATTAAGATTGATTCAAAAGAAGTATGATGAAATGGAGTTTGAAAAAGTCAAGGACTTGGGTCCAGGTTTTTGATTTGAAAACATGAAGATGTTTGCACAATATCTATCTCAAGTTTGAAAGTAATGTGTGAAAAGGTTTAGGACATAATGGGGATGAATGGATGAAAATGGATTGTAAAACTTCCTAGAATGTTCACCTCTTGAAATCATATTGAAGATGACTCAAGTGTGTCCTTTGGAATAGGCAATGAGTAATAACAAACAAAGCAAAAGGAAGAAAGTCAACAAAAGCGGATACCGGATGCCAATTACTGGACTTATACCAATCTCCTAAAACAAAACTGGATATCAGAGGCCATTATATGGACTTATACTAATCTCCTCAACAAAGAAATAAAAAGTGGATACCGGATGCCAATCTATCTGGACTTGTACCAATCTCCAACAATAACAAAGCAAACATTTGGATGTCAGATGCCAATCTATCTGGGCTTACTCTAACCTCCAACATATGATCATAGGAAAAACAAATGCCAAATTACACGGACTTACAATTGCATCCTCACATAAATCAAGAAAATGCATCAAGCAAAGAGATGATGAGTGGCCAATGAAATGGTCTTATACTCACTTCCATATCATAGGAACAATGGCCAAAGGATGGTCTTACAATTGTCCTCAATGGGCAATCAACAAGGATATGTCACAAAGACAAATGAGATGATCATGCACTAATGAGCAATTAATGATGATAAATGCACAAAGCATGCAAGCAGACATGTGCAAATAAACTAAGCAATCAATCAATCAAAGGCATTCAGCACACTCTATAACCAAACAATGAGGCTCATACAAAAGGTTAGGCATTGAAGCCAACTGGAATAGGGTTAACGGTGCTCTTAACCTTGCCATTGAGGGGCTAAGGTGAAGCAGATGAAAGGATATGAGGGGTGTGCCTCATGCTCTTATCCCTGGTCAGGGAGAGCTTTGAATATCAGAAGGTGTGGAAGTTCAGAAAGTAGGAACTCTCTCCACAGATTATTGACTCGATAGATCTTGGGTTTTTACTCACTATGCATCAACACATGTAGCGTGAGCAATGTGAGTGACTCACAAAATAGTAGGAGATAGGTTGCATATCTCTTGGATTCTACCAATTGCCTTATTCAAAGGACTTTTCCTGCTTGGGACAAATGTAAACAAGCACAAACATTGCCTCTTAAGGAGGACTTCAGACAGTTGCCTGGCCAAGTAACAGGCCAGGTCTTCCAGACTACATGAAGATAAGAAGTTATACCTCAATGCAAATTGCTATTAAGTAAAGCAAAGCAAGTTCTTAAAGAACTATAAGCAACTAAAGGTACCTGAAACCAGTCAGACAACATCAGTATACAATTCAAAGTTAAATCAAAATGAGATAGAGATCAACAGTCAACACAATCAGTTAAATGTGCAATGCACAAAGCTCAAAGCATGTGAGCTAAGCAACCTACAAAACAAATAAGTTAGTCATGATAACCAATCAAGCTCAATCAATTTGTATTGATCTCTTTGGGTATTTGTTGCTTAACCTGAAACAACAAACTTAAACATGAGCAACATGACCACTAGGACAAGCCTAGGGTCAAAAAGAGATAAGAAAGTCAAAACAGCAAGTGACAAGTGTCCAAAATCAAGTTCAAACAATCAAGAAACAAACTCAATTGGTTCCATGTTCATATCATTTATCATTATCATTTCATGAGCAAATTAGGTCAAAGCATGGCATATAGAATCTCAAAGAAGTCAACAGAATGATTCAGCTCAAAACCAATCTCAAACATTTCAATAAATTATCAAATAATTCATGATCAAACATCATCCATAACATGATAAGCATATCAAATTTCGGCTCATTTGGATCAAGGGAAGTAGGTCAATGAAAATCAGAAAGGCAAGGCAAGTTCAAGCATGCTCAAAGAAGTCAACCAAACATGCACCAACTTCAATAAATCATAAATCAGTGAAAACATATGAGAAATGAATGGGATCAAAACCATGACAAACTTTAAGATGTCTACAAATCACATGTCAAATTTCAAGTTCATCCAATAATGCATGAGAATTTCACAAATCATATGAGAACATGTGTCACAAAAAGTAAATATATGACCAAACAGGGGAGAAAATCCCAAACAAATAGGAAATTCCATCAATAATTCCAGAAAAATTCACATGTAAACTAGACATCCACAAGTATGTTCATGCAAAAATCCAGACCATTTTGAGTTCAATAAGCATGGTAATAAAAATCATGAAGTTGGACATCAATGGTGTGACACAAATTGTCACACCCCTAATCAAAAAATCATATCTCCATAACCAGCAATGATAAATTCACAAACTCTACACCAAAATCACCATGAACATGTCTAGTTTGAGCACAAACAATTTGAGAGGCATTGGATAAAGTATCATCATTTCACAATTGATTTGGCAAAACATACACAAAATGGACACATATGACAAACCCTAGCACAATTTAAAATCCACTCATGCAAAAAATCTGGAAAAAACATGATAAAAGCCTAGAGATCAAGATGAGCATTTTGCAAAAAATCCCATGAAATTTGGATCAAAAATGAGTGTGCTATGATTTTTGTAAGTTGGTGTCACAAAATGAAATAAAATTGAGAAAGAAAATGAATTAATTAAATAAATAAACACGGAATGGCAATATGGTAAATAAGGGTTCCCTTAAGTGAAACGCACCGTTTCACTTAAGGAGGTGTTGCACGCTGATTGGCTCATGGCTAATGTAACAGTACTTTCATGCAGCGAAAAAAAAAACAGCGACCAAAATGCGATTTTCTGGGTTTGGCGATTAGGGTTTCGTGTGCTACAGTGATAACATTCATCATCTTGAAGAATTTTTTTTCCAGAAATTCGAAACAAACACCACATTCAAATCATCTCATCATGCTAATCAATAATCCAACACTAATTTTTGCTAACTCATGCTAACATGGATGAACCAAGCGAAAACATATTCACATGTGAAACTTCATGTCAACATAACTTTCAAAATACACAACCAAATGCCACGATTTAAAGTTCAACAGAATCAGCATGGAGAGACCTTTCTAAAGCATATCATAATTTTGAAAATGGTGTGATTCGAAAACTTACCAAATTTGGAGCACAGTGATGATTTGCCGATTGTTTGGTTGTACAAGGCTGAAACAGATGAACAATGTTGCTTTAGATGATGAATGGTCAAGGAGTTTTAGCTCAACAACCTTCGAGACAGCTCCAAACCAAATCTGCCATGGAAATGCTTTGATGTAACAGTGGTAGGTAATGGTGCTACAGTTGCGGTTTGATGCTCACAAATGCTTCCAAAGTGATGGAGAATGATGAAGCAACCAACACAAGTTCGAGCTCTTTTGGAGTTTTCAGCAAAAAGTTCAAAATGGAGAAAATAGAGTTTGAGAGAAAATGGTTTTTTTGGTCTGCTTTGTGAAAGAGTGGCTAGGGCTTTTCAGCAGAAAATGAATCATATATAGTCTGTTTAAGGTTTGCTTAAGTTGGTTAATCAAGTGGTAATTGCATTTGTCTTAAATGAGCATGTTTTGACATTTGCTAAAAATCACTTCAATTTGCGTGGAGGTGCATGTACATGCACGAATTTGGGCTTTGGGCAAACTCTAAATGTGATTTCTGAACTCTTTCAATTGGGAGAAATTGTTGGAAATGGTTATTTTGAAAGGTCATTTTTTCACCTCACTTAATTAATTCAAGTCACTTGGAAAAAGGCCATTTTGATTGGTGAGTTTTTGATGAATTGTGATGAAAGATTTGGATAGAGCACATCAAATATGACTTGTAGCAAAAAACTCCACCCAATTTGGCCAAATGGTTTGAAAGTTATGGCACTTTGAAGTTCAAAAATTCTTGAGAATGATTTGATCATAACTTGCCAACCATAAATGAGAAATGAGTGTTCTTGGACTTTTTGGAAATGGGAGAACAAGATCTTCAACTTTCATGTTGGGCAAAAATTCATTTGAAGCTTGTATGATGATGTAAGTTTGAGGAGAAGAACTTTCCATTTTTGGCAAATTCCAATTACAGGTCAACTTTCTATTTTTGGAAATTTCTTGTCTGACCTCAAATTCTTCACTGTGGATGTTTGACATGTTTTATGAGGCTTATATGGACATGAATGAGACCTCTCAAACCAATTCCCACCATCAAATCACTGATTAAATGCACAGTTGACCACAGTTGACTTTGCTAGGGTTTTGCTTGACTGAACCATGTTCTGATGAATTCCAAACCCTAATCACCTGAGATCTTGATTCCAAATGATGTCACAACTCATATGAACTCTTGATGAGTGATCATGGTGCCCAAATTCTGCAAGAATGGCCACCACCTATCTCAATGACTGACTTTGACTGATTTGACCTAATTTGCTTCATCTGCAAGTAACATGGTTAGATGACAATATTTTTGTACTTTTGGTTGATAAACAGATGAAAAGCAATGATATACAAATTCAAAACATGATTGGTGATCAAGAACCACACTCACAAGATAACCACCCACTAGGAGGGAAGCAAAGGTATGCAAAGATCCTTGAGGCCATGATATGATATGATATGATGCCATGAGGGATCTTAGGGACAAAATTGGGGTCTTACAATCTCGAACTTAAGTGGTCGAACTCAAGCCTTCTCTCCCCTTCTGCGCCTGAAACAAGGGAAGTTCGAATGGAATGACGAACACCAAAAGGCATTCAACAAGATCAAACATTATCTGACGAATCCTCCTATCTTGGCACCACCATGTGGAAAGAAGCCTATGAGACTGTATATATCAGCTTCCGACACTACCATAGGTAGCATGTTGGCGCAAGAGAATGAAGATGGCGTCGAAAGAGCCATTTATTACCTTAGTAGGGTTTTAAATTATGCAGAAACTAGATACACTTCAATAGAAAAGTTGTGTCTTTGTTTGCATTTCTCTTGTACTAAACTCAAGTATTTTATAAAACCTATTGATTTATACGTCTCTTCGCATTTTGATGTCATCAAGTATATGTTATCTAAGACAATAATGCACAGTTGAATTGGAAAATGGGCGTTAGCGCTCACTGAATACTCTCTAACCTTTATGCCTTTAAAGGCAATGAAGGGACAAATAGTATCAGATTTTATTGTAGACCATGCACTGGTCTAAAATCCTCAATTTCAAGTTGAGTTGAAACCTTGGAAATTATTCTTCGACGGTTCCACTCATAAGAATGGAAGTGGGGTTGGGATAATGTTAATTTCTCCTAACAGAATTCCAACAAAACTCAAATATAGAATTGAAGGTCCCATTTGTTCCAACAACGAAGCAGAATATGAAGCTCTTATTGCAGGACTTGAGGCTTTGTTGTAATTGGGGGCAACTAGGGTCGAAATTAAAAGAGATTCAGAATTAGTAATCAAGCAACTGACGAAGGAGTACAAATGTATAAAAGAAAATTTGATTATGTACTTCGTCATTGCAAATAGGTTACTCAAAAAATTCGAATACGTCGACATAAAACATGTCCCTAGAATAAAAAGCTAAGAGGCTAATGACTTAGCACAAATTGCCTCAGGGTACAGAATTTCAAAAGAGAAGCTAGAAGAACTTGTCGAAGTAAGAGGAAAGGCAATGGCTGCCAGATTATCTCCGACAGGTTTGGAAAGCACCCAGTTACGATGTGCTAACAAAGAGGAGTTTGAAGTATTGTCCATTGACACCTTGATAGATACAGATTGGAGGAATCCAATTATTAATTGTCTCAAGGACCCTTCGACAGACACAGAAAGAAAAACCAAGTACATGGCTTTATCTTATGTATTGATAGGGAATGAATTATTCAAGAAAACCCCTGAAGGGATCCTGTTGAAATGCTTAGGAGAAAGCGAAGCTTACTTGGCATTATCTAGTGTACATAGTAGAGCTTGTGGAGAACATCAGGCAGGCCATAAGATGAAATTGTTGCTTTTCAGATATGGAATGTATTGGCCCACCATGTTAAAAGATTGTATAGAGTTTGCTAAGGGTTGCCAAGAATGTCAAATACATGCAGGAATTCAACATGCTCCTGAAAGTGAACTTCATACAATTATTAAGCCTTGGCCCTTCAGAGGTTGGGCATTAGATCTAATTGGGGAAATTAGACCCAATTCATCCAAAGGTCAAAGATACATACTTGTAGGAATTGACTATTTTACTAAATGGGTCGAAGCAGTACCTTTAGTAAATGTGGATCAAGAAACTATTATCGAATTCATTCAAAGGCAAATTTTATACAGATTTGGAATCCCAGAAAGTATAACAACAGATCAAGGATCAGTTTTTACTGGTCGAAAGATGCAAGAATTTGCAAAGAAAATGGGGTTCAAATTGTTAACATCCACACCCTATTATGCTCAAGCCAATGGGCAAGTTGAAGTAGCCAACAAAGTGGGCTAATAAAAAAGCATGTAGGGAAAAAGCCAAAAAATTGGCACAAAACTTTAGACCAAGCACTCTGGGCTTGTCGAACCTCCCCTAAAGAAGCCACTAACACTACACCTTTCCAGCTTACATTTGGACATGATGCAGTACTACCTGTCGAAGTCTACTTGCAATCAGTAAGAATCCAAAGACAAGGAGAAATTCCATTTGACTTATACTGGGAAATGATGATAAATGAGCTGGTGGATTTGGACGAAGAAAGGTTACATGCGTTAGAAGTATTAAGAAGACAGAAGGAGAGGGTAACAAGGGCATACAATAAGAGGGTCAAAGGCAAAACCTTTACTATGAATGATTTAGTATGGAAAGTCATATTGCCTATGGATCGAAAGAATAAGGCATTAGGAAAATGGTCTCCACATTGGGAAGGACCTTTTCGAATTCTAAAAGCCTTTTCAAACAATGCATACGAAATAGAAGAACTAGCAGAGGATCGAAGAATCCTAAAAGTAAATGGAAAATACTTAAAGAAGTATAAACCAATTATGCACGAAGTTAGAATCATAACAACATAGTAAGTAAAAAACTATCATGGCCAAAATGGTGAAGATATTTAAACTCAAAATATGTGCCAAAATGGTTTTCGTCTTAATCAAGTTACAAGTAAACAAAAGTCGAATAAAGCAAATACAGGAGGAAATCAAAAAGGAATAGTGGCCCTCATCTGATCATATTTCTTCTTCGCCAAGCCAATCTTATACTGAACAGCCGCTTGAACTCCTCTGAGGCGTGCAAATCTTCGTTCATAGCCGTAGCTTTTTCGACGTGGTCCACGCTTTGCTTCGCCAGATCATCAGCTTCATACTATCCAAGCCTCAGATAGCAGCATGCTTCGCCTTAGCATCAGAAATCTTTTGCTGCAATTCTGCAATATGAGATTCCCAGAGACGTATCGAAGTAGTGTAAGTGTCGAACTCTGCTTGGGCTGATTTTCTGGAAGCGGATAACTCCTCAGAAGCTTGTGAAGTTCGAAGGGCATTGTCAAACTCAATGGCTTGAGCTTTTTCAGTTGATAGAAGCTTAGCTTTGGCATCCACCTCCCTATGATATTCAACACACACTTGGTCAATGAGGTTTTGAATATCAATAAGGGTTTCACCTACATCAGTGGGGCAAGCAGTGATGTTAATCTTGCTTATTAGCTTCTTTATGCTAAAGCTCGCCCCCACATTATTCTTTAGCTCATCAAAGAGATTTACGTCAAAAACTGCCTTCTTCACCTGCTGAAGGAGTTCGTCATGTGATGCTTCGTTTGCACTAGCACCAGATTGAGTCGAAGCTCCAGAAATACTTTGCTATGAAGAAGACTCTCTTTGAGCCATCATTAACCTCACATACATGAGGGGATCATTTTGTTTTAAAGATCTTTTCTCCTCCTCAGTGAGTGGTATGGACGAAGTCTGGGTGATGGATGGTCGAACTTTAGTGGGATTCGGGACCGTATCGACACTGGCATTACTAGTTCCAGTTTGATTTCCCTCAGTATCAGCTTCTCCCATATTTATGTCTTTATCTTCTCGAAAATACCCCTCAATTTCATCTGAATCCTGATCGTCCTCATCAACATCATTTGAAGGGAACGCAACTCTGGAAGGAGAATCACTAGGAGTATTCTCAGAGTTTTCTTTCCCTGTTGAGTCCTTCTCGTCAACGTGCTTCGAATCTCTTTTACCATCTTCACCAGGAGAAGAGGTTTCTTCTTCGTTTTGAGCGTTGTCTTCTTCAAGATTGTGAGCTCCAGTCGAAGAGCCTTTGTTTTGGATAGCACCGCTGACTGTCGGAGGAGGAGATGGATTCATGCCGCTCGAAGGATCGCTTTGATTAGCAGTAGAAATGAGGGGAGTGGTGGCTTTGTCCTGAAAATAAAATGTTAGATTGAAAATATGAATTTGTCGAACGATAGAACACTTAAGGTTGAAGTATACCTATTGAACCTCTGGATCAGAGGCATTGCTCCCAATATGCTCCAGCGCTGCAGCACCAGAAGGCTGGGATGGAGTTTTCTTTGGAAGAGGAGGGAGAGTTGTGGTTTCGACACCTTGTTGTTGATTTGGTTGGAAAGGGGCAACTGTTGCCTTATTTTTCTTCTGTTTTTTCTTGAGTGGAGTAGGAGGAGTATCCTCTTCATCATCTTCGACAAGAATGATATTGGCAGGAGAGGTTTTTCTTTTCTTGGGTGTCAAGGGAGGCTTGCCACTACCCTGAAGAAAGAAAATTATAAATAATTAGAAAGAAATTCGAAAGAGACAAAGAAGTTATTTGATGTAATACCTTTGAACTCTTCTTCGTTTTTTCTGGAGCGACGCCAGAAGGCATTCCCTGGCTTGAAGAGGTAGTTGGCCTGGAAGCAGTAGTCGAACTAGCCTTCGCCACAGGTTTTTCTTTCTTCACCACCTTCCTTTCGACAACTAAAGAGGATGTGAGTTAGTCGAATCATGCAAATGTTTAAAAGACTGGTAAAAAATGAAAAGGAGTTGTAAAACCAAGAAATCCAAACATTCAACACCTTCACATGTCGGAGAAGTAATTCTCACTGCAGATAAATCGAAGTGAAGGAAGCCTTTGAAACTATCTAAGGTATATTTGGTAGCAACAATTCTTTTTGCAGGCTTTTGTTGGTAATTTTTTAGTATGTTAAAAATGTCCCCACACGTAAACCAGTAAGGGTAAGGGGGAAAAAATGACAAAGCAAAATCTGCACTGGGTAACTTTGGAAATTTGGGTGGTTCGCACTCAAAGGCCAAGTCATTTTTCAATTCGGGTTTTACAGTTTTGAGAGATTTTGTTTTGGCAATCTGCTTTTCAAATTTTTCTTTTAAAATTGGGGCGGCATAACAAACAGTGTCAACGATGTTCGTTGGGTTATAGACAGTTTCAAAGTACTTTTGGAATGCTTGGATTTTTGCAGAATGAGTAAGCTTACCCTTGGGGACATTTTCCTACAAAGATGAAAAAGCCTTCGTTAGACATTCTTTGATTTCAGCAGTCGAAAACATATTCTTGGAATAGAAAATTGTCCACCAAGTGGCGAAACCATTGGTGGAATAGAACAACGGTTGGAAGGCTTTGGAATTCGAAAAAATTAGCATGGAATTCTTTGTGGATGGCAATGTCTCGAGCGCTCCATTCAGTCCCTGCACAGCAGATCTCGCGCTTTCGTTTGAATAAAGAGAAAGGGATAAGTTGACACAACCCAAATTGTCGAGAGACAAAATTGGGCTGATAAGCCAACAGACACACATGACTCTTTACTGGAAGAATCCTAGAGACAAGTAGCCTTGGGAGGAGAAAGGCACGCCATATGTCTTCAATCTCTGTGTTGGCATTTTTCACAACGTCTTCGAGCGAGGCGGTAAACCAGGAAGGACCATGCATTCGACTGGCAAAAGGAGCCATCAAAGGAAGGAAATGATGACGCTTCGAGAACATCAAAGTGTATTTGGTGAGGGAAGTTTGTAAGTTATCAACATCATCAGCTGGAGTTAGTTGAAGGAGTCTGGTGCCCTCAATGCTTCGATTCATTATCTCTGGGGCATCTTCTTCGACGTTTCCTCGTGTTGGCAAAAAGGATTCGAAAGTGGCATTAAGCCACAATTGAAGAAGCCAATAAGGCCCAGATAGTAATAGATTGGTGCCAGCTTCGTATTCCTTTAGCTTAGCACTAGCTGATCCTAGACTTTCATACAAACTAGCCAACAAGAGTTCACTCAAACACACTCTTCGACCAACATGCAATTAGTTAGCGAGCGTTAGAAATCTCTTAGCAACTTGTAGAGATTTGCAGCAAAAGAAGAATTTGGACAACCATAGACCTAAGAATGCTATATGTTCTATATCAGAAACTTCTTCCCCATCAGCGTGATATAGATTAACGCAAGTACTAAATAAAGCATTCTTAACGTTGAAGTCAATCAAGTTTTCACAGTCTTGGTAGGGGTCGAAGGTCTCTCCTGTCGGAGGAAGTCCAGCAATAACAACTACGTCGAAAAGTGTGGGAGTCATCATTCCACAAGGAAGATGAAAGGTGTTATAGGTACTATCCCAGAAATATAGGCTGAATAGTAATAAAGGCTGACAGTAACTGAATCCCAGCTTCGACATCTAGATTAGGTCAAAAATACCCAATTCTTTCCAAAGTGAGGCTTTCTTCTTCTCAACTTCTGTTAACCAAGCGAGATAGGATTTGTCTAGGGTTGGACAAGACTGAAAGGGTCTGAAACTATCAATGATAAAGTCCAGTTGAAAAGCCTCTCTCTGGTTTAGATCCTCATTGTCTTTAGAAGAAAGGGTTTTGTTAGCTATGGGTTTAGTAGTATGGTGACAAGGAAAAAATTGAGCGCACTTCTCTAAATGTTCTTCAGATACTAATGGGCCTAGAAACCCCAAAGCATTTCCAGAAAGAAGGGAAGGAACCATTACCTGAGAAGCGAAAATTCCTTTCTGTTCTTTCAAAAGTTTTGGAGCAGTGATGTATTCTCGGTCCCCAATAGTGATGGTTGTGCTGGTTGGAATGTTCTGGGAAGTAGAACTCTTTGAAGGTCCAGCACCTTTGATGTTCTTTGATTGCTTTTGTTGTTTATCAGAAGACATTGTAATGGACTTTGGAGATTTTGAAGGATTAGGGTTTAGGGAAGAAGAAACGTTTTTCAGAAAGGTTGAAGAAGATGAACTTAGAGGAAAAATGGAGATTTTCGTGAAAAGAGAGAGAAAAATGACAAATGAGCTTTATAATGCTGAACCTGTGAGGATGACTGGTTACGCTTTACTAGGATAGTGGGCCACGTGGAAGCTTTTCTGAGAAAAGGGTACAGGGAATACTATTCATTTTCTTGGAAGTTGAAACTCATGATGACATATAACTGCGCACACGTTCTGATGAGACGTTTTGAAAAAGTTAATCATGATTAACTGACAAACATGGACTTTTAGGACTATGAAAGGTCTCTGGTCGAAATCTGGTAAATGCAAAAAATGTCCATTTCTACAGTAATTCGAAATAGACATTTCTTGGGGGCAATTTGTTAGCTGGGGATTTCGACAGATAGTTGAAGGTTTTTGGAAATATTAGGTTTTGAGAATAAGCAAGAAATGACTATGGCGAAGCTGTCTAATTCTCTGTGGGTAAGAAATTATTTGTTGTCGAAGCCTGGAACTTAGAAGATTTTTTGGGGTTTTCATAAAGCTCTCTTCGACATAGGTGTTCACAGAGTCGAAGCTTCAAGCGGAAGTATTTGAAATTTAAATAAAGCTGTTTCGTCAGACCAACACGTGGAAACATCTAAGATATGCAACGCTTGGGAACGACGAACGTGGCAGTCATATATGTAAAGGCCATTAGGGTCAAATTACTATAAATAGGGGTCTTAGTTTTAGATTCAAGAGGTGTTAAAACAGATATACAGAAATTCACAAAATACACTCGAAGTACCGGAGCGAGAGAAAAGAGTTTTTACGCTGAAAATGTATGTATGAAGAACACCATAAGTTTCGTTCATGTTATATTTTTCATGTCAATTGTTTAAATTAAAGTATTTTACTGCCTCTTTATCTGTCGAATTGCCCTTACTTTTCAGTAATTTATCATCATTTTTATTTCTGCATTTACATTTCGCCAAAGTATTCATTTCCAGTACTTTCTCAAAACCTAAGGCATTTACTTTGAGTCATTTATTTTTACCTTTCCTAAATCTTTTCGTTATCTTTAAGAAACCTTTTACTACGAAGTTATCGTCATTTACTTTGTTTATAAAGTCATAAAGTTTCACTTAGAATCGTTGTCTACACACTTTTTCGTCATCCACAAATTAGAAACAAACTTAACCATGAGTCAAATCACCGTAATAATAATTCTTAAGACACATGTCCTAGGATCAATCTAGTCGATCCTGTGAGTTACCAAAAATATATAAATTTGGAAGACTAGCGGTTGTTTATCAGAAATCACTAGTAAACACTTCCGAACCTGTTCGTGGTTACGATGACCATTCTTTGAGGTTTTCTCGATATTTTCCCCTTCCTTTGGAATAAATAAAAACCGATGGCGACTCTACTTTTTTCGCGTAGGAACAACTGGCGACTCTGCTGGGGACAATTCCCTAAGCAAGTCAAGCCTAATTTAGGTTTCTTCCTCACATGTGTCTATGTTTATCCTTTTGATTGCTTGTTTTATTTATTGCCTTTCGCATTAAATTTTGTAATCTAACATGTGATTCCATGATTCTATGATACCGAATGGATATAACTTTGATTGCAAGAAGCCTTGTGGGAAAGACTCTCTACCCGAGTCTAGAGTGGAAAACTTGAGATAGGAAAGGTTGAGTAGTATGGGCCACCAAGAGGCTTTTCTCATAAGGATCGATACGAGAACCTCTCTTAGAGTAGATTCTTTTGGAGACGTTGACGACCGTCAAGCTTTTGGCGTAAGCGATCAATGTCTTCATTAGGATCAATGACTCTAAGGACCTTTGTAGAAAATTGAACCTATGACCAATTAAGATTTATGGTCGCGTAGTACGGGTCCCCGAGAAGCTTTTCTCGTGTTGGTCGGTACGAAGATCTCACTCAAAGTAGATTTTCTTGATGGAGTTGTCGACCGGCAAGCTTTTGCCGTAAGCGGCAAACAGTCAAGGAGGTCCATGACTTTGAGAGCCTTGTCTAGAACCCAATGTCGATGGTCGCGTAGTGTGGGTCCCCGAGAATATTTTCTCGTGTGGGTCGGTACGAAGATCTCACTCAAATTAGATTTTCTTGATGGAGTTGTCGATCGACAAGCTTTTACCGTAAGAGGAAAACAGTCAGGGAGGTCCATGACTTTGAGACCCTTGTCTAGAACCCAATGTCGATGGTCACATAGTGCGGGTCCCCGAGAATCTTTTCTCGTGTGGGTCGGTATGAAGATCTCACCCAGAAGAGGCTCATTTGAGGAAGTTGACGACCGATAAGCGCCAAACAACCAAATGAATCGATGACTCTGGGGTCCCTATCTAAAAGCCCTAGATCATACCTAGTGAGATCCCTGATGTGGAAAGCAACTAGTGGTATCCTCCATCCGTACCTCGAACTTTTGAATCCATGTACCAGAATACCGTCCATTCATTCATACATCAAAACAAAAATCTACATGCATTCATGCATCATTTTGCATATCATCTTTCTAAACCATAACAAAAAGAAGCTTATTCATCCTTTATCCATAATCCGCAGTTGACTTACCGACACTCGTATTGGACTTGAAAGATCATGGAGAAAAATCAGTTTGCGTCAAAGGCAGATGTTGATTTGTCAAAGAATCGATTGGACCAACTTGTGGAAGCTATGACAGCCTTGGCAGGGAGAGATGACAACATGCAACAAAATATGGTCACTGAGAATGTCATTCCGCCTCAAGTGAACAATCTTGCTCAAACTCAGCCTGTGCAGATCCCTGTCGAGGACCAGGTTATGTAAGAGAGACCCATTGTCCGAGACGGAAACTCCTCTTGCGATGCTATTGAGTATCATAGTTTTGCATTCTCTGCGCAAAATTCCCAAGGGGCAGTCCCAGTGAGGAAAAACAAGGATCCACGAGATCTGGAGGTTGCTGAAAGATTTTAGGTGTTAGAAGAGAAGCTTAAAGCCATAGAGGGGCATAATGCTTTCGGTCTGAATGCTTCAGACATGTGTTTAGTGCCTGGCCTGATAATGCCTCCAAAGTTCAAGACACCGAATTTCGAAAAGTACAAAGGGGATAGTTGTCCAAAGCAACATTTTGTGATGTTTTACAGAAAAATGACTTCCTATGCTCACAATGATAAATTAATGATTCACTATTTTCAGGACAGTCTGAGTGGGGCGTCATTGAGCTGGTACATGCAGCTAGAAAAGTGCCACATCCAATCATGGTTAGACCTGGCTACCGCATTTTTGAAGCAGTACACATACAATTTGGACATGGTTCCCAGCCGTATGCGGTTGCAAGGTTTATCTCAGGAAAGCAACGAATCCTTCAGAGGATATGCCCAAAGATGGAGAGAATTAGCTGCTCAAGTTCAACCACCACTTCTGGAGAAAGAATTGGTTGACTTATTCATGGATACTTTGCAAGGTCCATACTACGAAAGGATGATAGGTAGTACTTCACCTGATTTTTCACACTTGGTGGCAGTTGGAATACGCATCGAGAGTATCCTCAAAAGTAGAAATATCTAAGACGTCTCGAACATCCAGGCTAGTGAGAGTGAATCCCTTGTCATTTCCCAAGAGCAAGAAAAGATGGAAATTAATGCAATCTGGAAAGCCCCACAGGCTCCGTATCAGATGCCATTCCTTTCACCGGGTCAATCCCCTCGTGAAAATCGAAGATCTCCTTGGTCTCAACGACAAGCTCCACATCAGCAGCGTCAACACACTCGACAAAGACCGAGAAAGCCAGTAAGGCATTTTGATCTACTTCCAATGTCGTACAGTCAAGCACTACCGTATTTGATCTAAGGTGGATTAATAGTGCCGAAGGAACTGCGTCCAATAATTCCACCATACCCACCAGGCTTTGACGTCAACGCTCGATGTGACTTCCATGCCGGGGAACATGGGCATTCAACTGAAGACTGTAAAGTGCTGAGAAGCCAGGTACAAAAGTTGCTTGACTCCAAGATGTTCTTATTTGTGCCTCGAGGTTTTCAAATCAACAACAATCCTTCACATGGTCATGAAGGTCCATCAGTGCATGTTATTCCTCGTATTGGTCTTGACGAGCAACTATGAAGATGACTAGCCCGACAACAAAGCGAAAGAGGAAAGCCTGGTTCCCCAACACTGCCAATCCTTAAATCATATCATTACTTTGCATTTGTAGTTTCTTTACCGTTAAGTACTACTTTCTTTTGAACATTGTTGTCTATAAATGGTAGTGTTAATAAGATGAGCATGCATGTTTTGAACGAATCCATTCATATTCACTCATATTTTCTCACATTTATTTTGCAAAATCACAAAAATATCTTTCCATTTGTTTTAGTAAACTGTTGTTTTAAGAAAATATTGGAGGGAGGATGACGAAAACAAGATACCCATAATTGCTTGATTGTATGCTTTCGGATAAAACCTTGCTGATGATATACAGACATTGTTTCAAATCCCCAAACACTGGAGAGATAAGGAGTCAATCCCTAGTTAACCATTTCGAGCCTAAAAGTAGGTGTTTCTCTCGGATCTGAAAACCCTTACGCTTAACCGGGGACAGGATAGTGTTCAGTTAATTTGACTATGCGTTCGGATTACAAGACGAGATATCCGGTCTAGGGATCAACCGCGTGATGCTCTTCGCACACGAGCCGATGTGTCGAATCCAAAAGCTATGATGATGGTTCTTCAACAACTAATGACTTGGAAGTCACAACCCTTAAGAAAAATCAAAAAAAGAAAAAAGAAAAAACCCTCTAAGTCGGGCCCCCAAAGGGGTGACTTAGGCAAAAATTAGGGTAATCCCGGTGGACCAAAAATTTCGAAAAAATGGTCCAGGAAGAAATTAGGGAAAAACAAAAACAAAGAAATGAAAAGAGGTCGTTAAATCCTCAATAAAGACAAAACAAGATTTTGTGACCACCATATCAGGAACCCAAAGGTCACTGACATCCGTGGAAAATAAGGTAACTACCATTTCAAGTGAAGCTTGAATCATCATCTTCATTCTTACATCGTCAAACTCTCTTGGAAGACGAATGCGTATGCTGAATTAGCTGAATGTAGAACTGGAGAACATCACGAAGAAGGGGTGGGTTAAAATCAAATTTGAGCCTCATACCCTTTGTTTCTATAACCGTGAACCAGACCATATTACAACCCTCAAATGACCTAATTGAAGAAGGGTTTATTCTGAAAAGCATTCTACAACAAGGTTGCGTAAACCGACTCCTAGATATTTTTCTAATCTTGTGTTGATATCATGTTTCAATGTATCTTTCACGTTAGTCAAATCAGCATTACGTTTGGACTAATGGTCCATTCGTCACTTGTCACTACATCATCTCAAATAAATGATTATTTTCAAAACTTGCATGAATGCCGCATTAAAATTACCATTATTAAATGAACAATTTTAACTACAAGTTAGTGCTTGACATCAAGGAAATTCCAAATATCGGTCAGAGAAGAGCTTGAACATTCGTCGAGACTGAGGTTATCCCGAATCAAGATTGTTTTGTAACCCTATGGATCAGGGGCATGGCATCCAGTGAATGTGTTGGCCTAAGAGTTGGATAGTCTAAAGCAAATCTCCAAGCATTAGTCGATCAAGGAGAGAAGTCCTCAATACTCAGTTGATCAGGGGCCATTCCCTCAAGGGCTCAAGCAAGAGCAGACCACTGCGAATTCACAAACTGGGGCAAATTATCTCATACCATGTCATGGTATAATTCCTCCCAACGTTTTCTTTCGAGGAAGATTCTTTGGAATACCCTACAAACTAGGGCAGAGCAAGAGCATGATCACTTTGCATTGATTATGACGTTGCACTCATGCAATCATCTGCAAGCTGTCATGGCATATCAGACAGAGAAGTGGAAGTTCTCTTGGGAGCAAAGACACACCTTCAACTGAGGATCAGGCTTAGGGAACCAAGAGCATCCACATCTATCCTCCGATCATAGCATCTTCAAATATCGAGTGTCGAGAAGTCGAATCCTTTCCCAAATCACCAGACCAATCCCTATTGGCAACTACCAAAAAACCAAAGTCCACTTTATTGGAATCATCATAAATTCAAATCCAATCCATATTGGTACCCATGACATCTCACCTTCACAAAATGGAGACCAATCCAAAAACTAATCACCAGCTTGCATTTCCAGATGCATTGCATACAACATACATACATGACTTTCTTACCGCTGTAGGAAGTTCCATATCAAAAAGTTATCTCACCAAGACAAAAAGATTGCATTAAGTTAACACGCATCATATGCATACAAAACCAAGCATTTTCCACCAACCCTTTGATGATGACTATTTTCCATCAACCCTTTGATGATGATATTACCTAAGCACCTTTCTATCAACTCTTTCATGACGCCATTCCATTTCCCGTCAACCCTTTGATGGAGGTATCCCCTTTCGTCAACCCTTTGACGATGCCAAATTATTTTCCCATCAACTCTTTGATGACGACGTCCCCTTTCGTCAACCCTTTGAGGATAACAATTGATGTCCCATCAACTCTTTGATGATGACAGTCCCTTCATCAACCCTTTGATGATGTCGTCAACCCTTTGATGAAGATATTAATTAAACACCCCTTTTCATCAACCCTTTTATGAAGACATTCCTTTTGCGTCAACCCTCTGACGAGGTTCGTGTTCGTCAACCCTTTGACGATGACAATTGTTGTCTCATCAACCCCTTGATGACGACCTTCCTTTTTAGTCAACCCTTTGATGAGGACGATTGTTATTTCATAAACCTTTGAAGTCAGATCCCCACAAAAAGCCTTATCAAAAACCCAACCACACTTGGTGTACCCCAAATACATCATGACCATTGCATAAACTGCATCCTCACTTTGCATAAACAATCATGCATTACATAACATTGCATAATGAAGTGTGTAGCATATTCCATCGAGATGGAGCATTACGTAAAATAAACATGCATAACTACATGAAAGCCTTTCTCGAATTCAAGCCATTTATCATTTGCCATTATACATCCTATTTAACTTGTTTATTTTAATGCCCTTTTCACTTTGCTCACTTGAGCCACATATTGTGATTGTATATACTTGTTTGTGTATCTTGTTTGTGTTTGTGATCTTAGGACCTTAAAATACTTAATAAACAATAAACACCCTAAAAAATGTTTATGTGAATGGTTGGATTTGATTTGAGCTTTGAACTTAGAATTAGGCAACATTCCCTATGCAAAAGGACTTGGCCAATGCAAACATTTCTGAAACCAAGTTCTTGTGAATTGAATTTTCATCTAATGCAAGTATTGGGATCCACTTGAGTTCATCTGCTACATGGTCTTGATGCGAATGTTACTTTCAACCTATTGATTGAAAAAATAGCAAGTGTATTATTTTGCATATTATAGTAATAATGGGGAAATCCTCTGAATGTCGGTCAAAAGGACTGCACGTCAATATCGAGTTCAAATTATCATTCAATTAAACAAAAAGTATGAATTTGGTTTCTAGATGTAAAAATATAAAATTAAAGGCAAAGGTAAATAAGAATGAAAATAAGGGTTTGTAGGGTAAGAGGAGCAATGTCAGGGAAGGTGTATGATTTATCCATGTAACAACTCTGAGTCACTATTGCATCAATAAATATCAATTACTACCAGTTCTTAAGGGTATTTTCTCCCAAGTCCTTGGTGAGAAAACCTTTAATCAATCTACCCTAATTTTTATGTCCATAGGAAATTAAGGTGAAATTAAGCTTTATTATATCAAGAACACTCTGGTTCATACAGGGTATCCCTAGTCCTAGGTGATATCTACTGCAGTGTAACCCGATGAAAACCTTATCAATGGCAGTCCAGCCTAATTGATAACCACAGAGCAATCTCGATTGGTCCGAAAGAGAAAGCATTAAACACGTCAAAAGGTTACCGTAAGAATAATATTGTAAATGCAAAAGTATACTCAAATTCATTACAATTCTAAATCAGGGACACCCCCTAGCATTAAGGTGTTTAGCTACTCATATTATTCAAAAGAAATGCAAGATAAAAATTACATATTACAAGTATTTGGATGAATTCGATCTTCAATCGCTTCCGCTCATGAAAATCTTCATCTCTCCGAACTCCTTCCTCTCTGTAATACTTAATTGCTTGATAATACTGTGTTTTGGCTCGTTCCAAGATGCTCTTTTCTTAGGTAGAAAGTTCTCTTTTATAGTGAAAATTCCAAGCAACAGGTGGACATGTCCAAAAATCTCTTTGCAAGCCCGATGAAAAGGGTAAATTTTGGTCCTGGGCTGACACGGCCTATGTCAGCTGACACGGGTGGCCGTGTCAGCCTACTGTTCCTATGACACGCCCACGACTTCCTTGACACGGCTGGGGATACTGCCTGACACGGGTGGCCGTGTCAGGCTACTATTTTTCCTTTCAAGATCCTTCTGCCTGACACGGCCCGTGTTAGGTGACACGGGTGACTGTGTCAGGCCTCCTGTATTGGGATTTTCCCACTCCTTTGCTTGTTTGAATTCCGCAATGTCCCGCTCTGAGTTCCTCGGTTCTTCTACCTGGACCTGTCGGACAAAAACACAGATATCCCACGCGTAAAATTACAAAAATATAAGTAAAATATAATAATGAATGGAAATGCTTGATTATTAGACTGGAAGTAAAATTTCCTTGAAAAGTACTAAAATGCTTGCACAATGTCTCAAAATCCTCGGTTTCTTGTCGGATCAGTAACGAAAACTTAATGAAAATGGTGACTGATCACAACCCTAAACTTAGCTCATTGCTTGTCCTTAAATAATGTTTCAGATGATACTGCGTGTCACTCCCCAAGATTCTTTATTCTTCCTAACATTGCTGAGATCATTCGCTAACGTCTTCCCTCTTCCTTCTATAAGTCCTGCTTTTCCTTATGTGTTTTCAGTCGCACTTCCACTTTGAAGCATCGTTTCACCTGGCAGCTTATATCACATTCTCACCAATTTTCTCGGGGTTAATTGTTTTTACTCATAATTCAGAATATGCAATATCAACTCACAGGTTTGAATAGTCTCTCCTTTCATATCACCTACGCATAACACACACACTTTTTGAGGTCTTTCGGGTTGTAACGGGGCTTGGGTTATGGTGTGGATATTCAAAAAATGGGAAACAAGTGGTTTTTGGTTCAGAGTCAATGTCACCATCATGTTTACTGTGTTGGTTTGTTTTTCTTTTGTTTTTCGCTCGGTTTCTCTTTTTTTTTTCTTTCTATTTTTCAACCGAGTGCCCTTCTTTGGCTCGTGCTTCTTTTGAACCTTCGAGTTTATTTATATATATTTTTTCTTTTTCTCTCGATGATTTTCTCTTTTTTTTTCTCTTTGTTTTAGCACTTACTTGGGCTTTTGGAACTCATGGGGTTTTTACCCTAAACTTAGCTTTTCAACACAGTTTAATAATATCAACTTGACTCTGAACAAGGTAAGGAAGTGTTTTGGCCATGGGGTATATTTAAGGGGTTTAAACAAACAAATGGATACAGGCTCAAATGAGGTTTACAAGGGATAAAATTATTTGGGACAACTAGAAAGGCTCAAGGTTAATTTCAAACAACGTGCCTTAGTGTGTGTAGTCAAGCAGTGACAGTCCCGGAGAATCTACGCAAATTTAGAGTGATAAAGATATACCTGAATATCACTCATGATGATCAATGTGTTTGGCTTTCTATGACTCACCCTATTAGGTTAAGCTTTGACAGTATCCACAGTACTTTTAGCATGATGCAACTTCTTCCTTACTTCGGAATGTACAAGACACTTATGTTGGTTAAGCTGCATACGTTGCGTCCGATCTTTCTTCTTCAGCAATGTCGACTTCCTGGGGAGATCCTTCACAACAAGCAATGGTAAGTGGAGTGATCCTTTCATCCACTCCTAGTCGTGATCATTACTAATTTCGCAGTATCACCAGAGACCTGAAACACTCGCAACATAATGTACCTTAAAACAGAAAAACCAAATCTAGAACGCAATAAAGTAAAATAAAAAATACTGAAAATAACAATAAAATCTCCCCCACACTTAAACTAAACATTGGCCTCAATTTTTACGAACAAGAGCGAATGAGGAAACTCACAGTACCCTACTGAGGAGGTGGGTATGAAAAATGCAGCATTAATTATCGCATCATGCTGCTCATCTCATTCAGCATTTCCCCCTGTCGGGCTTGATCGATGCCTTGCCGTTGTTGCTCCGTCCTTAAGTCACCCAACTCAGTTTGTACCTAGGTCCATTGGTTAGTGGGCCAAGAAGAGGATCCTGCCTCCTGCTGGGTAGGCTTCTGATGTGGGGGTACAAACTATTCCTGAGGTTCCTGAGGTTCATCTTCTTCTGCCTCTATGGAATCCACATGGTCATATATAAACTGCTCACCTGCAGCAAAATGCTCAGTGTCGTGGCCTTCCTCAGTGTCGGGGTCATCACTTACATATAACCAGTTTGCATAGTAAGTAATACTAACTCTGTTTGGATCCGACAGAGCTATAATAAACCATTTATGGATAAGCACAGAATAGTAAGTGGGAGCAACGACAATCATACCTTGTTGAATCAGAACTGACATGTCAATTTTGGTTTTACCTGCAATTGGCGTGTCTTCGAGTAAAACTACCTGATACCCGAAATGTTCATCAATTTGGGTGATCATGCCGCCGACGGAGATGCCTCCAGAGTCTGCTCGACCAATCCTGCCCAGATAATCAGCTGCAAAGGCAGTTGATGGCTTTGTTTTGTGCCATCGAGTATATAAAAAATAATTCCCTCTGAGTGGCTACCCCTGTGCTATCACCTCTTCCAAACAGGGTGTAGGCCAAACCCTTCTGAGCATAACGAAAACATCGATTATCGATGCGAGAGGCCTTAGCACCCTTGGAGGTGTAACCTGTCCTCCCTGTGATGGCAATCCAGAAATCCTTTGGTGAGAACCCATCTGGGACCGCTCCTGGTCCGTACAATGGGAGTCGGAGTATCCCTGCCAATTCTTCCACAGACAATTCATGATAGTTATTGAACAGGCGGAAACGTAAAGTCCCAAAATAGTACCTGGTAGTGTCGATCCATCTCTTTTTGAGTTGGCATTCCAACGTGCTGAGGACTTCGAGCGTGATGCGCTCATATGTCGGGGCTTCCAGGCTTATAAACTCCAACATCCCTAAGATGTGGAACATCCGGTACACCTCAATTTTTAGCCCTAGAGAGTTCAGAGTATGCTCGCACATGTACCTGGTAGGTGTGAGCTTCCGTTTCCGGTGGACTTGATACCGCTTTTCCTATTCTGGATTGTCAAATAAGATGTTGTACGAATTTGGGTTCCGACTTGGCCGCTTCCGTGACCTTGACATCTCAGCAAATTGTTGCTTTCCGGTGAGAATTCTCCTCGGGGGCATTTTGGACCTGCAAAAAATAGAAAATTTTGATATAGGGAGTTAGAAAATTCCGAAACCGTGGTTAAAACGGGGATGACGAGTGGAGTATTATTCGTGAAGGGTGTTTTGGAGATAGGGTAGTGGAAGTGGTGGTTATGGAAGCTTTGAGGTATGTGTTTTAATGGAGTTTTGTGAGGGTTTAGAGAGAGAGAGAGAGAAAGTGATAATGATAAGGTTGATGAGAGAGAAGGTGGGGAGTTTGATGAAAATCTGATAATGATAAGGTAAAAGGTGGGTAAAGTTTGGTTAAGATGGAATTAATAGGCGAGGCCCACATAAAATTTTAATTTTAATTTTTTTTTGCAAAAACCCGTCTGCCTGACAAGGGCTGTGACAATTGACACGACCACACGTGTCAGCTTACACGGCTGCCCGTGTCAGCTTACACGGCCGCCCGTGTCAGGCGACTGCCCATCTCAAACTTTTCAAATTTCCTTCAGTGCTCCTGACGCAGCCCGTGTCAGCTGACACGGGTGGCCGTGTCAGGCCACTACCACGCCCCTAATGTTCAACCTTCAGTGTTCCTGACACGGCCCGTGTCAGCTGACACGGATGGCCATGTCAGGCCATTGTTACTTCCTCTGTCTTCATGGTTTATCATACTTTTGACACAGGCCGTGTCAGGCTGCACTTTTGGCTATTTTTTTCGATTTTTTCTTCCGTTCAACCTCCAGTCACGTTATTTTTCTGTTTGTCATGACTTAGACATTTATTAAAGTGATGTTCCCCTCCTTGTAGAGCTCCTGTGTAAGCCTACAAACATACACAACTAATTATAATTAAAAATGCATGGGTTGCCTCCCACGAAGCGCTTCGTTTAACGTCGCATGGCTCGACGGTCCTCTATCTTTTCAAGTAAGACAGATTTTGTCTATCATACCACCTTCCTGGTCTTGTAGGTATGGTTTGACTCTCTGCCCATTTACCTTGAACGTGTCCCCGTTTGCCGGATTTCTTAGTTCAACGGCTCCATGCGGGAATACTTTTTGTATCATAAAGGGTCCCGACCATCTTGATTTTAGTTTCCCAGGGAACAACTTCAACCTTGAATTAAATAATAATACCAATTGTCCTTCCTGAAGTTCTTTCTTCTGAATGCGCCTAACGTGCCATGTTTTGGTTTGTTCTTTATATATCTTGGCATTCTCATATGCTCGATTTTTGAATTCTTCCAGCTCTTGTAATTGAAGGATCCGAGATTTCCTCGCTTTGGACAAATCATAGTTGAGAAATTTGGTAGCCCAGAATGCCCTGTGCTCGAGTTCGAGCGGAAAATGACACGCTTTACCGTAGACCAGTTGGTACGGGGACATACCTATAGGGGTTTTGAACGTTGTTCGATATGCCCAGAGTGCATCCTCTAGCTTGATCGACCAATCTTTTCGTGATACACAAACTTGTCTTTTCCAGAATCTGCTTAATCTGTCAATTTGACACCTTAGCCTGTCCACTTGTCTGGGGATGGTACGGTGTGGCGATTTTATGCTTTACATTGTATTTCCTTAGCAGGTTCTCCATCAACTTGTTCAGAAAGTGGGTACCTTCGTCACTAATTAGTGCTCTTGGTACCCCAAACCGAGTGAAGATATAATTCTTTAGGAAATTGATCACCACTTTCGCATCATTCGTGTGTAGTGCTACTGCCTCCACCCATTTTGACACATAGTCAACTGCGACCAAAATGTATTGCTTTCCAAAGGACGGTGGGAAGGGTCCCATAAAATTTATTCCCCACACATTGAACAGTTCTACCTATAACATGGAATTCTGAGGCATCTGATTTCTCATTGATATGTTTCCTGTTCTATGACATATGTCGCACTCTCTTACTATCTCTTGTGCATCTCTAAAAAGGGTAGGCCAGTACAGTCCAGACTGGAGGACTTTTGCTGCGGTTCTATCTCCGCTAAAATGTCCTCCATATTCTGAGTTGTGACAAGCTTTAAGGATGTCCTTTTGCTCTCCTCCGGAAAACATCTCCTCACCAGGCCATCTATTCCCTTTTTGTATAAGAACGGATCGTCCCATACATAAAATCTGCAATCATGCAAAAACTTTTTTCTTTTGTTAGAGTTAAAGTCATCAGGTATTAGTCCACCTACCACAATGTTCACGTTCTGCGAACCAGGGGATATGCGTAACGGCTAGGATACGTTCGTCAGTGAATTCATCTCAGATGGGGTGTGTTTCTTCTGTTTCTTGAATCAGAGTCATTCAAGACAAATGATCAACAATAGTGTTTTCACTCCCCTTTTTGTCTCTGATTTCCAGGTCGAACTCTTATAGTAGTAGGATCCATCGCATCAACCTTGGTTTTGATTCCTGTTTGGCAAAAATATATTTTAAAGCTGCATGGTCAGTATACACAATTACCTTTGATCCCAACAAATAGGATCTGAACTTATCAAAAGCATACACAACCGCCAGGAGCTCTTTTTTGGTGGTTACATAGTTCATTTGAGCAGGGTTCAATACATGGCTTGCATGATAGATCACATGCAGAAGCTTCTCCTTTCGTTGCCCTAATACTGCCTCTACTGCATTATCACTAGCATCGCACATTATCTCAAAAGGGAGAGACCAATCAGGGGCAATAACTATGGGGGCTGACATAAGTTCCTTCTTCAGGGTCTCGAAGGCTTGCCTGCACTCTTTGTCAAAAAGGAATGGTGTATCCTTCACCAGTAGACTAGTTAGTGGTTTTGCGATCTTGGAGAAATCTCTTATGAACCTGCGGTAGAACCCCGCATGTCTCAAGAAGCTTCATATGCCTTTTTCATTTACCGGAGGTGGTAAATTAGCTATTACCTCAACTTTTTCTATGTCCACTTCGATACCTCGGTTGGAAATCTTGTGTCCCAAAACTATACCTTCACGCACCATAAAATGACACTTTTCCCAATTCAGGATCAAATTTGTTTGCTGGCATCTTTCTAACACAAGTGACAAGTTAGTTAAACATTTATCAAATGAAGAACCGAATACAGGAAAGTCATCCATAAATACTTCCATATGCTTTTCGAGAATGTCAGCAAAGATTGATGTCATACACCTTTGAAAGAAAGCCGGTGCGTTGCACAACCCAAATGGCATTCTCCTATAAGCGAAAATACCATAGGGGCATGTGAATTCAGTCTTCTCTTGATCTTCAGGGGCAACCCAATCTGGTTGTACCCCGAGTACGCATCTAGGAAACAATAGTAATCGTGTCCGGCTAACCTTTCTAGTATTTGATCAATGAATGGTAACAGAAAGTGGTCCTTTCGTGTTGCCATGTTCAGTCTCTTGTAGTTGATACACACTCTCCAACCCGTAATAATTCTGATTGGAATTAACTCATTCTTCTCATTTTTTTATCACCGTAGTGCCCCCCTTTTTTGGTACCACATGGACTGGACTTACCCATGAACTGTCGGAAATAGGATAAATTAATCCCGCATCCAACAATTTTACAACCTCTTTGCGTACCACTTCTTTCATGGCTGGGTTAAGTCTTCGTTGCGGTTGCACCACCGGCTTGTAATCATCTTCCATTAAGATCTTATGCATGCAAACGGTCGGGCTTATACCTTTCAAGTCCTTGATTTCCCATCCGATTGCGCCTTTGTATTTTTTTAGCACTTGAATGAGTTCTACTTCTTGGACACTTTGTAGACTGACATTGATAATAGCTGGGCATTTTTTTTCAGTATCTAGAAATACATACTTCAGATTTGTTAATAGCTGCTTCAGATTTACCCCTGTTTTGGGTTCTTCAGTGACATCTGATGGTGGTGGTGGTCTTAAATCTACCCACCGGTGTGGTCTAGATCTAATCCATCCAGGTTGTTTTTCCATCATAGCGACCACCTCAGAATCCCCTTCATCTTCATCACTTTCAAAAATCGATAGACTTAAGACACATTCTAATGATGACTGGGGCATATGCTTTTCAATTTCTTGAGCAATTACTTGATCTATTATCTCTATAGTGTGGCTTGTGCCAATATCATCTTTGTATTGCATTGTGTTCCTCACATCTATTTTTAACTCTTCATCATTGACTTTGAGGGTCATTGTTCCTTCCTCGATGTCTATCATACACCGTCCTGTTTCTAAGAATGGTTTGCCCAATATGAGAGGAATCTCCTCATCTTCGGGCATTTCCAGAATGACGAAGTCAACTGGGAAGACAAACTTGTCAATTTTTACAAGAACGTCTTCCACAATCCCATAAGGTCGCCTAACAGAGCGATCCGCAAACTGAAGTGTCATTCGAGTATCTTGAATGGTGCCAATGCCTAATTTCTTATAGATGGATAATGGCATCAAGATTACACTTGCTCCAAATTCAATCAGAGCCTTCTTGAATTTTCCATCACCAATAATGCATGGAATAGTAACTGATCCCCTATCTTTCTTTTTCACTGGGATTTTCATACCTTGAAGAATGACACTGCATGTTTCACTTAGGATGATCGGGTCTATATCATTGGAACGCTTTTTGGAGATGATGTCTATAAGACCCTAAGATCCCTCATGGCATCATATCGTTGCTCAATGCATTTGCCTTAAGGATCATAGCATGTGTGGCTCCTTAACCCTAGGGTGGGACTTGTGTGAGTTGGCTTGAGACTACCAAGCATGCTTGTATTGTATATTATTGCTTTTCTTATTTATTTACTAACCAAAAGCACAAAAATATGTCACTAACCTCTTTTGTTTTGAAGCTCAAGTGATCATGTGCCCTTGCTCCTAGGAGGCTCCTAAACTCATTGAAGTGGCCAGATGAAGATGAAAGCAAGCATGACAATGGTCCACAAAGCTCTCAATCATCATATATGTCTCCCAATTATCTCAATTTGCCAATTTGATCAAGATAAACCAAGGGGCTTGAGGATTGTTTCCCAAGGAAACCCTAATTCAACTGTGCATTGATTGTGCCTTGCTCATGAAGCAACCTCAACCTATGATCTAATTCAATCAAGGTAAGTTCTTTAATTCACTATTTTATGAATATATGAGCTTATGTGAGTATCCTCAATCATTCATTCATCAAGATTTGAAGTTTGGACTTGAGAAGTTGACCAGTCAAGTCATCTGACCAATCTGAGATCCACTGAGACCTAACTTTTGATGTGTTTGTCAAATGAAGATAACCCAAAGATAAAAACTGTTCTTAAGAACCATATGAACAATTTTCATGTTCACAAAAATCCATTAGAAACTTGTAAGGTCATCATTCATTTCAAAACATTATAGGTCATTTTGACTGAAACCCTAATTTTGGGTCAACTTCCCAAGGACCTAACTTCCTCATTTTTAATGATTTTGAGGTGAGACCAATTGCATTGGAAATATTAATATGTCTAACTCAAATGTTATGTTGGACAAAATTTCATAATCCTAAAATAAACACATGTGATAATACAAAACATTATAGGTCACTTTGGACCAAAACCATTGAATGTTGAAAAAGTACAACTTCAAGTGCCCATAACTTTCTCATTAAAAATCCAAATGATGCAAAATTTCATTCAAACTTTATAATATTGAAAATATATACAACTTTTATTTTGGTGGTTTTTCCATTTGAGGCTTGCATCAATGAAACATAAGGGCTTGAAGTTGGTCACTTTTGGGAAAATATTTCAAAGGAAACTTATACATGTTTTGTACCTCAAACTTCAAGACCAGTTTTCTTAAATTTCCAAACTCCAAATGGATTTTTTCCCAACATAGATTTCGTTCCTTATGTCAAGACCTTTCCAACCATTACTCACATGCCTATGTTTGAATTTTCTATGTAGGACTTTTGAAGAGGTGAACATTTATGTCCAAATATGCAATTCACTTTGTAACTTGATACACAAGCCATTGCAGTCCCAATTGCATGACCATTTCAACTTCAAATGACCTCAGCTTATGATTACACTCAAGTTTGGGCCTCACATGCGCCTGTACAGGCCCATGCATGGAGGATCCAAAGCTTTATGCACACGAGTATTTTCCCTCTTTGCTTGCAGCTCATCTATAAATACAATGCCTTGCTCATTCAAATCTCAACCTTAAGGCAACCTGAAGCTCTGCTGAAATCAAAACCCAACCTCACTTAAAGGAATTCTGATTTTTATTTCTCAAATTCAAGCTTGAATTTCAACAAAATCAGTTGATCTTCAAGACTTATTCCTTAGCCTTGCATTCATATCACATCTCAAGATCAAATTGGACGCAAAAGTTGGAAGGAATCATGTTGATCAAAGTTACTCTTCAAAGGTTTATCATCTAACTGTTTTGATCTATATCTTACTCCATAATGTGAATTGCTTGTGTTCAAACTGTTTTCTGAAGTCCTCGAGCAAGAGGCAGGTCAGTGGTGGTCTTGATTTTTTGTTTTGAAGCATTTCAGTTTGCACACCTTGAATTTCAAGCTTAGATTTCTCACTTGATAGAGATCTTGAGTACAATCCAAGGTTACATGGGTGATGTATATCACCCCAACTTCATTTTGGTACCACGTTTGTGTATTTTCATTGAGGTTCAAAAACCTACAACTGGTGGCCGGAGTTGGTTGGTCCACCGGAGAAGATGGTGGTTTCCACCACCATCCCCACATGGATGAGTCTGAGCCATTGGATGATGTTTAAATGATCTAATCATGGCCTTTGGTTCTATTGACTTATTTTAATTCGTTGTCAAGATGTAGTTACTTGCCAAATCCCTAATTTTTGCCTAGATTGCCCCAGGGTGAGGTACTCAATCTAGCGGGATATATATATATATATATATATATATATATATATATATATATTATGTCTTTAACTTTTGCCTGGATCGCCCTTTCGGGTTTTCAATCCACCGAGACGCTCATTTTTGCCTAAGTCGCCCTTTCGATTTTCAACTTAGCGAGCTATTCTGTTTTTATTTTAGGCGAAGTATTTCTTGACTGCATCTGAATTCACAGGACGAGTGAAATCCTCCCCATCCATGGTTGTAAGTACCAAAGCACCGCCTGAAAAGGCTCTCTTGACAATATACAGTTCTTCATAGTTTGGAGTCCACTTGCCCCTGGAATCGGGCGTGAAAGACAAGACTTTCTTGAGCACGAGGTCACCTTCTCGGAACACACGAGGCTTGACCTTCTTATCAAAGGCTTTCTTCATCCTTTGCTGATATAACTGACCATGACACATGGCAGTCAATCTCTTCTCTTCAATCAAATTCAGTTGGTCATAACGACTCTGAACCCATTCAGCCTCAGTCAACTTGGCTTCCATCAAGACTCTCATTGATGGGATCTCAACCTCCACGGGGAGCACAACCTCCATGCCATATACAAGAGAGAAAGGGGTTGCCCCTATTGAAGTACGAACAGATGTACGATAGCCATGCAAAGCAAATGGCAGCATCTCATGCCAATCTTTGTACGTAACAACCATCTTCTGGATAATCTTCTTGATGTTCTTGTTAGCAGCTTCAATAGATCCATTCATCTTGGGTCTATAGGGAGAAGAATTATGATGTGCAATCTTGAACTCGCTACATAGCTCTTTCATCATCTTATTATTCAAGTTAGATCCATTATCAGTAATGATCTTGTCTGGCACACCATATCGGTATATGAGTTGATTCTTGATAAACTTCACAACCACCTTCCTGGTCACGTTCACATACGATGTCGCTTCAACCCACTTGGTGAAGTAATCAATTGCTACGAGAATAAAATGGTGACCGTTTGACGCCTTTGGCTCTATCATGCCAATCATGTCAATTCCGCACATAGAGAAAGGCCATGGTGAGGAAATAACATTCAGAAGTGTCAGGGGAATATGAATCTTATCCGCATAAATCTGACACTTATGGCATTTCTTCACATACTTGCAGCAGTCAGACTCCATTATCAGCCAATAGTAGCATGCTCTCAACATCTGCTTTGCCATGGCATGTCCATTGGAATGAGTACCAAATGAACCCTCATGGACTTCAGTCATCAACAGGTCTGCTTCGTGTCTATCCACGCATCTGAGCAGAACCATGTCAAAATTCCTCTCATAAAGCACATCACCATTAAGGTAGAAACTGTCAGATAATCTCCTCAAAGTCTTTCTGTCTTTAACAGAGGCCCCAGGAGGGTAAGTCTGACTTTGGAGAAAACACTTGATATCATAATACCATGGCTTATCATCTTTCACTTCCTCAACTGCAAACACATGAGCTGGTATATCCAAGCGCATCACGGTAATATTGGGGACTTCATTCCAATATTTCACCATAATCATTGAAGCAAGTGTGGCAAGAGCATCTGCCATCCGATTCTCATCTCGAGGGATATGATGGAAGTTAACCTCAGTAAAGAAAGTTGAAATTCTCCTCGCATAATCTCTATATGGGATGAGGCCAGGCTGATTCGTCTCCCATTCACCCTTAATCTGATTAACAACAAGGGCCGAATCACCATAAACATCAAGATGTTTGATTCTAATATCAATACATTCTTCCAAACCCATAATACAGGCCTCATACTCCGCCATATTATTCGTGCATTTGAAAGTTAGCCTTGCTGTAAAAGGAAAATGTGTGCCCTGGGGAGTAATAATCACTGCCCTAATACCATTTCCATATTGATTAACAGCGCCATTGAATACCATACCCCATCGGGAACCAGGCTCCGACCCTTCATCGAGCGTAGGCTCATCACAATCTTTCATCTTCAAATACAGAATCTCCTCATCTGGGAAGTCGTACTGAACAGACTGATAGTCCTCAATTGGTTGATGTGCCAAGTGGTCAGCCAAGATACTACCTTTAATAGCCTTCTGAGCTCGATACTCAATGTCATACTCAGATAAAAACATCTTCCAATGGGCAATCCTCCCAGTTAAAGCAGGCTTTTAAAAGATATACTTGATTGGATCCATTTTGGATATCAACCAAGTCGTATGATTCAACATATACTGGCGTAAGCGCTTAGCGGCCCAAGCCAAATCACAACATGTTTTCTCAAGCGTTGAGTACCGAGACTCACAATCGGTGAACTTCTTACTTAAGTAGTAAATAACATATTCTTTCTTCCCTGATTCATCTTGCTGACCCAATACACAACCCATAGAATCATCAAGCACAGTCAAGTACATGATCAAAGGTCTCCCTTCAACAGGCGGAGACAGAATCAGAGGCTCAGACAGATACTCTTTGATACTGTCAAAGGCCTTTTGGCAATCCTCGGTCCAATCATGACGTTGATCTTTCTGCAGGAGCTTGAATATAGGCGCACATGAGGCAGTAATGTGGGATATAAATCTGGAAATATAATTCAAGCGGCCAAGAAAACCTCAGACTTGCTTCTCAGTTTTGGGCGCATGCATCTCTTGTATTGCTTTGACCTTGGCAGGATCAACTTCAATACCTCTTTCACTGACAATAAAGCCCAATAACTTGCCGGAACAGACTCCAAATGTACACTTGTTCGGATTCAGGAGGAGTTTGTACTTCCTTAAACGCTGAAAAAGCTTCAACAAGTGCTCTACATGTTCAACTTCCGTTCTCGATTTTGCAATCATATCATCAACATACACCTCGATCTCCTTGTGCATCATATCATGAAACAAGGTAGTCATAGCACGTTGATACGTGGCTCCGGCGTTCTTCAAACCGAAGGGCATCACTCGATAACAGAATGTTCCCCAAGGTGTGATGAATGTTGTCTTCTCCATATCCTCGGGTGCCATTTTAATCTGGTTATAACCGGAAAATCCGTCCATAAATGAGAGGACATTGAATTTAGCTGTATTATCTACCAACATATCAATATGTGGTAGAGGAAAGTCATCTTTCGGACTAGCTTTATTCAAGTCCCGATAGTCCACACACATTCAGACTTTTCCATCTTTCTTAGGCACAGGCACAATATTGGCCACCCATTGAGGATATGTAGAAGTCACCAGAAACCCCACATCAATTTGATTATGAACTTCTTCTTTAATCTTCACTGCCATATCAGGATGAGTTCTTCTGAGCTTCTACTTCACAAGCACACACTCAGGCTTCAACGGCAAGAAATGTTGCACGATATCAGTGTCTAGACCAGGCATGTCTTTATATGACCAGGCAAAGATGTCGACATATTCTCGTAGCAACTCAATCAACCCCTTCTTCACAGACTCTTCAAGGAGTGCCCCAATCTTCACTTCACGAACACAGTCTTCATACCCCAAGTTGACTGTTTCCAGATTCTCAAGATGCGGCTGAATGATCTTCTCTTCGTGCTCAAGCAGACGGGTAATCTCATCAGGAATCTCTTCAACATCATCTTCTTCGACCTCAAATACAGGGAACTCAAAGTTGGGAGATGGCGTTGGATCATTATGTTCAATGGGTTTGATCAACCTGCATAATGATTTTGAGTATAAAAGAGATTTCAGAATTCAAGCAAGGAAAATCATTATGCAAATGAAAAGATTGATTTTATTCTCTTTTTTACGGTTTTATGGTGATCACCAATTTCATGCAAAAAAGCAAAAAGGGAAAATAATTTGGAAAAACAAACATTTAACATGTAATTTTTGAATGAATATCATTGTATTAATCAAAATGTGCCAACAATGTCATCACTTCTCCCTTTGGCATGGGAGAAGGGTTTTAAAACAAAATGAACATATTACGTGGACTTATGAATAACTGTTGGAATATCAACAGCGACCCAATTATTGCAGATTCCTCCAGGGATGACAAAGTTGCCAGAATCTTCCTCTTCATCATCTTCTGCTATGGCAGCAGCCTCTTGGTCTTCAACAGTGTGGATAAAACCACCACTCTGGAACAACCCACACTCATTGGAAATGCCTGAAGAATACCCTATGCTAGCTCGGGACTTATTATCTTCCAACTTGATCATTTGTCCTAAACTAGTAGTTGCACCATACTCAATGGCCAACTTAGCATCATTGTAGGAAGCAAATGAAGAAGGTCATTTCCTTGAAGCACGAGCAGTGGATCTCTCTCCCCTTAGCAGAGATGTCTCTCCAGTAGATAAGAGGAAGTGTTTTGATTATTGAAACTTCTGTTTGGTGGTTGTTCCCCATAGAGTTTCATATCATTCCTTGATAAGTTCTCCAGTAGAGTTTCTTCTACAACGGATCTTATCCATGTTGAGCTCCCTAGTAGAGTTTCCTCTACGATGGATCTTTTGTCTGTTCAACAGCAAATCCTTGGCGGTGACTTTGTATGTTCCCCAACTGAGCAATTTATTCCTTCTCCCGGTAGCAGAGATGTCTCTTCAGCAGTTAAAAGAGAATGCTTGATTGATGAGTATCTGTTTGGTGGTTGTTCCCCACGGAGTTTCATATCATCCCCTGATAAGATTCCCAGTAGAGTTCTTCTATGATAGATCTTATCGATATCTCTGCATGTTCCCGAGAATTGTTTGAAGATCCCAAGCAGTCGGTAGCTGAGACTTTGCCTATCCCCAATAGTGGTCTTTGTCCCCAACGGTGATTGGTGTCTCCTGGTATTTGATACTCCCCACCAGATTTGACTTCTTCTGTGGGCCTGGCCTTTCTCTTTTGAGATGTTATACTGGATGTCCGTCCATTGATTTCTCGGACCTGTTTGTGTTAGATATGCATGTTTGTCAGCATTAATCATACATAAACCACGCATATACATGCATATTTATAGCATTCAGATATTCATGTTGCACTCTTTGCCATATATCTTTGCTTGTTATCTCCTGCTACTGGTGAAATGTTCTTCCCCAAGCATATGTTTGTGTCTGATCTCTCCATATAGAGTTAGCCTCATAGGCATAAAGTGTCTATCTTTCCTTCATTATTCCCCCTGAGTTATATCCTCATTGGGATAAGTCTTGTTTCATTGCGTCTCTCTAGTTTGTTCCTAGATTAACTCCTATCTTGTTATTCCCCTGCAGTTCCCTGTGGTTTAGTTGTTCAAATTGCTCCGTAACCAGTAATTGTTCATCTTTCCCCAGTGGATCTTGTGGCCTTCTACCCAGTAACCGGTAGTTGTAAGTCCTATTTCTGTGGTTTTCTACCCAATAACCGGTAGATGTAATCCCCTCTTTGTTGGTTATCTTTATCCAATATTCGGTATTGAGATTCCTTCATCTTTTAGTATACCACATAGTAACCGGTGATATATCTCCTGGATAATTACTTTTGTTAAGCAATTCATCCCCCACGAGTCATCTTTCATTTACCCTTGTTTGGTAATGATTGTTTCTCATTTTGATTGGTCATCATTTTATACCCAGTAACCGGTATCCCGATGTCCTTTCTTTTCGGTCGATTTATCCTTTATTAACCCAGTAACCGGTTGTGGATAATCAACCATGCGAGTATGTTATCTATGTTCTGACGGTAATAGATAATATATCTCATGCGCTCTCCAGTCGAAGTCTTTTTCTTCCCCAGTTTAGTAAGATTCATATTTCCTTGTGGAATCGAATGCCCATCCTGTAAATTGGGTTTGCTTTTTTAGCCCTCCTTTTCGGATGATGAGTGTCTTGGATATGTTCCCAATTCACGCCTGGTTGGTCACCTGTTATATGCCCAGTAACCGGTATCCCTGGTGTTCCTTCCTTCTGCTCCCTATTATGACTTTTTGTCCCCTATGGAGTCAGTTTTCCTGAGTTGAGATACGCCTTTTTAGGTCCTCCTCAGATGTTTCGGATGATTGATATCTCTCACTCTTATACCGGTCTTATATGTTCTTTCTCCTTGAGCGTGTTGTTCTCTCACCCTTATACCGGTGTTTTGAGGACATGTCTCTTTGTGAGTTTATTACCCAGTAACCGATAATATCTCGTTGTTTCCTTCCTCAGCTGAGTCCTCTGTGGACATCCCCGTCTGAGTCAGGATTTTTATCCGAAGTATCCTTTATGGATAGTTTCGCTGTATTGGCATATTCCCCAATACATGCATCTTTGTGTCAGCTCGAGTCTTTCCATCGATTTATTTTCGTGGAATCCCTTCGTGTCTCCCAGCAAGTATTCAAGTCGTGACCTGCTCACGCATTTTTACCCTATTTTCCCCAGAGTCTCTGTCCCCTTAGTGAGTGTATTACTCCTATGGATTTTCAGTTTCTCCTGATTTCTTTTTTCTTTGTGGCCATATTTCCCCACAGAGCATTAACTTTTGCACGCATACATCTGCATCATGAGGCCTCTTAGGGACCAAAATTCGTCTCTTTGTTATTATTTAAGCCCATTCTACCTCGTCGAGACGAAGATTTTAACCTTCATATCTCCGGCTAGAATGACCTTAAATAGGGGCATCTGTAAGATCCTAATTTTGACCCTAAGATCCCTCATGGCATCATATCATTGCTCAATGCATTTGCCTCAAGGATCATAGCATGTGTGGCTCCTTAACCCTAGGGTGGGACTTGTGTGAGTTGGCTTGAGACCACCAAGCATGCTTGTATTGTATATTATTGCTTTTCTTATTTGTTTACTAATCAAAAGCATAAAAATATGTCACTAACCTCTTTATTTTTAAAGCTCAAGTGATCATGTGCCCTTGCTCCTAGGAGGCTCCTAAACTCATTGAAGTGGCCAGATGAAGATGAAAGCAAGCATGACAATGGTCCACAAAGATCTCAATCATCATATATGTCTCCCAAGTATCTCAATTTTCCAATTTGATCAAGATAAACCGAGGGGCTTGAGGATTGTTTCCCAAGGAAACCCTAATTCAACTGTGCATTGACTATGCCTTGCTCATGAAGCAACCTCAACCTATGATCAAATTCAATCAAGGGAATTTCTTTCATTCACTATTTTATGAATATATGAGCTTATGTGAGTATCCTCAATCATTCATTCATCAAGATTTGAAGTTTGGACTTAAGAAGTTGACCAGTCAAGTCATCTGACCAATCTGAGATCCACTGAGACCTAACTTTTGATGTGTTTGTCAAATGAAGATGACACCAAGAGAAACAATGTTATTAAGAACCATATTAACAACTTTCATGTTCATCAAAAATTAATTTGAAACTTGGACGGTCATCATTCATTTCAAAACATTATAGGTCATTTTGACTGAAACCCTAATTTTGGGTCAACTTCCCAAGGACTTAACTTCGTCATTCTTTATGATCTTATGGTGAGACCAATTGCATTAGAAAGATTAAGATGTCTACTTCAAATGTTATGTTGGACAAAAGTTCATAATCCTAAATGAAACACATGTTATAATACAAAACATTATAGGTCACTTTGGACCAAAACCATTGAATGTTGAAAAAGTCCAACTTCAAGTGCCCATAACTTTCTCATTAAAAAACCAAATGATGCAAAATTTAAGTCCAAATTCATCATCTAGAAAAGATATACAACTTTGATGTTGGAGGTGTTTTCATTTGAGGCTTGAGTCATTGAAACAGAAGGGCTTGAAGTTGGTCACTTTTGGGAAAAGTTTTCAAAGGAAACTTATACATGTTTTGTACCTCAAACTTCAAGACCAGTTTTCATAAATTTCCAAACTCCAAATGTATTTTTGCCCAACATAGCTTTCGTTCCTTATGTCAAGACCTTTCCAACCATTACTCACATGCCTATGTTTTTTCTATGTGGGACTTTCGAACAGGTGAACATTTATGTCCAAATATGCAATTCACTTTGTAACTTGATACACAAGCCATTACAGTCCCAATTGCACGTCCATTTCAACTTCAAATGATCTCAGCTTGTGATTACACTCAAGTTTGGGCCTCACATGCGCATGTACAGGCCCATGCATGGAGGACCCAAAGCTTCATGCACACGAGTATTTTCCCTCTTTGCTTGCAGCTCAGCTATAAATACAATGCCTTGCTCATTCAAATCTCAACCTTAAGGCAACCTGAAGCTCTGCTGAAATCAAAACCCAACCTCACTTAAAGGAATTCTGATTTTTATTTCTCAAATTCGAGCTTGAATTTCAACAAAATCAGTTGATCTTCAAGACTTATTCCTTAGCCTTGCATTCATATCACATCTCAAGATCAAATTGGAAGCAAAAGTTGGAAGGAATCGTGCTGATCAAAGCTGCTCTTCAAAGGTTTATCATCTAACTGTTTTGATCTATATCTTGCTCCATAATATGAATTGCTTGTGTTCAAACTGTTTTCTGAAGTCCTCGAGCAAGAGGCAGGCCAATGGTGGTCTTGATTTTGTGTTTTGAAGCATTTCAGTTTGCACATCTTGAATTTCAAGCTCAGATTTCTCACTTGATAGAGATCTTGAGGATAATCCAAGGTTATAGGGGTGATGTACATCACCCTAGCTTCATTTTGGTACCACGTTTGTGTATTTTCATTGAGGTTCAAAAACCTGCAACTGGTGGCCGAAATTGGTTGGTCCACCAGAGAAGATGGTGGTTTCCACCACCATCCCCACGTGGATGAGTCTAAGCCATTCAATGATGTTTAAATGATCTAATCATGGCCTTTGGTTCTATTGACTTATTTTAATTCGTTTTATTTCACGCTTGACTCACGACCATGGTGGGAGCGCGCTTCTGGACCGCTTGATGTGTCCACGTCAAATAATGAAGTGGATCCAGCGCTCTTGGATTTTTGGCATTTTCTAATTTCTGTTTTATTTTCTTTTATTCCTTTTTATTTCAAAAATTCATAACTATTTTATTTGGAATCACAAAAATATGAAACCAACACTAAAATTTTTCTTGAAAAATCTAGTTTCATAATCTGATTTTTAATTATTTTTGTGATTCCATTTAATATTTTTTGTGAATTATTTTGTTTTTAATAGTTTTTTATTCATTTTAATTACTTTTTGATATCCAAAAATTCCAAAAATATTTTCTTAACACATATGGATCATGATAACTCTATGAAAAATATTCTCATCAATTTCTTAATTGATTTGAGATTTATTTGAGATTTTGATTCACTTGTGTTATTTTTCTTTGTTTTTAATTGTTTTTAATTGTTTTAAAATAGTTTCTGTTTTCAAAAAATGTTGAGAAAATTTGTCAAACCTTGTTTGACCATGTTAGACCTATGATGATTCAATTGGACTTGTTGAAGTTGATTTGAATTGAATTTGAGGTTTGACCATATTTTTCCATTTTAATTTTCGCATTTATTTTAATTTCAAAAATACCAAAAATATGTTTGACTTTGTTGACTTCTAATCTTCATTTCTCTTCTGTTTTACATTGGCTGATGTTGATTTGATTCACATTTGATCATTATGTTTTGATTATGTCATTTGACTTATCCTTTTGTCCATTTCATTTCATCTTCATCTTCATCTTCTTCTTTTTATTTTGGCCAATGAGTTAATGATTTGTGGTTAGTCTTGATATATGAGAGGCTTAACCTTCTTTCATCCAAATCAAACTCAACTTGATCAAAGATCAAGTGAGTTTCTTTGTGTCCAAGATATGTTGCTTCTTGGTCAAGCAAAAAACTTAAAATCCTTACAAGGCCTTTCTTCTTTTCTTTTGGCATGGCAAGTTGTAGGAGCTTGGCTTACTAGTCATGATCTCTAACTTGTGTTTATTTACCTATAGTTTTATTGACAGGCCTCAGATAAGTGTGACTACTACATTAGTCCACTTACGATTACTTAACATAGCGTTAAATTGTCTTATGACACACTAACATTAACTACTAATTACTAACTTTAATTCAAGCATTTAATTTCTTGCAATTTACTTTCTTGCTCATTTATTCATACTGCTTTTTACTTTGCTCACTTGAGCTCATATTTTATGTTTATGTCATTTTCCTTTTGCTCACTTGAGCTCATTATTGTGAATAAATATATTGTTACTTTGTGATTGTTTGTCTTTGTTTGTGTGAACCCAATGCAAAAAGGAGAAAGGACTTAGAATTAGGACCTTACCTATGCTTAAAGGAGTTCAAGAGAAACTAGGCCTCATGCCTTTAGAATGCTAAACTTGTTGAAGAGCAACTAGGCCTCATGCCTTTAGAATGCTAAATCTTAAAGTTGACTTGAAAGGACCCCTAATCTAAACTCATTCTTTGTCCATTCCTCTTATTGCATTGTGAACTTTTTGATGTTTGTTCTTGTGTGATAGGGATTCCATCTTGAGATAGTAAGAAGGACCATTGTCATAAGTATTCAAGTTAAGAGAGACAAGCCAAATGGAGATCCTAGGAGCTTGAATATAATATTTGTTTGATTGCTTGAGTGGTTTGCTAAGTCCAAAGGAAAAGAGCATCTTGAATCATCTTTATGATTTCAAGAAAAGGAAATCCAAGGGTTTTATCTTTTCTCTTATCTTTGCATGTTTAGGACTAGCCCTTCTCTTCTTCTCCTCACTCTAACCCAAGCCAAACTCATTTTGTGCAAACATTGACATTGTTTTCAAATTAGAAACCTAGGCCTTATGCCTTTGATTTTTCAAACTCTTTTCATTAATACTTATTTTGAATGAACCTTAAGTCAACTTTTACTTCATCTTGTGAATATTTCTAACTTGTAAATACAACTCACTTCAAGTTGTTTTTGTGGTTCCAATGGCCACCTTTGTTAAAAACTTTTCATAAACATCAGTCATAGGTTTGAGTTATCATAGTGGTTGATGTAAACCTCACCTTATCCTTAGTGATTGGACTATAAGTCTTCCATACTTATTATAGGGTGGATCCCTCACTAGTATGTTGAAGCTCTCCTCACATGGTGGATTGTTGGTTTAGGTTGAGTTTTCTCCCTTTGATAACAAAATACCTTAAGGCTTTTAACCAAATCAATTCACCAATAATTTTTGAGATTTTTACCCCGAACTACGAGGTTTTGATCCTACCTTTGTGATGATACGTAGGCAATGGGTTTATTCATTCAAATAACAAAATTGTAAATATAATGTATATTTTTTTCTCATCTCCCCAATCTTGTTTGCACAAATATTTTCACAAATACCAACCTACAATACACTTTGCAAAAAGGGCTCCCTTAGAGTACTAAGGATGTTTTGGGTGCTTAAAACCTTCACATTGCATAACCAACCCCCTTACCCAGATCTCTGACATTTTTAGTAGTTTTTGATTTGATAAAACTTCTTACTTGGTTTTTGTTCGCTTTCTAACCTTTCCTTTGGATAAATAGAAGTGCGGTGGCGACTCGAATTGTATGCTTACTTTTGATTTAGTCAATAAATCATAAGGTAACGAATACCCCGCTACAATGTCTTTCATGAACTTGGCAAATATTGGCATTTTTTCTAATGCCTCATAAAAATGGATGTTTATTTCAAGCTTTTTGAACATTTCCAGGAACCTCTCAATTTTTTTTTCATGTTGATCTTTCTTCTTCTGTCTTGGAGGATAAGGGAGTTTGATGATTGGTTTTAGAACATTTTCTTTCTCCATACTATTTTCTTCTGTTGACTTCCCACTTTGGGTTACGACAGCGTTAACAGTGTTATATTCCCACGAATTTGTTACCGTACCACTAGGTAGGGTACCCGGGGCTTGAGAATTTGAAGCTAATTGTTGTGTTATCTGACCCATTTGGACTTCAAGATTTTTTATGGAGGTAGTGGTGTTTTTCTGATTAGTTATGGTTTCTTCTTGAAACTGCATGCTGTGGGCGGCTAATTTTTCAATGGCGATTTCCCATTCATCCTTTTTAGGTACCTGTTGTTGCTGCGGTTGTTGATACTGAGTCTGATATTGCCTTGTACCTTGTTGCAGAACATTCCCTCTCTGATCTTTCCGGGAGAAATTCAGATGATTCTTCCAACCTGGGTTGTACGTGTTGGAGTAGGGATTATTCTACTTCAAGAATTTGATCTCTTCAATTCGTTGGGGGGGGGGGGGGTAGCAAAGCAATAGACAGTGTGATGAGGTCTATTATAGATTTCACAAGTGCTAGCCTGAGCCGACTGGACCTGAGCTATTTGTTGAGTACCTATATTCATAGCTTTCAACTTCTTGTCTACTTCGACAACAACTGTGTCTTCCAGAAAGATTTTATTTGTCTCTAATTAGAGATCAATTACCCCTTATGGCTGACTAGTACACCTGCCGTATAATTCCAGATGCTCATTGGCAGCTATTGCTTCAATAATACTTTTAATAACAATGGCTGTTGAGAAATTTATTGAGCACTAGTTGCTGTATCAATCAACTATTTTTTTATTTTCAGCCCGTTAACGAACATCTGCATTTGTTCGGTCTGATCCATATTATGAGTTGGACACGCTACTAAGACCCTTTTGAATCTTTTGTAGGCGTCTCCCAATGATTCACCATCCTTCTGTTTGAAATTAAGGATTTCATACCTTTTTCTCAGGAACACTGATGCTGGAAAGTACTCATTTAAGAATGCAATTTCCATCTCTTCCCATGATGTGATATTGCCGGCTGGAAGAGAGTAAAACCATTCTTCCGCATCTTCAACTAAAGTGAATGGAAACATTCTTAATTTTTTTTGCTTCATCAGTATGACCATAAATTTTTAACGTGGTGCTCATGGTCAGAAATCTTTGTAGGTGTTTGTTGGCATCTTCATTAACGTTTCCGGTGAAAGGTTTTCTTTCTAATTGATTGATTGTGCTAGGATGTAGTTGAAAATTAGTCACATTCACCGGTTGGTTCACAATGGTCAGTCGACCACCTGGTACGTTTGAACCTCCATAGTCACCTAGGAGTCTTTCCGAAGGTGGAAGAGGTGGAATTGGAGGAACTTCATCCATTTGTTCTTTGACTTCGGAGTGATCAGAGGTACTTTCTTCTTTGGAATCCACTCTTGCGTTCCTACGTCTATGGTGAAGGGTTCTCTCAATCTCTGCATCAAAAAGAAATTCAGCTGAGGGTTCTCCTCGCATACACAAATTAGTAAATTATAAATGATAGAAAAATAATTTTATTGTAGAGCAACAAAATTTTAATTGAATTTAAAATTAAACTCTATATTTTGGCAGTCCCCGGCAACGGTGCTAAAAACTTGATCGGAAAAATAGCAAGTGTATTATTTTGCCTATTATAGTAATAATGGGGAAATTCCCTGAATGTCGATCTCAAGGACTACACGTCAATATAGAGTTCAAATTATCATTCAATTAAACAAAAAGTATGAATTTGGTTTTTAGATGTAAAAATATTAGAGGCAATGACAAATAAGAATGAAAATAAGGGTTTGCAGGGTAAGAGGAACAATGCCAAGGAAGGTGTATGATTTATCCCTGTAATAACTCTGAGTCACTATTGCATCAACAAATATCAATTACTACCAGTTCTCAAGGGTATTTTCTCCCATGTTCTTAGTGAGAAAACCTTTAATCAATCTACCCTAATTTCTATGTCCATAGGCAATTAAGGTGAAGTTAAGCTTTATTATATCAAGAACACTCTGGTTCATACAAGGTATCCCTAGTCCTAGGTGATATCTACTGCAGAGTAACCCGATGAAAACCTTATCAATGGCGATCTAGCCTAATTGATAACCATAGAACGATCTTGTTTGGTCCGAAAGAGAAAGCATTAAACACATCAAAAGGTTACCATAAGAATAATATTGTAAATGCAAAAGTATACTCAAACTCGTTACAATTCTAAATCAGGGACACCCCCTAGCATTGAGGGGTTTAGCTACTCATATTGTTCAAAACAAATGAAAGATAAAAATTACGCATTACAAGTATTTGGATGACTTCGATCTTCAATCGCTTCCGCTCATGAAAACCTTCAACTCTCCAAACTCCTTGCTCTCTGTAATACTTTATTGCTTGATAATAATGTGTTTTTCCTCGTTCCAAGATGCTCTTTTCTTAGGTAGAAGGTTCTCTTTTATAGTGAAAATTCCAAGCAACAGATGGACATGTCCAAAGATATCTCTACAAGCCCGATACTCAAAAGCCCGATGAAAAGGGAAAATTTTGGTCCTGGGCTGACACGGCCCATGTCAGCTAACACGGGTGGTCGTGTCAGCCTACTGTTCATGTGACACGCCCACGACTTCCTTGACACGGCCCGTGTCAGCTGACACGGGTGGCCGTGTCAGGCTACTATTTTTCCTTTCAAGATCCTTCTGCCTGACACGGCCCGTGTCAGGTGACACAGGTGGCCGTGTCAAGCCTCCTGTACCGGGGTTTTTCCACTCCTTTGCTTGCCAGAATTCTGCACTCTCCCGCTCTGAGTTCCTTGGTTCATCTACCTGGACCTGTCGGACAAAAACACAGATATCCCACGTGTAAAATCACAAAAATATAAGTAAAATATAACAATGAATGGAAATGCTTGATTATTATACTGGAAGTAAAATTGCCTTGAAAAATACTAAAATGCTTGCTCAGTGTCTCAAAATCCCCTGTTTCTTGTCGGATCAGTAACGAAAACTTAATGAAAATGGTGATTGATCACCTGTGTCTAATGCCTTATTATGAGTCATCCAAGGAGTATGTCATCTGATACATGGGGAAGATTATGAAGAAGACTATGAAGTTGCTAGCTTGGATGTGGCTATATTTATTTGATGCCTTATTCTTTATCTTGCTTGATTATTTATATTGCTTGATTTTAAGGTCCAAAAGAAAATTGGGTTTCTATATGGCATTCTTGTCTATTGGATTGCATCCCATTGGTCAGATCTTTTCAACTCTCAACTTTTAATTTTTGCTTAAGATTAGTCTCTTCATCTCCTCTCATCTTCTTAAATTTAAAATCTCTCCATCTTTTCCAAAAACTTATTTATTTGTAATTTCAAAACTTAGACTTTATTGCAAACTAGAAACTTTGGCCTTATGCCATTGCATTTTCAAACTCTTTTCTTAAATCAAACTTGTAAATGAATCTAACCATATTGACTTAAAATTTCAAAAGACAAAAAGAACTAACACCCATTCAAACTCTTTTAGGCCTTTTATGCCTCTTTCAAACTTAAATTTTTGTTAAAAATAATTTACTCGCTTTGAAATTGATACCACGAACTACGAGGTTTTGATCCCTCATTTTATGTTGGTACGTAGGCACAAGTCCGAAGGTCTTGTCAAACACAAAAATATAATTAATGAATTCTTTTCTCATCCCCACACTCTATTTATTGCAAACATCTTTTATACCAAAAACCCATACACACATAAAAAAGGGCTCCCTAGGAGTATCTAAGACACTTTGGGTGCTAACACCTTCCCTCTGTGTAACCAACCCCCTTACCTGTAATCTCTGACATTTTATTAGTTTTGATTTGAAAACTTCTAATCTTTGGGTTTTGTTCGTACTTTTCCCTTTTCCTTTGGAAACAATAAAAGCGCGGTGGCGACTCTTGTTTTATTGACGTTAAGTTTATCCATAGCTTAATGGTCATGAATTTACCGCTACATAAATTAAGTGGAGACTCTGCTGGGGAGTAGTCCTTGTAGCACCTCAAATTTGCACCCATCATTGTGAAGGAGAATTTGCGACCCAAAGCGCAGCGGAAATTAAAATTTCTCCTTTAGAGATCCTTACGAATGGTCATGATCAGTGATAGAATATTTACCTCTTGTGACGGTTGAAACCTTTGGTGAAGATCTCTTCTGACGATCAAAACCCTTTGATGCAGATCTCTTGTGACGATCAAACCCTTTGATGCAGATCCACTAAACGATCACGAACGTTGAACGATGACAACGTCTCTACTCAGTCCACACGAACGGTTTCCTTCAATCTCAGTGCTAGCTGGTACGAATGAAGGCTTTGAGTAAGAGAGAGAGAGAGAGAGAGAGAGAAAACGAAAAGAATGCAACCCCAATTTTTGCTTCTGCACAAGGGTTCTATTTATAGAACCACTTGTGTGGGCTTCAAGCTAAAAGCCCACTTAAGTGTATTTTGGCCCATATCTTATAATATGCCCAAAATCACTTAAGCCCATGGTATCTTACCATATTTCGTATTCTACTCAAGTACACCGTACCTTACGATGTTCCATAACTCACTTAAGGGCACCGTACCTTACGGTATTCCTTAGTTACTCTATCTCTCATTAATCCGTCCTTTGTGTGTGACCCTGTAGGTTTTCGTGACGTTGGCAATTATATTAAATCACGTATTTAACATAATAAACAGTGAGAGGTATCTAGCAACACATCACTGCTACCCAAGACACGAAAATGTCATGTGATCTGACAAAACCTTCTGTGATAATAATTATGTGTATAATTACCCTTTTTCCCTTATGTCTATATTGAACACAAGGCATAGACCGTGTCATCCTTGTTCAGTTCAATATTGGGCCCATAGACATTTATCCTGTTACGCAGGATGGGCAAATTCCATCTAGGACACTCATGTCCCTCAGCATGCTTTGTGGAGTACCCATTAACTGTCTTTATGGTTATCCAGTTACGGACAACGTTGGATCAGCAATAAAGCACTCGACTCTACATCTAGGATCCATAGTGGTTTCAGGTCGAAGAGTGGAATACACTATTATCACCATGAGAATGACTTATGACACTTTGCATAACTTTCTATATAGTATTCTCATAGCGGGTCAATCCGGTATAAATATTACTCTTAATATTCATACCTATGTTTAAGACTTGATAACCCTTTATCCATGATCCATGAGATGTGATCATCAGTCTACAAACATAATAGTCTTAATGCTTTAATGTTATCCCACTTCACACTAAAGCTCGACTACGGATACTTTAGGAATAGTGTCCTTATGTTTAATGTGTTCTCATGATTAAGTCACACTTAATACATTAAACGGACTATCTATTCCAGGGACTTTATTAATCAACCATAATAAAGAGAATGCCTTTTATTATTCGATACAAGTACCAAAATGTATTGGCCTCTAGGGCTTACACCAACAATCTCCCACTAGCACTAGAGCCAATCAGGCATACCCCGTATGCCCATTGATCTAGTATGGCCATCATGCTTCTGCTGCGCAAGAGGCTTTGTCAGTGGGTCAACTATATTGTCAAGTGTAGGTACTTTACATATTTTCACACAACGCCTAAGTATGTGTTTGGATCGTCGGTGAGATCTAGGCTCCTTAGCTTGTGCGATAGCACCATTGTTATCATAATAGAGACCAATGGGATCCACAATGCTAGGGACTATGCCAAGTTCACTAATGAACTCTTTGATCCAAACAACTCCCTATTCTGCATTTGAGGCAGCAATTTACTCGGCCTCGGTTGTAGAATCAACAACTGTATCTTGCTTTGAACTTTTCAAGCTCACAGCGCCACCATTTCAGCAAAATACATAACCATTGGAATCATTCATATTAAAGCGTCTCAGCATCTTGTCTATGTACTCTGACTTAGGCCAAGCATTTTATGATCTATCTCTATAGATTCTGATTCCTAATATATAGGCTGCTTCACCTAGGTCCTTCATAGATAAGCATTTCCCTAACCAAGACTTTACTTGTTGCAGGGAAGGGATATCGTTTCCAATAAGTAATATGTCATCCACATATAATACCAGGAATACGATTATGCTCCCACTAACCTTCTTGCAGACACAAGGCTCACCTTCGTTCTTGATTAATCCATATTGTTTTACTGTTTCATCAAAACAAAGATTCCATGAGTAGGTCACAAGCTCATCTTGATCCATGAGTGATACATCACCTTGAGCCATATATCTCAGGTAGGTGACGTATCCTGCCTGACCTACACTGGTCTTGTTCTACTTGAGCAGGTTGCTCTTACACAACTACTTGTGTTTCCTGCTCTAATTCCTCCATAGGTGTATCGATACTTTGTGATTCTTGAATTTCTTCAAGTTCTACTTTCCTTCCACTGATTCCTTTGGAAATAAAATCCCTTTCTAGGAAAACTCAAGTTCGAGCGACAAACACTTTGCCCTCAGAAGGATTGTAGAAGTAATATCCTCTTGTTTCTTTAGGATACCCCACAAATAAGCATTTGTCAGATTTGGGCTCAAGCTTAGTTGAAACTTGTCATTTCACATAAACTTCGCAACCCCAAATCTTTATGTAAGACATATGTGGTTTCTTACCACTCCATATCTCATATGGTGTCTTATTAACCTTTTGGATGGAACATGGTTAAGTGTGTAAGCTGTTGTCAATAGTGCATGTCCGCAAATGGAGTTTGGAAGATCAACGTGACTCATCATGGATTTAACTCATTAGGTTTCATCCTTTTAGTATTAATGTTATAAGTTGGCATTATGAGATCAAGGACATATAATCCATTGCTCATTTGTGCAGTAGCATAGAATATATCATTCAAATAAATTGAGCAACAATTGTTCTTTATTATAAATGAAAAACCAAACTTGTCCAAACAAGAAATGGAAATAATATTCCTGCTAATTGCAGATACATAATAACAGTTCTCTAACTGAATTATAAAACCACTAGGTAAAGTTAATAAGATCCTACGGCTAAAGTAGCAACCTTTGCTCCATTGCCAACTCGTAGGTCAACTTCACCTTTTGCCAAATCTCTACTCCCTTTCAGCCCCTGCACATTTGTACAAGTGTCAGAACCGCATCCAGTATCTAATACTCATGATGCATAAGTAGATGAATTAATAACAAAAATACCTGAAGTTGAAGTCTCTACTCCATTCTTCTTATCTTCCAGGTACTTTGGGCAGTTTCTCTTCCAGTGTCCGGTCTTACCGCAATGGAAGCAGGTGCCTTCTTTTGCTATGCCTCCACTAGGCTTCAAAGCAGCAGTGGGTCTGGGATTTGCAACTTCCTTGCCTTTCCCTTTATCACCATGCTTAGTGGGCCTTTTGTTCTGTCTCTTTCCATTTCCGATCATCAGAATGGACTTCCCTTTTGACTTCAGATTCTGCTCGGCAGTTCTTAACATGGCGAGCAGTTCAGGAAGAGATTTGTCCATATTATTCATATTGAAATTTAGGACAAATTGACTGAAACTATCTGGCAACGATTGCAAGATCAAATCAGTCGCAAGTTCCTTTTCGAGGGGAAAACCCAATCTCTCAAGGTTTTCCACATACCCAATCATCTTGAGTACATGGGGACCTACAGGGGCTCCCTCTGCTAACTTGCTTTGGAAAAGGGCTTTTGAAACTTCAAACCTCTCATGCCTTGCTTGCTCTTGATAGAGCAACTTCAGGTGTTCGATCATATCGAACGCTGACATGTTCTCATGTTGCTTTTGCAATTCTGAGTTCATGGTAGCTAGCATGAGACAAGCAGTTTCATTGGCATCATCGACATGCTTCTTATAAGCATCTCTTTCTGCCTTAGGTGCAGAACTAGGAGGTTCCTCTTCAGGAACAGGTGTCTCCAAGACATACAGCTTTTTATCATGTTTGAGGACAATCCTCAGGTTTCGGTGCCAATCCAGAAAATTTGTCCCAGACAATTTTTCCTTGTCAAGGATTGATCGCAAGATGTTGTTAGAGGTGTTTGCTGTCATGGTTATCTACATAAGGATTAAGAAAATATAAGTATCATTGACATATTTAATTAGGCCTTTAATCAAATATGCTCCCACTATTTTACTCAAAACAAATGACCCTCATCATTTGATTCGGAAAATCCCGTTGGAAGATTTTCTAGTGGGTCGAGATCCATATTTCACTTCGTTCTAAGTCCGCGTAGGCGGATTACACAAAACTAGGTTATTTAGGTAGGAACTCCTTCCAGTTGTATCTCATACAACTCTCGAAAATTTCAGTTGGGTGAACAACTCCTTATTCCAATCCATCATATGGATTATTCCCAACTCTTGCTTCTAAAACATATATGATATTATTATAATTAAGTTTGACCCATTGTCTTAGCAGTTGGATATTACAATTATCCCATCGCACCTTACTAATATAGAACATGCACCTCGCTTTGGCGAAACCTACATTATCCGATACTAGTCTTGATGAGTGCTAAAACTTGGAAAGCAAACACATATAATATCATCATAATTTGTTTAGTTAAGTTTGACCCATTGTTTTAGCAGTTGGATATTACAATTATCCCATCGCACCATACCAATATAAAACATGCACCTCGCTTTGGCGAAACCTACATTATTCGATACTAGTCTTGATGAGTGCTAAAACTTGGAAAGCATAAACTTAATATTTTAGTTTGAGGGAATTGCAATTGTTATGATCTCACCGGCTTGTTTATCATATAAATCGTCTCTCACATGCATCAACATACATACACATGCATCAACATACATACACAATGAAACAGTTATGGCCCCTAGCGCAATTGTTCTCCCAAGCCAATGAGAGAACCTAAGCTAACCTAATAACGATCTAAGCTTCTCCAAGCAAGATCTTCAAGGTTGTCCTCCTTTAGTATTGAATTCTTCTCTAAGCTTCTCCAAGCAAGATCTTCAAGGTTGTCCTCCTTTGATCTTGAATTCTTCTCTTTCTTCATATCATTATTTTCTTCTCTTTCTTCATAACATTACATTCTAGAAGAAACTCGTTTTACATACGAGGGATTGAGATGAGAAAAGAAGTTACATTAAGAGATCAAAAAGGAGAGGCACGACACGCAGGTCGTATTTAAAAACCCAAAACAAAATAAAGAAAGACTAAGGCCATAACTGATCACAACAAGGCAACAATAATAAACACATTATTATTATTAATTTTAATTCCTTTAATTAATTAAAACCAAATTAAATTTCGGCGACCGATCACACTACGCAGAGTTAGCCGGGGGTTCCGCTGCCCGGTCAGCGGACGGTGGTTCATTTTAATGAACAATTCATTTGAAATGGACATTGTTTTTGCATCAACACAACTCTTGCGTAGGCACAAAATCAGAAACCCCAAAATTTTGACTCTGGGAGTATGACGACCGTCACAGGCGTGTGACGAGCGTCACAGGCCACGAGCGTCACAGGGCACGTTACGACCGTCACAGGTAAAAAACAGGAAAGCCTAAAATTCTGTGAGTGTGACGACCGTCATGGGTGTGTTACGACCGTCACACATCCAGTTTGTTACGCTTGTTACGCTCGTCACACGAGCCTCACGCAGCCAAAGTAACAAACTTTGAAACAGTCAACACGCTCGTCACACGAGCTTCACGCAGCCAAAATAATAGGACTTTGAAACAGTCTACGGACCTCTTCCAAAAAAAGCCCTAAATTCACAACTCCTTGACGGCACAACCCTTGCGCCGTCACCAACCCTAATGCGCCAATTTCATACCGTCAAACACACCTCGATTGTTGATTCAGTATGATTGATCAACAGGTCATTGCTTCACCATACTAATGTCGGATTCCGAAGCAAATGACCATTGATCGCTCAAAGGAAAACAATCATTTAGTGTTCGAGTGAATGAAACAGAAACAGTATATCACATATACCGTACTTTGCATTAGGATTACTTATATCATATATAAGTTGATCGGTCTCAATTGTGTAACCTATGGACGATCGATGTATCGCTGCTTCACCATACTAATGTCGGATTCCGAAGCATAGTCAACATCAATCATCCAACTTATACACTCATGATGCCAAATTTAATTGCCCGTTTAATTAATTGATTCTTTCTGTCTTTTAATCATATTAATACAGAAATTTAAACAGCTATCCGAGTCATGGTTTCGTAAGTGGCTCTGATACCACTGAAGGAGAATTTGCGACCCAAAGCGCAGCGGAAATTAAAATTTCTCCTTTAGAGATCCTTACGAATGGTCATGATCAGTGATAGAATATTTACCTCTTGTGACGGTTGAAACCTTTGGTGAAGATCTCTTCTGACGATCAAAACCCTTTGATGCAGATCTCTTGTGACGATCAAACCCTTTGATGCAGATCCACTAAACGATCACGAACGTTGAACGATGACAACGTCTCTACTCAGTCCACACGAACGGTTTCCTTCAATCTCAGTGCTAGCTGGTACGAATGAAGGCTTTGAGTAAGAGAGAGAGAGAGAGAGAGAGAGAAAACGAAAAGAATGCAACCCCAATTTTTGCTTCTGCACAAGGGTTCTATTTATAGAACCACTTGTGTGGGCTTCAAGCTAAAAGCCCACTTAAGTGTATTTTGGCCCATATCTTATAATATGCCCAAAATCACTTAAGCCCATGGTATCTTACCATATTTCGTATTCTACTCAAGTACACCGTACCTTACGATGTTCCATAACTCACTTAAGGGCACCGTACCTTACGGTATTCCTTAGTTACTCTATCTCTCATTAATCCGTCCTTTGTGTGTGACCCTGTAGGTTTTCGTGACGTTGGCAATTATATTAAATCACGTATTTAACATAATAAACAGTGAGAGGTATCTAGCAACACATCACTGCTACCCAAGACACGAAAATGTCATGTGATCTGACAAAACCTTCTGTGATAATAATTATGTGTATAATTACCCTTTTTCCCTTATGTCTATATTGAACACAAGGCATAGACCGTGTCATCCTTGTTCAGTTCAATATTGGGCCCATAGACATTTATCCTGTTACGCAGGATGGGCAAATTCCATCTAGGACACTCATGTCCCTCAGCATGCTTTGTGGAGTACCCATTAACTGTCTTTATGGTTATCCAGTTACGGACAACGTTGGATCAGCAATAAAGCACTCGACTCTACATCTAGGATCCATAGTGGTTTCAGGTCGAAGAGTGGAATACACTATTATCACCATGAGAATGACTTATGACACTTTGCATAACTTTCTATATAGTATTCTCATAGCGGGTCAATCCGGTATAAATATTACTCTTAATATTCATACCTATGTTTAAGACTTGATAACCCTTTATCCATGATCCATGAGATGTGATCATCAGTCTACAAACATAATAGTCTTAATGCTTTAATGTTATCCCACTTCACACTAAAGCTCGACTACGGATACTTTAGGAATAGTGTCCTTATGTTTAATGTGTTCTCATGATTAAGTCACACTTAATACATTAAACGGACTATCTATTCCAGGGACTTTATTAATCAACCATAATAAAGAGAATGCCTTTTATTATTCGATACAAGTACCAAAATGTATTGGCCTCTAGGGCTTACACCAACACATTGTACATATATTCTCATATTAGGTCATAGCATATCATGGTCCACTGCATAGCATTGCATTGTCCCAGTTGCCTCAAGTGCAAGCCAATCAAGAAATTAGGTCAAACTGGTCAGGAGATCAGTCAGTCAAGCAAGCAAGCACAATTCTCAAGGAGCCAAGGCCCTAGGGTTGGTCCAACATGTTCACATGACTTGGGGATCCATTTGAAGTGTTTTGGTCAAAGATTGGATGTTCAGAAGTCATCAGTCAATGCACAATCAGTCAGAAACCCTAAAAGTCAACTGTTGGTCAACTGTCCATTTAATCAGTGATTGGATGATGGAAATTGGTTTGAGAGGTCTCATTCATGTCCATATAGTCCTCATATATCATGTCAAACACCATCATGGAAGAATTTGAAGCCAGATCAGAAATTTCCAAAAATGGAAACTGGACCTGTAACTGAAACTTACCAAAAATGGAAAGTCTTGATCCTCAAACTTACATCATGATACAAGCTTCAAATGAATTTTTTCCCAACATGAAAGTTGAAGATCTTGTTCTCCCATTTCCAAAAAGTCCAAGAACTCTCAATTCCCATGTGTGGTTGGCAAGTTATGATCGAATCGTTTTCAGAAATTTTTGAACTTCAAAAGGCCATATCTCTCAAACCATTTGGCCAATTTGGGTGGGGTTTTTTCCTACAAGTCACATTTGATCCCCTCTTTCCAAAAATATAACTTTCATGTGCCAAAACTTCACCAATCAAAATGGCATTTTTTGACTTACTTGAATTAATTTCAAGTGAAGTGAAATTTTGACTTTTCAAAATAAACCTTTTCCATCATTTTGGCCAATTGAAACTTGCTTGGAGTGTTATTTGCAGCATGTTCAAAGTCAAATTCGTGCAAGTACACACATCCATGCCCTAGTTGCTTGAAAATTGGAAAAAGTACACTTCTCACCAACTATACTCCACATTTTCATGGCCTTTGATTCAGAACCACAAGCAACATCAAACAGCAGATCTAAACATGATTTTCTGTCATTGTGAACCTTGGTTGCAGCCATAACACAACAGAACTTCACTCATTCTAAAAAGCTTCATTTTTGCATTTTCCAAAAGTCTGTCAAAAAACTTCCAAAGAACAAAACCTTGCCTTGCTTAATACCACATCCATACAACATTGTGGACCTGTTGCAACCATATTTTTCCAACTGGAAGCTCCTTTTCCACTGCTGTTTTAAAGAGGCATCAACCATGGCAGGTCTGAATAGAGGCTATTCCAAGCACTCTTGAACCAAAATTCTTCAACTATTCTTCATTTATAAGCTTAAGGTGCAACTGTTTTGAGTCAAAGCCACCAAACAACAGCAGAATCACAACTGTTCATCAAGTTTGGTAAGTTTTCGACCATGGCCATTTGCAAAATTATGAGATGCTTATTATAGATCTTTTTGTGCTGAGAATGATGAAGTTTAAATCAATGAAAATGGTTGCATATTAAGGAAGTTATGTTGTCTTAAAGTTTCACATGTGAATGTTTCTTTGCTTGGTTCTCTCTTGTTAGCATAAATTAATGAAAATGGATGATGTAATGTTGCTATACACTGCAAGAGGAACACGTTGATATGCTTTTTTTTGAGTTTGGTTGACAAAAGTTCTTGCTGGAATTTTGAGATGAAGAATGCTACAGGGAACCCAAAAACGCGATGCCCAGTTTCTTCCTTTTCATTTCCGTGTTACTGTAGACGCATGGTCTTTGCATGCTGGGGAAGAAGGCGAGCGTGATTGGCTGAGGGAGTGGCCACGCAGCGTGTGAGTGGGCCATGTTGGCGCGTTGACCGGGGCGTTGACCCCCCCTTTAATGAAACGCTGAGTTTCATACTCAGCATGGGGGGCACGCTGGTCATTTGCTCCAATATTTCTTTATTTATGCCATTAACCATCTTTATTTTATAATTTTTATTTCATTTACCATGCCAATCTTACAAAATTCATAACTTGTTCATTTTAAATCCAAATTTCATGGGATTTTTTGCATCATGTTCATCACAATCTCTAGTTTTTTATCATATTTTTTCCAGATTTTTTGATGAGTAGATTTTAATTGGTATTAGGGTTTGTGACATGTATGCAAATTTTGTACACTTTGCCAAAACCTTTGTGAAATGGTGATACTTTATCCAATGGCTCCCAAATTTTTTGTGCTTAAACTAGACACACTCATGGTGATTTTGGTGTAGAGTTTGTGAATTTATCATTGCTGGTTTGTGAGATATGATTTTTTGAATTAGGGTGTGACAATTTGTGTCACACCATTGATGTCCAACTTCATGATTTTTGATACCATGCTTCTTGACCTCCAATTGATCTGATTTTTTGCATGAACCTACTCTTGTATGTCTAGTTTACATGTGAATTTTCTTGGAATTATTTGTGGTATTTCCTAATTGTTTGAGATTTTCTCCCCTGCTTAGTCAAATGTTGACTTTTGTGACACATGTTCCCATTTCATTTGTGAAATTCTCATACTTTATTAGATGGACATGAAATTTTACATGAGATAACTAGACATCCTCATCTTTGCCATGGTTTTAGTCCCATTCATTTATCATACACCATCTCTGATTTATGATTTTTCTAAGTTGATGCATGTTTGGTTGACTTCTTTGAGCATGTTCAAAATTGCTTTGACTTTCTGATTTTCATTGACTGCCTTCCACTTGTCCAAATGAGATGAAATTTGACATGCTTACCATGCTGTGGGTTGTGATTGATCATGATTTATTTGGTGATTTTTGGAAATGTTTAAGATTGCTTTTGAGTTAAGTCTTGCTGTTGACTTCTATGAGCTTCTGAATGCCATGCTTTGACTTCTTTTGTTCATGAAATGATGATGATGATTGATATGAATGTGAAACCAATTGGGTTTGTTTCTTGATTGTTTGAACATGATTTTGGACACTTGTCATTTGCTGTTTTGACTTTCTCATTCTCTTTTGACCCTAGGCTTGTCCTAGTGGTCCTGTTACTCACTTCTGAGCTTATGTTTTCAGGTTGACCAACAAATGACCAATGAGACCATTTCTTTTTGATTGAGCTGGCTTAAATATCATGGTCTAACTTGTTTGTTTTGTAGGTTGCTTGGCTCACATGCCTTGAGCCTTGTGCCTTGCACATTCACCTGCTTGTGTTGACTGGTTGATATCTGTTTCATTTTGATTTAACTTTGACTTGTGTACTAATTGTGCTTGACTGATTTCAGGTACTTTAGTTACTTTTAGTTCCTTGTGAACTTTGCTTTGCTTTGCTTGATAAGCAACTTGCTTGAGGTATAATTCCTTTACTTCATGTAGTCTGGAAGACCTGGCCTGTTACTTGGCCAGGCAACTGTCTGAAGTCCTCCTTAAGAGGCAATGTTTGTGATTGTTTACTTTGTCCCTGTACATATTCAAAGACCTCCTAAGTGAAGAGGCAATTGGCAGACACAAGGGATATGCAATCTATCCCCTGCTATTCAGTGTGTCTTCTGTTTTGCTCACACCACTGTGTTGATGCATTGCAGATACAAACCCAAGATCTTGTACAATTGTACAGTTGAGTCAGTTTCAAATGTGTAGAAGGGTTCCCACTTTCTGAACCCACACATTCTTGTCTTAAGCTCTCCCAGACCAGGGATAAGAGCCGTGAAGTCTCATCTTCACTCACCTTTCATCTGCTTCACCTTAGCCCCTCAATGGCAAGGTTAAGAGCACATTCACCCAGTTCCAGAGGTTTGTTTGTTGAGGTTGATATGACCCCTCGACTAAAACCTAACCCTTGTTTGAGCCACTTGCTTGTGTATAGTGTGTGCTATCTGTGCTTGTATGTTTGTTTGACTTGCTTCCTGTGCAAGTCAGGGTTAGTTTAGACTTGCTTCCTGTGCAAGTTAGGTTTTGCTTGGCTTGCTTCCTGTGCAAGTTAAGTGTGTGTGTGGCTTGCTTCCTGTGCAAGTCATGATTAGGATAGGCTGGCTCCCTGTGCCAGTTAGCTAGAAACCTTAACTTAGGGATGATCTTGCATGATAACATCTAGGCGCGAGTCGAAGTCTCCCTAGTGTTGTGTCTCCCTCTGTTATCTGGTTAGGCTAGTCCGGTATCCCTCCGTAGGGGAACTACGTCGCCCTGATCCTCATACCAGATGAGGTACGTAGGCAGGAGATGAGCTGATCTCTCCGGGCGCCTGTGTCTTTGTTTTATCTTGTTGTGTGCTTGGAAGCTGATGTAAGTCCATCGAGTGGCATTTGGGTTCCAGTGTGCGTGCGTTTTGGTTCGGATGCTGATGTAAGTCCAGTGATTGGCATTCAGGCTCCACGTTTGCCTTTGCCTTTGTTTGTTTGTGTGCGTGTCAGCCGAGCTACGAATGCTCTGATTCTTCTCTCGTCCGAGAAGATACGTATGCATAGGATGCGACATCCTAGCGAGCATGTGTCGTTTCCCCAGTCCGAACTACTTCGACTCTGATGTCTATGCCTGATAGACTAAGTAGGCCCAGGATGCGACATCCTGCCGAGTCAGTTTCAGTCAGTTTCTTGTGTCTCTTTCAGCCAGTGTGTGTGTGTGAGCAGTGTTTTAGCAACCATTTATCCTTCCTTTTGTGCGTGGATCCCGTAGAGTACTACGGATGCGTAGGGGTGCTAATACCTTCCCTTCGCATAACCGACTCCCGAACCCATTCTCTTTGGTTGCGAGACCATGTCTTTTCCAGGTTTACTTCGAGCGTTTCCTTTCCCTCTTTTGGGATAAATAACGCACGGTGGCGGCTCTGTTGTTTTGTTTTCCCGCCGGTTTTTCGCGTGATGCGACAGCTGGCGACTCTGCTGGGGAATATAGAGAAGTCGACCTGTGCTGGTCCATATTCCCTAAGCGAGTCTCTCCTAGCGCTCTCTAGGTTAGGGTTTTGGTTGCTGTTTGTTGTTGTATTTATTGCATTCATTTGTATATATTTGCATTTACTGTTTGCATTTATTTGTTTGCATTAATGTTTGCATTCATATTCATCTGTTCACCTGGCTGGTTGTCTGTTTCTCTCTGTTGGGGTGGGAGTTACATGAGGTAAAAGGCCCAATACCCAGGCTATGAGTGAAATCTAGGATACTTAGGAATAGAGTGATTCATGGGAAGCGGGTGGTATTGCGCCACTTAGCGGAACATTGATATCACGAGCAGTTCAGACCCTGGTGGGACATTATCGTTACATACTTCGGGTGTGTATATGATGATGTTCTGCGAAAGGTTATCTATGCTGCGTTTCTCTCGACTTTACCCTGACCTAGATGACACCCGTGAGTGGGGAGGGGATTTGATCGTTACAGGTACAATTGCTGATTGGTTGGTGACTTGTTAGTGACTCTTGGTACTGACGGTGACTATGGATTATGGGCATTTATTTCTGGGACGCCGGAGTTCTGTCCGTGGTTTATCAGCGGGTTCCGTTTATTTCGGATCCCCGGGTTGAATTTGAGAGTACCTGTTCAGAGGAGCTGGCTGTCATCCGTTCAGTGGATGTTCCTGTGATGATAGTGATGTAATCTCCAGTTTCGTTTATTTCGGAACTCCCCAAGTCGGATTTATGGTGACTTGGTTCCTCATATTGGTTTCAGATGCCAGTTGATCAGATTGACTTTGGGTTTCAGATGTTTGTGATCAGAGTTCAAGACGAAGCTTTGACCCTGTGCCTTGAGACGCACAGCCTGACCAGTCATGTTCACATCATTTGCATCATAGCATATTTATTTTCAAAAAAATAATAATGCATGAAAAAAGTTAACTTGCATGCGCATATCCTTTATCAGGATCATTCATGATAAAATATAGTACCCATATCATGCATATCATGTACATCCTTGCATTGCAGACATGTTTGGAGAGACTTCTCACTTCGGTTCTTGACTGAGACAGGATTGCTGACCGCCGACCGCATCGTTACTCAACCAGATTGAATCAACAGAGAAGTATGGACCAGGTTCAGACAGAGTTGGCTGAGATGAGGGCAAACATGGCCCAGTTCATGACAATGATGCAAGGAGTTGTTCAGGGGCAAGAGGAGCTGCGTGCCTTAGCCCAGAGACTGGAAGCCGTGATTCCACCAGTCCACCGTGCTTCACCAGTGGGTGTACCCGTTCATGAGAATGCTGCTGTCACTATTCTCGTCAATGATTATGCCTTGGGCGATGAATTGAGGGGGATCAGAATCAGTGAACAACCACTTACTGCAGAGACTGTTGATGTCAGAGCAACCTGTGCTCCGTTTCGCCATCCTGGCTCTTCAAATTCTTCCGGTTCTAAGAAGCCATCCTCTGGGGCACCCAAAAGGGGAGAGATTGAAACAAATGCTGTGCACCGTCGGAGGAGCGCAAACAGAGGACAGTATCGTCAGGCTGCTGCTGTGACTATTCCAGCTACTCAACCCCAACAGCAGAGAAGGCCAACTCAACAATATCAGCATCAACAACATCGTCCTCAGCAGCGGGCTTACAAACCTCAGAATGATAATCAAACTGGTGCAAGTAATAAGAGGAAGAAGATCATTTTTGATCCAATCCCCATGTCCTACGCCGAACTGTATCCCTCTCTGTTAGAGCGGAACTTGATTACTCCCAGAGACCCGCCGCCCATACCCGTCAACCCTCGGTGGTGGTATAGGCCTGAACAGCATTGTGTGTATCATTCGGGTGCTCCTGGTCATGATGTGGATAGTTGTTTCCAGCTAAAGATGAAGGTTCAAGACCTTGTGAGGTCAGGTATTCTGATCTTGGAGGACTTAGGTCCCCATGTTAATCAAGTTTGAAGATGACAAGTCCCGGGCTGGCGCCGACTTTTCTTCTAAGGTTTGTTCAAAAGCAGAAGCTGTTGATGCAAGAGATACTGACATTTGTCATCCCTGGTGGGATCTATCGCAATTGGGTCACTGTGGGCTTCCCTACAGTTGTTCATAAGTCGGAGTAATAATCACTTTGTTTAGAAACCCTTCTCCCATGAGGAGATGTGATGACATTGTTGGCAACGTTTTGTGCAATGATATTTTCATTCAAATAATTCATGTTAAAACATTTGTTTTCCAATTGTTTTCCCTTTTCGCTTTTTGCATGAAATTGGTGATCACAAAAAACCCTAAAAAACAAGAATAAAAGCAATCTTTTCATCTGCATAACGATTGTCTTGTTTGATTTCCAAAAAGCTTTTATACTCAAAATCTTTATGCAGGTTGTTTCTTAGACCCATTGAACATAGTGATCAGACGTCATCTCCCAATTTTGAATTCCCTGTATTCGAAGCGGAAGAAGATGATGTTGAAGGGATTCCTGACGGTATTTCCCGACTTCTTGAGCAAGAAAAGAAGATCACTCAGCTGCATCTCGAGAATCAGCAGAACAGCCAACTGGGGCATCGAAAAAAAAAAGAGAGAAAAAGAAAAAAGAAAAAGAAAGAGGAGGGTGCAAAATCAAAAAAAAAAAAAAAAAATCAAAAGAAATCCAGATCAAAAGAAAGAAAAAGAAAGAAAGAAACAAAAAAAATAGCACCCTCAAAGTCCCAAGTTGGCTGATGCTGAATTCGATCGAAAGGAAGAGATCAACTGCCATGTGTCATGGACAGTCATATCAGCAGAGAGTAAAAAAGCATTCAACAAGAAGGTCAAGCCTCGTGTGTTCCGAGAAGGTGACCTTGTGTTCAAGAAGGTCTTGTCTTTCGCGCCCGATTCCAGGGGCAAGTGAACCCCCAAGCTATGAATGTCCATATGTTGTCAAGAGAGCCTTTTCAGGCAATGTTTTGACACTTACAACAATGAATGGAGAAGTTCACTCGTCCTGTGAATCCCGATGCAGTCAAGAAATACTTCGCCTAAGACAAAAAAGCAAAAGCTCGCTAAGTCGAACACCCCAAAAGGCGACTTAGGCAAAAAGGAGCGTCTCGGTGGATTGAAAACCCGAAAGGGCGATCCAGGCAAAAGTTAGAGACATTGGAAAAAGAATTTGCATCCCGCTAGATTGAGCACCTCACACTGGGGCAATCTAGGCAAAAACTAGGGATTTGGCAAGTAACTGCATCTTGACAAGACTGTGCTCTATATCTGTCATCCGTCAGGAATTCTCGATTTGTCGTCGACTGAAGCTTTGAATACATCGAAAATTCAAAATGGTAGAGGAAAGGTCATTATGTTCAATGTATCCCTCTCCAATATACATCACCGATTTCAAACTTGCACAGATCTATGGAGTCTCGCCCTTTGCAGACTACCATTCCATCACATCAATTTGAGCTTTTATCCAATTATTTGCACTCTTATTTGTTTCAACTCAACAAACGTTTTGCATGTTTTAATTGATAAAGTATCATTGTTTTTCAAAATAAACAAATTTTCAAAAAAAAAAAAAAAAAAAAAAAATTGTTCTTAAACAAAGTGAACATTCACAAAGATGGAAGAATACTTAGGAGACCCACGGTGCTCTCCCGGGGGTGGTATGATTACCAACAGGTAAGACAATTGTTCGTATCTCGAGCATGACTGTATCTTTGTCCTGCAGAACCTCGTATGGTCTCTCCTCAGTGAAGTTGCCCGATGCAGTGTTGTTTGAAGTTGTTCATCTTCATGTTCCCGGCAGTACAGATTCTTCCTCCAAATCCCTGTTAGCTCTATTGTGGGGCATCCCCAGTAGAGTGCTGTTTGAGCCCTATCGTGGGGCATCCCCAGCAAGTTTGCTATTTCGGACATTATTGTGGGGCAGCTCCCCTAGCAGAGTGTTTACCAAAGACTTCAACTTTCGCCTCTCCAGCAGAGCAGTCTTCATCTCTCCCCAGCATGGGTGCTTTTCTTGGAAGATTCAGTATTTTGCAAATTGACATCCCAGTACTCCATCATGTCCCTCAGATAGATTCCCCAACGGAGTTATTGGCATGAAAAGCTTTCTCAATGCCTATCTATCTTCATCAGAGATCTGATTGCTTCTTGGTATCTCTAGCACAAGTTGTTGTGGCGCATCCGCTTGTATGTTGAACTCTTCTCTCCGGTTGTGACCGACGATCCCTCCGGAAGCCTCGGGTGGCCTTTCTCCCCTGCAGGATGTTGATTGTTTCCTATTGTCCCAGCCTCCAGTGGATTTTCTTAGCTCTCTGGTGACTTTGGTTTTCTCTCCGGATGGTTGATTCCCGGACCTGCGTGTTAAGCATGTCTGTTTATCAACATTCATCATGCATTTTAGGTATAAAGCATACATGCATAATCATAGCATTCAGGTACTCATGTTGCAGCTGTTGCCGTGTATCTGTTGATGATTGCCTCCTGCTATTTGGTAATACAAATCTCCCCAGTAGATTTTCCTAGCAGAGTCGGGTGTGTCTGATCTCTCCATGTAGAGCCAACCCCTTAAGCAGAAAGTGTCTATCCTTTCCTGCCATTTCCCCACTGAGATACATCCTCGTGGATGACGGTTGTTTCCGTTCCCTCCCAACACACGGGATGGGTTTTCCCTATTGAGTTCTTTCCTCATTAGGATGAGTCTTGTTTCAGTCTGCCATTTTGGATCGATCCTAAATTGGCTTCCTGTTGGCTGTCTCTCGTGCTTCCCTGGGGCATAAATGAATAGTCGCTCACTAACCGGCACTCATTCATCTTATCCTCAGCGGAGTTTGTTGGCCACTACCTACGAACCGGTAGCTGTAAGTCCTTTCTTTATGGTCTTCTACCCACTACCCGGTAGTTGTAAATCCTTTTTCTCACTCTGTCTCTCGGTAGATCGGTTGATGGCATCTACCTACGAACTGGTAGTTGTAAGTCCTATCTTTGTGGTTTTCTACCTACTAGTTGGTAGTTGTAAAATCCCACTTTCATCCCCTTGTTGGAGTTAACCCTTTGTGCTCATCCTATCGATGACTGGCTACTTTTCCGTGGTTTTCTGCCTACAAACCGGTAGATGTAATCCCCTCCTTGCAGTTATCAGTATCCGGTTTGCGGTGTTGATATTCTTTTCCCCTCTGGATACTTGCCTTGATCAAGCAGTATAGTCCCCATTGGGTCTTCCCCTTCCTTTTTGGATATTTGCTCCGAGTTAGCAACTTTATCCTCTTTTGATTGGTCATCTTTGCATACCTAGTCCTGGTACCGATGCCTTTGATGTCGGTCGATTATTCATTTAACAACCTACAACCCGGTTATGGATAATCTTCCATGCGAGTGTATTATCTACGTTTTGACGGCTATAGATAATATGTACTTATGTTTTTCTGGTATTCAGACCGAAGAAGTTTCCGACGATCAGGTCGATGTACTTATGTCTTTCCGGTATTCAGACCGAAGAAGTTTCCGACGATCAGGTCGATGTACTTATGTTTTTTCCGGTATTCAGACCGAAGGAGTTTCCGACGATCAGGTCGATGTACTTATGTCTTTCCGGTATTCAGACCGAAGGAGTTTCCGACGATCAGGTCGATGTACTTATGTTTTTCCGGTATTCAGACCGAAGAAGTTTCCGACGATCAGGTTGATGTACTTATGTCTTTCCGGTATTCAGACCGAAGGAGTTTCCGACGATCAGGTCGATGTACTCATGGCACTCAGGCCAATTTTCCGGTATTCAGACCGAAGTGGCGTTCAGGCCAATTTCCGATTCTCAGATCGAAGAAGTATTCCTCCTCTCCGTTGGTGTCGATAAACGTCGAGTTTTTCCCAATCATCCGTTGATGATTTGGTTGTGTTCATTCTCCCCAGTAGAGTTTCCTCCTCTCCGTTGGTGTCGATAAACGTCGAGTTTTTCCTATTCGTCCTATGACGTCTAGTTGTACCTGTCCCCATGTGGATTTACCTCTCCGTTGGTCTTGGTAAACGTTGAGTTTTTCCCATTTCGTCCGTTGACGTATGGTTGTATCCCTTCCAGTCATTCAATAACGTCTGGTTACCTCTCCGTTGGTCCCAATAAACGTTGAGTTTTTCCTAGTTGTCCGTTGGCATCTAGTTGTGATTGTTGTTCCCGTTCACCATCGTTGTGATGTCTGGATGTGGCCGTACCCTTTGAAAACAAAACCAAAAAAAGACCCAGCAATAAATATCAAATCCCAGTGGACGTTTCCATTGGTGGATCCCTGTATTGTGCAAATTCTACGGTTCTTGGTATTCAATCCCTGTTTACCCTGAAAGTCTGACAGCCGTTGCTCTCATCCATTCGGGTTCCCAGCTGATTGAATAGGGGCAGCTGTAGCACCTCAAATTTGCACCCATCATTGTACATATATTCTCATATTAGGTCATAGCATATCATGGTCCACTGCATAGCATTGCATTGTCCCAGTTGCCTCAAGTGCAAGCCAATCAAGAAATTAGGTCAAACTGGTCAAGAGATCAGTCAGTCAAGCAAGCAAGCACAATTCTCAAGGAGCCAAGGCCCTAGGGTTGGTCCAACATGTTCACATGACTTGGGGATCCATTTGAAGTGTTTTGGTCAAAGATTGGATGTTCAGAAGTCATCAGTCAATGCACAATCAGTCAGAAACCCTAAAAGTCAACTGTTGGTCAACTGTCCATTTAATCAGTGATTGGATGATGGAAATTGGTTTGAGAGGTCTCATTCATGTCCATATAGTCCTCATATATCATGTCAAACACCATCATGGAAGAATTTGAAGCCAGATCAGAAATTTCCAAAAATGGAAACTGGACCTGTAACTGAAACTTACCAAAAATGGAAAGTCTTGATCCTCAAACTTACATCATGATACAAGCTTCAAATGAATTTTTGCCCAACATGAAAGTTGAAGATCTTGTTCTCCCATTTCCAAAAAGTCCAAGAACTCTCAATTCCCATGTGTGGTTGGCAAGTTATGATCGAATCGTTTTCAGAAATTTTTGAACTTCAAAAGGCCATATCTCTCAAACCATTTGGCCAATTTGGGTGGGGTTTTTTCCTACAAGTCACATTTGATCCCCTCTTTCCAAAAATATAACTTTCATGTGCCAAAACTTCACCAATCAAAATGGCATTTTTTGACTTACTTGAATTAATTTCAAGTGAAGTGAAATTTTGACTTTTCAAAATAAACCTTTTCCATCATTTTGGCCAATTGAAACTTGCTTGGAGTGTTATTTGCAGCATGTTCAAAGTCAAATTCGTGCAAGTACACACAGCCATGCCCTAGTTGCTTGAAAATTGGAAAAAGTACACTTCTCACCAACTATACTCCACATTTTCATGGCCTTTGATTCAGAACCACAAGCAACATCAAACAGCAGATCTAAACATGATTTTCTGTCATTGTGAACCTTGGTTGCAGCCATAACACAACAGAACTTCACTCATTCTAAAAAGCTTCATTTTTGCATTTTCCAAAAGTCTGTCAAAAAACTTCCAAAGAACAAAACCTTGCCTTGCTTAATACCACATCCATACAACATTGTGGACCTGTTGCAACCATATTTTTCCAACTGGAAGCTCCTTTTCCACTGTTGTTTTAAAGAGGCATCAGCCATGGCAGGTCTGAATAGAGGCTATTCCAAGCACTCTTGAACCAAAATTCTTCAACTATTCTTCATTTATAAGCTTAAGGTGCAACTGTTTTGAGTCAAAGCCACCAAACAACAGCAAAATCACAACTGTTCATCAAGTTTGGTAAGTTTTCGACCATGGCCATTTGCAAAATTATGAGATGCTTATTATAGATCTTTTTGTGCTGAGAATGATGAAGTTTAAATCAATGAAAATGGTTGCATATTAAGGAAGTTATGTTGTCTTAAAGTTTCACATGTGAATGTTTCTTTGCTTGGTTCTCTCTTGTTAGCATAAATTAATGAAAATGGATGATGTAATGTTGCTATACACTGCAAGAGGAACACGTTGATATGCTTTTTTTTGAGTTTGGTTGACAAAAGTTCTTGCTGGAATTTTGAGATGATGAATGCTGTAGGGAACCCAAAAACGCGATGCCCAGTTTCTTCCTTTTCATTTCCGTGTTACTGTAGACGCATGGTCTTTGCATGCTGGGGAAGAAGGCGAGCGTGATTGGCTGAGGGAGTGGCCACGCAGCGTGTGAGTGGGCCATGTTGGCGCGTTGACCGGGGCGTTGACCCCCCCTTTAATGAAACGCTGAGTTTCATACTCAGCATGGGGGGCACGCTGGTCATTTGCTCCAATATTTCTTTATTTATGCCATTAACCATCTTTATTTTATAATTTTTATTTCATTTACCATGCCAATCTTACAAAATTCATAACTTGTTCATTTTAAATCCAAATTTCATGGGATTTTTTGCATCATGTTCATCACAATCTCTAGTTTTTTATCATATTTTTTCCAGATTTTTTTGATGAGTAGATTTTAATTGGTATTAGGGTTTGTGACATGTATGCAAATTTTGTACACTTTGCCAAAACCTTTGTGAAATGGTGATACTTTATCCAATGGCTCCCAAATTTTTTGTGCTTAAACTAGACACACTCATGGTGATTTTGGTGTAGAGTTTGTGAATTTATCATTGCTGGTTTGTGAGATATGATTTTTTGAATTAGGGTGTGACAATTTGTGTCACACCATTGATGTCCAACTTCATGATTTTTGATACCATGCTTCTTGACCTCCAATTGATCTGATTTTTTGCATGAACCTACTCTTGTATGTCTAGTTTACATGTGAATTTTCTTGGAATTATTTGTGGTATTTCCTAATTGTTTGAGATTTTCTCCCCTGCTTAGTCAAATGTTGACTTTTTGTGACACATGTTCCCATTTCATTTGTGAAATTCTCATACTTTATTAGATGGACATGAAATTTTACATGAGATAACTAGACATCCTCATCTTTGCCATGGTTTTAGTCCCATTCATTTATCATACACCATCTCTGATTTATGATTTTTCTAAGTTGATGCATGTTTGGTTGACTTCTTTGAGCATGTTCAAAATTGCTTTGACTTTCTGATTTTCATTGACTGCCTTCCACTTGTCCAAATGAGATGAAATTTGACATGCTTACCATGCTGTGGGTTGTGATTGATCATGATTTATTTGGTGATTTTTGGAAATGTTTAAGATTGCTTTTGAGTTAAGTCTTGCTGTTGACTTCTATGAGCTTCTGAATGCCATGCTTTGACTTCTTTTGTTCATGAAATGATGATGATGATTGATATGAATGTGAAACCAATTGGGTTTGTTTCTTGATTGTTTGAACATGATTTTGGACACTTGTCATTTGCTGTTTTGACTTTCTCATTCTCTTTTGACCCTAGGCTTGTCCTAGTGGTCCTGTTACTCACTTCTGAGCTTATGTTTTCAGGTTGACCAACAAATGACCAATGAGACCATTTCTTTTTGATTGAGCTGGCTTAAATATCATGGTCTAACTTGTTTGTTTTGTAGGTTGCTTGGCTCACATGCCTTGAGCCTTGTGCCTTGCACATTCACCTGCTTGTGTTGACTGGTTGATATCTGTTTCATTTTGATTTAACTTTGACTTGTGTACTAATTGTGCTTGACTGATTTCAGGTACTTTAGTTACTTTTAGTTCCTTGTGAACTTTGCTTTGCTTTGCTTGATAAGCAACTTGCTTGAGGTATAATTCCTTTACTTCATGTAGTCTGGAAGACCTGGCCTGTTACTTGGCCAGGCAACTGTCTGAAGTCCTCCTTAAGAGGCAATGTTTGTGATTGTTTACTTTGTCCCTGTACATATTCAAAGACCTCCTAAGTGAAGAGGCAATTGGCAGACACAAGGGATATGCAATCTATCCCCTGCTATTCAGTGTGTCTTCTGTTTTGCTCACACCACTGTGTTGATGCATTGCAGATACAAACCCAAGATCTTGTACAATTGTACAGTTGAGTCAGTTTCAAATGTGTAGAAGGGTTCCCACTTTCTGAACCCACACATTCTTGTCTTAAGCTCTCCCAGACCAGGGATAAGAGCTGTGAAGTCTCATCTTCACTCACCTTTCATCTGCTTCACCTTAGCCCCTCAATGGCAAGGTTAAGAGCACATTCACCCAGTTCCAGAGGTTTGTTTGTTGAGGTTGATATGACCCCTCGACTAAAACCTAACCCTTGTTTGAGCCACTTGCTTGTGTATAGTGTGTGCTATCTGTGCTTGTATGTTTGTTTGACTTGCTTCCTGTGCAAGTCAGGGTTAGTTTAGACTTGCTTCCTGTGCAAGTTAGGTTTTGCTTGGCTTGCTTCCTGTGCAAGTTAAGTGTGTGTGTGGCTTGCTTCCTGTGCAAGTCATGATTAGGATAGGCTGGCTCCCTGTGCCAGTTAGCTAGAAACCTTAACTTAGGGATGATCTTGCATGATAACATCTAGGCTCGAGTCGAAGTCTCCCTAGTGTTGTGTCTCCCTCTGTTATCTGGTTAGGCTAGTCCGGTATCCCTCCGTAGGGGAACTACGTCGCCCTGATCCTCATACCAGATGAGGTACGTAGGCAGGAGATGAGCTGATCTCTCCGGGCGCCTGTGTCTTTGTTTTATCTTGTTGTGTGCTTGGAAGCTGATGTAAGTCCATCGAGTGACATTTGGGTTCCAGTGTGCGTGCGTTTTGGTTCGGATGCTGATGTAAGTCCAGTGATTGGCATTCAGGCTCCACGTTTGCCTTTGCCTTTGTTTGTTTGTGTGCGTGTCAGCCGAGCTACGAATGCTCTGATTCTTCTCTCGTCCGAGAAGATACGTATGCATAGGATGCGACATCCTAGCGAGCATGTGTCGTTTCCCCAGTCCGAACTACTTCGACTCTGATGTCTATGCCTGATAGACTAAGTAGGCCCAGGATGCGACATCCTGCCGAGTCAGTTTCAGTCAGTTTCTTGTGTCTCTTTCAGCCAGTGTGTGTGTGTGAGCAGTGTTTTAGCAACCATTTATCCTTCCTTTTGTGCGTGGATCCCGTAGAGTACTACGGATGCGTAGGGGTGCTAATACCTTCCCTTCGCATAACCGACTCCCGAACCCATTCTCTTTGGTCGCGAGACCATGTCTTTTCCAGGTTTACTTCGAGCGTTTCCTTTCCCTCTTTTGGGATAAATAACGCACGGTGGCGGCTCTGTTGTTTTGTTTTCCCGCCGGTTTTTCGCGTGATGCGACAGTCCTCAGTGGATTTAGCCTACTTTTTTATGTGTATATAATTGTATATTTGATGTTTGTATATTTGTTTGTATGATATAATCTGATTGTTGTGCTTGGTGATCTCTGAGTGGTGAGATAAGTTCTAACCCGAACTTGAGTGCAATTAATATAGGAGGATGGTATAGTCATGTTCGACTTATGTGGAGTAGTTCTTAACAAGATGGCTTGAGACCCATCTACTTAGTGGAGACCCTTTTGGAGCTATTAATGTCACACAAGTCATTTGTGGTTAGGAATTACTTTCTCTGATTTGGGGTCCGAGAAGCTAAGAACCGTAGAACATTTAACCCAACTTGGCCTATTTAGGACGTAGTGCGGAGCCAGTTCAAGTGTAGACTTGATAATAGTTGTTACGCGATACTACACTCAGACAAGTTTCTCTTGAGAATATTATGGGTTGATGAGTCAGTCATCCTAACCTATAATATCTGATAGATGGAATTAAGACTCTGGGAACTTTTTAGAACATGATTTACATATTTTATCCTTAGTACACTCCTTTGGGATGGTTCTTAACCCGACTTCATGCTCGTGACTCACAACAAACCCTTGATTCTTGGTTGATCAAATCAAGTCTTGTCAGTATCAATGGAACTTGGGTGTTGATAAGGTGAAAACCATAATTCACCAAAATGGATTATTGATCTTGACAATGACTTGATTCATCCCTTGACCTTTGATTGTTTGCCTTGTGTGTGATCCCTTATTTATGATTGTTGTATTCATGCATTCATGCGCATCATGACATTCATCACACGAAAAATAACTTTAAGGATTATGTAACAACCCAATTTTAGTAATTATTTGCAAATGTTTTCAGACCATGGATTATGTAACAACCCAATTTTAGTAATTATTTCTTATATTATTATTATTATATTTTATTTTATTTATTTGGAGTGTTAAGTAATTAATTGGTTGTTAGGTAGTATAATAATTTATTATATTAATTGATTTGGTGTGTTAATTAATTATTTAGTTGATATGAGATATAATTGAATAATTAATTATATTAATTAACTTGGTGTGTATATTGTGTTGGTTTAATTTATTTGAATTAAATAGAGATATTATAATACTAGGTATTATTGGGCCTAATAATTAAATTAGAGGTATCATTCTGTAAGACCAAATATAATACTAGGATATAAGAGGTGAGGAGAGTGATGAGTAGGATTATTTTGATCATTTGACGACAACAGAGAAGGAAAAGAGGAAAAGTAAGGGGAAGAGGGGAAGAACAAGAGAGAAGCTAAGATTTCCAGAAAATTGAAGAGGTAAGGGGGATAATCCTTATTATTATGGGTTAGTATGATTGGGTCAATGGATAGAAGTATGTTTACGTTGAAATCCCTAAATTTCATGGTTTTGGAGTTGTTAGGTTTTGAGGAGTATTCTCGATTTGTGGTGATTTGATTGTGTTAAAACTGCAAATTAACGTTATATACTTAGAGTATTGTATGAGTTATAATTTTCTGAACGTTTGGCTTTTTACGGAATCGAAATCGGAGGTATGAAAGGCCTCCAACGATGAAAAACCCAAAAAATTATGCATTCTGTTTTATGTTAATCGGTTACCCTAAGAGCGTTAACCGGTTACTTGCTAAAAACCTGCCCAGAAGTTGATTCTGTTTTGTGTTAACCGGTTACCCTAAGAGCGTTAACAGGTTACTTGCTAAAAACCTACCCAGAAGTTGATTTTGTTTTGTGTTAACCGGTTACCCTAAGAGCGTTAACCGGTTTCTTGCTAAAAACCTGCCCAAAAGTTGATTCTGTTGTGTGTTAACCGATTACCCTAAGAGCGTTAACCGGTTACTTGCTAAAAACCTTCCCAGAAGTTGATTCTGTTTTGTGTTAACCGGTTACCCTAAGAGCGTTAACCGGTTAACACTGTTGGAAAATGAAAAGAAATTGAGATTTTAAAAGTTGTATTCATTTTGAAATGCAATCTATGTGTGGTAGTTGATAATTAGCCTATATTTCTGAATGATATATTGTTATGAATGTGTATATGTACCATTGGTGGATAATTCATAGAGTCGAATTTTATGGTGATATGTGGAATGTTAAGATGGTAGAGATGATCTTAATTGCATATGTGTTGGTATTTGTACATTCATTCATGGCATGGTCGGCTTCATGGTGGAAGCGGTGAAATTGTAGGTTCACATGGTATTAGACATTGATCCTTGAATGGAAATAGGCGTAGCAGACGTTGATCCTTAATTGGAAATAGACGTAGTGGCTTTGATCTTGTCCAGATCGGAAGCGTGGCTTGGATTCTAGATATTGAATCGGAAAACGGTGAAATGTTGGGTTCACATTACGGTACCACATGCGTAGAGTCATATGTCTTGCATTGAGTCACATTAGAGTTATGTGATAATTGAATGTATGCATTGACGTGATTGTGAGGTGTGTATGAGATATAGTAATTGAATTTGGGGATGTTTGGATACATAATTTGGCAAAATATGTGCTTATGTGATAGTTGTAGTTGTGTGTATATTTGGGAATATAACATTGGATTTGAATATTATACTCCTTGAGTTTTGATGTATGCTTGAAACCTGTGAAATAAATATTGGTTAGTATTATTTACATGGTTATACAAGGTGTGATGAATTCCGTTAATTGTTGATTTAATCATTGTGCCTTATTATACTTATTCATAATGATTTGAATTCTCACCTTTCTGTTTGAATGTTGCTTTACATGGCATCGTGCAGATACTCGAGAGTAGTATTGCTGAAGTAAGTGGACGGTAGCTCACTCGAGATTAGCTGGAGAGCTTCGGTGCTTTGTTTTAGAGACTAAGTAGTGAGTCAATGCTCTGGTCATGTAACACGGGGTAGATTAGTAGTATTGAACTCATATCTAATTTGGATACGTATTATGTTATTACTTGTGAACATGTTTATTTGAAATTCGCTGTTTGGGAGGCCATAGTGCCAAATATCCTGGATATGGTTTTAGTTTGTCTTGAAGAGATTATTGAGAGATGATCATGGTATGGGACATGAATCATTTTATGAAATGCATGGATATTCATTATTTTCCGCTGCGAACGCATATTCTTGAATATTCATGATAATTGAAATGTGTTATTTTAAATGACCAGGTGTATTGTATATTGATGATGAATGATGTTTGGTTTTTGAAAGCTTTTAGTTTTTGAAAACGTCAATGTGACGCCCTTTTGTTTAAATGCGTGCTTATTTACTCTGATTATATGTTAAGTATTTTGGGGTAGAAAAAGGGGGTGTTACATTAGTGGTATCAGAGCATGGTCGACCAGTTGGTCAATAGTCGTTAAGGTTTTCAATCCCGTTGTATTTGATTTGTGTATCTGACACGATCGATAATGTTTGTCTGGTTGTTCGGGCTGTTCAGGACGATGGTTGCAGGCAGGAATGACGATGCCATTGCTGAGGCACTGAGGATGTTGGCTGACTCCATTGGTCAGATCCCTCAAGCGAATGCTAGTAACCGAAATGGAGATGATGATGAGTTCCGTGCTTTGGGGAGATTCCAGCGGAACAATCCTCATGTCTTTGAGGGTGAGCATGAACCTGATAAAGCTCAAGCTTGGCTGAAGGCAATTGAGAAGATCTTCAGAGTCATGAACTGTACTGATGCTCAGAAAGTGCAGTTTGGTACTCATATGCTTAAGAAGGAAGCTAAAGATTGGTGGAGTAACACTCTTAAGAGGTTTGAAGGAGACAACATTGAGGTTACTTGGGCTCTTTTCCATGATGTCTTCTTGGAGAACTATTTTCCAGAAGATTGTCGTGGGAAGAAAGAGGTGGAGTTCCTTGAATTGAAGCAAGGAAATGGTACTGTTGCTGAATATGCTGCTAGGTTTCAGGAGCTTATCAAGTACTGTCCTCATTACAATACTGCTAATGCTGAGAGATCTGAAGGTTTGAAGTTTGTGAATGGCTTGAGACATGATATCAAGAAGGCCATTGGTTACCAACAGATTACTCATTTTGCGGAGTTGGTTAACAAGAGTCGGATTTATGATGAGGATAGTAGGGAAAGTGCTTCTTTCTCCAAGAGTTTGAAGGGGAAAAACCAGGATCGTTGGAAACCGTATGATGACAAGAGGAGACAATCTGGTTTTGGCAAGAAGCCAAGTGGGGGAGGATCTTCTACTCCACTTAAGTGTTTCAAATGTGGCATTGAAGGTTATCGTGCTGTTGATTATAGTAAGGATTTTGTGACGTGTTTCAAGTGTGGCAAGAGTGGTCACAGAGCAAACCAGTGTGGAGTTGGTTCGAGTGTGACTTGTTACAATTATGGTGAGAAAGGTCACATTAGTACCAAATGTGATAAGCCGAAGAAGGAGCAAGCGAATGGAAAGGTGTTTGCATTGTCTGGTGCGGAGGCCACTACCGATGATAGGCTAATCCAAGGTACGTGCTTTATTAATGGTACACCTTTGACTGCCATTATTGATACTAGTGCAGCACATTCTTTCATTTCTTTGGATTGTGCTAAGAGATTGAATCTTATATTATATGATACGCGTAGAAGTATGGTTATTGATACACCTGCTATGGGTTCTGTTTCTACTTCCTATGTGTGTCTGAATTGCCCGTTGACTATCTTTGGTAGGGATTTTAGAATTGATTTAGTTTGCCTTCCTTTAGAGCAACTTGATGTGATTTTGGGTATGAATTGGTTAGAATTTAATCGGGTGTATATCAACTATTTCAAGAAGACGGTTATTTTTCCCGAGGTTGGTGCTAAGGAAGATTGGTTTGTGTCTGCTAAGCAAGTTGATGAATCGGTGCAAGATGGTGCCGAGTTGTTTATGTTGTTGGCAACTTTGGATATTTGTGAGAAGAGGATGATTGAAGAATTGCCAATACTCTGTGAGTTTGCGGAGGTATTTCCGGAAGATATAAGTGATTTACCGTCGGAACGTGAGGTTGAGTTTTCGATTGATTTAGTTCCAGGAACTAGTCCTGCATCGATGGCTCCCTATCGAATGTCGGCTTCTAAGTTGAAAGAGTTGAAGAGTCAACTTGAAGACTTGCTTGAGAAGAGGTTTATTCGTCCTAGTGTGTCGCCGTGGGGTGCACCTGTTCTGTTGGTCAAGAAGAAAGAAGGTTCTATGAGATTATGTGTTGATTATAGACAACTGAATAAAGTGACGATTAAGAACAAGTATCCACTTCCGAGGATTGACGATCTGATGGATCAGCTAGTTGGAGCTTGTGTGTTTAGCAAGAATGATTTGAGGTCTGGGTATCATCAGATTCGTGTAAAGGCTGAGGATATTCAAAAGACTGCTTTTTGGACAAGGTATGGTCACTACGAATACTCCGTGATGCGTTTCGGTGTGACTAATGCACCTGGTGTATTTATGGAGTATATGAATAGAATTTTTCATGGTTATTTGGATAAGTTTGTTGTTGTGTTCATCGATGATATATTGATTTATTCCAAGAGTAAAGAGGATCATGCCGAGCATTTGAAGGTTGTGTTATCGGTGTTGAAAGAGAGGAAGTTGTTTGCTAAACTCTCTAAATGTGAGTTTTGGTTGAGTGAAGTAAGTTTTCTTGGACATCTTATTTCGAGTGGTGGTATTTCTGTGGATCCTACGAAGATTGAAGTTGTATCTCAATGGGAAGCTCCTAAGTCTGCTGCTGAGATTAGAAGTTTCCTTGGTTTGGATGGTTATTATAGGAAGTTCATTGAAGGATTTTCTATGTTGTCGTTACCATTGACGCAGTTGACTAGGAAAGGTCAAGCTTTCATTTGGACTTCGCAGTGTGAAGTGAATTTTCAAGAGCTTAAGAGAAGATTGACTATGGCTCCTATTTTGATTTTAACGGATCCGTTAGAAGAGGACGATTGAAGAATTGCCAATAGTTTATGAGTTTGCGGAGGTATTTCCGGAAGATATAAGTGATTTACCGCCGGAACTTGAGGTTGACTTTTCGATTGATTTAGTTCCTGGAACTAGTCCTGTATCGATGGCTCCCTATCGAATGTCTGCTTCTGAGTTGAAAGACTTGAAGAGTCAACTTGAAGACTTGCTCGAGAAGAGGTTTATTCGTCCTAGTGTGTCGCCGTGGGGTGCACCTGTTCTATTGGTCAAGAAGAAAGAAGGTTCTATGAGATTATGTGTTGATTATAGATAACTGAATAAAGCGACGATTAAGAACAAGTATCCACTTCCGAGGATTGATGATCTGATGGATCAGCTGGTTGGAGCTTGTGTGTTTAGCAAGATTGATTTGAGGTCTGGGTATCATCAGATTCGTGTAAAGGCCGAGGATATTCAAAAGACTGCTTTTCGGACAAGGTATGGTCATTACGAGTACTCCGTGATGCCTTTTGGTTTGACTAATGCACCTGGTGTAATTATGGAGTATATGAATAGAATTTTTCATGATTATCTGGATAAGTTTGTTATTGTGTTCATCGATGATATATTGATTTATTCCAAGAGTAAAGAGGATCATGTCGAGCATTTGAAGGTTGTGTTATCGGTGTTGAAAGAGAGGAAGTTGTTTGCTAAACTCTCTAAATGTGAGTTTTGGTTGAGTGAAGTAAGTTTTCTTGGACATGTGATTTCGAGTGGTGGTATTTCTGTGGATCCTACGAAGATTGAAGTTGTATCTCAATGGGAAGCTCCTAAGTCTGCTGCTGAGATTAGAAGTTTCCTTGGTTTGGATGGTTATTATAGGAAGTTCATTGAAGGATTTTCTAAGTTGTCGTTACCATTGACGTAGTTGACTAGGAAAGGTCAAGCTTTCATTTGGACTTCGCAGTGTGAAGCGAATTTTCAAGAGCTTAAGAGAAGATTGACTACGACTCCTATTTTGATTTTACCGGATCCGTTAGAAACTTTCGTTGTGTATTGTGATGCTTCTTTGTTGAGTTTGGGAGGTGTTCTGATGCAAAAAGGGAAAGTGGTAGCTTATGCTTCAAGGCAACTTAAAGTTCATGAGAGGAATTATCCGACGCATGATTTAGAGTTGGCCGCCGTTGTGTTTGTGTTGAAGCTTTGGAGACATTACTTGTTTGGATCGCGATTTGATGTGTTTAGTGATCACAAGAGTTTGAAGTACTTGTTTGATCAGAAAGAATTGAATATGAGGCAAATGAGATGGTTGGAATTCTTGAAAGATCATGATTTTGGTTTGAATTATCATCCTGGAAAGGCGAATGTTGTAGCCGGTGCATTGAGTAGGAAGTCATTGCACATGTCTATATTGATGATTCGAGAGTTTGAATTGTTGGAGCAATTTAGAGATTTGAGTTTGGTTTGTGAAGCGACACCTTCGTGTGTTAAGCTTGGTATGTTGAAGCTTACGTGTGGCATTATTGACGAGGTTAGAGAAGGTCAGAAGTCAGATTTGAAATTAGTCGATGTTATGACATTGATTAATCAAGACAAAGGTGGTGACTTTCGGATTGATGGGAATGGTATCATGAGGTGTCGTGATCGAGTTTGTGTTCCGGATGTTGAGGATTTGAGAAAGAGGATTCTTGAAGAAGGGCATAGAAGTGGTCTGAGTATTCATCCTGGTGCTACTAAAATGTATCAAGACTTGAGAAAGATGTTTTGGTGGCAAGGTATGAAGAAGGATGTAGCGGAATTTGTGTATTCATGTTTGACTTGTCAAAAGTCAAAGATTGAACATCAAAAGCCGTCTGGTTTGATGCAACCGTTACCTATTCCCGTGTGGAAGTGGGATAGTATCTCTATGGATTTTGTTTCGGGCTTGCCGAGGACATTGAGTAATTGTGAGGCGATTTGGGTCGTTGTGGACAGGTTGACGAAATGTGCTCATTTTATTCCGATGAGGATGGATTATTCGATAGAGAGACTTGCTAAGTTGTACATCGAAAGGATTGTGTGTTTACATGGTATTCCGTCGAGCATTGTTTCGGATAGAGATCTGAGGTTCGCTTCGAGATTTTGGGAAGGTTTGCAAAGTGCTTTGGGTACGAAGTTGCGTTTGAGTTTGGCATATCATCCGCAAACTGATGGTTAAACGGAGAGGACTATTCAGTCACTTGAAGATCTTTTGAGGTCTTGTGTTTTGGAACAAGGAGGAAATTGGGATAGTTTCTTGCCTTTGATTGAGTTTACGTATAACAACAGTTTCCATTCGAGTATTGGAATGGCACCTTTTGAGGCTCTTTATGGTAGAAGGTGTAGAACTCCTTTATGTTGGTACGAATCGGGAGAGAGTGTTGTGGTTGGACCCGAGTTGATTCAAGAGACTACGGATAAGATTAAGATGATTCAAGAGAAGATGAAGGCTTCTCAGAGTCGTCAAAAGAGTTATTATGATAAGAGGAGGAAAGCTCTTGAGTTTGAGAAAGATGAGCATGTGTTTCTTCGAGTTACGCTAATAACGGGTGTGGGTAGAGCTTTGAAGTCGCGTAAGTTGACGCCGCGTTTCATTGATCCTTATCAGATTTCCGAGAGGATAAGTGAAGTGGCATATCGGATTGCATTACCACCATCACTTTCTAATCTTCATGATGTGTTCCATGTGTCTCAATTGAGGAGGTACATTGCGGATCCATCGCATGTTGTCCCATTAGATGATGTGCAAGTGCGGGATAATTTGACGGTTGATACATCACCTATGCGAATTGAGGATCGAGAAGTGAAGAAGCTTCATGGTAAGGAGATTGCTTTGGTGAAAGTGATATGGGGCGGAGCCGCCAATGGAAATATTACTTGGGAACTCGAGGATAAAATGAAGGAATCGTATCCGGAGTTGTTCGTTTGAGGTAAATTTTCGAGGCCGAAAATCTTTTAAGTGGGGGAGAGTTGTAACAACCCAATTTTAGTAATTATTTCTTATATTATTATTATTATATTTTATTTTATTTATTTGGAGTGTTAAGTAATTAATTGGTTGTTAGGTAGTATAATAATTGATTATATTAATTGATTTGGTGTGTTAATTAATCATTTAGTTGATATGAGATATAATTGAATAATTGATTATATTGATTAACTTGGTGCGTATATTGTGTTGGTTTAATTTATTTGAATTAAATAGAGATATTATAATACTAGGTATTATTGGGCCTAATAATTAAATTAGAGGTATCATTCTTTAAGCCCAAATTTAATACTAGGATATAAGAGGTGAGGAGAGTAAGGAGTAGGATTATTTTGATCATTTGACGACAACAGAGAAAGAAAAGAGGAAAAGTAAGGGGAAGAGAGGAAGAACAAGAGAGAAGCTAAGGTTTCCAAAAAATTGAAGAGGTAAGGGGGATAATCCTTATTATTATGGGTTAGTATGATTGGGTCAATGGGTAGAAGTATGTTTACGTTGAAATCCCTAAATTTCATGGTTTTGGAGTTGTTAGGTTTTGAGGAGTATTCTTGATTTGTGGTGATTTGATTGTGTTAAAACTGCAAATTAACGTTATATACTTAGAGTATTGTATGAGTTATAATTTTCTGAACGTTTGGCTTTTTACGAAATCGAAATCGGAGGTCCGAAAGGCCTCCAACGATGAAAAACGCAGAAAATTCTGCATTCTATTTTGTGTTAACCGGTTACCCTAAGAGCGTTAACCGGTTACTTGCTAAAAACCTGCCCAGAAGTTGATTCTGTTTTGTGTTAACCGGTTACCTTAAGAGCGTTAACCGGTTACTTGCTAAAAACCTGCCCAGAAGTTGATTATGTTTTGTGTTAACCGGTTACACTAAGAGCGTTAACTGGTTACTTGCTAAAAACCTGCCCAGAAGTTGATTCTGTTTTGTGTTAACTAGTTACCCTAAGAGCGTTGACCGGTTACTTGCTAAAAACTTGCCCAGAAGTTAATTCTGTTTTGTGTTAACCGATTACCCTAAGAGCGTTAACCGGTTAACACTGTTGGAAAATAAAAAGAAATTGAGATTTTAAAAGTTGTATTCATTTTGAAATGCAATCTAAGTGTGCATAGTTGATAATTAGCCTATATTTCGGAATGATATATTTTTATGAATGTGTATATGTACCATTGGTGGATAATTCATAAAGTCGAATTATGGTGATATGTGGAATGTTAAGATGGTAGAGATGATCTTAATTGCATATGTGTTGGTATTTGTACATTCATTCATGGCATGGTCGGCTTCATGGTGGAAGCGGTGAAACTGTGGGTTCACATGGTATTAGACGTTGATACTTGAATGGAAATAGGCGTAGCAGACGTTGATCGTTAATTGGAAATAGACGTAGTGGCTTTGATCTTGTCCGGATCGGAAGCGTGGCTTGGATTCTAGATATTGAATCGGAAAGCGGTGAAACGTTGGGTTCACATTACGGTACCACATGCATAGAGTCACATGTCTTGCATTGAGTCACATTAGAGTTATGTGATAATTGAATGTATGCATTGACGTGATTGTGAGGTGTGTATGAGATATGGTAATTGAATTTGGGGATGTTTGGATACATAATTTGGCAAAATATGTGCTTCTGTGATAGTTGTAGTTGTGTGTATATTTGGGAATATAATATTGGATTTGAATATTATACTCCTTGAGTTTTGATGTATGCTTGAAACCTGTGAAATAAATATTGGTTAGTATTATTTACATGGTTATACAAGGTGTGATGAATTCCGTTAATTGTTGATTTAATCATTGTGCCTTATTATACTTCTTCATAATGATTTGAATTCTCACCCTTCTGTTTGAATGTTGCTTTACATGGCATCGTGCAGATACTCCAAAGTAGTATTGCTGAAGTAAGTGGACGGTAGCTCACTCGAGATTAGCTGGAGAGCTTCGGTGCTTTGTTTTAGAGACTAAGTAGTAAGTCAATGCTCTGAACTCATATCTGATTTGGATACGTATTATGTTATTACTTGTGAACATGTTTATTTGAAATTCGCTGTTTGGGAGGCCACAGTGCCAAATATCCTGGATATGGTTTTAGTTTATTTTGAAGAGATTATTGAGAGATGATCATGGTGTGGGACATGAATCATTTTATGAAATGCATGGATATTCATTATTTTCCGCTGCGAACACATATTCTTGAATATTCATGATACTTGAAATGTGTTATTTTAAATGACCAGGTGTATTGTATATTGATGATGAATGATGTTTGGTTTTTGAAATCTTTTAGTTTTTGAAAACGTCGATGTGACGCCCTTTTGTTTAAATGCGTGCTTATTTACTCTGATTATATGTTAAGTATTTTGGGGTAGAAAAAGGGGGTGTTACAGATTATGGATGAAGGAACACTAAGAAGTACAATTTCAGATGTCCTGGTTTGAAAGAGTTAAGGAAACTATCATCTTTTGTGTTAGATCCCTTGGACTTCAAGCAACGTCATGGGAAGCTTCTATCTGTGTTATCTGCTGATGTAGTGGAAGGACTCTTGAGTGTTTTGGTTCAATTCTATGATCCTCTCTACCGTCGCTTCACTTTTCCCGATTATCAGCTTGTGCCTACGTTTGAGGAGTATGCCCATCTCTTGGGAATACCTATTTCTGACAAAGTGTCTTTTAGTGTATTGGAGGAGATTCCCAAATCTCATATTATAGCTGAAGCTCTTCATCTGAAGAAGTATGAGATTGAGGCTCATTGGGTTAAGAAAGGAGGAATGTTTAGGTTGATTTATGAGTTTCTCCTATGGATGTTTTTGAAGCTATCTTTGTGTTGCTCATCTATGGTTTAGCTTTGTTCCCTAACATTGACGGATTTATTGATGTTAACGCCATTAGAATCTTCCTGATTGGGAATCCTGTGCCTACTCTGTTGGCTTATATGTATTTCTCTTTGTATTTGAGGAATTCTAAAGGCAGTGGAACTATTGTATGTTGTGTTCCTCTTTTGTACAAGTGGTTTATTTCGCACTTGCCTCAGACGCCTGCTTTTGTGGAGAACAAGTAATGTCTATGGTGGTCTCAGATACTTATGTCCCTCACTAATAATGATATTGTTTGGTATTATTCTTCATTGAGTAGCTTGGATATTATTGATAGTTGTGGTGAATTCTCTAATGTGCCTCTCATTGGTACACAAAAAGGAATCAACTACAACCATGCTTTGGCTCGTCGTCAACTTGGGTTCCCCTTGAGAGACAAACCTAATAACACTCAGTTAGAAGGTCTTTTCTATCAAGAGGGTAAAGATCCCCAACTTTTGAAGCAGAAGATAGTGTACGCTTGGCATAATGTGCATAGGAAAGGAAGATCCGAGCTTGGTCCATGCAACTGTGTAGCTTTGGAAGCTTACACTCTTTGGGGGAAGAAGAGAGCTTTGGAATTGAAGATGCCTTATACTTGTGAGAGACCTATGTTTATGGTTGTGGTTGAGCCATTAACTCTCCCTAACCAAGATGTAGAGGAGTTGGAAGACGCACTCGCCAAGATGAAGCAAGAGAAGGATATGTGGAAAGAGCGGTTCCATGCTTTGAGCCAAAAGCATGAGGAGTTGCAGCTTGAGTCTAAGGACAAAGATGCACTTATTGAACTTCTTGAAGACCGAGAAGTGAAGAGACAGAGAGAGCCAGAGGATCCATCTTCCTCTAGTATGCCTAAGCCATCCGGTGCTTGGAAGAAGATTGTTGATCGGCTTGTCCTCGAGAAGGCTCAGATGAAGACTTCTTTTGAGTCTGAGATTTGACGGATCCGAAGGAAGTACGCGCAAGCAACCATATCATTTGACACTGCTGTTAGGGGATCCTTATGATGATTAGTTTCCTTTTCTCTTGTATTTGTATTTTGGTTTCTGAAATTGTACTCAGTGTAATCTTTCCAAAATTATATGAACAAAAGAGATTTTTTGGTCAATCAAATTGTTATAATTGTTCTTATTATTATATATTTGCAAATAAAATAGTATGTTCCTTTAAAATAAAAACAATAAAAACATTGCATTTCATGCATCATTTGCATAACAGGTTTTCTTCTGCCAGATGTCTTATTGGTTATTTTTATATGCTTCAGCCAAGTTGACTCACCGATACAACACTCGCGCCAATCAACCGAGAATCATGGAACATTTGGAACAAGAGAACCGAGAACTGAAGGATGAGATTGCTCGTTTGACTGCCATGATGGAGTCTGTTTTAGCTGCTCATAATCAGTCTTCTCCAACACATGCAACTCCTCCTCCTCAGAGGACTGCCATTTTAGAGGTTGCTACCTCAATTGTGCCTGGCACTCAGTTTGCTCCAGCTATGCCTACTGGATTCCTGTGGGGAATGCCACCGAAATTTGTGCCTGAAGGGTTTACGCCTACTTTTGTTTCCATGCCGACATCTAGCCCGGTCATGTTCGTTTCTCCTCCAGTTGTTCACACTCTGTTTCGTGCCGAGGACACCATCTACCATTTCGAGCTGTCTGAGGGTCCAAATATTTATGAGAAGATGGATGAGATGAAGGGTCAATTCCTTGAATTGCGAAAGGAATTAAAGACTTTGAGACGAAAGGACCTATTTGGTATGAGTGCTGTTGAACTCTGCTTTGTTCCCAATGTTAAGATCCCGATGAAGTTCAAAGTCCATGACTTTGAAAAGTATAAGGGAAATACCTATCCACTTAGCCATCTCGTCATGTATTCCAGGAAAATGTCAATGTAAACTAATAATGATCAGTTATTGATTCACTATTTCCAAGACAGTCTGACTGGTGCCGCTCTGAGGTGGTACATGGGGTTGAATAGTGCAAGTGTTCGCACATTCAATGATTTGGGTGAAACTTTTGTGAAACAGTACAAGTACAACGTGGACATGGTGTAAGACCCCAATTTTGACCCTAAGATCCCTCATGCAATTTCATCATAAGCATTAGCATTGGGATCATACCTTGGCATCCTCCTTACCCTTCTTCATTGGGTTTGTTTTGGGAGAGATCACCAAGCACTTTTTGATTATATCATACTTGTATATTATCATTTTACTAACCAAAATACCAAAAATATGTCTTTGTATTTGCCTAACTCTTTTGTAGGTAGGGCATGATCTCATTGATTCATCAAGATCACATCTAGGGTTTGAAACCCTCATGAACAAAGAGCACAACCAAGAATTGATTCAAGAATGGTTATGAACATCATATATGAGTCCCAATGATCTTTACATGTTATATTGATCAAGTTTGCTTCAAGAGTTTGAGGGTGATTTGCCTTGGAAACCCTAGTTTGACTGGGTATCTTGAGTAACTTCTCCAACAAGCTATCTCACCAATTGATCAAATTTCTCAAGGGACACTTCAAAATTCATCATCTTATGCATATATGATCTACCATGAGCCATGAAAGTCAAGAGAATTGCAAGTCAGCCAGTTGGTTGATGGTGGTTGGCCAGATGAATTCATCTAATCAAAATTGGGTCTCCCTAGACCCTATCTCCTACACTTTTCACCATATGAAAATTATTACAAGAGAAAACTTACTCTAAATTACATTATAAACAACTTTCATTTTGAGATCTAGAGCTAGTTTTTCTTGGAAAATCATTTTCTATGTTGAAACATTATAGGTCATTTTGTCTAAACCCTAATTTGAAAGTCAACTTCCCAAGGCCATAGCTTGCTCAATTTTTATGAGACGAAAGATTTCCAAGTTTCACAATCAAATTAAATGTGTCTAATTAAACTTTTATGTTTGGAGTGGGAGCTAATTCAACTTCTAACATGTGATATGAGGCTACATTATAGGTCACTTTTGACCTATACCATTGATCAAGTGATTTTTCCAAACTTCAAAAATACATAACTCTATCATTTCAAATCCAAATGAATTGAAATTTGTGACCATTTTGAAAGTCTTTGAGAGAGCTACAACATTTATGAATACACTTTTCTCATTTAAAGCTCCCATAAAAAGTTAAGCAAGGTGGAATATTGAGACATATGGCTTGACACTTAGAAAAAATTTGATATGTCAAATTTTTCCAAACTTCCACCTAAAATTTCTCTAAGTTCCAAGCTCCAAATGAAAAAGTGTTCAACATCAAACTTGTTCCTCTTGATGTCAACTTTTCAAAGAGCTCAAATTCATTCATTTTGGATGAGAAATGCATAGGTTGCGCATGGCTTAAACAGGATGATATCATTTGGCATGGATCAATCTTCAAACAACAATGCATATTTGCCTTGCAATCCAATCCATCTTCAAAGCATCTAAACTTCAAATTTGGACTATCAGCTATCATTTCATGGGCCTATGCACGTCCATGCACCATGCTATCATCATTTTACCAAATTTGGAAAGTGGAAAGAGTGTGCAAATATCACATGGATTTGGCTATATATACAGCTGCATTTGCTCAGAAATGATACACACATTGCACCAGCTTTGAATCCCCATTGAAAACCCTTCACTCTCATAGGATAACCCTGATAAATTCATTTGAATTTGAGCTTGAATCTCCACTGTTTTGGAATTCAATTCTTCAGGAATCCATTGCTTCTAAGCCTTTCCATTCCTCTCCTGCAAGCAATTGAAGTGAAGCCAAGCACAATTCAGATCAAGATCTAGCAAGTTCAGACCTCCATTGAAGGTAATTTACTGAAATTTTAAACTCTTCGATTCTCTTAATTTATTGCTCAATTCCATTGATTCTTGAGTTGTCTGAAGTCCGGCCAATGTAGGCAAGAAGATTGAGTTGCTTTGAGGCCAAATCGAAGCAACTCAGATCATGAACCTCATTTTTCAGTTCCACATATCTCTTAATATATTTGGAATTGGAGGAATTGGAGGTGATATTCGTGCTCAATGATATTTTTTCTTTAAGATCATGTTCCTGTTTATTATTTTGGTGATGGTTCATCTTAACCAGACCGGTGGAGCTCACCGGGGAAGATGACCAGAGCTCTGGCTCTGACGATGAGGTGTCTCACCTCTGAATCACTTGATCCAAGTCCCACGTTATAATCTAGAGCATTGATGTTGATTACTTCATTTGTCACGCGGTTGACTAGGACATTGGTGGAACGCGTGTTTTGGATCATCAGATCTGCCACCTCAATTAATGAGGGAGATCTGATGGTCCACGTATTTTTGGATTTTCTGAATTTCATTTTAATTCCATTTTCTTCAATAATTCATAATAAATTTAATATTAATCCAAAAAATATGGGACTTTCACCAAAAAAATTCAAATATTTTTATCTTTCATATTTTGAATTAAAATTATTTTTTGGATCATTATTAATATTTTTCATGAATTAATTGATTTTTCATTTGTTTTTAATTGGTTAAAAATATTTTTAAGTTTCCAAAAATTATGAAATTTTTTCTCCAAGGTCCTTTGACCTTGTTTGACCTACGATAAATCTCATGGCCATTTATTTGGTGTTTTGATGAGATTTTAGGATTTGGACAAAACATATTTGAATTTAATGCATTATTTTATTATTTTTAATTGAATAAATGTCATTTTAATTGTGTTGACCATTTGTATTGACTTAATTGAGTTTCTTATTTGTTGTTGGGCCTTGGTCAAGGTTGATTTGACTTTGTCAAGTTAATATTATTGGATTTAGGGGATTGATGGAATGTACATTCCATCTCCCAAAATGAATGAATAATATTAATTTGGTAAAAGTCATCCTTTGACCAATTTGTGATCTCATTCATCCCCTTCCCTCTTCATCTAATTCCCCTTCTTCATCCATTCATTTCCAATTGGCCAATGACATCTCAAAGTCCTAATGCTAGTTGATTGAAAGATTAACATGAGTATGGATGAGATTAGGCCACACCTTTTGCATATTTTTTGTGTGTGGTATGTTTAATGAGCATAGTTCATAATACTATGTCTCCAACATGCATTAACACCAAAAGTCTATTGTCCGACCTCAAATAGTTGTGACTTCTACGTAAGTCTAATTACGATTACTTAACATAGCGCTAAATTTGTGATACAAAAGGCATAAGCATTCTAGTTAGTGAGATTGTAAGTCTCCCCTCTTCCATGGTATTGTGTGGAAACTTGGCCTTCTTTCCTTCCTTTGGAAGATGTTTTTGTTCAAGGATCCATGCTTGTGGCAAGTGGGTGGAGTGTTCTCCAAAGAATGTCTTGAAATCAAAAGCAAAACAAAACTAACTTCTAACTTACTAACCATTTACTTTTAATTGCAAGTCTTTACTTTAATGCAATTTACTTTTAGTGCTTTATATCTTTTTCCATTATACATATCATTCTAATTGTTTGTGTTAATATAATTCTCACTTTGTCCATTTGGACCATATTATATGATATTATTTTGTTTGTGTATACTTTGTTTGCTTGTTTGGTCTTTGACCATTAATGTACATAATAATAACAAAAAAACCTAAAAGACTTTTGAGTGGACTGTTGGTTTGATCTTGCCCAATTGGACTTAGAACTTAGGCAATATTCCTTTGCTAATGTACTTGGCCAATGCCAATTTGTTGAAGTACCAAGTGCTTACAATTTGAAATTCATCTGATACATCATTCAAGATCTCTCCAGTTCATCTGCAACATTGATCATTGTTAAGCTCTTATATTGAACCCGTGGCTTGTGGAATTCATCTGCTACATAGGCTATTTTGAAGAAGATCATGAAGTGGATAAGCTTGGATGAGGCCATATTTATTTGATGCCTTTGCTCTTCAAGATTGATATAATTGTGCATTTGTGTGTTGGTTGATTCTAAAAGTCCAAGGGAATTCTGGGTTTCTATTGACATACTTGTCTATTGGATTGCTCCCATTTGGTCAGATCTTTTCAACTTTAAACTTTTAATTTTTGTGCGTAGAGTAGTCTCTTCATCTTCTCCCCACTTATTTAATTTCAAAAATCTCTCCCTCCATTTTCAAAACCTTCTTTGTGTGAACTACTTTTGTTCAAACTTATTTTCTTAAATCAAACTTGTAAATGAACTTAACTATACTTGACCTAAACTTTCAAAAAGCCTAAAAGAACTAACTCATTCAAACCATTTTTAGGCCTTTGTGCCTTTCAAACTTAAATTTTGTTAAAACCAACACACTCATTTTGAAATTTATAGCACGAACTACGAGGTTTTGATCCCTCATTTATATGTTGGTACGTAGGCACAAGACCGAAGGTCTTGTCAAACACAAAAATATAATTAATGAATTCTTTTCTCATCCCCCCATTCTATTTGTTTGTAAACATCACTTTGTAAAAAATACATATGCACACAAAAAGGGCTCCCTATGAGTACCTAGGACACTTTGGATGCTAACACCTTCCCTTTGTGTAACCAACCCCCTTACCCGTGATCTCTGACTTTTATTAGTTTTTATTTGAAAACTTCTTACTAATTGGGTTTTGTTCGTACTTTTTCCCTTTTCCCTTGGAAACAATAAAAGCGCGGTGGCGACTCTTGTTAATTGATCTCTAGCTTGTCAATAGCTTGATGATCATGAATTTCCCGCTACACATGGCACCAGATAGAGACCAACTAAGGTCTATGTCTCATAAGGACAAAGAGACATTCAAAGAGTATGCCCAGAGATAGAGAGAGCTTGTTGCTCAGATCAATCCTCCCTTGGAAGAAAAAGAGATGACCAAGATTTTCCTTAAGACCCTGAGTTCGTTTTATTATGAACGAATAGTTGCTAGTGCCCCCAGTGATTTTACCGAAATGGTAAACATGGGGATGAGATTAGAAGAAGGTGTCCGTGAGGGATGTTTGTCTAAGGAAGAGGTATCATCGAGCAAGAAGTATGGAAGCAGTTTCACCAGAAAGAAGGAAGGAGAAACCAATGCAGTATCAATAGGGAGGCTGAGGATGCCTCATGTCAAAAGAAATTTGCAACCGCATCATCATCATCACCAAGTTTCATCAGTTATTCCAGTATTTTCAAAAGATCAATCAATGCAAGTTCAACAACAACGTCAACAACAACCACAACAAAGAACAAACAACTACAACACCAACACCAACAATAATCAGCGACAACAAAATTTTGAGAGGAAGAAGGTATCATTTGACCCTATTCCTATGCCGTACACCGAATTGTACCCATCGTTGGTTCTCAAGAACCTTCTTCAACCAAGAAATCCGCCGCAAATTCCAGAACCACTTCCATGGTGGTACAAGCCAGAACTCTGTCGTGCCTTTCATCAAGGACCTCCCGGCCATGATATTGAAAACTGCTACCCATTAAAGTATGAGGTCTAAAAGCTAGTGAATAGTGGGATGGTGTCCTATGAAGACCGTGCACCAAATATGAAAGCTAACCCATTGCCTGCTCATGGTAATACCTCTGTTAATATGATAAATGGTTATCCGAGAGAATACAAGGTTTATGATGTTTGTCATATCCGACAGTCCTTGGTTGCAATTCATAGAGATATCTGCTTGGTCAGTGAATGTGAGCATGACCATGATGGTTGTGTGGTATGCAGTGTAAACCCTCGAGGATGTGTCATTGTCAAAAGGGACATTCAAATATTGATAGATGAAGGGCTTATCCAAATTTTTCAGTCGAGAGAAGTAAATGATGTGAATGTGATAGTACCAGTGTTCAAAACCCCTGAGCGGGTAGTGATTCAGTTTGATAGCAGTAGTAGTAACAGCGTCAACAAATCGATATCACCTTTAGTAATACGGTTAGCGGGCCCTGTCCCGTATGAATCCGATAGAGTTGTTCCGTATTAGTATAATGTTACTATGTTGGAGAATGGTCAAGAGGTTTCGTTGCCTACAACCAATTCTGTTGTGAACATTGCTGATATAGCAAATGTGACCCGTAGCGGTTGTGGTTTTGGACCAGTCTTTCCGAGAGAGGGGATAGAAGATGTGTCTGATGGTAAGAAGGTTGATGTACCTGTAGAAAATCTAGTTAGTGCTCCAAAGTGTCAGTCTGGTGAATCCAGCAGTTTGAAGCCTAATGATGATGATGAGGTACTGAGATTGATCAAGAAGAGTGAATTTAATGTGGTGGAGCAGCTGCTCCAAACTCCTTTGAAGATTTCATTATTGTCTTTACTTATGAACTTCTGAACCGTATAGAGAAGCACTACAAAGAGTGTTGGAGCAAGCCTACGTCGAGCATGATGTGACCGTGGATCAATTTGACCACATTGTGGCTAACATCACTTCCTGCAACAATCTTAGTTTTTGTGATGAAGAGCTTCCTAAGTAGGGCAAAAATCACAATCTGGCATTGCATATATCGATGAACTATAAGGAAGATGCATTGTCAAATGTGTTGGTTGATACCGATTCTTCTCTGAATGTACTCCCCAAATCAACTTTGTCAAGGTTAACGTATCAAGGCGCCCCTATGAGGTATAATGGCGTAATTGTCAAGGCATTTGATGATTCTCGCAAGACTTTTATTGGTGAAGTGGACCTTCTAGTGAAGATAGGTCCGAGTGATTTCCAAATTACTTTTCAGGTAATGGATATCCACCCGACCTATAGCTGCTTGATGGGAAGGCCATGGATACATGAGGCCGGAGCTGTGACATCCACTTTACACCAAAGCTCAAATTTGTGAAAAATGGAAAACTCGTCATTGTGGGTGGAGAGAAGGCGTTGTTGGTAAGTCACCTGTCGTCTTTTTCGTATGTGGAAGCCGATGATGAGTTTGGAACTCCGTTCCAAGCTCTATCTATTGTTGAAGTGGAGAAAGTTGGGGCACCTATGTCCTCTTTCAGAGACGCTCAGAAGATTGTAGAAGATGGAATTTAGGATCAGTGGGGCCGTATGGTAGAGGTCGCCGAGAACAAGAACCGAGCCGGTTTGGGATTCTAGCGAGGGTCGTCTTATGTTGAAGCTGAAGATGCACAACCTAGTTTCTGTAGCGGAGGGTTCATCCATGGTGATGAACAACACTCAGCTGCCGTGATCGAGGGTGATGTAGATGAAAACTGCACCAATTTTGTGACGCATGGAAAGGCTTGCAACAATTGGATCGCTGTTGATGTTCCTGTTATTATCCATCGCTCTAAGTAATTTGTTTTCTATTATTTTAAGGAAAAATCATTCTCCTATGCCTATGGGAGAAGTGAACATTGTTGGGCATATTTCAAATTAATCATCAATAAAATGCAATTATATTCATCCACATCTATGATGTTTTATTTTTACTTTTTGCTTTTCTGAAAATGGTAATCACAAAAAACATAAATAAATAATAATTGTCCATCTGCATAATATTTGGTCACAATTCACTTCTCTAAAATCAAAATATCAAATCATTATGCAGGTTGGTTTCTAAACCCATCGAATACAATGATCCTACTTCTTCTCCAAACTTTGAATTCCCTGTGTTTGAGGCTGAGGAAGAAAGTGATGAAGAAGTATCTGATGAATTATCCCATCTACTTGAGCATGAGGAAAAAGCCATTCAACCGTTCAAAGAGCAGATTGAGCTAGTCAACTTGGGTTCCGAAGATGATGTGAAGGAAGTCAAGATTGGGTCTCGATTGTGTCTAGAGGTTAAGAAGGGGTTGATTGATCTTCTTCGAGAATATTCAGATGTGTTTTCCTGGTCTTATCAAGACATGCCTGGTTTGGATTCTGAGAATGTGGAGCATAGATTACCGTTGAAGCCTGAATGCTCGCCGATCAAGAAAAAGTTGAGAAGAATCCATCCTGATATGGCAGTGAAGATTAAAGAAGAGGTGAAAAACTAGATTGATGTCGGTTTCCTTGTTACTATTGAGTATCCATAGTGGGTGGCCAATATTGTGCCTGTTCCGAAGAAGGATGGAAAAGTCTGTATGTGCGTCGATTATAGAGATTTAAACAAAGCTAGTCCGGAAGATTATTTCCCTTTGCCACATATTGATATGTTGGTAGACAATACAGCTAAATTCAAAGTCTTTTCGTTTATGGATGAATTTTCCAGTTATATTCAGATTAAAATGGCACCCGAAGATATGGAGAAGACCACATTCATTACACCTTGGGGAACATTCTGTTATAGAGTGATGCCTTTCGGTTTAAAGAATACTGGTGCAACGTACCAGAGAGCCATGACCACTCTTTTTCATGATATGATGCATAAAGAGATCAAAGTCTATGTTGATGATATGATTGCTAAATCTAGTGATGAAGAAGAACATGTCGAGCATTTGTTGAAGCTACTCCAGCGATTGAGGAAGTACAAACTCCGCTTGAATCCAATAAGTGTACATTTGGTGTTCATTCAGGTAAGTTGTTTGGCTTTATTATCAGCGAGAAGGGTATTGAAGTTGATCCTTCCAAGGTCAAAGCAATACAAGAGATGCCTGCGCCGAAAACTGAGAAGCAAGTCAGAGGATTTCTCGGCTGCTTGAATTATATCTCCAGATTCATATCGCATATGACTGCCACGTGTGCGCCTATATTCAAGCTTTTTCGGAAAGATCAATCTTGTGATTGGACCGAAGATTGCCAAAAAGCTTTTGACAATATCAAAGAGTATCTGCTTGAGCCTCCGATTCTGTCTCTGCCTGTTGAAGGAAGATCTTTGGTCATGTATTTGACTGTGCTAGATGTTAGTATGGGTTGTGTTCTTGGTCAGCAAGACAAAACTGGAAAGAAAGAATATGCCATTTACTACCTCAGTAAGAAATTCACCGACTGCGAGACCTGATATTCTATGCTTGAAAAGACTTGTTGTGCATTGTCTTGGGCTGCTAAGCGTCTGAGTTAGTATATGTTGAATCATACTACTTGGTTGATATCCAAAATGGATCCAATCAAGTATATTTTTGAGAAGCCTGCTTTAACTGGGAGAATTGCCCGTTGGCAGATGTTGTTATCAGAGTATGATATTGAATACCGATCTCAAAAAGCGATTAAAGGTAGTGTCTTGGCTGACCATTTGGCTCACCAATCAATTGAAGACTATCAGTCAGTGCAATATGATTTTCCTGATGAAGAGATCTTGTACTTGAAAATGAAAGATTGTGATGAACCATTGCTTGAAGAAGGGCCAGAACCTGGTTCATATTGGGGCATGGTATTTGATAGAGTTGTTAATCAATATGGTAATGGCATTGGGGCAGTAATTATTACTCCTCAAGGCACGCTTTTTCCGTTTACAGCTAGATTGACTTTCAAGTGTACAAACAATATGGCTGAGTATGAAGCTTGCATTATGGGGCCACTACGCCAAATAAGGGAAAAGAGGGCGTTTATTTTGGCCTATAACAGCGCTTTTAAGCGCCCTCTAAAGTGGCGCTGGCATAGGTAAAGACAGCGCTTTGTTTTCCTGGAGAAAGCGCTGTCTAAAGGGCCACATTATAGTGCGCTTTATGAAAAAAGCGCCCTCTGGAGTGGTCCATAAAGGGACACCTTAGAGGGCGCTTTCTGGAAAAAGCGCCCTCTAAAGTTGTCAATGTAAAGTGTTTAGAGGGCGCTTTCTGGAAAAAGCGCCCTCTAAAGTTGTCAATGTAAAGTGTTCAGAGGGCGCTTATTTTTTTAAAATAACTAACACTTTAGAGGGCGCTTTCTGCAGAAAGCGCCCTCTAAAGTTGTCAATGTAAAGTGTTTAGAGGGCGCTTTCTGGACAAAGCGCCCTCTAAAGTTCTCAATGTAAAGTGTTTAGAGGGCGCTTCCTACAGAAAGCGCCCTCTAAAGTGTTAGTTATTTAAAAAAAATTGTTTGAAAAACAGTGGATATTTAATTGGTAACCTGTTCGCATGCTGCAAAAGTGTAAAATTCATATTGATTTCATCCTTTAATCCAATGTTATACACCATTAATCCATTGATATATACAACATGAATCCATTTATATACAACATTAATCCTCCATATATACAACATTAATATATGATTCTTTGATCAACAATATACAACAACATATTCATGATTTAGTAAAAGTACAACAACAATATACAACATATATACAACAACAGCATACAACAACAACATTCCATACATATATGTACAACAATATACAACCTAGCTATATGATTCTTTGATCAACAATGAATTGACACAATTCATCCTTCATTTCATCCAAATGAGCTCTTGAGTAAGATTTGTATTCCTCAAAGTACTACAATTAAGAGAATAAAACATATTCATGATTTAGTAACAAATTAGATGAGTTATCCGATAATATTAAAATAAACCCTAAGTTATTATTCCATACCATTTTTGGGATGTCTATACGATTCAACGCAATGATATCTCTCATAAATCTCAATACAAAAAATCCGCAATCGACCGAATTATTTTGCTGAGGACACTACACAGAAAAACAAACAATATATATATAGTTAATTTCTTACAAACACTATTATAAGCAAAAAAACAAACACTATTATAAGCAAAAATAAGATACTTAATATATACCTGAACTCTGACCCAGGTAATGTCCTTCCTAATGCGGTAATTCTTTTTCGATCTAAATTTTATTATTGCCCTAACAAAATAAAAACGTATATTGAGATCAATCTGACAGACATAATTAAATATAGAAATACACACAAATATTTAGGGGAATTTCACTTACGTGTCAACCGTCTTCTTCAAACCCGGATATTTACTCCAATCACCCGATAACGAATCGAGATAATACACTATTAGTCTCGAAAGATCCATAGCAACCAACACCCAGTGACCACTGTAAAATAAAACAAAAATTTAGATGAATGAAAATTTTCTACGTAAAAGATATACATAGATTAGAATGAAATTATTAGAAAGAAAATCTAACCCGTTGCCAGAATTAAACGGTAAAAAATACAAACTGCGTGTAGTATTATCGCCGGCCGCCATGAATCTATCGACTAGATCATTCTTTACGGATGTTGGATTTTTCGATATTAACGTTGCGTTGACACGGGAAGCAGCAATAAAATTGAAACGGTTACACAATTCAGTTCCCCGCATCAATTTGTCATACATATACCTTAAATAGAAACATAATAAATATTAGACTACTCATTGAAATGTGTAAATAAATTGTTCAACTAAGTAAATTATAGATTGATCGGAGTACCATATGTATGTATGAATGATAGCGATGCCCAATTCGTCGTGCTCAAAAAGTTATTGCATGTCCTCCTTTCCAATTATTTCGAAATGAGCTTTTCCGAAAACACCTTCATCAAAATCTATACTACGAATGGACCCGTCCATAATATCGGACTCTTCCACCATTTTCTCAAGACGCATCATAATTTGATATTTTGTCCCGGCCGTCGTTGGAATATCCTTCGTTGGAATATCCTTCGTTGGAATATCCTTACCATCGCTTTTCAACTTTCGACCGGGAACCTAAAAATTCATATAAAATAAATCATTACTTTTTATGATGCAAAAGAATTATTGTGTATATAATTCAATGGGTATATATATTTGTACCTCTTTTTGAGATGCAACCGACTCGATGCGTCTTGAAATCCCTTTACCAGCTTTAGGGGTGGGTCTTGTAGGAGTCTAACATTACCATGTAATAAGGATTGGTTAAATATCATAATTGTAGCTGAATTGAAATGTGAATACTAAATATTCATAATCATTTAGAACATATATACCTCGGCATCAGGGAAAATTAGATCTGACGGCCAACCAACAAAGGATCCGACTGCATCTCGCGTCAACGTTGTCTCTGAAACAACGTCGGGTAATGGTAGACGGGCGTCCGTATCTAATACGAGGTCAACCGAAACTTTCATAAATCCCACCGGGAGGGGATTATGGTGAAGTAATTCACCCGAAGTATTGTGCACTTTTCCCTTGCCAACCATGCGATAAGTTGGTGACGATAGATACAGCTGACAAGGTGAAATCCCCTAAACCAATAATAAATGTTATTGTTAACTTGTATATGTGTCAAGTAAAAAAGTGCTATTTTAATTTCATAATAACATATATAATTACCTCGGGAAATTTCGGTTGATGATTGATACTAGCTCGGTCACTAGTATCTTTTGCCTCGGAAGCGCACCTTTCCTCTCTATACCTTGCATTCTCGTTTTGCAGTTGGAGTACTTGTGCCCTTAACTCCGCCAAGGTCTCCATCACCTCTTTGTTGGTAGGATTTTTTGTTTTTGTTTTTTTATAAAATGACGACGGAGTCACACCAAAACCCTTACCCCTCACACGACCGGAATACTCAGGAACATTTAGTACTCGACTAAGTACGCTCTTGCAATCCTGGACCTCGGTTGAAGGTACGGTTTGGGATAAAGTCTCCTGAAATATTATTAGAGGAGATTAAAAATGAATTATATGTCTAACAAAATTTTCGATATAATTAAAGAAATAATGTTACATATACTTACACATTCGTCATAAACATTTTGGACCGCTTCAACGACAGCCTCATCCTTCCCAACCCGAGCAGCCTTCCATAATACGTGATCCGGAAGAGATGTTGCGTCACTTTTCTCCTCGGCTAGCTACACATTGAATTAGATTATAAGATCATCAATTATAACATATTGTGACAATGTATAAGCTCATAGCATTTGAATATACTCACAATTCTTTGTTGTAACCGTGCATAACCCGTACGCCCTTTTTTGTACGGATACGCGGGTTTTGATGCCCTTTTCCTATTTATGTCGCTTACTTCCTGGATAAAAAAGTTTAAGGCATATTAGAACCAAGTAACTTAACAATTGTATAATACCATAATTAATAGACATTACATGGAATTTTTCGTTTCTTCGTTTGGCGACAAAGTTATCCCATTCATCGGCTGAAATAATCTCGGCATACTTCATTGGCCGTTCTCCTTCAACAAATTTTCCTTCCTCATCCTTGAGAAATTTGTTGCACAAAAAGGATCGAAATCCTCAGAGTCTTTTTCCGGCCAATTGAATACAATATTTTTGCCGGCTTTCATCGATGTGAAAGGATCTCTAAAAAACATACAAATGGAGTGTGTTATTATAAAGTAATATTATAACAATATATGGTTAACAAATAGTCAACAAAAAAAACATATAACAATATATGGTAAGTACCTGTATCTCCGACCATATTTTTTCCTTGCCAACCTTCAAGTCCGGACTTCTCCAATTATCACATGTAATCGGAATATGTTGGCGAACAAGGAAACCAATGTAACTTGCCAACATTGAACCGTTAGGCTCAATTAGTTGGTCTTCAGCACTCCAATGTACTTCAAATTTTACACCCTTGTCTCTTGCACGAATGATTGACTTCATAACAGTCAATCCTCGTTTGATTTCTTTTTCAACATTATTACGTGATTCATTCGCGGCATGGGTATCGTCTTAGTTAGCCATTTTATCTGTAATATAGAAATGATTCAATAAGACCCAAGTAAGACAATGATTCAATACGTGAACACATTCATATACCTTCCATTTCTCTCATGTTACAACAATCTAAACTCTTTTTTTTTATCATTATTGAATACAAACTCACACACACCTACTGCATGCAAAAGACCAATGCAAACTTATGGTGTTTGGAACATGAACAAACTTGCATCCATAATCATCAAACTTCCAAGCACAAGCTCAAACACACTTCAAATATATCAGTTTTCAATCAGAAATAAAAAACTCAGTTTGCCCTAAACAACATTAATCAACATAATGCACAAAATGAAAAACTAAGTTTAGAAAATGCCCTAATCAAACACATGAAGAAAGTGAACGGTAACGATGGAGAAGAGAAATACCTTAAAGGTGACGGTAACGACGGAGAAGAAAGTGAACAGTGACGGTGGAAGAGGTTAACGCAGTGAACGTGAACGGTGAGGGAGGGAGAACGAACGGCGACGATGATGGTGAGGGAGGGAGAACGAACGGAGGACGAGAGTAATCGCAGTAGAGAGTAATCGCAGTTGAGAGAAAACCCAGTTACGTAAACGAAATAGCTTATAGAGAGGGAAAATAAAGAGACATGCAGTATATGTTATAATTTTAATGTTTACTAAAGGGGACCTTAGAGGGCGCTTTTTTAAAAAAAGCGCCCTCTAAAGGGGGCCTAAGAGGGCGCTTCTGAAAGCGCTCTCTAAGGCTTTCCAAAAGCGCCTTCTAAACTGGAAATGTACATGGACTTAGAGAGCGCTTTTTCAAAAGCGCCCTCTAAGGGTAACTGTAACACCCTTCTAAAATACCCCAAATGTTTAATTAAAATAACAACATATAAATCAGAGTAATTATGCCATTTAAGGGTGTCACACAATATTCCACACCATTCAACAATATAACGGTCATGCTCTTTTATTAATTCAAAACATAAACATTTGCATAAAACGCAGCGGATAGAAATCTCATCAATCATGTAAGACATTACACGTAAAATGGTTCATAACCAATAATAAAACATTTAAAACAAGTTAAAACACCCCATCCCGATGTTACATCTATCAGAGCACGACCCACTAAGGAGACTACACTAGACTCTAAGCATTAGCTTCTACTCAACTCACTGCTCGTTACCTGAAAAATAGTTGTAAGGGTGAGTTCCTCAATCGATATAATAAGCATTATAAAATATCATGTAATGCTAAGTAATTTAACTCATTTCATCACCCAAATCAGTTTACACATTCAGCAACGGCAATATCAACTCAATCACACTCAACATCAACACAACACACAACATTACAACACACAACACACGTATAATACTGGAATACATCCATTCATATTATACGCCATACATCAATTATGCAATGAGACTCCATGCATGCGGTACCGACTATTCTTGAACATATAGTTCAAGCTCACCGTCCAAATCCAGGCACGGCTACCAAGCCCACTAGTCCCACTCAATTGAGACCTAGTGACTCACTCACTAATTCCTCACCATGGGAATTAGCTACCACCCCAAATGGGCCATGCTATGCACGCTAATCACCTAGCATGCAAACATCAACAACAGCCCAAAATGACTAACTCACTAATTCCTCACCATGGAAATTAGCTACCACCCTAAAGGCCACAATATGTATGCTAATCATCTAGCAATACAACATCAACAACAAAATCCACGATGGACATATGCTCATACTCTAAGCCATACAACATTCCATTCACAATTGCATACATAACATGTACATTCACAACATTATGCATACTATCAACCATCATCAACACATGTATCAAAACCTCATATCATGTCAATTAATCAACCACAGTATTAGCACACTCTACTAATACCTATACTGCTCAAAATAGCGGGAATTAATCCCTATTACATCATACGCCAACATAGGCCTAACCTCAATTGTGTACATAATATTAAAAAGCCAACTTTTCCTCTCTGTAACAGTGTTAACCGGTTAACGCCCTGGGTTAACCGGTTAACGCAGGCAAAACACGCTTACTGCCCAAAACTTAACAGTGTTAACCGGTTAACGCCCTGGGTTAACCGGTTAACGCAGGCAAAACAGCACTAATTTCACAATTCGCAACAGTGTTAACCGGTTAACACCCTGGGTTAACCGGTTAACGCAGACAAAACAGCAGTTCCTGCGCTAACACAAAGCAGAATGCAGAATTCTCCGCATTTCCGCCGTTGGAGGACTTCCGGACCTCCGATTCCAATTCCGTAAAAAGCTATACGTTAGGGAAATTACAACACACTCAATTACAGGTTCAATTTCAGTTTTTACACAACATATCCATCACAATTTTCAGCATTCAACAATCCCAATTAGGGTCAATTCCACGGTTTATCACTACCCATTACATGCTAACCCATAATACCCATTAAACGACGATAAACCCCCCTTACCTGAGTTAATCCGGCGAATCTTTAAGCTCCAAGCTCTTCTCTTCTCCAACCTTCTTCCTCTTGCTCTGCCTCTTTGCCCTTTTCCTCTTTCACGATCGCTTCTCTGCTTTTCACGTAAAAACCTTTTTACTCCAAAAAAATGGGCTCTTTTCCTTATTTCCAACTTATATATATTTTCCAAATAATAATAATCCAATAATAATAATAATAAAATTCCCAATTATTTAATTAAATTAATAAATATATTATTAACTCAATTTAAATAATTATTTTATTATTATCGGGGTGTTACAACTCTCCCCCACTAAAAGAGTTTCCGTCCTCGAAAACATACCTCAAGCGAATAACTCCGGATAAGACTCCTTCATCTGACTCTCCAGTTCCCAAGTCACATTGCCACCTGCTGGTCCTCCCCAAGCTACCTTCACCAAGGCAATCTCTTTACCCCGCAACTGCTTCAACTCTCGATCCTCGATCCTCATAGGTGATGTTTCAATAGTCAGGTTATCTCTCACCTGTACATCATCTAATTGGACTACATGTGACGGATCATGAATGTACCTCCTCAACTGAGACACATGAAAAACTTCATGCAAATTCGCAAGCGACGGCGGTAAAGCGATACGATAGGCTACTTCCCCTATCCTTTCCAAAATCTGATAAGGACCAATAAATCGAGGTGTCAACTTCTTCGACTTCAAAGCTCGACCAACCCCAGTTATCGGAGTAACACGAAGAAACACATGATCTCCCTCTTGGAACTCAAGTGACTTCCTCCTCTTGTCATGATAACTCTTCTGACGACTCTGAGCAATTCTCATCTTCTCCTGAATCATCTTAATCTTTTCTGTAGTTTGTTGAACAATCTCCGGTCCAACCAGAGCACTCTCACCGGACTCATACCAACACAAAGGTGTCCGACATCTCCTACCATACAAAGCTTCAAACGGTGCCATACCAATGCTCGAATGAAAACTATTGTTGTAGGTAAACTCAATCAAAGGTAAATAACAATCCCAAGCACCTCCCTTTTCCAAAACACAAGCTCTCAAAAGATCCTCTAGTGACTGAATCGTCCTCTCAGTCTGACCATCAGTCTGCGGATGATATGCAGAACTCAATCTCAACTTAGTTCCCAAAGCCCTCTGCAAACCTTCCCAGAACTTCGATGTGAATCTAGGATCTCTGTCCGAAACAATACTCAACGGAATACCATGCAAACTTACAATCTTCTCAATATACAACTCGGCTAATCTCTCTAACGGATAATCCATTCTGATCGGAATGAAATGAGCCGACTTTGTCAATCTGTCAACAATCACCCAAATAGATTCACAATTCTTACTTGTTCTCGGTAAACCAGAAACAAAATCCATACCGATACTATCCCACTTCCACTCTGGAATAGCCAACGGTTGCATTAGCCCAGACGGCTTCTGATGCTCAATCTTTGACTTCTGACAAGTCAAACAGGAATAAACAAAACCTGCAATTTCTCTTTTCATTCCCGGCCACCAAAATAACTTCTTCAAATCATGATACATCTTCGTAGCTCCAGGATGAATACTCAAGCCACTACGATGTCCTTCCTCAAGAATACTCTTCTTAAGCTCGGTAACATCCGGAATACACACCCGATTACCAAATTTCAAAACACCATTCTCATCAACTCTGAATTCACCACCTTGACCTTGATTCACTAAAGTCAACTTATCAACCAAAAGCATATCGGATTTCTGACCCTCTCTAATCTCCTCCAGAATGCCACTCGTTAACTTCAACATTCCCAATTTAACACTATTGTGAGTACTCTCACACACCAAACTCAAGTCTCTAAACTGCTCAATTAAATCAAATTCTTTAACCATTAACATAGACATATGCAATGATTTCCGACTCAATGCATCAGCCACTACGTTTGCTTTACCTGGATGGTAATTCAAACCAAAGTCATAATCCTTCAGAAATTCTAACCATCTCCTCTGTCTCATATTCAGCTCTTTCTGATCAAACAAATACTTCAAACTTTTGTGGTCACTGAAAACTTCAAATCTTGACCCGTACAAATAGTGTCTCCATAATTTCAGAACAAATACTACAGCTGCTAACTCTAAATCATGTGTCGGGTAGTTCCTCTCATGAACCCTCAGTTGTCTCGAAGCATAAGCTATAACCTGCTTATTCTGCATCAACACACCACCCAAGCCCAACAATGAAGCATCACAGTAAACCTCAAATGGTTCCGACGGACTTGGTAATATCAGAATAGGAGCAGTAGTTAACCTCCTCTTTAACTCTTGGAAACCTTCTTCACATTTCGAGTCCCAAACAAACGCTTGCCCCTTTCTAGTCAACATCGTCAACGGTAACGCCAACTTAGAAAATCCCTCAATGAATTTCCTATAGTAACCAGCCAATCCCAGGAAACTTCGAATCTCAGCAACAGACTTCGGAGCTTCCCACTTAGACACCGCTTCTATCTTAGAAGGATCAACAGCAACACCACCTCTTGAAATCACATGACCAAGAAAACTAACCTCTTCTAACCAAAATTCACACTTGGATAGTTTAGCAAATAACTTCTTTTCTCGTAGAACTTCTAAAACCACTCTCAAATGCTCAGCATGCTCTTCTTCAGATTTCGAATACACCAAAATGTCATCAATAAACACCACAACAAACTTGTCTAGGTACGGATGGAAAATCCTATTCATATACTCCATAAATACTCCAGGCGCATTAGTCACACCAAAAGGCATTACAGAATACTCATAATGTCCATACCTTGTTCTGAAAGCAGTCTTCTGAATATCCCCAGTTTTCACACGTATCTGATGATACCCAGATCTCAAATCTATCTTGCTGAACACACTCGCACCAACCAATTGATCCATCAAATCATCAATCCTCGGCAAAGGATACCGATTCTTGATCGTCACTTTATTCAGTTGCCTGTAGTCCACACACAACCTCATAGTACCTTCTTTCTTCTTAACCAACAACACTGGTGCACCCCACGGTGACACACTCGGACGAATAAATTTCTTATCCAACAGATCTTCCAGCTGACTCTTCAATTCAGCTAACTCAACAGCAGACATACGATACGGAGCCATCGATATCGGCCTAGTACCAGGTACCAAATCAATCGAGAACTCAACTTCACGCTCTGGCGGTAATTCATTCACTTCTCCTGGAAACACATCAGGAAAATCACACACCACGGCTAGATCACAAATCGCCAGTTTATCTTTAGCCTCTAAAGTCGCTAACAGCATAAACAACTCTGCCCCATCTGCTACTTCCTCATTCACATGCCTCGCTGATAGAAACAAATCCTTTCCTTCCTCAATCTCAGGAAAGATCACAGTCTTATCAAAACAGTTGATATAAACTCGGTTACACACCAACCAGTTCATACCCAGAATAACATCAATCTGCACTAATGGAAGACACACAAGGTCCATCCCAAAGTCTCTACCAAAAATACTCAAAGGACAATTCAAACAAACTGAAGTAGTAGTCACTGAACCCTTTGCAGGAGTATCAATCACCATACTACCCAACATCTTAGATATCTCTAACTTAAGTTTCACAGCACAATCCAAAGATATAAAGGAATGAGTAGCACCTGTGTCAATAATAGCTACAAGAGGAAAGCCATTAATATAACACGTACCTCGGATCAAACGATCATCTGCAGAAGTCTCAGAACCCGATAAAGCAAAGACCTTGCCTCCCGACTGATTCTCTCTCTTTGGCTTAGAACACTGTGGACTAATATGACCCACCTCTCCACAGTTGAAGCAAGTCACAGTCTTCGACCGACACTCTGCAGCCAAATGACCACCTCTGCCACACTTGAAACATTTCTTCTCAGCACTGGTACACTCATGGACACGATGTCCAGCCTGACCACATCTGTAACACTTAGCAGGAGCACTAGAGTCTCCCCCACTGGGCCTCTTCATCCCACTCTGACTCTGGAAACCTCTGCCAGCTGCATACGGTTTCCCACGATCATTCTGATTCTTGCTTTTCCTATCAACCCTTTGCTGATAGCTCTCTGCTCTGGCTTTGGAATCCTGTTCAAAAATCCTGCAACAGTCAACCAAGTCAGAAAACACTATGATCCGTTGGTATCCAATAGCCTGTTTGATCTCGGGACGCAACCCGTTCTCAAACTTCACACATTTTGAAAATTCTCCAGCAGCCTCGTTATAGGGAGTATAATACTTTGACAGCTCTGTGAACTTAGCAGCATACTCCGTAACAGACTTGTTACCCTGCTTCAACTCTAAGAACTCTATCTCTTTCTTTCCTCTGACATCTTCTGGAAAGTACTTCCTCAGGAATCTCTCTCTGAACACAGCCCAAGTGATTTCAGCATTCCCAGCAGTTTCCAACTCAGTGCGGGTAGCAACCCACCAATCATCAGCCTCTTCTGACAGCATATGCGTACCGAACCTGACCTTCTGGTTATCGGCACACTCAGTCACTCGGAAGATTCTCTCTATCTCCTTCAACCACTTCTGAGCGCCATCTGGATCGTATGCTCCCTTGAACATTGGAGGATTGTTCTTCTGGAACTCACTCAGTTGACGAGCAGCTCCCATTCCCACCACATTCGGATTCCCTCCAAGTACTCCAGCTAGCATACCCAGAGCCTCAGCAATCGCAGCATCATCTCTACCTCTTCCAGCCATCTCTATTCTGAAAACCCAACAAGCTAAACAATAAGTACTGATAGGGTTACACCACACCTATCCCGTACAGGGAAAACAGAATAATTACGACTCGACTCGACCGACTATGCTCTGATACCACTAATGTAACACCCTTCTAAAATACCCCAAATGTTTAATTAAAATAACAACATATAAATCAGAGTAATTATGCCATTTAAGGGTGTCACACAATATTCCACACCATTCAACAATATAACAGTCATGCTCTTTTATTAATTCAAAACATAAACATTTGCATAAAACGCAGCGGATAGAAATCTCATCAATCATGTAAGACATTACACGTAAAATGGTTCATAACCAATAATAAAACATTTAAAACAAGTTAAAACACCCCATCCCGATGTTACATCTATCAGAGCACGACCCACTAAGGAGACTACACTAGACTCCAAGCATTAGCTTCTACTCAACTCACTGCTCGTTACCTGAAAAATAGTTGTAAGGGTGAGTTCCTCAATCGATATAATAAGCATTATAAAATATCATGTAATGCTAAGTAATTTAACTCATTTCATCACCCAAATCAGTTTACACATTCAGCAACGGCAATATCAACTCAATCACACTCAACACCAACACAACACACAACATTACAACACACAACACACGTATAATACTGGAATACATCCATTCATATTATACGCCATACATCAATTATGCAATGAGACTCCATGCATGCGGTACCGACTATTCTTGAACATATAGTTCAAGCTCACCGTCCAAATCCAGGCACGGCTACCAAGCCCACTAGTCCCACTCAATTGAGACCTAGTGACTCACTCACTAATTCCTCACCATGGGAATTAGCTACCACCCCAAATGGGCCATGCTATGCACGCTAATCACCTAGCATGCAAACATCAACAACAGCCCAAAATGACTAACTCACTAATTCCTCACCATGGAAATTAGCTACCACCCTAAAGGCCACAATATGTATGCTAATCATCTAGCAATACAACATCAACAACAAAATCCACGATGGACATATGCTCATACTCTAAGCCATACAACATTCCATTCACAATTGCATACATAACATGTACATTCACAACATTATGCATACTATCAACCATCATCAACACATGTATCAAAACCTCATATCATGTCAATTAATCAACCACAGTATTAGCACACTCTACTAATACCTATACTGCTCAAAATAGCGGGAATTAATCCCTATTACATCATACGCCAACATAGGCCTAACCTCAATTGTGTACATAATATTAAAAAGCCAACTTTTCCTCTCTGTAACAGTGTTAACCGGTTAACGCCCTGGGTTAACCGGTTAACGCAGGCAAAACACGCTTACTGCCCAAAACTTAACAGTGTTAACCGGTTAACGCCCTGGGTTAACCGGTTAACGCAGGCAAAACAGCACTAATTTCACAATTCGCAACAGTGTTAACCGGTTAACACCCTGGGTTAACCGGTTAACGCAGACAAAACAGCAGTTCCTGCGCTAACACAAAGCAGAATGCAGAATTCTCCGCATTTCCGCCGTTGGAGGACTTCCGGACCTCCGATTCCAATTCCGTAAAAAGCTATACGTTAGGGAAATTACAACACACTCAATTACAGGTTCAATTTCAGTTTTTACACAACATATCCATCACAATTTTCAGCATTCAACAATCCCAATTAGGGTCAATTCCACGGTTTATCACTACCCATTACATGCTAACCCATAATACCCATTAAACGACGATAAACCCCCTTACCTGAGTTAATCCGGCGAATCTTTAAGCTCCAAGCTCTTCTCTTCTCCAACCTTCTTCCTCTTGCTCTGCCTCTTTGCCCTTTTCCTCTTTCACGATCGCTTCTCTGCTTTTCACGTAAAAACCTTTTTACTCCAAAAAAATGGGCTCTTTTCCTTATTTCCAACTTATATATATTTTCCAAATAATAATAATCCAATAATAATAATAATAAAATTCCCAATTATTTAATTAAATTAATAAATATATTATTAACTCAATTTAAATAATTATTTTATTATTATCGGGGTGTTACAGTAACCTTAGAGGGCGCTTTCACAAAAGCGCCCTCTATTGTTGTCCCTCCATTTTTTTTTGGCTTCACTTTAGAGGGCGCTTTGTTACAAAAGCGCCCTCTAAAGGGGGCCTAAGAGGGCGCTTCTAAAAGCGCTCTCTAAGGCTTTCCAAAAGCGCCTTATAAACTGGAAATGTACATGGACATAGAGAGCGCTTTTTTAGAAGCGCCCTCTAAGGTTACCCTTAGAGGGCGCTTTCAATAAAGCGTCCTCTATTTGTGTCCCTCCATTTCCTCATTATTTTTTCGCTTCACTTTAGAGTGCGCTTTGTTACAAAAGCGCCCTCTAAAGTGCGTTGTCTATTCCAATAGTATGCTCCTTATTTTTTCTCTTCACTTTAGAGTGCGCTTTTGTAATAAAGTGCCCTCTAAGGGGCGCTGTCTATTCCAGTTTTTGGCGTAGTGGGCTTGAAGAGGACATTGATCTCAGAATCAAGTATCTTAACGTCTATGGAGATTCAGCTTTGGTTGTGAATCAAATCAAAGGTGAATGGGAGACGAATCAACCCGGTTTAATACCATATAGAGATTATGCGAGGAGAATTTTAAATTTCTTTACAAAGGTTGAGTTTCATCATATCCCTCAAGATGAGAACCGGATGGCAGATACTCTGGCAACGTTGGCGTCAATGATCATGGTGAAGTTCTGGAATGAAGTTCTCAATTTGACTGTGACATGTCTTGATAGGCCAGCTCATGTGTTTGTTGTTGAAGAGATCAAAGACGAAAAGCTGTGGTATTTTGATATGAAGTGTTTTCTCCAAAGTCAGATTTACCCGTCTGGGGCATCTCTGAAAGATAAGAAGACTTTGAGAAGATTAGTTGGAAACTTCTACCTGAATGATGATGTGTTATACAAGAGAAACTTCGATATAGTTCTGCTCAGGTGTGTGAATAGACACGAAGCAGGCCTATTGATGATTGAAGTCCATGAAGGTTCCATTGGTACTCATTCCAATGGACATGCTATGGCTAAGAAAATGTTGAAAGCAGGTTACTATTGGCTGACAATGGAATCTGACTGTTGCAAGTTTGTGAAGAAATGACACAAGTGTCAAATTTATGCAGATAAGATTCATGTTCCTCTGACAATGTTGAACGTCATTTCCTCTCCATGGCCCTTCTCCATGTGGGGAATTGATATGACTGGTATGATTGAGTCCAAAGCTTCAAATGGACATCGTTTCATTTTGGTGGCTATTGATTACTTCACAAAGTGGGTTGAAACGGCATCATATGTGAATGTAATCAAGCAAGTTGTTGTGAGGTTTATCAAGAATCAAATCATATGCCATTATGGTGTGCCAAATAAGATCATTACTGATAATGGATCTAACTTGAATAATAATATGGTGGAAGCTCTTTGCAAAGACTTCAAGATTGCACATTATAATTCTTCTTCCTACAGACCTAAGATGAATGGGGATGTTGAAGATGCAAACAAGAACATCAAGAAGATCATTCAGAAGATGGTTGTCACATATAAATATTGGCATGAGATGCTCCTATTATCTTTGCACGAGTATCATACATCCATCCGCACTTCAAAAGGGGAAACCCCTTTCTCACTTGTTTATGGCATGGAAGTTGTGCTCCTAGTAGAGGTTGAGATCCCATCATTGCGTGTACTGATGGAAGCCAAGTTGACAGAAGTTGAATGGAGTCAGCCCAGGTATGATCAGCTGAATTTAATAGAAGAGAAGAGATTGACTTCCATGTGCCATGGTCAGTTATATCTGCAAAGAATGAATAAAGCATTTGATAAGAAGGTTAGGTCTCGCATGTTTAGAGAAGGTAACCTTGTGCTCAATAAGATTTTATCTTTCAAACCATATTCTAGGGGCAAATGGACTCCTAATTATGAAGGCTTATATGTTGTTAAGAGAGCCTTTTCAGGCGGTGCTTTGATTCTTACAACTATGGATGGTGAAGAGTTCACTCGTCATGTGAACACCAATGCAGTCAATAAATACTTCGCCTAAAAAGAAAAGAACAACTCGCTAAGTTGAAAACCCAAAAGGGCGGCTTAGGCAAAAATGAGCGTCTCGGTGGATTGAAAACCCGAAAGGGCGATCCAGGCAAAAGTTAGAGACAGAAAACAGAAAGAATTATCCCGATGAATTGAGTATCCCACCTTGGGGAAATTTATGCAAAAATTAGGGATTATGGCAAGTAATTGCATTCGGTTGATCTTTAGTTGTGAAGAAATTCTTGAAGCAAGTCAGTCAATTTTGATTCGTCATTCTCTATCGAAGCCAAGAGCACAGTGGATATTAAAGTCGGTAGAAGGATTAGCGATCATTCTATTCAATGTAGCCCTTTCCCATGTAAATTACCATTTTTTAACTTTTGTAAAGATCTATGGAGTCTTGTCATTTACAAGAAACCATTCTATTAAATAAAGTTGAGCTTTTCATCCAATTGTTTCTACTCTTATTTATCTTTCAGCTAAATAGAATTAAAATTTTATGATGATCGTTTTGAAATTAAATTTTTTAAATCAGAATCATGTCTTCTTGAAATAATAAAAGCAATTACTTTTTAAAGAGAAATTGATTTCATCAAAAGGAATATCAACAGCGGGCTGAGAACATGTAATCCCTAAAATGCGAAGCATTACTGGTTTTCCCCAAGCAGTTGGTGTGACCTTTGTTTCCTCCCCAGTGGCATTTCAATATCTCCAACCGAATCTTATTGATATCACCTACCGAGTTTGAATTTGCCTCCTTTGAGTTATAGGTGCATTGTATCAACGGTTTGCATAGATCCATCACAAGATTCTTGTTTCCCCTCAAGTCTCCAACGGATTCCATTCAGCAGTAATTCTAGAGTAGTGTGTCTGATCCTCTGTAAGGTTGTCTCCCATTTGATATGATGTTGACCTAAAAATTCCCTGTAGAGTTGACAATTCAGATCCCTAGCAGATCTGTCATCTTTCCCCAGCCAGGGTTAAGCCTTTGAGATAGCTAATTTGTGTTCATCTATAACGTCTCTTTCTCCAGTTGATGCTTCCTCCTGTTGAGATTGGTTGAGTGTTGTATTGATGATTCAGATCGGTGATAGTTGTATCCTTTGTGATCGTTTTGTCAACATAATCATCACACACACACACACACACACACACACACATATATATATATATATATATATATATATATATATATATATATATACATTCATCATTGCATTATTACTGCATCTTTGTGATTCATTATTTCTCTAATCCCCTGCAACAGTGGTATCCTTTCCCCCCACGCAGATTCGGTATGTCTGACCTCTTTCAATTGTAAAGTGTCAGCCCCTAAGCAGAAAGAATTTAACCTTTCTCATTCCCCACTGAGTTATTTCCTCGTGGATGATTATTATTTCAACATCCTCCCCAATCGATTATCTGGATGGAACCACTCCCCCTGAGTTATATCCTCATTGGGTTGAGTCTTTGATTGACCTTTTCTTTCTAGATCTTGCCTAGATAGATGCTTTTGGGTCCCCTGAGAGTCTATTACCCAGTAACTGGTAATATTCTTCTCAATTTGTGAGTATTTTACCTTTGCCCAATTCCCGGTAAAAGTAATCTATTTCCCTTTTCTCCCCAGCGGATTTGTTTTCACATTTCCCAAGGAAGTTTATCCTTGATATGTTCATCCTAATCGATGACACATATTTTCTTCCCCTGCTTTGAGTCTACCCTTGATATGTTCATCTTAACCGATGGTGGATATTCTCGTTTTGGTATTCTACCCAGTAAAAAGGTAGTTGTAATCCCTATTTCCTTCCCTAGAGGGTTAATCCTTGATATTTTCATCCTAACCGATGACGGCTTTCCTCCTCTTTGCGGTCTTCTGCCTAGTAACCGGTAGTTGTAAATTCTGTTTCCCCTTGCGGAGTCTATCCTTGATATGTTCATCCTAATCGGTGACGAATATTCTCTCTTTTGGTATTCTATCCAGTGACTGATAGATATAATTCCTATTTTCCCCCTCGGAGTGTATCCTTGATATGTTCATCCTAACCGATGACGGATATTCTCTCTTTTTGGTATTCTGTCCAGTAACCGATAGATGTAATTCCTACTTTTTTCGGCAGTCTATCCTTGATATGTTCATCCTAACCGATGATGGATATTCTTCCCTTTGAGGCTATCCTTGATATGTTCGCTTTAACCGGTGATGAATATTCTCTTTCTTTGGTCTTCTACCTAGTAACCGGTAGTTCTAAACCCTATTTTGACTTTTTCCTAGCAAGTTATTCTTACCCAATAACTGGTAATGAATACACAATCTGTTTTCCCTCAGCGAGTCATCCTTGATATGTTTACCCTAATCAGTAACGGATGTCCTCTATGACAGATTTTGTTATCTTCTTACCCAGTAACCGGTAGTGGATAATACATTTATGTTACTCCTGTGTTGAAGTTCATTTCTTCCCTAGTTGAGTTTGAGTGCGTATTTCCCCAGTGGAATTTCCGTCCCCTGTTTGGTTCAGGTATCTCAATTTTATTCTGACATACCTGTTTCCCCTGCAGATTTTCCTTTATCCTCGGCCGAGTCTTTCCATTAATTTATTTTCGTGGAATTCCTCGTGTTCCCCAGCAGTTTTAAGTCATAGCCTGGCCTACGTGCAACATTTTATCCCCTAGAGTTTCTGTCTCCCCAGTGAGTTTTCCTTGTGGAGTGCATTATGCTCCTGTGGACTTTCAGTCTCCCCGAATTCTTTTCCTTTGTGGCAACATTTTCCCCCACAGAGATTATTTTTAGCATTCATATCATATGCATCATGAGGTCTCTTAGGGACCAAAATTTGCTTCTATATGTTGTTATTTAAGTCCATTCTACCGAGTCAATACGAAGATTTTAACCTTCATCTCCTCAGCTAGAATGTCCTTAAGTAGGGGCAGATGTAAGACCCCAATTTTGACCCTAAGACCCCTCATGTTATCTCATCATATGCATTAGCATTAGGATCACACCTTCATTCATTGGGTTTGCATTGGGAGAGATCACCAAGCACTTTTGATTGTATCATACTTTGTTTTTCTTTATTAACTAACCAAAACACCAAAAATATGTCATTGTATAATTTAACTCTTTTGTAGGTAGTGTGTATGCTCACTTATGCTTTATCAAGCTCATATCTAAGGTTTGAGACCCTTAAGACAAGGAGCTCAATCAAGAATTTGTTTACAATGGCTCTAAGTATCATATATGAATCCCCGTGATCTTCACATGTTATTTTGATTAAGAAATCATTAAGAGTTTGGAGTTTGTTTGCCTTGGAAACCCTAGTTCATCTGGGTATCTTGTGTGACTTCTTCAATAAGTTTCCTCAAAAATTGATCAAATATTTCAAGGGATACTTCATATTTCATCATCTTATGCATATATTATCCTCCATGAGTCCCAAAAGTCAAGAGAATATCAAGCTAGCAAGATGGTTCATGGTGGTTGACCAAAGAAAGTCAATTAGTCAAAACTGGGGTTCCCTAGACCCTATCTCCTACAATGTTTATCATATGAAAATTATTCCAAGATAAAAGTTACTCTAAATGACATTCCAAACAACTTTTATGTTTAATTAAAGAGCTAGTTTTTCTTGGAAAGTCATTTTTTATGGTGAAAGATTATAGGTCATATTGTCTGAACCCTAGTTTGGAGCTCAACGTCCCAAGACTGTAACTTCCTCAATTTTTATGAGATTAAATCCATTAAAATTGCATGATCATATTCAAGATTTCTAATTCAACTTTGATGTTTGGAGGAAGTGCAAATTCAACTTGAAAATGCATGTGCCAAGAGGAAACATTATAGATCATTTTGGGCCAATACCATTGAACAAGTGATTTTCCTCAACTTCTAAAATGCATAAGTCATTCATGCCAAATCCAAATGAGGTAAAATTTGTGACCAAATTGAATAGGTTTTAAAGAGATACAACTTCTATGAAGGAATGTTTCTCATTTGAAGCCCATAGAAAAAGTTATTCAAGGTGGAAGAAGTGAACATTTGACTTGGGATTTAGAAAATTTTCAAATATGTTTGATTTTCCAAACTTCCACATCAAAATTCATCATTATCCAAGCTTCAAATGAAAACGTTTTCAACATGGAATTTGTTTCCCTTGATCTCACCTTTCCAAAACATCCAATGTCATCTCATATGGATCAAAATTGCGGGACTTACGCATGGCTTCATTATGAGAAGTGTTTTGGTAAGATTGGAGTTCAAATGATCAAATTCTTTTACATGCTTACACATGATGCATTCAGTACTCCTTGCACACGAATTGGAAGTGGATTACATCATTCTCAAGGCCTAAATCATTGCCCATGCACCCATGCAAGAAGGTTTCCAAAATTGTCCAATTTTCAAGTGGTGCAAATATCAAGTGCATTGCCTATTTAAACAAGCTTAAGGCTTCAGATTCATCATCAACACCTTGCCCAAGCTTTGCTAGACCAATTCAAACCCTCACTGCCATAGAATTTTCTAAGATTTCTCTTGAAATCAAGCTTGAACTTCATCTTCTGTTTGGAAGTTCAAACTCCAGAAATTCACTTCCCTTTTAATATCATTTGGTTTCTGAAAGCAAGAGGAGGAGAAAACAATCAAATCCAGATCAAGATCAAGTGGAATTGGATCAACTCGAAGGTGATTTTTTAGAAATTTCTCCTCTTCGATTCTCTCTCAATTCTCCACTATTCTTGTTGATTTTTGGTTGTCTGAAGTCCTATCAAAGTAGGCAACACGGTTGAGTTGCTTTGAGGTAAAATCGAAGCAACTCAGATCATGATCCTCAAATTTCAACTCCCTGTATCTTTTCATATACTTGGAATTGGATAAAATTGAGGCCAGATTCAAGCTCCTGAGCATTTTTCTTTAAATCCATGTGTTGCTTTTTCATTTTGGTGATGGTTGAAGGTGGACCAGTTCGGTGAGGTCCACCGGAGAAGAAGACCGGAGCTCTGGCTCCGGCGATGTGTTTGAAGCATCTCAACCATATGATCATTTTAAAATATTTTAATCTTGGCCGTTGATTGTGATTACCACGCGTGCATCTAAGTCGACCAAGGCATATGTGGAACGCGCGCTCTGATCCATCTGATATGCCACCTCAATTAATGAGGGAGATCAGATGGTCCACGTTTTTTGAATTTCTGTTTATTTCTTTTAATTACTTATTTTTCATTAGTTCATATTAATTTCATTATTGATCCAAAAAATATGGGACTTTCACCAAAAAAATTCAAATATTTTTCTCTTTTATATTCTGAATTAAAATTATTTTTTGGATCAATATTGATATTTTTCATGATTTAATTGTTTTTGTGCATATTTTTAATTGTTTAAAAATACTTCTGACTTTTCAAAAATAATGAAATTTTTTCTCCAAGGTCCTTTGACCTTGTTTGACCTATTATAAATCTCTTGGCCATTTATTTGGTGTTTTGAAGAGGTTTTAGGTTTTTGATCAAACATAATTTAATTTAATGCATTTTAATTTGATTTTTTATTGTTTAATTGTGTGAAAATTATGTTGAGCCATTTTTATTGACTTGTGAAGTTTGACTATGTGTCTGGGCCTTGGTCAGGGTTGATTTGAATTTTGTTGGATTAAAATCATTGGACTTAGGGGATTGATGAAATGTACATTTCATCTCCCAAAATGAATGAATGATTTTAATTTGATAAAATTCCTCCCATGACCAATTTGTGTTTGTCTCATTTCCCCTTCCTCTTCATCTTCAATCCCATTCTATTTCATCCCTCTCATTGACCAATGACATCTCAATATCCTAAGGCTAATTGGTTCACCAATAACTTCATGTTAGATGAACCAATACAAGTATGGATGAGATTAGGTCCATTCTTTGATCATTTTCTTTTTTGTGTGTGGTATGTTTTAGGAGTATGGTTAATCATACCATATCTCTAACATGCATTAACACCAAAATTTCTATTGTCCGACCTCAGACAGTTGTAACTTCTACATAAGTCCAATTGAGATTGCTTAACATAGCGCTGAATTTTGACCCAAAGGCATATCATTCTAGTAAGTGAGATTGTAAGTCTCCCCCATTTCATGGTATTGTGTGGAAACTTGGCCTTTTTTCCTTCCTTTGGAAGATGTCTTGATTCAAGGATCCATGCTTGTGAATAGAAGGTTGAGTGTTCTCCAAAGAATGACTTAAACAATTGAAAAAGCAAAACTTCACTAACATCTAATCAACTAACAATTTGACTAACTCTTATTATTATTTTCTTTTAATTTCAAGTCATTTACTTTATGCACTTTAAATTCAAGCCATTTATCATTTTCCATTAAACATCCCATTTAACTTGTTTATTTTAATGCCCTTTTCACTTTGCTCACTTGAGCCACATATTGTGATTGTATATACTTGTTTGTGTATCTTGTTTGTGTTTGTGGTCTTAGGACCTTAAAATACTTAATAAACAACAAAAACCCTAAAAAATGTTTGTGTGGACTGTTGGATTTGATTTGAGCTTTGGACTTAGAATTAGGCAACATTCCCTATGCAAAAGGATTTGACCAATGCCAACATTTCTGAAACCAAGTTCTTGTGAATTGAATTTTCATCTGATGCAAGTATTGGGATCCACTTGAGTTCATCTGCTACATGGTCTTGATGCAAATGTTACTTTGGACATGTGTCTAATGCCTTATTCTGAGCCATCCAAGGAGTATGTCATCTGATACATGGGGAAGATGATGAAGAAGACTATGAAATTGCTAGCTTGGATGTGGCTATATTTATTTGATGCCTTGTTCTTCATCTTTCTTGATTATTTATATTGCTTGATTTTAAGGTCCAAAGAAAAAACGAGTTTCTATATGACATTCTTGTCTATTGGATTGCATCCCATTGGTCAGATCTTTTCAACTCTCAACTTTTAATTTTTTCTTAGGATTAGTCTCTTCATCTCCTCTCATCTTCTTAAATTTTAAATCTCTCCCTCTTTTCCAAAAACTTCTTTATTTGTAATTTCAAAACTTAGACTTTATTGCAAACTAGAAACTTTGGCCTTATGCCATTGCATTTTCAAACTCTTTTCTTAAATCAAACTTATAAATGAATCTAACCATATTGACTTAAAATTTTAAAAGACAAAAAAAACTAACACTCATTCAAACTCTTTTAGGCCTTTTGTGCCTCTTTCAAACTTAAATTTTTGTTAAAAACAATTCACTCGCTTGGAAATTGATATCACGAACTACGAGGTTTTGAACCCTCATTTAATGTTGGTACATAGGCACAAGTCTGAAGGTCTTGTCAAACACAAAAATATAATTAATAAATTATTTTCTCATCTCCACACTCTATTTATTTCAAACATCTTTTATACCAAAAACACATACACACATAAAAAAGGGCTCTCTAGGAGTACATAGGACACTTTGGATGCTAACACATTCCCTCTGTGTAACCAACGCCCTTACTTGTAATCTCTGGCATTTTATTAGTTTTGATTTGAAAACTTCTTATGTTTGGGTTGTGTTCGTACTTTTCCCTTTTCCTTTGGAAACAATAAAAGCACGGTGGCGACTCTGGTTTTATTAATGTTAAGTTTATCCATAACTTAATGGTCATGAATTTACCGCTACAGATCCCTCTAGACCCTTTGATCTTCAATTCAAGATTTGGATGTTTCTTTCTGGCTTCATTGCTTTGTTGTAGACCTGGATCTTCTGATATTCATCTGCTTATGTGTTTTGTATCTTGTGGCTCAATCCAAAGGGAAAGGAATGCTTGTTTTGACTAATGTCAAATGCTTGCTCCATCTTGTAATTAGTACACTTGCACACACAAATGCTTTCTTTTGGGCTACCTTACAATCATACCTTTTATTTCATGTCATTTACCTTATGCTTTAGGATAGTCTCTTCCTCACCTTCCCACTTCTTCAATTTTCAAAACTTCCCCCTATTTCAAAAAAACTTCTTGTTTTCAAACTTCACCTTTTCTTAAAAAACCTTGACTTTGTCAAGTGATCCAAAAAATGTTTTTTTCTCAATAAATGCTAAAACAATTAAGCATACTCAAACATTTTTTTCAAACTTCTAAAACAGAAAAACCTTGTCAAACTTCTTTTTGTGCCTTTGTGCACTTTCCTTTAAGAGCATTTTTTGGAAATATTAGATATTAGTGTATTCTTGTAGAGATGCAAATCACTATACTTCTACAATATGTTATGAAATGATTGAAAAATTCCATTTTAATGTTGATACATGCTTGTGAGAAAGTCCAAGTAAAAGTTTTCCATATCAAGATGATGCAAACGCTTATTTCCTCATAATTGTGGGTAGCAAGCTGAGTTTTTTCACTCGAATACGACAAAATGTCTTTTCAAATTAAAATCAAACCCCGTCTCCAAATTTCTCTTTTGTTTTACCTTTTGTGGGTTTTGTTCGACCTTTTTCTCATTCCCTTTGGAAACAATAATTTCGGTGGTGACTGTTACTTTCCTAAGTTAAGTTAATCAATAGTTTAATTTCAAATTTTTCCGCCACGACACTTAGGATCCCTCTCATTCTGATGTGGATTCGATTTTTCCCTAGAAATTTCTAGGAGTGTCTCATTGATATGTCTCGTGCACGAACAATTACTCCGACGTCCTCGGGTGTTACATATAATCACTCTTCGCCCTCTTCAGCCTTGAGTGCTACATACCGTGGAGTGATCTTAGATATTATCGGCTTATTATAAGGTTATGATTTTTCCCCTTGCAAATCTAAATTAGATTTGAGTTAGAAATTGATTAGATATTATCTGCATATTGAAATGTTTTAAGGATTTAAATGATTTGAAAACCAAAATTAAATTTTAGTATGACATTTTTATTGAGTATTATGATAAAAATATTTTTATGTATCAAGAATCTGAATTTTCCATCCGATATTGATTTTGTTATTATTTTGACTATTGATTTTAAAACACATATATTTTAATGATTAGTATATCGAGTAAAGCTGGAATGGAAGTGTGTCACGTAGTATAGTATGAGTAATTGGTTTGTTAATTTTTCATATTATTACTTGTTGAGAGGTATATATACAGTACCACTCATTAAGTTATGTATATCATACCTTAGGTTACGTCTATCACTTTTTGGTGAGTTTTATAACATGATATGTGCATCTTTCTTTTTATTTACTTGATTTATCATTTAAAGTTATATATCTGTTTGCTACTTGGAAAAATAAGATACGGTGCCAATCTAATATCCTCTAAAACTATTATTTACTTCATTATGTATATACTGTGAATGAGTTATATATAATATGTTGTTGTTGTAGTTAAGGTTTCTTTAAACCAAAGAGGAATATGTATATGTGGTTGTACCTAGTATAAATAAAATTAAATTTTATTTAAATTAATGTAGTGTATTGTATGAATTAAGAGTGGTTAAATTGCGGTCTTAAATTTAGATGGGATGAATATTATTTTACTTTCAGGTTGTCTAAGTGGCAGATCTGCGTTTTCATTTTTCATCTTGAATGACATGTTACATGTATTATGTGAGTGTCTTAGTGGCAGGTAAAGATCTTGGGTGATTTGTCTTAGTAATGGATAAAGATTTATGTGTAGTTGCCTTTGTGGCATTTGAAGATCTCTGTGTGATTGTCTTAGTAATTGTCTTAGTAATGGGTAAAGATCTATGTGTAGTTAACTTTGTGGCATTTGAAGATCTATGTATGGTTGCCTTTGTGGCGGGTTGCCTGTGTGGCGGTTTATATCTGGATCATTTAAACTTAAGAGCATACATAGTTTGCACATAACTCTTTGTGGTTGTTGTTGTTGTCGTCAATCTTGTGTTAATTACTTTATGTGCATTATGTATTGGTTATTGTTCGATATTAATAATTTTGGTGGATTTTTCTTTTATTCAATACTTTTGAACATGATACGTGTGTTTATATTTGTCTGCCTTTTAGCTCTTGTTTAATTTAGTTTGACATGGATTGTGGTTAATGAAAATTGACCCCTTACAATAATATTTTAGGTACAAATGTTGAATATCTAAGTGATTGATGTTTTGCTTGATGTATGATCGTGGAGAAGAAGGGAATTTTCAAAATAAAATCATGTAGTAATAAATCGATCGTGCTACATTTTGAGTTTATTTATTTATTATTTTTCAATTGAATTAGAAGTGCGGTGATTCTTCGCTTAGGAATTTTGATTGACATTGGATTGATAAATTTTTTGAAACATTTTATTTATATTTAAACAATTATTTTGATAATTTTCTAATCATGTCTTGGATGAAAATATGGGGTGTTACAACATAATTTATAAATTGATTGCATTATATTTTGAGTATTTATTTATTTTCCTTTGAATGGATTAGAAATGCGGTGATTTCTTGCGTGTGAAGTTGAATTGTCATCAAATTTGATTAATTTCAAAACCCACATATTTTATTTAAATAAGTATTTTAAATAATTTTTGAGTCAGAACTTGGATGAAAATCTGGGGCGTTACAACGTACACCCTAGATTCATTCCGTTAAAGTGTGACAAGACAAGTGCTATTAACATGACCAAAAACCCAGTCATGCATTTCAGACTCAAACACATAGACATTAGACATCACTTTTTACGAGATTACGTGCTTAAAGGAGATGGCAGAGTCAGTTTCTTAGACTAATGTTCAGTAACCAAAAGTAAGTATTGTTAATATCATATCCACAGAGACTGGTGCAATATCACTGTTGTTCAACAATTAATATGTTTTAAGTAAATAATCAGAAGTTTGTTTTGATCATAAAAGTACTGAATAGTAAAAATGGTAAAGATTAAGTAAATGATAGATGAATAAGTTTTTATGGATTGGATTTCATTAACCTATTTTGCATATATTCTATTGATCGGTTTTATAAATCCTAATTATCAATTATTATTATCACATATTGCTTATCGGCATCGTTTATGTCTAAACAATGAGAGGACTCTACCATTTTGTTTAGTCAACGATCTCTCAGTCTATTAATTAATATAGTAGCACTAAGAGTCGATACACATAGTGAATATCAAAACCAAATTTATGTCTATAATTTAGTTTGTGATAAATGATTCTCTTAAGCCGGGATCCAAAAATCATTTCTCAACAACGATTCAAATTCAAAAGATAATATGAAAATAAATATAACGTCAATATTGAATAATAACTAGTTCATACAACAATCATCAGAAGAAATACATACGATTTCGATTAACTACGTCTAATCCCAACAAGAAAAAAGCTAGCTACTCATGGTAGCTTGGTGTCGGTGAGTAGAAATGAGATGAATCAGCTTTAATCTTGATTTCTCGACAATTTCCGCTTATCCACCTTCAAGATCTCATTACCCAATGATTCTCTCTTTTTTTACTGATCAGATCTGTTTAAAGTCAAAAGTATCTCAAAATACCAGTTATGAAAAGTATATATACTAAACTAAAAATTACAGTGGCGCTAAGCCCCAAATTCCCGTGCTAAGCGCCATCAATTTCCTTCACGATCAAGAAATCTACCATGTCATCATTTTTGTTAAGAAATATGGTTGGGCCTGACTAAACCCTACAAATTCGGTTAATAGAGTGAGGATTGTCCCCACCTATAAACACATGTTCAGGCCATATATCATCCGATGTGGGACTCTTAACACACACTCTCACGCTCAGAACTAGACAACTGAAGCGTGAAAATAAATGGTGGGTGGCCCGATAGCGGAAACCATAGTAGATGGATCACCGGATCTTAAACGAAGCTCTTGATATCATATTAAGAAATGTTGTTGAGCCTAACTCAACCCTATAAAACTAACTGGTTTTGTAGGGTTGAGTTAGGCCCAACCATATTCCTTAACAATTTTTAACCGCCTTAGCGCACTAAGTACGCTTGCGTTACAGTCGCACTAAGCCCCAATGTCCTGGGGACTTTATGCAAAGTCATTCTTATATATGCTTGTAGACAAATCATTGGATATCTTTTGCATATGGATGCTTGTAGCATGCTACAAACACAACTCTCTGGATTTTTCTACACTAGAATGCTTGTACCACGCTACAAGCACAACTCTCTGGATCGGTTACATAGCAGAGATCACTAAGGTCTTTCAAAGGTTGTAATCGGGATCGGTTACAAGGGAATGTTCATTTCTATGGTTATTTGAATCAAAGTGCCAAAGTGAAAAGGAGCATTCAATTTGTGTTAACATTTCTTCACACATTTCCTTTTCCTTTTCTAATTGAGTACACCCTTGGTGAAAACATATTACACAACTTTTTCTTGACTCTTGTTTCACCCACATATTTTTTAAGTTTCTTTTTTATTTTATTTTTCTTTTCACTCATCACCTATAATTATCTTCTTTACTTTTCTCTTCCATGATATTTGCTTTTGATGTAACCCTTTTTTCATCTCCCCAACTTGACCACAACTTAAAATTTCACTTGAGTGATCCCATATCCACAAGGAAAATGTTAAAATTCAATGATGGTGTAGGGTTCGGTTGTTTCTATAAAAAAATTCAGAATCCACTTAAGCATCAATTATGATTGAATGTTTCATAGAATTTGATAAGGTTCACCGAGTGATAGGGTTACTTAGTGAATCTATAAAATTTATAATTGTTCTGTATTTTAGGCTCAAAAGGGGTTTTCAAATTCTCACTCACTCACAAGGAAAATGAAGGCTTCTTTTGGTCAAGTGGTTGTACTCAAATTCAAATAAGTGCCTTGATCCTTTCTATGCTTTCATAAATTTCATAAATTATGCAGGATTAAACATAAACCAGCCTAGTTAAAACAACAAATTTCCGATCTCCTTGTGCATTTGGTAAACAAATGAAAGCTTCATCACCTCTAAGGTTTAGTTCTAAAGTGATTCAAGTAAGGCATGTTATTCTAAAACAATGCATAATTTGGTTTTTTTTGCCAGAAACATGTCTCAATTTCATGCTAAAATTCTAAAAAACAATAGAAATGTTCCTTGGCTTGACAATCATTCAAATTCTTATCATTACCACTGCACTTTGTTGTTGAATCACTTAGATCTTTGAGTTCCCACTCTTTTCCTATTCAAGCAATTAGAAGACCATTTTTTAAGACGAATAACAAAAATGCCAAAATTTAAAATTAGCTACTACTACTTACTACTTTGAAACAATTTAAACAAAAATTATGTAACATTTAACCACCATTCTCAAGTTGTGACTTCAACAAAATTCACAGTTTCAATACAAAATAAAATAATTTAGAACATACAACTAACATTAAACACAAATGCACAACTTTGAATACAACAGAAAGGAATAAAACATAGTAAACTAAATGACTAAAAGCTTTTTAAAGATTTCACTCTGTTATGGTGAGCTTTTCTAGTCAATCAACTCCTAATCATCAACTTGGATTATCTTTTCTAGAAAAATTTCTAACATTGAGAAAGAAATTAGGAATAGTTTAAATAGACTAGTTAGTGTGTTCGAGAAGTTTGTACGTTCGTGTTTGACAAGCTTGTGCATTCAACAACTTGGATTATAAAGGGGTATGTTGTAAATATAATCCAAGTTAGTTACTTGGTTAGACCCAAGCCCAAAAGTTAATTAGGGTTGGACATGTATATAAATAGATATAGCTTGTAATTCATTTGTGTACTATTCTACTCATTCAATAATAATAATAATCATATTTTCTCTATTCTTCTCTCTCTCTTTTTCGCCACAAACCCTTCTCTCGCACAAGTGTCTCATGCACTAACACAAATATTACTTACGTGTTGCAGTCAATGCTATGATCAAAAGGAATAGAAAGAGTAACATTATAAAGTTGTGGGAGTTATTTCGAATCGGGGTGGTGTTGGCCTTTTGATTTAAATTAATTATTCCATCATAATAGTTTTTAGGTGGTGTAGTGAGGGACGGAACTACATTAAGGATTGTGTAGGCTCCATCCCCCACTTGGTTTTCAAGTAAAAAAAAAACCCTATATATACACTATTAATAAATGTCTAAAGAGAAAATGTACTTTGATTGTTTGGAAAGTCAATTAATTAAGTTTGTTAATTTTTATTTATAATATATAATACACATAATTTTGATTTTGATATATATATATATATATATATATATATATATATATATATATATATATATATATATATATATATATATATATATATATATATATATATATATTTATTTATTGCCCCCACTTGTAAAATATTCTAGCTGCGTTCCTAGATCCCGTCCCTGGTTGTAGCACCTCTAGTTCCTTGCAAAAAGGGCAGACATGACAACAAGGACAAAAGAGCCTCGAGGAACATAATGCCGCACATAACACAGTCAATTTGGCATGCTTCAAATTTTTATACTATCATTCCTAGATCCATCACAACCATGAAAAGAAAATAGATTTCTTCTCCATCATCATAATTTTTATATATGTATACTTATAATTTTTATTTAGAATGTGTTAAGGATTTGTCTCTCCAATATGCCTTAATTTATAGGTATTGTACTATGTCATTGTATTGTAATTTGTTACGGGCTTGTTTGTTTCTAGGTTTGTTTATTAAAGTAACGAGTAATTAGTAATTTATTATTTTATAGGAAATGCTAACTAGTGTCATGGGCACTGGTTAAGGATCTTTAATTACAATATAGATCTACTGAAAAATAAAGAGTATTAAAAGATTTATTTAAGAGAACAAAAAATTAAAAAATTTAAGAATCATATTAAATACAAATTAGTCGTTAGAACATAATTGATATTATTACTTTACATTTTCATTTAATGTTGCTTAATGCTCATCATATTTAATTTAAATGTCTGCAATTTTTTAATTTCAAAAAAACAATAATTTTCTTTGAATAGCTAGTTTACATAATGATAATGGATCAAGTGTATAATATGTCTGCTAAATTTTGACGTTTTACATATAGGTATGTTCTATTTGTTCATTTTTTTTAGAATATATTTTATTTGTTTTTATTAATATGATATCTATCTGTTTATTTATAAGTTTTTAATATGAAATATATTTTTATTTGTTTATTTTCGTGAAATATGATTTATTTATTTTTAGATTTATTCCTTTTGTCTTATTCTTCAACACTTACAATAGTATTTTAGAATATATTTTTATATTATTTTTATTTGTAACTAATAAATAATGGATGTTATTAATAGAAGAAATTTTCATTTGAATGAATGTCCAATAGAAGAATTTTTTTTTAGAGAATGGTTATTTCGAAACAATTGTTGACCATTTTGATCATAATATCATGGAGAAAGACATGTTAGAAGTTGAAAATTTTGGAACTTTTGAAAATGAAAATTCTATACCTTTGTCGTCAGAATATTGTGATTAATAAGTTTTAAGAAGAAGTTGATAAAGATGGAGTTTGTGATCAAATAAATATGGTACCTTTTATTGGTCAAATTTATTTTTTACAAGAGATATGCATATCATCATGGTTTCTCAATTCGAAAAGGTAGATTCGTAAAGAAAAAAGATGGAATTATTAGTCGGCTTGAATTTTTTTGTCATCGTGAAGGTAGAATTTCCTCGAAAGACATAGATCCATCAAAAGAATAGAGAAAAAGAGAATCAATAAAGTGTGAATGTAAAGCTCATTTACGAATTAAACTACAAAAGTCTCAAGATATGTTTCCAAGTGAGTGGCGAGTTACAACGTTTGTTGCTGAACATAATCATGATTTACTAACCCAATCAGAGGTGCGTTTTTTACCATGTTAGCGAACTATCTTAGAAAATGATTATGATCGCATTTTCTTATTAAAAGAAGGTGGACTTTAATATGTGTCTTAGAGTTAGATAAAAATGTGAAGCATGGATATCTTCCCTTTATTGAAAAAGACATTCACAATCTTTTTTTAAAATCCAATAAAAAAGTTGAAGGAAGTGATGTTATGGATCTTCTAAAGTATTGTGAGAATGCAAAAAAGAGTTTCTCAAAGTTTTAATATTCCTATACACTTGATGAAGAAAAAAGGCTAGAGCATATTTTTTGGTCATCTACTTCTTGTTTTGATTGATATAAAAAAATATGGTGATGTTGTTGTATTTGATACTACATACAAGGTAAACTCTTATGAAATGCCATTTGGGATTTTTGTTGGTATGAATAGCCATCAAAAGACTATACTATTTGGATGTGCACTTTTACGAAATGAAACAGTTTCTGCATTTCGTTGGTTAATGAAGGTAAATGTTGCTTTGTTTGTTTATTTATTTGGTGGTTTGATCCCTTTTCTTTAATTTGTTTATTTTTTGCTTCTTATAGGCTTTTATAGATTTGATGAAGAAGCCAACGATGACTATATTAACTGACCAAGATCCGTTGATGAAAAAAGCAATCACAAAAGAAATGTCATCAACAAAACATAGTTTCTGTATATGGCATATAACTTTCAAGTTTAGTTCTTGGTTTAATCTTATACTTCGAGACAAATATGCAAAATGGTGTTCTGATTTTTATGGATTGTATAAGTTGGAAACATGTGAAGAATTTGAGCATCAATGGCCAAAAGTTGTTTTGAAGTATAACTTGCAGCTGTAGCGGGGCATTCGTTACCTTTAGATTTATTGATTAAATCAAAAGTAAATCATACAATTCGAGTCGCCACCGCACTTCTATTTATCCAAAGGAAAGGTTAGAAAGCGAACAAAAACCGAGAATTTTTATCAAATCAAAAACTAATAAAAATGTCAGAGATCTGGGTAAGGGGGTTGGTTATGCAATGGGAAGGTTTTAAGCACCCAAAACATCCTTAGTACTCTAAGGGAGCCCTTTTTACAAATGTTGTAAGGTAGGTTGGTATTTGTGAAAATATTTGTGAAAACATGATTGGGAAGGTGAGAGAAGAATGTACAAATTATTTACAATTTTTGTGTTTGAATGGATAAACCCATTACCTACGTACCATCTTAAAAAAGATTAGGATCAAAACCTCGTAGTTTGGGGTAAAAATCTCAAAAGAAGTTGGTGAATTGATTGATCAAAAGCCTTAAAGGTCTTTTGTTATCAAAGGGAGAAAACTCAACCTAAAACCACAAATCCACCATGTGAGGAGAGCTTCAACATGCTAGTGAGGGGTTAACCCTATAATAAGCATGGAAGACTTATAGTCCATCACTAAGGATATAGGTGAGTATTATATCAACCTCTAGGATAACTCAAACCTAATAGCTAATGTTTATGAAAAGCTTTGGCAAAAGTGGCCTTTGAAACCACAAAAACAATTGAGTGAGTTGTATTTACCAATGAAAAGTATTCACAAAAAGGTCAAAGTTGACTTAGGATTCAATTCAAAATAAGTATTATGAAAAGAGTTTGAAAAATCAAAAGCATAGTGCTTAGGTTTCTAATTTTTGAAAACAATGTTAATGTTTGCACAAAAGTTTGGATTGGGTTAGAGTGGAGGGAAGAAGAAGAATGGCTAAGTCTTAAACATGCAAAGATGAAGGAAGAGAAATAAAACCACATTGGAGTTCCCTTCTTGAGATCATAGTGATGACCCAAGTTGTTCCCTTTCCTTTGGAATATAGCAAGCAATAAGCAAATAACTCAAGCAATCAAGCACACAATCAATCAAGCTCCTAGGAATCTTCCAATTGGCTTTTGTATCTCTCACTTTAGATGTTCATGACAATGGTTCTTCTACTTGGCAAGTTTGGGATCCCTAGCACACAAGAACACACAAATCAAAAAGTTCCACAATGCAATAGAAAGAATGGACAAGAGGGAGTTTAGAATTAGGTCCTTTCAATTCATCTTCAAGCTTTAAGCATTCTAAAGGCAGGGGATATCACATTAACTTCGTCCTCGTCACAATTTTGAAGTATCTCTATTACACCCTGATCCAGCATTTCTTGGATGTCCTTTCTAACTCGACGACATCCTCTCTCATTGACAGTGCAAACACGACAACTGTCATGGTCATGCTCGTAGTGACTGTATTCACACAACAATGTGTGCATCTCGACCAAAGATTGTCGGATATGGCTCACATATCTGACCTTATATTTACCAGGGCAACCCTGAACCATGTTGACAGCTGATTTTCCATGCTTAGGAAATGAGTTCTTCTTGACGTTAGGACCTACGTCCTCGAAAAACACAAGGTCTTGAACCTTGGTCTTCAACGGGTAGTAATTCTCCACATCATGTCCGGGAGCACCGGAATGATAAACACAGTGAAGCTCAGGCTTATACCACCATTGAGGGTTGGTAGGTATAGCAGGTGGGTCACGTGGAGTGATCAGTTTCCTTTCAATTAAAGAAGGATACAATTCTGCATAGGTCATGGGAATATGATCAAAACTGACCCTTTTCCTATCATAGCTTGTCCTGGTTTGATTGTTGTTTTGAGGCTGGTAGGCCTGCTGTTGAGGACGGTGTTGTTGTTGCTGATACTGTTGATGTTGCTGGTTCTGATTATGATGCTGATATTGCTGATTCTCTCTGAAAACAGGTGCTATATGAGCCACCTGGTGCTGATTACTGGCTGGACGCACAGTCTTCCTCTTCACAGAGGGTCTTCTAGATTTAATATGGGAGGTCACATCATGTGCCTCACCATCTTTCTTCTTTGCAAACGCCCCATAACGTTTGGCAGAAGAGCCTTCTTCTCTAGTCAGGCGCCCTTCCTTGACTCCTTCTTCTAGACGCATCCCCATATTCACCATTTCGGTGAAATCAGAAGGAGCGCTAGCAATCATCCGCTCATAATAGAATGAACTCAAGGTCTTCAGAAAGATATTGGTCATTTCCTTCTCTTCTAGCGGAGGCACGATTTGTGCAGCCAATTCTCGCCACCTTTGGGTGTACTCCTTAAAAGTTTCCTTATCCTTTTGGGACATGACCCTCAATTGATCCCTATCGGGAGCCATATCAACGTTGTATTTGTATTTCTTGACGTAGGCTTCGCCAAGGTCGTTGAAGGAGCGAACGTTCGCACTATCCAGGCCCGTGTACCATCTCAAAGCGGCACCGGACAAGCTTTCCTGGAAGTAGTGGATTAGGAGTTGATCATTGTCGGTCTGAGTCAACATCTTTTCTGCATACATAACCAAATGGCTGAGCGCGCAAGTGTTTCCTTTGTACTTTTCAAAGTCAGGCACTTTGAATTTGACAGGAATCTTGACATTAGGAACAAGGCAAAGCTCAGCACCAGATTTGCCAAAGAGGTCCTTCCCTCTAAGAGTTTTGAGTTCCTTGCGAAGCTCAAGGAATTGATCGTTCATAGCATCCATTTTCTCGTAGACATTTGGGCCCTAAAATGGCTCAGAGTGGTAAATGGTGTCATCTACTCTCGGCAAAGTATGCACGACTGGAGGTGGCACAGCAAGAACCGGGCTAGATGCCGGCAAAGAAGCAAAAGTAGGGGCGAGACCCTCTAGAACAAAGTTGGCGGGCATCCCCCAGGGAAACCCGGCTAGCATAGAAGTAGGCGCGAAGTGGGCACTGGAAGCAGGCACAGTAGAGGAGGCAATCTCAGAAATGACTGTCCTCTGGGGAGGAGTTAAAGGCGTTAGAGAAAACTGGCTTTGGGCGGCCAAGAAAGACTCCATCAGGGCAGTCAATCTTGCCACTTCCTCCTTCAGTTCACTGTTCTCTTGTTCTAGGTGATCCATTAGCTTTGATGGGTTGGCTCTGGTGTAGTACCGGTGCGTCAGCTTGTCTTTAAAATAAATGAAGAACATAAAGTTAGACCACTGAACAAGAAGCCCTGGAACAAAACTTGCTTATGCACATGATGCATGCAATGCTTGTGCATATGATTTATTTTTTGAATCAAAGGAACTTTAGAGTCCTATTTGCAAATATTAGAAATATTAATCATTTAGACATATATGGAATAATCATATCAATAATATCTGGAAAAAAAATTTACACCAAAGAAGTACAGTCTTGGTAACCAAATACAATACAAGAGAGAAGGAAAATTAACATCCTATGGAACCCTAGAAGTCCAAAGCTCTCGAGACCGGAAGATAAGCTGCACGAAGCCTCTTCACCTCTCTCTCATAGGCTACCTCCATATCTGCCTTCTCCTTGGCGAGTCGATCGTACTTCCTCTTCCAAAACTTGGAAGACTGAGAAAGAAGAGAAGTCACCACATCATCAGGCTCGTCGATAACCTGATGCTCAAGAAACTCTATCAATGCATCCTTATCCCTAAGCTGCTGAAGTAGCTCCTCTCGCTCACGGACCCAAGCACGCGAATGGTCTTCGTCTCTCAACTTATCTACTCCTTGGTCAGGGAGGGTTGAAGGCCTAACCATAACCATAGGTGTAGGTCTCGGATAGTCATAGGGCATAAGGTACTCGGAAGCTCTCCTCCTAACCCATGAGGTATAGGGTTTCAAAGCAATACAATTCTTCGGACCAAGCTCTTTCCTTCCCTTCCTATGAATCTTGCGCCAAGCGTGGACCATCCTGCCCTTCAAGTTTTGGGGATCTTTACCCTCTTGAAAGAACACACCTTCTAAAAAAATGTTATTAGGTTTATCCTTTAAGGGGAACCCAAGCTGACGACGTGCCAAAATAGGGTTGTAGTTAATCCCACCACATGTACCAAGAAGAGGCACATTGGAGAATTCACCACAAGAGTCGATAATATGCACAGCATCATATACACGGTTATACCAAAAGATATCGTCATTAGTGAGAGACATAAGTCTTGTGGACCACCGTAGACATCCTTTGTTCTCCTTGAAGGCGATCGTCTGTGGCAAGTGCGAAATAAACCACTTGTACAACAGAGGCAAACAACACATAATGGTACCACCACCCTTTGCATTCCTCATATGTCACCCAACAGAGTCAGAACGAGATTAAGATTAGAGAAAATCCTAATAGCGTTCACATCCACAAACTTGTCGATGTTGGGGAATAACACTAGCCCATAGATGAGAAGTACAAATATGGCCTCAAAGGCGTCCTCACTCATGGCCTTCCCATACATAGTAGCTTGCGCAATGAGGAAATCAGATGGGAGACCTTGAATTCCACCTTTGGTAGTCATATGAGCAACAATAATAGATTCATCTATATGCAACAGATCAGCATTCTCTTGAGAAGTAGGAACTCTTTCCAAGCCACTGAACGACAACTGATCTAGAATAGGTATACCCACAAGATAGGCATACTTCTCAAGCGTAGGCAAAAGCTGGAAATCCGGAAATATGAAGCAACGGTACAAGGGATCATAGAACTGCACCAACACACTCATCAGACCTTTATCCACCTGAGTAGCAAGAATAGACGGAAGCTTCCCATGACGAGCCTTGAACTCCAAGGGATCTAATACATAGGATGTCAGACTCCTTAACTCTTTCAAGTCGGGTTGTCTGAAACTATACTTCTTTGTATTCCTTCTTTGTCTATTCATGTCTGAAAATTTTGCAAATAGACCTCTTAAGTTCCTTGAAAATTTTCTCATTGTTGATGATATGGATGTGTATGAATGCATGGATGCAACAATCACACTCAAGGATCAAGCAAAGCACACCACACAAAGGTCATGGGATGGATAAAGTTATCCTTAATATCAATCATCCATTTTGGTGGATTATGGTTTACACCTTATCGACACTCAAGTTCCATTGATATTAAGGATATACAAGAACAGATCAACCATGAATCAAGGTTTTGTTGCAAGTCACGAGCATGGAGTCTCGGTTAAGAACCACCCAAAGGGAGTGTACTATGGTTTAAACCTGACAATCATGTTCTACAAGAGGTTCCCATAGTCATCATCCCATCTTTTGGATATTATCGGATAAACGACTACTCGTATTCCAAAAATATTCTCAAGAGAGACTCTTATGAGTGTAGTATCGCGTAACAATCGTATCAAATCTTACACTTGAACGACCTTCGCACTACGTCGTACAATAGGCCAAGATGGGCTTGGTAAACTAAGGTCCTTGGCTTCTAAGGCATATATTGGAAAGAGTATTGCCTAACCACGACTACTCGTGTGACATTATTGATCCCAACATAACCTCCACCAAGTGAATGGGCTTGCAAGTCAACTTGCTAAGGAATAACTCCACACAAGTCAACAAGACTATGCCATTCTCCTATCATAAGTGCACTCGAGTTCGGGTATAGAACTCATCTCACAAGAAACCACCAAGCACACAAGCAATTGAATATATCGAGCAATTCATACATTACAAACAATACAGTAATCCCAAGTTTACACAAAAATATGTCACAAATAATATAAACACACAATACAACAAAGGTAAAAAGTAAGCAAAACCCACTAAGCAAATGATCCCCAGCAGAGTCGCCACTTTTTTGTAGCGGGGTATTCGTTACCTTTAGATTTATTGACTAAATCAAAAGAAAATCATACAATTCGAGTCACCACCGCACTTCTATTTATCCAAAGGAAAGGTTAGAAAGCGAACAAAAACCGAGAAGTTTTATCAAATCAAAAACTAATAAAAATGTCAGAGATCTGGGTAAGGGGGTTGGTTATGCAATGGGAAGGTTTTAAGCACCCAAAACATCCTTAGTACTCTAAGGGAGCCCTTTTTACAAATGTTGTAAGGTAGGTTGGTATTTGTGAAAATATTTGTGCAAACATGATTGGGGAGGTGAGAGAAGAATGTACAAATTATTTACAATTTTTGTGTTTGAATGGATAAACCCATTGCCTACGTACCATCTTAAAAAAGATTAGGATCAAAACCTCGTAGTTCGGGGTAAAAATCTCAAAAGAAGTTGGTGAATTGATTGGTCAAAAGCCTTAAAGGTCTTTTGTTATCAAAGGGAGAAAACTCAACCTAAAACCACAAATCCATCATGTGAGGAGAGCTTCAACATGCTAGTGAGGGGTTAACCCTATAATAAGCATGGAAGACTTATAGTCCATCACTAAGGATATAGGTGAGTATTATATCAACCTCTAGGATTACTCAAACCTAATAGCTAATGCTTATGAAAAGCTTTGGCAAGAAGTGGCCTTTGAAACCACCAAAACAATTGAGTGAGTTGTATTTACCAATGAAAAGTATTCACAAAAAGGTCAAAGTTGACTTAGGATTCAATTCAAAATAAGTGTTATGAAAAGAGTTTGAAAAATCAAAAGCATAGTGCTTAGGTTTTTAATTTTTGAAAACAATGTTAATGTTTGCACAAAAGTTTGGATTGGGTTAAAGTGGAGGGAAGAAGAAGAATGGCTAAGTCCTAAACATGCAAAGATGAAGGAAGAGAAATAAAATCACATTGGAGTTCCCTTCTTGAGATCATAGTGATGATCCAATTTGTTCCCTTTCCTTTGGAATATAGCAAGTAATAAGCAAATAACTCAAGCAATCAAGCACAATATCAATCAAGCTCCTAGGAATCTTCCAATTGGCTTTTGTATCTTTCACTATAGATGTTCATGACAATGGTTCTTCTACTTGGCAAGTTTGGGATCCCTGGCACACAAGAACACACAAATCAAAAAGTTCCACAATACAATAGAAAGAATGGACAAGAGGGAGTTTAGAATTATGTCCTTTCAATTCATCTTCAAGCTTTAAGAATTCTAAAGGCATGAGGCCTAATTGCTCTTTGACATTTTTCTTCTTTTATAGCATTCTAAAGGCATGAGGCCTAGTTGCTCTTTGACTCCATTTTTGCATAGGTAAAGTCCTAAAGTCTAAGTCCTTTGTCCATTTGCATTGGGTTCACACAATCAAAACAAAACAAGCACAATAATATATACACAATAATGTGCTCAAGTGAGCAAAAGGCAAATTGCATTAACATAAACATGAGCTCAAGTGAGCAAAGGGCAAAAGCAAATGAATTAATGTGCAAGAAATTAAATTGCATTAAAGTAAATTGCAAGAATTAAATACTTGAATTAAAGTTAGTCATTATTAGTTAGTGTTAGTGTGCCATAAGGCAATTTAGCTCTATGTTAAGCAATCGTAAGTGGACTAATGTAGTAGTCACACCTATCTGAGGCCGGTCAATAAAACTATATGCAACAAACACAAGTTAGAGGTCATGACTAGTAAGCCAAGCTCCTACAACTTGCCATGCCAAAAGAAAAGAAGAATGATCTTGTATGGATTTAGGTTTTTTGCTTGACCAAGAAGCAACCTATCTCTAATGCAAATCCATTCACTTGATCTTTGATCAAGATGAATTAGATTTGAATCAAAGAAGATTAAGCCCCTCATATGTCAAGGCTAACCACCAATCATTAACTCATTGATCAAAAAGAAACAAAAAGAAGAAGAAGAAGAAGAAGAAGAAGAAGAATGTACATGAATTGAAATTCAAATGAGATATCCAACACACATTGATCAAACATGAATAGAATCAAAGTCAATCAATGATAAACAGAAGCAGGATGAAGTTTAGAAGTCAAGAAACAAATAAAATATTTTTGGTATTTTTGAGAATTAAAATAATACTTGCATTAAAATAAACAATTAAAGGTCAAACTTCAAATCCATCTCAAATCAACTTGAAAAAGTCCAAATGGATCATCCTAAGTTCAACAAGGTAAAACCAAGTTTGACAAAAAAATTCAGCATTTTTGGAAACCAGAAACTATTTTTAAACAATTAAAAATGAATAAAAAATAACATAATTGAACTAAACTCTCAAATAAATCTCAAATCAATTTGGAAATTGATGAGAATATTTTTCATAGATTCATCATCATTCAAAGATGTTAAGAAAATATTTTTGCATTTTTTTGAATATTGGAAACTATTAAAAATGAATTAAAAATAACCAGAAAAGAGAAAATTCACAAAAAATATCAAATGACATCATAAAAATATTAAAAATCAATTTCAGAAAATAGAATTAAAAATAAAAATAATGCAATTGGTCTCATATTTTTTGGATTTGAAATGAAAGAGTTATGAAGTTTTGAAATAAAATGAAATAAAGAAAATAAAATTAAATAAATCAGAAATTGCAAAAAGCCTGGAGCGTTGGATCAAGCTCATTAAATGAGGTGGCACATCCAAAGTTCCTCATGCGCGCGCTCATGGTGATCCAGAGTCAAAGGCGAAACACAATGTATTAAAAATGGTCATAACATTGGATGGCACATATTAGATCTGGAAATAGAAATCAATGGTCCAGATTCAATCTGGAGTGGTGGACGGTGGTGTACACCGCCGTCTTCTCTGGCGAGCATGCCAGCTCTGGTGACATTTGCAGGTTATGAAAACTTAATGAAAATGCACGATCCTCATATCATTGGAAAGCTGGGGTGATGTACATCACCCCTGTGCCATTGGTTTTCACTCTAGACTCTCATAGAAAGAAAAATCAGAGATGGAAAATTATGGAGTTCAAACTGAACTTGATGGATTTATGAAATTAAGTACACCAATCAATTGCCTCTTATGAGAGGACTTCAGAGGAACCAACAAACACAAGAAGCACGATCCTTCCCAATTCTTGATAGCAGTGTGTTCTTGAGATGGAAATAGAGCTAGGCTAAGGAATTAGAGTTCAATAATCAACCAAGGAAGTTGAAAATTGAAACTGAAAATTTGAAGAGAAAATGCAAAATTCCTTTAGGTGAAGGGTGAGGATTCAATTCTGCAGTAGTTTAGGCGCCTTAAGGTTGGTTTGGAATGAAGCTGAGCACTTGTATTTATAGTGAAGCATGATGCAAGCAAGGTGAAATTCATGTGCATGTGGAATGAGGGCCTCCATGCATGGGCCTGTACAGGCTCATGGGAGGCCCAAATGCAATGGAAATCGAGTGTTCAGATGTAAGTAAGATGAATTGGACGTGCAAATATGATGGAATTGGCTTGTGCACAAATATTTCACATAGTTTCCATAAATGCACATAAATCTTCTCCTCTTCCAAAATGTACCTTGACAAATAGAAACATGGTCGTGTGGGTAATGGTTGGAAAGGTCTTGACATGAGGAACAATTGTTATGTTGAACAAAAATCCATTTGGGATTGGGAAATTTATGAAAACAGGCCATGAAGTTCAAGGTGCAAAACATGCATATGAGAATTTTGCCAAAATGGACCAACTTCAAGCCCTTCTGTTTCAATGATGCAAGCCTCAAATGACAAAACCTTAAACATCAAAGTTGTATATCTTTCCAAGACAATCAATTTGGACTCAATTTTTTTATCATTTGGAGTTTTGGTGAGAAAGTTATGGGCACTTGAAGTTGGACTTTTTCACATTTCAATGACTTTGGTCCAAAGTGACCTATAATATTTTGTCTTATCACATGTATTTCTTTTAGGATTATGAAATATTGTTCAACATAACAAATGAAGTAGACATCGTAAACTTTCTAATTCATTTGATCCCACCTCGAAATCATGAAAAATGAGTGAGTTAGGTCCTTGAGAAGTTGACCCAAAATTAGGGTTTCAGACAAAATGACCTATAATGTTTTGAAATGGATTATGACCTTCCAAGCTTCAAATCAATTTTTAATGAACATGAAAGTTGTTCATATGGTCCTTAAGAACATTGTTTCTCTTGGGGTCATCTTCATTTGACAAACACATCAAAAGTTAGGTCTCAGTGGATTTCAAAATAGTCAGATGAATTGACTGATCAACTTCTCAAGTCCAAACTTCAAATCTTGATGAATTGATGATTGAGGACACTCACATAAGCTCAAATATTCACAAAATGATGAATGAAAGAACTTACCTTGATTGTATTTGATCATGGGTTGAGGTTGCTGCATGAGGAAGGCATAGTTGATGCACAGATGAATTAGGGTTTCCTTGGGAAACAAGCCTCAAGCCCTTTGGTTTATCTTGATCAAATTGACAAATTGAGGTACTTAGGGGGCATATATGATGAATGAGAGCTTTGTCAACTATTTTGGTGCTTGCTTTCACCATCACCTGGCTATTCTTTGAGCATAGGGGCCTCCTAGGAGCCTTGGATCTTATGATTGCTCAAGCTACAAAACAAAAGATGTTAGTGACATATTTTTGTGCTTTTAGTTAGTAAAAAAATAAGAAAAGCAACAATATACAATTCAAGCATGCTTGGTGGTCTCAAACCAACTCACACAAGTCCCAACCCTAGGGTTAAGGAGCCAAGATGCTATGATCCTTGAGGCAGATGCAATGTGCAATGATGTGATGCCATGAGGGATCTTAGGGTCAAAATTAGGGTCTTATAGATACCCCTACTTAAGGTCATTCTAGCCGGAGATATGAAGGTTAAAATCTTCGTCTCGACGAGGTAGAATGGGCTTAAATAATAACAAAGAGACAAATTTTGGTCCCTAAGAGACCTCATGATGCAAATGTATGTATGCAAAAGGTAATACTCTATGGGGATATATGTCCACAAAGGAAAAAGAAATCAAGAGAAACTGAAAATCCATGGGAGTAATATACTCGTGAATGGAACAGAAACTCTGGGGACTTTACCGGGAGTAAAGGGGATAAAATGCGCGAGCAGGTCACGACTTAAAACTTGCTGAGAGACACGAAGGATTCCATGAAAATAAATCAATGGAAAGACTCGAGCTGACGCAAAGATGCATGTATTAGGGAATATGCCAATACAGCAAAACTATCCACAAAGGATACTTCGGATAAAAATCCGGACTCAAATGGGGGAAACCCATCAAGGGACTCAAACTGGGAACATCCACAAAGGACTCAGCTGAGGAGGAAACAAATGAGGTATTACCGGTTACTGGGTAATAAGCTCAAAGAAAACATGTGATCACACCGGTATAAGGGTGAGAGAACAACATGCTCAGGGATAATGATTATCTAAGATTGGTATAATGGTGAGAGATATCAATCATCCAAAACATCTGAGGAAGACCTAAAAGGTATATTTCAACTCAGGGAAATCTGACTCCACAGGGGACAAAAAGTCATAATAGGGAGCAGAAGGAAGGGACACCAGGGGTACCGGTTACTGGGCATATAATAGGTGACCATCCAGGCGTGAATTGGGGAATATTTCCAAAACACTCATCATCCAAAAGGAGGGCTGAAACAACAAACTCAATTACAGGATGGACATTCGATTCCATAAGGAAATACGAATCTTACTCAACTGGGGAAGAACAAAGGCTTCGACTGAGGAGTGCATGAGATATATTATCTATTACCGTCAGAATGTAGATAACATAGTCGCATGGAAGATTATCCACAACCGGTTACTGGGTTAATAAAGGATAAATCGACCGAAAAGAAAGGACATCGGGATACCGACTACTGGGTATAAAATGATGACCAATCAAGGGGAGGGACAATCATTACCAAACAAGGGTAAATGAAAGATGACTCGCCGGGGATACATTGACAAAGGCAATGATCTGGGAGATATATCACCGGTTACTAGGAGACATACTCAAAACGAAGGAATATCAATACTGAATATTGGATAAAGATAACCAACAAAGAGGGGATTACATCTATCGGCTATTGGGTAGAAAACCGCAGAAGAGAGTAACCGTCATCGGTTAGGATGAACAAAATCAAGGGTTTACTCTGCAAGGGGGATAAAATGGGGTTTACAACTACCGGTTACTGGGTAGAAAACCACAGAAAATAGGACTTACAACTACCGGTTACTGGGTAGAAGGCCACAACAACTCCGTCGGGGAAAAGATGAACAATTACTAGTTACTGAGCAATTATTCATCTAAACTACGGGGAAGTGTAGGGGAAATAACAAGAGGAGTCAATCTAGGAACAAACTAGAGAGACACAACGAAACAAGACTCAACCCAATGAGGATATAAATCAGGGGAGTAATTCCACCCCAATACACATTTTGGGAGGAAACTAAAATAACAATCATCCATGAGGACATAACTCAGTGGGGAATATGGAAGAAAGGATAGACACTTTCTGCCTATGGGGATGACTCTATATGGAGAGATCGGACACCAACATCTTCTTGGGGAACTATATATCACCAAATAGAAGGAGATAAAAAACAAAGATATATGGCAAAGAATGCAGCATGAATATCTGAATATTATAATTATGCATGTATATGCGTGGTTTATATATGATTAATGCTGACAAACAGACATATCTAACACAAACAGGTCCAAGAACCAATGGACAGACATCCGGTACTACATCTCAAAAGTGAAAGCCATGCCCATAGGAGAGCATCCAATCTGGTGGGGGCAACAAAATACCAGGAAACACTGGTCTCTGTAGGGGATCAGAGCCAATGTTGAGGATCAGACAGAGTTGCTTCCGGGCACAAAAGCTACTGCTAGGGAAGCAAGCAGGATCACCGGGGACCAGAGATTGTTGTTGGGAATAAGCAAGGGATCACAATCACCAAAGCTGGGGATCTTCCAATAGTATGCAGAGACGAGGATAAGATCAGCTAGAAAAGAACTCCACTAGGGATCCTATCAGGGTATGATGTGGAAATTTGTGGGGAACAACCACCAAACAGAAGCACACCAAACAACATTCACTTCTAAACACGGAAGGAATGTCTCTGCTACGGAAAAGGAGAACCAGTCACTTCGCTGGGGAAGGAATCAACACATCTTCGTCGAAGTTCCATCGCCAAACTAAAATTAGGCAAAGCCTAAGCTGGGGGGAAGCTGAGCACGGATAAGATCCTTCGTAGAAACAACTCTGCTGGGGAAATTATCAGGGAGAGAGATGAAACTCTGTGGGGAATAACCACCAAACAAAAGTTCCAATAACCATCACATTTCCTTAGACTATCGGAGAAATCATCTCTGCCAAGGAAAAGGGAAACACTGTTCCACTAGGGATAGGAAAATAGACATTTCATCGCCTGCTCTACTAAGGGGAGAACTATCCAAGAAGGAGGAAGCAGCATCAAATCAGATTCCGATCAAGCAACTCTACTAGGGAACAGTTGTTGAGGACTGAACCAGGAACAACCTGTAGGCGCTTGGCTGGAGATAACCTGCTGGTGACCAGACTGGGGAAGTCTAAGATGAATAACCCTGCTGAGGAATGAATCAGAGGCAAGCCTGCCGGAGATTAATGTAGGCGAATCCACAAGGGATAAGCTTCAAACCAACTGCTCATGAAAAGAATTCCTGCTCAAACTGCGGGGAATTTCCAATCTGAATGAGGGAAAACCAACTTCCTCGAAAAGATAGCATATCGATTTATCAATCTATAAGGGATTTTAGGTCAATCCACACAAGGGATGACAACCATATAATTGATAACACAAATGCTAGATCCAGCCTCAGTGGGGAGCCAACAGATTAAGACCAAACTCCAGATTCCCATGGGATCTGGGTGGTGTTATAGATATACTTCTCTAAACAAATCAGGACCAAAGCTCCAGACTCTCTAGGGAATTTGGTGATGCATAATCTTCTTCTGCGCTCGCGGAGGAGACAACCTGAGAGATGATGGAGAGAATACAGATATGCTTAGGAATATGAACAAATATCTTACCCTTTCGGAGATCATACTATCCTTGGGAGAGCACTGAAGACGTCCCTGTTATCCTTTTTAGTCTTTGTGAATGTTCACTTTGTTTAAAAAACAATTTATGAAAATTTTATTTATTTAAAACAATGATATTTATCAATTAAAACATGCAGACATTTGTTGAACAGAAACAAATAAGAGTGCAAAGAATTGGATAAAGGCTCAAATTTATTTGATGGAATGGTAGTCTGCAAATGGCAAGACTCCATGGATCTTTACAAATTTGAAATTGGTGATATATATTGGAAAAGGCTACATTGAACATAATGACCATTTCTCAACCAACTCCGAATCCAATGTATTTGAAGCTTCAGTTGACGATGACTGGGCGAGAATCTTTGACAGAAGACGGTTGAAAAACAAAGTCTTGTCAGGATGCAATTAATTGCCAAACCCCTAATTTTTGCCTAGATTGCCCTAGGGTGAGGTACTCAATCTAGCGGGATATATATATTCATCATTTTTTCATGTCTCTAACTTTTTCCTGGACCGCCCTTTCGGGTTTTCAATCCACCGAGACGCTCATTTTTGCCTAAGTCGCCCTTTCGGGTTTTCAACTTAGTGAGTTATTCTGTTTTTATTTTAGGCGAAGTATTTCTTGACTGCATCTGAATTCACAGGACGAGTGAGATCCTCCCCATCCATAGTCGTAAGTATCAAAGCACCGCCTGAAAAGGCTCTCTTAATAACATATGGACCTTCATAGTTTGGAGTCCACTTGCCCCTGGAATCGGGCGCGAAAGACAGAACTTTCTTGAGCACGAGGTCACCTTCTCGGAACAGACGAGGCTTGACCTTCTTATCAAAGGCTTTCTTCATCCTTTGCTGATATAACTCACCATGGCACATGGCAGTCAATCTCTTCTCTTCTATCAAATTCAGTTGGTCATAACGACTCTGAACCCATTCAGCCTCGGTCAACTTCGCCTCCATCAAGACTCTCATTGATGGGATCTCAACCTCTACTGGGAGCACAACCTCCATGCCATAAACAAGAGAGAGAAAGGGGTTGCCCATGTTGAAGTGCGGACAGATGTACGATAGCCATGCAAAGCAAATGGCAGTATCTCATACCAATCCTTGTACGTAACAACCATCTTCTGAATAATCTTCTTGATGTTCTTGTTAGCAGCTTCAACAGCCTCATTCATCTTGGGTCTATAAGGAGAAGAATTATGATATGCAATCTTGAACTCGCTACACATCTCTTTCATCATCTTGTTGTTCAAGTTAGATCCATTATCAGTAATGATCTTGTCTAGCACACCATAACGACATATGAGTTGATTCTTGATGAACTTCACAACCACCTGCCTGGTCACGTTTGCATACGACACTACTTCAACCCACTTGGTGAAGTAATCAATTGCTACGAGAATAAACCTGTGACCGTTGGACGCTTTAGGCTCTATCATACCAATCATGTCAATTCCCCACATAGAGAAAGGTCATGGTGATGAAATAACATTCAGAAGTGTCGGGGGAATATGAATCTTATCCGCATAAATCTGACACTTGTGGCATTTCTTCACATATTTGCAGCAGTCAGACTCCATTGTCAGCCAATAGTAGCCCGCTCTCAACATCTTATTTGCCATGGCATGTCCATTGGAATTAGTACCAAATGAACCCTCATGGACTTCAATCATTAACAGGTCTTCTTCGTGTCTATTCACGCATCTGAGCAGAACCATGTCAAAATTACTCTTATAAAGCACATCACCATTGAGGTAGAAACTTCCAGATAATCTCCTTAAAGTCTTCCTATCTTTAACAGATGCCTCATGCGGGTAAATCTGACTATGAAGAAAACATTTGATATCATAGTACCATGGCTTATCATCTTTCACTTCTTCTACTGCAAATACGTGAGCTGGTCTATTCAAGCGCATCACAGTGATATTGGGGACTTCATTCCAGAATTTCACCACAATCATCGAAGCAATTGTAGTAAGCACATCTGCCATCTGATTCTCATCTCGAGGAATATGATGGAAGTCAACCTCAGTAAAGAAAGTCGAAATCCTCCTCGCATAATCTCTATATGCGATGAGGCCAGGCTGATTCGTCTCCCATTCACCCTTAATCTGATTGACAACAAGGGCCGAATCACCATAAATATCAAGATACTTGATCCCAAGATCAATACACTCTTCCAAACCCATAATACAGGCCTCATACTCCGCCATATTATTCGTGCATTTGAAAGTTAGCCTTGTTGTAAGAGGAAAATGTGTGCCCTGAGGAGTAATAATCACTGCCCCAATACCATTTCCATATTGATTTACAGCACCATCAAACACCATGCTCCATCGGGAACCAGGTTCTGGCCCTTCATCGAGCGTAGGCTCATCACAATCTTTCATTTTCAAATACAGGATCTCCTCATCTGGGAAATCATACTGAACCGATTGATAATCCTCAATTGGTTGATGTGCCAAGTGGTCAGCTAAGATACTACCCTTAATAGCTTTTTGAGCTCGATACTCAATATCATACTCAGACAACAGCATCTGCCAACGGGCAATTCTCCCAGTTAAAGCAGGCTTCTCAAAGATATACTTGACTGGATCCATTTTGGATATCAACCAAGTCGTATGATTTAACATATACTAACGTAAGCGCTTAGCAGCCCAGGCCAAAGCACATCATGTTTTCTCAAGAATTGAGTATCGAGACTCACAATCAGTGAACTTCTTGATCAGATAGTATATGGCATACTCTTTCTTCTCTGATTCATCCTGCTGACCCAGTACACAACCCATAGAGTCTTCAAGAACAGTCAAATACATAATCAAGGGTCTCCCTTCCACAGGCGGAGACATAATCGAAGGCTCGGACAGATACTCTTTGATACTGTCAAAGGCCTTCTGGCAATCCTCGATCCAATCATGACGTTGATCTTTCCGGAGGAGCTTGAATATTGGCGCACATGTGGCAGTCATGTGAGATATAAATCTAGAAATATAATTCAAGCGGCCAAGAAAACCTCGGACTTGCTTCTCAGTTTTGGGTGTAGGCATCTCTTGTATTGCTTTGACCTTGGCAGGATCAACTTCAATACCTTTTTCACTGACAATAAAGCCCAATAATTTGCCGGAACGGACTCCAAATGTACACTTGTTCGGATTCAGGCGGAGTTTGTACTTTTCAAACGCTGAAAAAGCTTCAACAAGTGCTCAACATGTTCAACTTCCGTTCTCGACTTTGCAATCATATCATCAACATATACCTCGATCTCCTTGTGCATCATATCATGAAACAAGGTAGTCATAGCTCGTTGATATGTGGCTCCGGCGTTCTTCAAACCGAAGGGTATCACTCGATAACAGAATCTTCCCCAAGGTGTGATGAATGTTGTCTTCTCCATATCCTCGGGTGCCATTTTGATCTGATTATATCCAGAAAATCCGTCCATAAATGAGAAGACATTGAATTTAGCTGTATTATCTACCAGCATATCAATATGTGGTAGAGGGAAATCATCTTTCGGACTAGCTTTATTCAAGTCTCTATAGTCCACACACATTCAGACTTTTCCATCTTTCTTAGGCACGGGCACAATATTGGTCACCCATTGAGGATATGTAGAAGTCACCAGAAACCCTGCATCAATTTGATTCTGAACTTCTTCTTTAATCTTCACTGCCATATCAGGATGAGTCCTTCTGAGCTTCTGCTTCACAAGCACGCACTCAGGCTTCAAAGGCAGGAAATGTTACACGATATTAGTATCCAGACCAGGCATGTCTTCATATGACCAGGCAAAGACGTCGACATATTCTCGTAGCAACTCAATCAATCCCTTCTTCACAGATTCTTCTAGGAGTTCCCCAATCTTCACCTCACGAACACAATCCTCAGACCCCAAGTTGATTGTTTCCAGATTCTCGAGATGTGGCTGAATGATCTTCTCTTCGTGCTCAAGCAGACGGGTACTCATCAGGAATCTCTTCAACATCATCTTCTTCCGCCTCAAATACAGGGAACTCAAATTTGGGAGATGGTGTTGGATTATTATGTTCAATGGGTTAGATCAACCTGCATAATGATTTTGGATATAAAAGAGATTTTAGAATTCAAACAAGGCAAATCATTATGCAGATGAAAAGATTGATTTTATTCTATTTTTAGGGTTTTATGTGATCACCAATTTCATGCAAAAGCAAAAAGTGAAAATAATTTGGAAAAACAAACATTTAACATGAATTTATTGAATGAATATCATTGTATTTATGTGCCAACAATGTCATCATTTCTCCTTTTGGCATGGGAGAAGGGTTTTTAAATAAAAATGAACATTACGTTGACTTATGGACAACTGTTGGAACATCAACAGCGACCCAATTATTGCAGACCCCTCCAGGGATGACAAAGTTGCCAGAATCTTCCTCTGCATCATCTTCCACAACAGCAGCAGCTTCCTGGTCCTCAACCGTGTGGATGAAACCACCACTCTGAAACAGACCGTGCTCGTTGAAAGTGCCTGAAGAGTACCCTATGCCAGCCCGGGATTTATTGTCTTCCAGCTTGATCATTTGTCCTAAACCAGTAGTTGCGCCATGCTCAATGGCCAACTTCGCATCATTGTAGGACGCAAATGAAGAAGTTCCTTTCTTAGAAGGCTCAGCAATAGACAAGGCTTGGAACGGCATCCCAACCTCATCCTCAGCATCAATGTAAGAAAAGGAAGACATATGAATTACCAAGAGAGCCTTTTCTCCCCCTACCACCACCAACGTTTTTTCTTGACGAACTTTAACTTTTGGTGTAGGGTGGATGTCACGGCGCCTGTCTCGTGAATCCATGGTCTGCCCAACAAACAACTATATGATGGGTGGATATCCATGACCTGAAAAGTGATCTGGAAATCACTTGGTCCTATCTTGACTAGGAGCTCAACCTCGCCAATCACTGTCTTGCGCGATCCATCAAAAGCTTTGACGACCACTCCACTCTGCCTCATGGGAGGCCCCTGATAAGAAAGTCTAGCTAGAGTGGATTTTGGCAACACATTCAGCGATGATCCAGTGTCTACCAGCACATTAGACATGGCATCATCCTTGCAGATCATTGAGATGTGAAGTGCCAAATTATGGTCTCTTCCCTCCTCGGGGAGATCAGTATCACAAAAACTCAAATTGTTACAAGCAAGAATGATTGCAACAATGCTATCAAATTGCTCTATTGTGACGTCATGATCTACATACGCCACGTCCAACACCTTCTGCAAAGCTTCACGGTGTGGCTCAGAGTTCATTAACAAAGACAACACTGATATCTTTGAAGGCGTTTGTAGAAGCTGATCTACAACATTGTATTCACTCCTCTTTATGAGCCTTAACATCTCATCACAGTCCTCTCTAATCATGCCATTCTGGCCAGCAGGGACAGGAGTTCTAACAGCAACGGCAGGTCTATTAACAGCAAGTGTCGGATTCGGAGAATTGGAAGAATTCCCAACAGGACGGGTGGCACTATCAGCAGTATCAGCTCTTCTGGTGTCAGCCTGAGGTTTCGGAGGCACCGAGAATACACGACCACTCCAGGTCAAACCACTGACATCAGTAATATTCACAACTGAAGTGGAGGGTAGGGGAACCTCCTTCCCATCTTCTAATGCAACAACATTATAACGATAGGGAACAACTTTGTTGGAAGAATATGGAACAGGGCCAGCTGGCTTAATTATGAGAGAGGGAGAAGCCTTCTGCTTGCTGCCATCGTAACAGACAACAACAGGCTCAGGGATTCTGAAGACAGGGGATATCACATTAACTTCGTCCTCGTCACAATTTTGATGTATCTCTATTACACCCTGATCCAGCATTTCTTGGATGTCCTTTCTAACTCGACGACATCCTCTCTCATTGACAGTGCAAACACGATAACTGTCATGGTCATGCTCGTAGTGACTGTATTCACACAATAATGTGTGCATCTCGACCAAAGATTGTCGGATATGGCTCACATATCTGACCTTATATTTACCAGAGCAACCCTGAACCATGTTGACAGCTGATTTTCCATGCTCAAGCAATGAGTTCTTCTTGACGTTAGGACCTACGTCCTCGAAAAACACAAGGTCTTGAACCTTGGTCTTCAACGGGTAGCAATTCTCCACATCATGTCCGGGAGCACCAGAATGATAAACACAGTGAAGCTCAGGCTTATACCACCATTGAGGGTTGGTAGGTATAGCAGGTGGGTCACGTGGAGTGATCAGTTTCCTTTCAATTAAAGAAGGATACAATTCTGCATAGGTGTCGCATCCGCGAAAAACAACCGGCGGGCTAAAACAAAACAAATAGAGCCGCCACCGTGCGTTATTTATCCCAACGAGGGAAAGGAAACGCTCGAAGTAAACCTGGAAAAGACATGGTCTCGCGACCAAAGAGAATGGGATCGGGAGTCGGTTATGTGAAGGGAAGGTATTAGCACCCCTACGCATCTGTCGTACTCGACGGGATCCACGCTCAAAAGATAGAACAAGGTTGCTAAAAGAAACATCACACACACACTGAAGACAAAACAGGTGGAGGAAGAGGGGAGAGGGCTCGATAGGATATCGCATCCTATGCCTACGTATCTCATCTGGAATGAGAATTAGAGCTACCGTAGTTCGGCTCACGCACGCCGAAACAAAACACACACAGGAAACCGACTGCCAATCGCTGGACTTACGTCAGACTCCACACAAAACGGAAAACATGGAAACCGAACGCCAATCGCTGGACTTACATCAGATTCTGAACCAAACAAACACACTCAGGATATGGACAGCCAATCGCTGGTCTTACATCCATATCTCGACACACAAGAGGTTTAACAAACAAACAAGTTACTAAGGAGTCAGGCACTCGAGCCTAGCAACTGTCAAACAAACACACACAAAAAGAAAAAGGGTGCCCGGAGAGATCTCGTGCGACCTCCTGCCTACGTACCTCATCTGGTATGAGGATCAGGGCAACGTAGTTCCCCTTAACAGGGGAGAAACTTTCTCCTAACCAGAGACTGGGAAATGACCAACTAGAAGGGAGACTGACTCGAGCCTAATAGTTATCATGCAAATCATCCCTAAGTTCAGGTTGCTATCTAACTTGCACAGGGAGCAAGCTATCCTATACAGCACAAATAGTCAAAGCAAACAATCACCAATAACACACACTATATACAAACAAAGTGGGGCTCAAACAAGGGTTAGGCTGCAGAAGCAAACCAACTGTATCAGGGTGATGTTAGCTCTTAACCCTAACATTGAGAGTTAGGGTGAAGCAGATGAAAGGGAAAGTGAGGGGTGGGCCTCACAGCTCTTATCCCTGGTCTGGGAGAGCTTTAGACAAAAGAAGTGTGGGTTCAGAAAGTGGGAACCCTTCTACACTTATGACACTGACTCAACTGTACAACTGTACAAGGATCTTGGGTTACTATCCACAATGCATCAACACAGTGGTGTGAGCAAAGGGATGACTCAACTGAATAGTAGGAGATGGATTGCACATCTCTTGTATCTGCCAATTGCCTTATCAAAGGTCTTTTCCTGCTTGGGGACAAAGATAAACAAGCACAAGCATTGCCTCTTAAGGAGGACTTCAGACAGGTTCCTGGCCAAGTAACAGGCCAGGTCTTCCAGACTACATGGAGTTAGAAGGTTATACCTCAGTGCTCAAGCTAGAAAGCAAAGCAAAAGCAAGTTCACAAAGGAACTATAGCAACTAAGGTACCTGAAAACAATCCAACATAATCAGTACTCAGCTTAAACAAAAGGCAAACAGACAATTACAAGTCCACAACACAAACAGATAACAAGCATCAATGCACAAAGGTGCAAGCCACAAGGCCTAAGCATAAGTCTCAATGCCTACAAAACAAACTCAAGGTTAGTCATAAACAAGCAATAAACCAACTCCAATTGAGTGCACATCATCAAGCATAAGCAAATGTGCTCTTTGTCCTGAAACAAAGCTCAAACATTAAGCACTAACCACTAGGACAAGGCCTAGGGTCAAAATGAGAGCAATAAACCAAAACAGAACATGAAAATTATCAAGAATCAAGTTCAATCAAATAAGAAACAAATACAAGTGATCTCACATTCATATCATCAACCAATATCATTTCATGAGGCAAAGAGTACAAAGCATGCAATTTAGAACTTCATAGGACCAAACAGAAAGATCCCATTCAAATCAACTCACAAACATTTCAATAAATCCCCAAAAACTTCATGGCTAAACAACATTCATAACATGATCTACACACCAAATTTCAAGTCATTTGGACCAAGGGAAGCAAGTCAATCAAAATCCATAAGTCAAAGCATGTTCAAACTAGCTCATACAAGGCACCAAATCATGCATCAACTTCAAGCAAGCATAAAACAGAGTAGGAACATGATAAATGCACCAAACCAAAGCCATGGCAAACTTTAAAGTGTCTGGGATCACTCCACAAAATTTCAAGTTGATGTGATACATATCAAGAATTTCACAAAACATTTAAGATCATGACTCAAAAAAAGTCCACAAATGGTCAAACAGAAAGGAAATTCTCAAACAAATTGGAAATGCATCCAAAAATTCCACAAAAGTTCACAAGTGAAGCTAACATCCATAGGAGTCAACATGCAAAATTTCACATCAATTAAAGTTCATATGGCATGGTAATGAAAATCCACAAGTTGGACAAGAAATGGTGTGACACACATTGTCACACCTAGATTGATCAGCTCATATCTCACAAACCAGGAATTAAAAAATCACAAACTCAAAGCCAAAATGTCCCTAAGGGTGTCTAGTATATGCATAAAAAGTTTCAGCTCCATTGGATTAAGCATCATCATTTCACAATCAAAATAGCAAGCAAGGTGCAAGCAAACACATGTTCACATAAACCCTAGGCAATTTTTAAATCCACACGTGCACAAATCCTGGAAAAATCACCATAAAATACTAGAGATCATAAGGAATATGGCACAAAAATCCTCATCTCAATTGGATTAATGGTTTAGGAGTTATGAATTTTATAATGAGAAGAAAAACTAAAAAAGCATGTGGAATGGCATATGAACATGGAAGTATAGTTGAAATAAATGCAATAAGACAAAGTAAAATTGCCTTCGGCCAGAATCGAAGGGAGGGAGATTTCAAAAATGAGCACGCACTACTGTATGGGCCTGGACACGTGGTCCAATGTCTAGCGCTATAACATCTGAGCGCATGCAAATTCAAGGCCATGAGGATCAAACAAGAAATTCTGGAAAAGTCCTAGGGTTCTTCAACGTGTTCTTCACCTTCATAGCTCAAGAACAATTGTTCACCAAAATTAACAAAATGTATATCACTAGAATCCTCTCTCAATGTACATTAACAATCTCAAATCAATTTGGATTAATTCTTCCTAATTCAAGAGATTCGATGAAAAACATTTGTGCACATGAATCTTCTAATCCACATAACTTCCTGGTTTCTCAACCAAATTCAATGAAACAAAGCGCAGATTTACCTCCTAAAAAAGATCTACAAGAAGCATGCATTAATTTTATGAATTGTGTTGCTCGAAAACTAACCTTCAAGAATTTGCAGAAGTGAAATCGCGTGTTTCAGGCCATGGAAATGCAAAACAGAAGTTCTATAACACTTGGATAGGTGAATGAATGCAAGAGAGCAGCTCAGCAATGCTCGATCTTGATGAAATCTCCATTTGCCATTGTTGAACACACTTGTAACAGTCCTTGAATTGGCACGAAAATGATGAGATCTTGCTTCAATTAACTTCCATTATGCTCATGGATGAAGGATTGATGAAGATCAATGCAAGGTTTGTGAAGAAAATTGCAGAAAAAGTGAGAGAGAAAAGATGAAAAGTTTTGGATTTAGATCTCAATTTCCAAATTCTGTTATGATTAGCAATGAAACAGTTATGATTTAGCTTTTATATGTGATGTTAAACATGTTGCTAATCATGATTAGTGTTAAGGCAAAGGATTAATGGAAATCAAGTTTTATGCTAAATTGCAAATTGGCCAATTCACCCTTCACATGTGAAAATCAATGTAACAGTACCAAATTCACTTGGAGCAATTCAGAAATGTTGTTTAGAGGCCAAGGCAAGTGGAATTAAGTGTATGCCATGCTTATTTTGCAAAATGACTTTTTCCCTCCAATTTTCAAAATAAGTTCAAGTGAAAAATGCACTTTTTGTGTGATGAGTTTTAATGAAATGTGATGCATGAATATGATATTACACATCAAGAGAAAATTGCTCCAAAAAGAACCACATGATTTGGCCATTTGGTTCAAAAGTTATGCCTTGCTGAAGTTCAACTTTTCTTGCCAATGATTTGATCATAACTTGCCAACCACAAATGAGAAATTCATGTTCTTGGACTTTTTGAAAAGGTGAGAGCAAGATCTATAACTTTAATGTTGGACAAAACCTCATTTGAAGCATTTTTGGACATGTAATTTTAAGGAGAAAACCTTTCCATTTTTGGCAATTTTGAATTACAAGTCACTTTCTATTTTTGGAAAGTTCTCATCTGACTTTATTTTCTTCATTGTCGATGTTTGAAATGTCAAATAAAACTTGTTTGGACATGAATGAAGTGTCTCTAACCCTCTCCCACCTCCAAATCCATCAGTTGACCTTTGGTTGACTTTTGTTTACTGATAAATGAATTGGCCATGCACAGATGAACTTGAGCCTCAAACTCCTGATGAAATGGCTCAACACATGAAACCTTAGCTTCCCTAAGATCAATGAAACCCTAGAATGATCTCTCATCTCAATGAAGACCTCATCTCCTTGACAAGCCCTGATTGGCACAATTCAGATGATTAAGGTTGACCAGAGGTCAAAACCCTAATCTCAAGGTATCTGATCAAGCATAATGAACCTCTTGGTGATGACAAGACCATGATGATGATGATGTACCATTTCAACCAAGATAAAGCTCAACCTCCTTGAAGAACCAAGAAACCCTAATTTGAAGCACACACCCTTAGATGGCTAGTGATCAATCCAATGAAAAACCCTCAGGCTTGAATCTTTTGACCTCTTCATCTTCTGACCAAGACTTAGGAGGATGACTTGCTCAATGTAGCCATATGATATGCAAAATGTAATGCCTAATGACCTAAGAATGATATGCAATATGCTAAGCTAGTCCCAAGAGAGGAGGGCAAATTTTGAGGTGTTACAATAGGTCATGGGAATAGGATAAAAACTGACCCTTTTCCTATCATAGCTTGTGCTGGTTTGATTGTTGTTTCGAGGCTGGTAGGCATGTTGTTGAGGACGGTGTTGTTGTTGCTGATACTGTTGATGTTGCTGGTTCTGATTATGATGCTGATATTGCTGATTCTCTCTGAAAACGGGTGCTATATGAGCCACCTGGTGTTGATTACTGGCTGGACGTACAGTCTTCCTCTTCACAGAGGGTCTTCTAGATTTAATATGGAAGGTCACAGCATGTGCCTCACCATCTTTCTTCTTCGCAAACGCCCCATAACGTTTGGCAGAAGAGCCTTCTTCTCTAGTCAGGCGCCCTTCCTTGACTCCATCTTCTAGACGCATCCCCATATTCACCATTTCGGTGAAATCAGAAGGAGCGCTAGCAATCATCCGCTCATAATAGAATGAACTCAAGGTCTTCAGAAAGATCTTGGTCATTTCCTTCTCTTCTAGCGGAGGCACGATTTGTGCAGCCAATTCTCACCACATTTGGGCGTACTCCTTAAAAGTTTCCTTATCCTTTTGGGACATGACCCTCAATTGATCCCTATCGGGAGCCATATCAACGTTGTATTTGTATTTCTTGACGTAGGCTTCACCAAGGTCGTTGAAGGAGCGAACGTTCGCACTATCCAGGCCCATGTACCATCTCAAAGCGGCACCGGACAAGCTGTCCTGGAAGTAGTGGATTAGGAGTTGATCATTGTCGGTCTGAGTCGACATCTTTCGTGCATACATAACCCAATGGCTGAGCGCGCAAGTGTTTCCTTTGTACTTTTCAAAGTCAGGCACTTTGAATTTGACAAGAATCTTGACATTAGGAACAAGGCAAAGCTCAGCAGCAGATTTGCCAAAGAGGTCCTTCCCTCTGAGAGTTTTGAGTTCATTGCGAAGCTCAAGGAATTGATCGTTCATAGCGTCCATTTTCTCGTAGACATTTGGGCCTTAAAATGGATCAGCGTGGTAAATGGTGTCATCTACTCTCGGCAAAGTATGCACGACTGGAGGTGGCACAGCAAGGACCGGGCTAGATGCCGGCAAAGAAGCAAAAGTAGGGGCGAGACCCTCTAGAACAAAGTTGGCGGGCATCCCCCAGGGAAACCCGGCTGGCATAGCAGTAGGCGCGAAGTGGGCACTGGAAGCAGGCACGGCAGAGGAGGCAATCTCAGAAATGACTGTCCTCTGGGGAGGAGTTAAAGGCGTTAGAGAAAACTGGCTTTGGGCGGCCAAGAAAGACTCCATCAGGGAAGACAATCTTGCCACTTCCTCCTTCAGTTCACTATTCTCTTGTTCTAGGTGATCCATTAGCTTTGATGGGTTGCCACAGAGTTAGACCACTGAACAAGAAGCCCTGGAACAAAACCTGCTTATGCACATGATGCATGCAATGCTTGTGCATATGATTTATTTTTTGAATCAAAGGAACTTTAGAGTCCTATTTGCAAATATTGGAAATATTAATCATTTAGACATATATGGAATAATCATATCAATAATATCTGGAAAAAAAATTTTACACCAAAGAAGTACAGTCTTGGTAACCAAATACAATACAAGAGAGAAGGAAAATGAACATTCTATGGAACCCTAGAAACAAACGTCCAAAGCTCTCGAGACCAGAAGATAAGTTGCACGAAGCCTCTTCACCTCTCTCTCATAGGCTGCCTCCATATCTGCCTTCTCCTTGGCGAGTCGATCGTACTTCCTCTTCCAAAACTTGGAAGACTGAGAAAGAAGAGAAGTCACCACATCATCAGGCTCGTCGATAACCTGATGCTCAAGAAACTCTATCAATGCATCCTTATCCCTAAGCTGGTGAAGTAGCTCCTCTCGCTCACGGACCCAAGCACGCGAATGGTCTTCGTCTCTCAACTTAACTACTCCTTGGTCAGGGAGGTTTGAAGGCCTAACCATAACCATAGGTGTAGGTCTCAGATAGTCATAGGGCATAAGGTACTCAGAAGCTCTCCTCCTAACCCATGAGGTATAGGGTTTCAAAGCAATACAATTCTTCGGACCAAGCTCTTTCCTTCCCTTCCTATGAATCTTGCGCCAAGCGCGGACCATCCTGCCCTTCAAGTTTTGGGGATCTTTACCCTCTTGAAAGAACACACCTTCTAAAAAAATGTTATTAGGTTTATCCTTTAAGGGGAACCCAAGCTGACGACGTGCCAAAATAGGGTTGTAGTTAATCCCACCACATGTACCAAGAAGAGGCACATTGGAGAATTCACCACAAGAGTCGATAATATGCACAGCATCATATACACGGTTATACCAAAAGATATCGTCATTAGTGAGAGACATAAGTCTTGTGGACCATCGTAGACATCCTTTGTTCTCCTTGAAGGCGATCGTCTGTGGCAAGTTCGAAATAAACCACTTGTACAACAGAGGCAAACAGCACATAATGGTACCACCACCCTTTGCATTACTCATATGCAAAGAGAAATAAGTGTCACCCAACAGAGTCAGAACGAGATTAAGAGTAGAGAAAATCCTAATAGCGTTCACATCCACAAACTTGTCGATGTTGGGGAATAACACTAGCCCATAGATGAGAAGTACAAATATGGCCTCAAAGGCGTCCTCACTCATGGCCTTCCCATACATAGTAGCTTGCGCAATGAGGAAATCAGATGGGAGACCTTGAATTCCACCTTTGGTAGTCATATGAGCAATAATAATAGATTCATCTATATGCAACAGATCAACATTCTCTTGAGAAGTAGGAACTCTTTCCAAGCCACTGAACGACAACTGATCTAGAATAGGTATACCCACAAGATAGGCATACTTCTCAAGCGTAGGCAAAAGCTGGAAATCCGGAAATATGAAGCAACGGTACAAGGGATCATAGAACTGCACCAACACACTCATCAGACCTTCATCCACCTGAGTAGCAAGAATAGACGGAAGCTTCCCATGACGAGCCTTGAACTCCAAGGGATCTAATACATAGGATGTCAGACTCCTTAACTCGTTCAAGTCGAGTTGTCTGAAACTGTACTTCTTTGTATTCCTTCTTTGTCTATTCATGTCTGAAAATTTTGCAAATAGACCTCTTAAGTTCCTTGAAAATTTTCTCATTGTTGATGATATGGATGTGTATGAATGCATGGATGCAACAATCACACTCAAGGATCAAGCAAAGCACACCACACAAAGGTCATGGGATGGATAAAGTTATTCTTAATATCAATCATCCATTTTGGTGGATTATGGTTTACACCTTATCGACACTCAAGTTCCATTGATATTAAGGATATACAAGAACAGATCAACCATGAATCAAGGTTTTGTTGCAAGTCACGAGCATGGAGTCTCGGTTAAGAACCACCCAAAGGGAGTGTACTATGGTTTAAACCTGACAATCATGTTCTACAAGAGGTTCCCATAGTCATCATCCCATCTTTCGGATATTATCGGATAAACGACTACTCGTATTCTAAAAATATTCTCAAGAGAGACTCTTATGAGTGTAGTATCGCGTAACAATCGTATCAAATCTTACACTTGAACGACCTTCGCACTACGTCGTACAATAGGCCAAGATGGGCTTGGTAAACTAAGGTCCTTGGCTTCTAAGGCACATATTGGAAAGAGTAATGCTTAACCACGACTACTCGTGTGACATTATTGATCCCAACATAACCTCCACCAAGTGAATGGGCTTGCAAGTCAACTTGCTAAGGAATAACTCCACACAAGTCAACAAGACTATGCCATTCTCCTATCATAAGTGCACTCGAGTTCGGGTATAGAACTCATCTCACAAGAAACCACCAAGCACACAAGCAATTGAATATATCGAGCAATTCATACATTACAAACAATACAGTAATCCCAAATTTGCACAAAAATATGTCACAAATAATATAAACACACAATACAACAAAGGTAAAAAGTAGGCAAAACCCACTAGGCAAATGATCCCCAGCAGAGTCGCCACTTTTCTGTAGCGGGGTATTCGTTAACTTTAGATTTATTGACTAAATCAAAAGAAAATCATACAATTCGAGTCACCACCACACTTCTATTTATCCAAAGGAAAGGTTAGAAAGCGAACAAAAACCAAGAAGTTTTATCAAATAAAAAACTAATAAAAATGTCAGAGATCTGGGTAAGGGGGTTGGTTATGCAATGGGAAGGTTTTAAGCACCCAAAACATCCTTAGTACTCTAAGGGAGCCCTTTTTACAAATGTTGTAAGGTAGGTTGGTATTTGTGAAAATATTTGTGCAAACATGATTGGGAAGGTGAGAGAAGAATGTACAAATTATTTACAATTTTTGTGTTTTAATGGATAAACCCATTGCCTACGTACCATCTTAAAAAAGATTAGGATCAAAACCTCGTAGTTCAGGGTAAAAATCTCAAAAGAAGTTGGTGAATTGATTGGTCAAAAGCCTTAAAGGTCTTTTGTTATCAAAGGGAGAAAACTCAACCTAAAACCACAAATCCATCATGTGAGGAGAGCTTCAACATGCTAGTGAGGGGTTAACCCTATAATAAGCATGGAAGACTTATAGTCCATCACTAAGGATATAGGTGAGTATTATATCAACCTCTAGGATAACTCAAACCTAATAGCTAATGTTTATGAAAAGCTTTGGCAAGAAGTGGCATTTGAAACCACAAAAACAATTGAGTGAGTTGTATTTACCAATGAAAAGTATTCACAAAAAGGACAAAGTTGACTTAGGATTCAATTCAAAATAAGTGTTATGAAAAGAGTTTGAAAAATCAAAAGCATAGTGCTTAGGTTTTTAATTTTTGAAAACAATGTTAATGTTTGCACAAAAGTTTGGATTGGGTTAAAGTGGAGGGAAGAAGAAGAATGGCTAAGTCCTAAACATGCAAAGATGAAGGAAGAGAAATAAAACCATATTGGAGTTCCCTTCTTGAGATCATAGTGATGATCCAATTTGTTCCCTTTCCTTTGGAATATAGCAAGTAATAAGCAAATAACTCAACCAATCAAGCACACAATCAATCAAGCTCCTAGGAATCTTCCAATTGGCTTTTGTATCTCTCACTATAGATGTTCATGACAATGGTTCTTCTACTTGGCAAGTTTGGGATCCCTGGCACACAAGAACACACAAATCAAAAATTTCCACAATACAATAGAAAGAATGGACAAGAGGGAGTTTAGAATTATGTCCTTTCAATTCATCTTCAAGCTTTAAGAATTCTAAAGGCATGAGGCCTAATTGCTCTTTGACATTTTTCTTCTTTTATAGCATTCTAAAGGCATGAGGCCTAGTTGCTCTTTGACTCCATTTTTGCATAGGTAAAGTCCTAAAGTCTAAGTCCTTTGTCCATTTGCATTGGATTCACACAATCAAAACAAAACAAGCACAATAATATATACACAATAATGTGCTCAAGTGAGGAAAAGGCAAATTGCATTAACATAAACATGAGCTCAAGTGAGCAAAGGGCAAAAGCAAATGAATTAATGTGCAAGAAATTAAATTGCATTAAAGTAAATTGCAAGAATTAAAGACTTGAATTAAAGTTAGTCATTATTAGTTAGTGTTAGTGTGCCATAAGGAAATTTAGCGCTATGTTAAGCAATCGTAAGTGGACTAATGTAGTAGTCACACCTATTTGAGGCCGGTCAATAAAACTATATGCAACAAACACAAGTTAGAGGTCATGACTAGTAAGCCAAGCTCCTACAACTTGCCATGCCAAAAGAAAAGAAGAATGATCTTGTATGGATTTAGGTTTTTTGCTTGACCAAGAAGCAACCTATCTCTAATGCAAATCCATTCACTTGATCTTTGATCAAGATGAATTAGATTTGAATCAAAGAAGATTAAGCCCCTCATATGTCAAGGCTAACCACCAATCATTAACTCATTGATCAAAAAGAAACAAAAAGAAGAAGAAGAAGAAGAAGAAGAATGTACATGAATTGAAATTCAAATGAGATATCCAACACACATTGATCAAAAATGAATAGAATCAAAGTCAATCAATGGTAAACAGAAGCAAGATGAAGCTTAGAAGTCAAGAAACAAATAAAATATTTTTGGTATTTTTGAGAATTAAAATAATACTTGCATTAAAATAAACAATTAAAGGTCAAACTTGAAATCCATCTCAAATCAACTTGAAAAAGTCCAAATGGATCATCCTAAGTTCCACAAGGTCAAACCAAGTTTGACAAAAAAATTCAGCATTTTTGGAAACCAGAAACTATTTTTAAACAATTAAAAATGAATAAAAAATAACATAATTGAACTAAAATCTCAAATAAATCTCAAATCAATTTGGAAATTGATGAGAATATTTTTCATAGATTCATCATCATTCAAAGATGTTAAGAAAATATTTTTGCATTTTTTTGAATATTGGAAACTATTAAAAATGAATTAAAAATAATCAGAAAAGAGAAAATTCACAAAAAATATCAAATGACATCATAAAAAATATTAAAAATCAATTTCAGAAACTAGAATTAAAAAGAAAAATAATGCAATTGGTCTCATATTTTTTGGATTTGAAATGAAAGAGTTATGAATTTTTGAAATAAAATGAAATAAAGAAAATAAAATGAAATAAATCAGAAATTGCAAAAAGCCTGGCACGTTGGATCAAGCTCATTAAATGAGGTGGCACATCCAAAGGTCCTCATGCGCGGCTCATGGTGATCTAGAGTCAAAGGCGAAACACAATGTATTAAAAATGGTCATAACATTGGATGACACAGATTAGATCTGGAAAGAGAAATCAATGGTCCAGATTCAATCTGGAGTGGTGGACGGTGGTGTACACCACTGTCTTCTCTGGCGAGCATGCCAGCTCTGGTGACATTTGCAGGTTATGAAAACTTAATGAAAATGCATGATCCTCATATCATTGGAAATCTGGGGTGATGTACATCACCCCTGTGCCATTGGTTTTCATTCTAGACTCTCATAGAAAGAGAAATCAGAGATGGAAAATTATGGAGTTCAAACTGAACTTGATGGATTTATGAAATTAAGTACACCAATCAATTGCCTCTTATGAGAGGACTTCAGAGGAACCAACAAACACAAGAAATGCGTAAGATCCATTGAGTTTCGAATTGAAAAAGTTTTAACAACAACCTTTGAAGTGCAGATCTATGAAGCACGATCCTTCCCAATTCTTGATAGCAGTGTGTTCTTGAGATGGAAATAGAGCTAGGCTAAGGAATTAGAGTTCAATAATCAACCAAGGAAGTTGAAAATTGAAACTGAAAATTTGAAGAGAAAATTCAAAATTCCTTTAGGTGAAGAGTGAGGATTCAATTCTGCAGTAGTTTAGGCGCCTTAAGGTTGATTTGGAGTGAAGCTGAGCACTTGTATTTATAGTGAAGCATGATGCAAGCAAGGTGAAATTCATGTGCATGTGGAATGAGGGCCTCCATGCATGGGAGGCTCAAATGCAATGGAAATTGAGTGTTCATATGTAAGCAAGATGAATTGGACGTGCAAATATGATGGAATTGGCTTGTGCACAAATATTTCACATAGTTTCCATAAATGCACATAAATCTTCTCCTCTTCGAAAATGTACCTTGCCAAATCGAAACATGGTCGTGTGGGTAATAGTTGGAAAGGTATTGACATGAGGAACAATTGTTATGTTGAACAAAAATACATTTGGGATTGGGAAATTTATGAAAACAGGCCATGAAGTTCAAGGTGCAAAACATGCATATGAGAATTTTGCCAAAGTGGACCAACTTCAAGCCCTTCTGTTTCAATGATGAAAGCCTCAAATGACAAAACCTTCAACATAAAAGTTGTAGATCTTTCCAATACAATAAATTTGGACTCAAATTTTGCATCATTTTTATTTTTTGTGAGAAAGTTATGGGCACTTGAAGTTGGACTTTTTCACATTTCAATGACTTTGGTCCAAAGTGACCTATAATGTTTTGTATTATCACATGTGTTTCTTTTAAGATTATGAAAATTTGTTCAACATAAAAAATGAAGTAGACATCTTAAACTTTCCAATTCATTTGATCCCACCTCAAAATCATGAAAAATGAGTGAGTTAGGTCCTTGGGAAGTTGACCCAAAATTAGGGTTTCAGACAAAATGACCTATAATGGTTTGAAATGGATGATGACCTTCCAAGCTTAAAATAAATTTTTGATGAACATAAAATTTTTTCATATGGTTCTTAAGAACATTGTTCCTTTTCGGGTCATCTTCATTTGACAAAAACGTCAAAAGTTAGGTCTCAGTGGATATCAAAATAGTTAGATGAATTGACTGATCAACTTCTCAAGTCCAAACTTCAAATCTTTATGAATTGATGATTGAGTACACTCACATAATCTCAAATATGCACAAAATGATGAATGAAAGAACTTCCCTTTATTGTATTTGATAATGGGTTGAGGTTGCTGCATGAGCAAGACACAGTTGATGCACAGATGAATTAGGGTTTCCTTGGGAAACAAGCCTCAAGCCCTTTCGTTTATCTTGATCAAATTGACAAATTGAGGTACTTGCGGGGCATATATGATGAATGAGAGCTTTGTGAACCATTGTCATGCTTGCTTTCACCTTCACCTGGCCATTCTTTGAGCATAGGGGCCTCCTAGGAGCCTTGGATCTTATGATTGCTCAAGCTACAAAACAAAAGATGTTAGTGACATATTTTTATGATTTTGGTTAGTAAATAAAATAAGAAAAGCAACAATATACAATTCAATCATGCTTGGTGGTCTCAAACCAACTCACACAAGTCCCAACCCTCGGGTTAAGGAGCCAAGATGCTATGATCCTTGAGGCAGATGCAATGTGCAATGATATGATGCCATGAGGGATCTTAGGTTCAAAATTAGGGTCTTACACAAATAAATAAACATGTGAAAGAATTGTACGAGATTAGAAATTATTGGGCACTCGCTTATCTTAGTGAATATTTATTTGGTGGAATGACAACCACTGGTAGATCAGAGCGTATTAACGCATTCATTAAGAGATTAATCAATTCTCACACAAGTTTAACGTCAAAACAGGTATGACATATTTTCAACTATATTAGTACTTATTATTTCTGAATTTTTGTTTTAAATAATTTAAATTCATTTCAGGTTGATATAGAAATTGATGATATTAGGCAAAAAAAAAAGAGTTTGATATAATGTTAGAAAAGTGCAGAAGGTCAAATATGAAGATGATGTCACCATTACAAGAGCAAGCTTATAGTGTTCTAACACTTTTTTTCTTTTCAAAAGTTTCAAGACGAGTTTGAAAGGTCCATCGATTATTCAATTCATCATGAGAATGGTAATGTGTTAGTGTTGCAATATTATAAAGATGATAATAGTAAACATGAAGTCTTTTGGGATGGTAAGATAGCTACATGTAGTTGCAAACTATTTAAATTTTGGGGGATATTGTGTCGCCATATTATTAGTATTTTTCTTCATAAAGATTGTTATGAAATTCCTTATGACTACTTGCCATCACGGTGGCGGCTTCAAGCATTACACAAAGATGATGATGTAGTTAGGGATCAAATAATAGATTGCAACAATGAAGTTGATTCACAACAAATTGTCCGTTGTCCTCCAATTTCTAAAACAAAAGGTCGTCCCAAATGAAGACGCATTAAAGGTGGAAAAGTATTATCTCATAATATGAATGCTTGTGGATTATGCAAAGGTCAAGGACATAATGTTGTTACATGTCCCCTAAAAGAAAAAAAAGGAAGACAAGCAAGAAAAAGAAAATTTGTGCAGATGCAAATTTAAATCCTATTTTTCTTTCAAAAGTTTAGGTACACATTTATTTTTAAATTCATTAAATTTTTAATTTTAATAAGATTATGTATATTCGTTACTAATTAACATTAACTTTTTTACTTGTTTTTTGACACAAAAATATGTTCCTGATATATTATGGATTGGTAGAAATTAAAGTTGGTGATTCAAGTACGAAGATTAAATCATATTTTATTTAAGTGTTTTTTTAAATTTTATCAAAATATTTGAATCTTTATATTTAATATTTAAATTGAATATAAATTTTTATTTGAGTTTTTTTAGTTATTATTTTATTTTTTCAATATTTTACTATTAGTTTACTATGAATTTTTATTTTTTTATTTAATTTATGTATGGTATAAATTTTGTACTATGAGAGAGAAAGTGTGGGAATAAGTTATAAGTTCATTTAAGTCAACTTAATAATTGCATATATTCAATTACCTTTTTTTTAATATAATAAAACTATAATTATAGACCATTTAATGTTTCTTATCGAATATCTCGAGGCACCGGTTAGCAGCACCCTTATTTTACTTATATTTTTATTGTATAAGGAATAATTTTATGAACTTTTATACGCAAGCACAAAAATAATCACTAAATGTAAAAAATTAGCATAATCTTTAAGATATTCAATTCTAACTATTAAATATTTTAATAATATATTTCATTCACAAATCTTGTCAAAGTTAGTTTTTTATACTCTTTATTGTGTTGCACATGATCAGAATTCTAATTTAAAATTATTAGATAAGTGAAAATTAATAGACAATTCTAAAAATGTTTATAATAATTCAAACAAGAAAAAACAACAAAATAATTTAAAGCAATTAAAACTTAATATAATTAAAATTATATATTATTGCATCTTTATAATCAAACTATTTTACTTTCTGACCGAAGGGTACAAAATTATAGCTCTTATCAATAAGTTAGTACATCATTAAATATTTAATCAAAACTAAGTACTCCCAAAGTAGATATCAATTTTTTAACAGTAAAAGAAACAAAAATGATTATTATTAAATTTTTTTATATAAAACTTAATGAAGAGTGAAATAATGATCGTAATTTAATATATTTATGGGTATTTATTTTTCATTTTGTTGGGAAAGCTTACTATTTTAACCTAAAGATACTCATTTAAATTTCTTCATATTGGGTTTCATATAACCATTAATATTATCTTAACTAATAAAATTTTCTACCTCTCTCAATTTTATAAGAGCATGCAAATTTATTTTCGATCGTACTTATTGAAAAAAACGTTTATATCCAAGATTCAATTTATGATTTATATGACATTGGTTTATTTTTGTTGTTTTATTCAAATTATCTGGTCGATATTTCTTTATAGTAAATTTAGTCGAGCTTGCATTGTAATGAATTTTTAATTTTATTTTTATCTTAAGTCTTATTTTTGTTTTATGATAAAATTATAATATATAGTTAGTTAAAAAAATATAAAAGGCTTCATAAATAATATTTTTTAAATGGAAATTAAATACTGATTGATATTGTAACCATTTCCTATTTAAGATCCTGAATTGGTTAATGCTAATTTTGTAAAGGATAGCTTTTACAAAAAATATATTCCATGATACAAAATATATTGTTATTGTTTAGATGTAAAGGATAACTCTCTTAAACATCTATATTGTTATTGTTTAGATGTATAAACTAACTCTCGTTAAAAGAATCGTGTTGCATTATAAGTTTTTTTTTAATTGTACACAAAATATTTGAGAGGAAAATTGGCTGAGAATGATATTGGAAAAAACAACATGACTAAAAATGATGGACGGATAAATTAAACAAGACTCACTTAGACTTAAGACCAATAACAGCATGTTGGCTTCTGAAATCACAAAAATCTATATAGATATCTTACAAAAACAAGTCACATTACTTAATTTTTGATTAAAAAGTTAGAAATGGTTATTGATATGGAAGGAGAAGTTAAGAGTGGTTCGATTTTTTTATGACGATCGATTAAAAACAGATCTTTAAGAAATCTTTAGACCTAGATCTTACGCTTTAACAAACATATATAAACATATAAAAGATAATGTCATGTTATATATAAACATATATAAACATATATAAACATATAAAAGATAATGTCATGTTATATATAAACATATAAAAGATAATGTCATGTTGTACGCTTTAGTTGACACCTTCTATTTAGCCATTGAAGATAATATTATTAAAAAATCCAATGAAAATGTAGTCACCTAGGATGATAAGAGGTAGAGTGGAAAACTTCAAAAGAATAATTATATTTTAATTTCAAGTCAAAAAAATCAAGTTAGTGATGGTGGAATCCTTCACATAAAAGTTGATAATAATGAAGAATGCGTATTGGAAAATATTTGGACAACAGTGCTTTTCAAATTTTTTGATAACATCCAACCAGAAGAGTTCTAGAAAATACTATGAATATGTTTTTGATAATACTAGTTTTAAATTTGGTTCTACCCAAATGTACAAATTTATTTAGCTTTTTTTTTTCTTTTCTAGTTTACTCTTTTTTATAGGCATGATTTATGTCCTTCTCATAAAACATGACTCGTTTTCATAGGTACCACATCATATATCACTACATCCTTGTATCTTATAATTTTTAAAGACACCTTAACTTGCTCATTGTCGATCATTTAAAACCTATCATTGATCCATTGAAGTTTATAAGGTTTAGGATGTGGTTTAGTTTCCAAGTGATGTTTAGAAACTAAACATTTGCTAGCTACATTTGTACAACTTCCTCCATTAATAACTAGAATAGATACATTTTCTTGTGCTAAGCATATTGTAATATATATGATCTATTTGAGTTGTATCATCTTACTTCACATGATTTATTAACATCCTCCTAACCATGAGTACATCACAATTAGGAACATCTTCATCTTCTTCTTCATACTCTTTTTCAACATGCCCGTCATACTTTTCTTCCTCATTTGTTTCATGTTCCTCCATGAACATATCTCTATTTGTTGGACATTGAGAAACAATATTACCTTGACCTTAACACTTGAAACACTTAACATTCTTGTTAGTTTCAACTCTGGCATCTTTGGAAGATGTAGTGCTCTCCTTATTCAATTTGTCCTTATAATTTGTTGAGTTGAAAGAAGTAGTAGTGACTCTATATAGTTGGCCCTTTCTCTTAAGTTGTTGTTCTACTTTGATAGTTTGATAAACTAAGTCATCTATAGCAACATAATGATGGAGTTCCACTATGTCACTAATGTCGTGATTTAAGCCATGAAGGAGCCTATCCATTGTTACTTCACTATCTTTCTCCATATTGGCTCTAATATTTGCATCCTCCGTCTCCTTATAGTAATCACAAATACTCTTCATCCCATGAGTAAACCTTTGTAATTTTTTGTGCAAAACCATATGGTAATAGGATGACACAAATCGATTCCTCGTGATTCTCTTAATTTCTTCCCAAGTTTCTATGATTGATTCTTCATATCTTCTTCTTTCTTTGACCGATTGGTCCCACCACACCAAGAAATATTATGTAAATTCAATGGCAACAACCTACACCTTTTGATCATTAGTGAAAGTAGTAAAAATTAAAATTTGTTCTCGTTTTCCACTTTATATATGCATCACGGTTATTCCTTTCTTGTGCGACACTTTGATTTTCATGCTCGTTAGTCAATCTTTTCTAGGTCTCTCTTCACGCCTTCTCCTTCTCATTTCCTCCTCATCCCCACTATTTATTTCTAGTTGTTCAATTCTTTCATGTAACGTTTCAGTTTATTCACTCAACATGGTTCTAAATCGTATTCTGAGAGCTTCAATTAATGATCTATCTGAGTCATTACCATCATTTCCAACCATACCACTCAAATTTAATTCTCAAAAGTATTTACACTCATATTCAAAGCTCATCTTTTATTTATTTTAATGAAACCAACCAATCAATACAAGAAAACTACTTTTATAGTAATAATTAACAACCAAATTTTAAAATAATAAGATACAAAGCAAACATAAAATAAACGATGGCTGAAATTGGTTTAGATACACGAAAATAAGGAAAGAAAAAATTAAAGATTTTTTTTTAATATTCAAATGGAAATGATAATGAACAGTAGAAAAAAGAAGAAAAATTGCACCTTTACCAAAGTGTGACCATTTTCAAGAACCTTTCTCTGATACCACTTATTGGAGAGTCTGGATAAATCTAGAACACCAATGTGCACCTACTGCTCAAGGACCACAAGAAAGGGAGACACTACATCTCCACCAAAAACTTAAAGGTATTAGATATATAGGTCCTCTCTTATAAATCCAACATTTCACTCATTCATATCCGATGTGAGACTTGGTCACTCATACATGCACCCAAGAATCCCCCCATAAGTGTGAATCCCCTACATTATCTAACAGGATCCCACATAGACTCTAGCTTTCGCTCCCCCACCAAGTCAAACAATGGCTCTAATATTACTTGATGGTTCATAAATTGGGAGTTTGTCACTCTGCTAATCATAAAAAGAGATAAGCGTTGTGGAAGGACGATATAAGAATAAGTACTGTAAATTTTGTATAAGATCAATGTTGACTCGTTCCAAAACTAAATATGAGCTTAACTCACAATTCTAAAAGAAAAATATTTTACTAAAATTCAATTTGTTTTATTTTATTAATTTATGCCAAAAATATGAACATATACATGAGATTATTGTCTAGCTTTATAAGTAGAAAGTTAGCAAAATCAAAATAAAAAATCAAAATCTAAAAAGACAAAGGACACAAATACCCAATGCAAACTTAATCACAAATTAAATTACAAAACAAAGGAATAAAAGAAATTATACTTTATATGACAGAGTTGTACAAATGACCATTTTGCCCTCTAAATATTATAATGTTAATTTTGTTTTTATAATAGTTGTCACTGTTTATTTTAAGTTTTCTTAACTTTTTTTGGTACATGCACTTGTCATTGTCATTGATCCTCCTAATCCTTGAATTAATTTATTAGCATAGTTGATAATTATGTTTTTATTAAATAAATTTTATAAAAAATTATGATTTTGTATTGAAGTACCATCCCATGAAAATCAACAAGTTGACGGACGCCTTCAGCGGATTGAACTGCATATGGTTTACGGGTCAGAATAAATGATGTTGTATGGGATAAATTTTTCATTTTTGTGGATATCTATTCGAAGTTGAATTAAAATAAAAGAATTAACCATTTTTTTTTAATAATTTAATAACTGAAATTTTACCTTATAAACCAAAAAAAGTAAGATATCTCTCTCCATAATACATTTAAGCTGACTTAATAAAAAAAAATGATTAAACCATTATTGGCAAAATGTACTCTTTTACTGCTATCTCGTTTTGGAAATAATTTTTTATAGAATATAAGATCAAAAAAAAATTCAACTAATATATTCTTTTATTTATGTTTTATTTTACTACTTCATTCTTTCAAAAGTATTTTTTTTGCTATTTTATGATTTTATTCAAATGAAGGTGTTATTTTATATATTTTAGTTTTAAAAATAAAATCATTTACAGGAGAGGCGATAATGTAGTATCTCAATATTTAATAAAAATATTAGTATATTTTTGCAATAACTATTTGCTTAATAATTTATTTTATGTATAAAGTGCAAAAAGTATAGCATATTATTTTAATTAAATCTAAGATTTATCTATTTTATTAATGAAATATGAACCTTGATCTTTTATTTAATTATTAATATTTTATTAAGTAATTGGATGTGATGATTAACAAAGTTAAATATGTTTGTAATTTTCTTAAATATCTCAAAAATGTTGTCAATAGAAGTTGGCGTGGCATGACATGTGGCAATGCCAGTGTGACAAAAATGCTGACATGAATGTCATGTGATATTTTGTTCTCATTTTATATTATTTATATTAATTAAATTTATAGCGATGAAAATTTTGTCACTAAATTTGTCGCTAACATGAACATCATACAAAAACCCAAAAATCACAGTTAATTTGTAATTAATCCCTAGCTAATTCAAACACATCATTCTTACGACCTAAACTTCGTATTTTTTCATGATGTTTTGCAAGAAAATTTATCACATTATAAGGATCTGTCTCACACAAATTTAATTTTTTTTACTTAAGATGAATTAAATATTAATTTTTTAAGAGCACGTTTTTTATGTGAAACAAATGTTAACACTTAACACAAGAATTACTAAATTAGGTTTGACTCTCTTTAAGGAGTAGTCCCCATCAGAGTCGCCAACTAACGGTTTCTTATTTTTATTATAATAATTATTAATTATAAAAAACCAATTTTAATGTGGTCCATAGTTTTCGGATTTTGGTTCTGAAAAGGGTATGATTTATTTTGGTTTTAATGTAAATTGATATGACGATTTAATTGGATGGTAATGAGTTTTAATGGCTTTAAATTCTTGATGGTAGAATCAAGCCTATAAATAGTCTTTGGTCCCCAAAGTTTTCTCATCAGAAAAGAAATACACCATCTATATTGAGAGAGCAAGAGCTTGGAAGAATCAAAGGCATGAATGTTACCGCTGGGCTGCTTTGTTAAACATGTATTTTGATTCTGTTCATATCCATATGATTTCATTTTTACGGATCATTATGCCTTATTATTTAATCTTTGAATTAAATTTGTGCATAAATTAAAATTGATTTATAATGTTATTATTTTGTTAAGCAATTGTATAAGAGATCTTATTTATTTAATCTTGTTCTCTCATATAATTGAGTTACTATGTCTAGTGATCGTTATAATTATGATTAATTTGGATTAGCCACAACATCCTTAAATTAATTGAGATTATTTTTTTTAAAGTTTTGAGATCACATAAATTATTAGACATAAAATTGTAATTAATTATACGTGGTATAATGAATTTTATCCTACAGGAATTTTTATTATATTTGTATGATTAATTAGGATAAAATGTCAAAATATTTTCATAACTTGCCCACAGGAATTATGAATTGATACATATTTTGATAGTTTTATCATAAAGTATTAATTTTGGATAGAAAAATAAAATTATATCATGCACGTAAAGTGTGAGGTTTGAAAAATCTATCACAATTTTTTATTTATTAAATCTTATTACATTAAAATTTAGCCCACAGGTAATTTTTATGTTGCAAGATTTATTTTATGGTATGTTTATATTGATAATACATACAATTTGGATAATATTTATGCCTCAAATTTTGACATCAATTTTGTTTATCTTTTTAGCTTCTCAACCTGCTAATTTTTCTGATATCCGGTGTGATATTCCCGAGCTTAGAGGAGATAACTATAAGGTGTGGAAGGAAAGAATTCTCCTCCATCTAGGATGGATGGACATAGATTATGCTATTAGGAAATATGAACCACCTGCAATTACAGATGAAAGTACTCCAGCTGCAATCGCACTATATGAGCGGTGAGAGAGATCCAACCGGCTCAGTGTGATGTTCATTAAGACTAAGGTCACAGGTGGAATACGTGGTTCTGTCGATCAACATGAGAATTTCTGTGATTTGTTGAAAGCCATTGACGATCAGTTCGTCACTTCTGAAAAGGATTTGGAAAGCACATTAATTATGAAATTTTCCTCCTACCGGCTCACCAGTGTGAAAGGTGTGCGTGAGCACAGAATAAAAATACGTGACATTTCAGCTCAACTTAAGAAACTTGAGGTTGATATGTCTGACTCCTTCCTGGTGCACTATATTTTGAACTCTCTTCCGTCTGAGTATGGGCCTTTCAAGATCTCCTACAATACACATAAAGACAAATGGTCAATCAATGAATTAATGACCATGTGTGTTCAGGAAGAAGAAAGACTTGTAATGTAACAGAGTGAGAGTGCATTGCTGACAAGCACTCGCGGGAAGAACAGAGTTTTCAAAACTGGCATGTCACAAGCCAATCAGAAAGGGAAATTCAAAATACCACCGCAAGGTGATATCAAGAAAGAAGCAAAGTGTTACTTCTGTAAAAAGGGAGGACACATGAAGAAGGAATGCCCTGGATTCAAAGAATGGCTTGAGAAGAAAGGTAATATATTCTCATTTGTTTGTTATGAATCTAATATGACCGATGTTAATATTAACACCTGGTGGATTGATTCTGGATCAACAATCCATATAACAAATTTCTTATAGGGTATGCAAAACCTAAGGAAGCCAGTGGGAAGTGAGCGGACTGTCCTATCAGGAAGCAGGATGGGCTCACATGTGGAAGCTATTGGAACTTGCAATTTAATTTTGAATAATGGTTTTGTTTTGAAATTAGAAAGGATCTTTTATGTACCAAGTTTCTCACGAAACTTGATTTCAGTTTCTAGACTTGTACCTTTTGGATATTCCTTTAATTTTAAAGACACCTTGTTTGAATTATTTTATAATTCGGAATGTGTTGGGAATGGTATATTGTCTGATGGTCTTCATCGTATTAATTTACAAATTGAATCCATTTATAGTTCAATGCATGTTCAAACTGGAACTAAGCGGTATAATATTAATGAGAATTCTTCTATGTTATGGCATCGGAGATTAGGACATATCTCCATAGAGAGAATTAAAAGGTTAATAAAAGATGGGGTACTTAATACTCTAGATTTTTCTGACTTTGAAACTTGTTTTGACTGCATTAAGGGAAAGCAGACCAACATGTCTAAGAAAGGTGCCAATAGAAGTTCAAGTATATTAGAAATAATTCATACAGACATATGATGTCCTGATATGGATGCACATGGTCAGAAATATTTCATCACTTTCATAGATGATTACTCACGATATATGAATATTTATTTGCTTAACAATAAATATGAAGCATTGGATGCCTTCAAAGTCTTTAAGGCTGAAGTTGAGAACCAGTGTGGGAAACAAATAAAGATAGTGAGATCAGATCGGGGTGGTGAATATTATGGTAGATACACTGAGAGTGGATAAGCACCTGGTCCATTTGCTAAGTTTCTTCAAGAACATGGGATTGTTTCCCAATACACCATGCTCGGTTCTCCGAACCAAAATGGTGTTGCAGAAAGAAGAAACCGAACATTATTGAATATGGTGCAGAGTATGCTTAGCAACTCTAATCTTCCTAAATCATTGTGGAATGAAGCACTAAAGACGGCTGTGTATATTCTAAATCGGGTTCCATCCAAGGTTGTCCCAAACACACCATTTGAGTTATTTAAAGGATGGAAGCCGAGTTTACGACATATGCGCGTTTGGGGATGTCCGTCTGAGGTGAGGATTTATAACCCACAAGAAAAGAAACTAAATTCGAGGACCATTAGTGGGTATTTCATTGGATATGCCGAAAGGTCTAAAGGTTATAGATTTTATTGTCCATCTCATACAACTAGGATTGTGGAGTCAAGAAATGAAAAGTTTCTTGAAAATCATTTGACTAGTGGGAGCGATCAAATCAAAAATTCAATTTTTGTGCATGACCATATAGAGTATTCCACCTCAAGTAATAGATTGGTTACTATTTAAAACATCCCTCAAGTTCAAATGGATGTTGATCAACCAATCATCGAGACTCCACAAGCTACTGATGATCCAGCAAATCAAGTTGGTCATCAAGATGATGAACAATTAGTTGAACAACAAGATCCACAAGAAAATGTTGATCAAACATTAAGAAGATCTACTAGGACAAGAAAATAATCTATTCCTAATGATTACATTGTGTATCTTCAAGAATCTGACTATAATGTTGGAGTTGAGAATGATCCTGAGAGCTTTAGACAAGCCATGAGTTGCAAAGAGTCAAATTTGTGGTATGATGCCATGAATGATGAAATGAATTCCATGAAAAAGAACGACATATGGGATCTTGTAGAGTTACCTAATGGGGCAAAGGCTATTAGTTGTAAATGGGTCTTTAAAACCAAGAAAGATTCATTAGGCAACATTGAGAAATACAAGGCCAGACTCGTTGCTAAGGGATTTACTCAAAAGGAGGGAATCGATTACACTGATACTTTTTCTCCTGTATCTAAGAAAGATTCTCTTTGTGTCATCTTGGAATTAGTTGCACATTTTGACCTTGAGTTGCATCAAATGGATGTGAAAACAACCTTTCTTAATGGTGATTTAGAGGAGGAGGTTTATATGAAACAACCTGAAGGTTTCTCTTCTAATAGTGGTGAGCATTTGGTTTACAAGCTTAAGAGATCCATATATGGGTTAAAACAAGCCTCTGGTCAATGGTATCTTAAATTCCATGAGACGATATCCTCATTTGGGTTTATTGAAAACCCCATGGATCAATGTATATACCAGAAGGTCAGTGGGAGTAAATTTTGTTTTCTCATTTTGTATGTGGATGACATACTACTTGCAACCAATGATAAAGGTTTTCTACATGAGGTGAAACAATTCCTCTCTAAAAACATTGATATGAAGGATATGGGTGAGGCATCTTATGTCATTGGCATTAAGCTCCATAGAGATAGACTTCGAGGAATTTTGGGTCTATCACAAGAAACCTACATCAATAAAGTTTTAGAGAGATTTAGAATGAAAGATTGTTCACCAAGTGTTGCACCCATTGTCAAGGGCGATAGATTTAATTTGAATCAATGCCGTAAAAATGATTTTGAGCGGGAAAAAATGAAGAACATTCCATATGCTTCTGTTGTTGGAAGTCTTATGTATGCTCAAGTATGCACAAGGCCCGACATTGCATTTGCTGTTGGAACCTTAGGAAGATATCAAAGTAATCCAGGTATGGATCACTGGAAAGCTGCAAAGAAGGTGTTGAGATATCTTAAAGCTACTATGGAAGCCGAGTTTGTCTCCTATTTTGAGGCTACTTCTCATGGTGTATGGCTTAAGAGTTTTATTTCTGGGCTTAGAATCATGGATTCTATTTCTAAACCTCTGAAGATTTTTTGTGATAATTCAACAGCTGTCTTTATGGCTAAGAACAATAAAAGTGGAAGTCGAAGCAAGCACATCGACATAAAGTATTTAGCCATTAGATAAAGAGTTAAAGATAAAATAGTAGTTATTAATCACATTAGTACTAATTTAATGATCGTTGATCCTTTGACTAAGGGCATGCCACCAATAAAATTTAAGGATCATGTAGAGAACATGGGACTTAGGTCCTCCTTATGATTGTATACATATAGTTTATTAATAAAACTCTTATATTGTGATGTTTTCTCATTTTCATGCGCACATCAGTTTGAGAAAATATGTTACATCTGGACCAAGAGTAAACATTGATTTATTCATCAAGTTAGTTACCACATTACAAATATATACTTGAAAATAGACATGTCGTAATACATAGATGAGACTACTTTAAGAGGGACTATCTCTATGATTCACATATTTATTTCTTGAGTAAGTTTTCCATGACTCATTTATGCCAATAATCAGTTCTATGGACCAAGTGGGAGAATGTAATGGTTTCTTATTTTTATTATAATAATTATTAATAATAAAAAACCAATTTTAATGTGGTCCATAGTTTTGGGATTTTGGTTCTCAAAAGGGTATGATTTATTTTTGTTTTAATGTAAATTGATATGTGTGAGACCCTAATTTTGACCCTAAGATCCCTCATGGCATCATGTTATTGCACAAGTGTATTGCCTCAAGGATCATAGCATGTTTGGCTCCTTAACCCTAGGGTTAGGACTTGTTTGAGTGGTTTGAGATCACCAAGCATGCTTGTATTGTATGTTATTGCTTTTCTTATTTGATTACTAACCAAAAGCACAAAAATATGTCACTAACTCTTTTTGTTTTGAAGCTCAAGTGATCATGTGCTCCACAATGCTCCTAGGAGGCTCCTAAGCCTAATGCAATGGCTAGATAAAGATGAGAAAAAACATGACAACAATCCATAAATTTCCTAATCATCATATATGTCTCCCAAGTATCTCAATTTGCCAATTTGATCAAGATAACCCAAAGGGCTTGAAGATTGTTTCCCAGGGAAACCCTAATTTCACTATGCTCTGATTGTGCCTTACCCATGAAAATGTTCCCAATTCACGCCTGGTTGGCCACCTATTATATACCCAGTAACCGGTATCACTGGTGTGCCTTCCTTCTGCTCCCTATTATGACTTTTTGTCCCCTGTGGAGTCAGATTTTTCTGAGTTGAGATGTGCCTTTTAGGTCCTCCTCAGATGTTTCAGACGATTGATATCTTTCACCCTTATAATGGTCTCAAATATTCTTTCTCCCTGAGAGTGTTGTTCTCTCACCTAGTAACCGGTGTTGTGATAACATGTCTCTCTTTGAGTTTGTTACCCAGTAACCGGTAATATCTCATTATTTCTTTCTCAGCTAAGTCCTGTGTGGACGCCCCCGTCTGAGTCCGGATTTTTTATCCGATGTATCCTTTGTGGATAGTTTTGTTGTATTGGCATATTCCCCAATACATTCATCTTCGCGTCAGCTCGAGTCTTTCCATCGATTTATTTTTGTGGAATCCCTTCGTGTCTCCCAGCAAGTTTTCAAGTCGTGAGATGCTCACGCATTTTTACCTTATTTCCCCTAGAGTCTTTGTCTCCCTAGTGAGTGTATTACTCCTATGAATCTTTAGTTTCTCCCGATTTCTTTTCCTTTGTGGCAATTATTCACCATGAAAGATTTTATTTTGCATGCATACATTTGCATCATGAGGTCTCTTAGGGACAAAAATCTGTCTCTTTGCTATTATTTAAGCTCATTTTATCTCGTCGAGACGAAGATTTTAACCTTCATATCTCCTGATAGAATGACCTTAAATAGGGGCATCTGTAAGACCCTAATTTTAACCCTAAGATCCCTCATGGCATCATGTTATTGCACAAGTGCATTGCCTCAAGGATCATAGCATGTTTGGCTCCTTAACCCTAGGGTTGGGACTTGTTTGAGTGGTTTGAGATCACCAAGCATTCTTGTATTGTATGTTATTGCTTTTCTTATTTGATTACTAACCAAAAGCACAAAAATATGTCACTAACTCTTTTTGTTTTGAAGCTCAAGTGATCATGTGCTCCACAATGCTCCTAGGAGGCTCCTAAGCCCAATGCAATGGCTAGATGAAGATGAGAAAAAGCATGAAAATGGTAAACAAAGTTCCTAATCATAATATATGTCTCCCAAGTATCTCAATTTGCCAATTTGATCAAGATAACCCAAAGGGCTTGAAGATTGTTTCCCAAGGAAACCCTAATTTCATTGTGCTCAGATTGTGCCTTGCCCATGAAGCAATCTCAACCTCTGATCAAATTTAATCAAGGGAAGTTATTTCATTTGTCATTTTATGCATATATGAGCCTATTTGAGGCCCCTCAATCATTTATTCATCAAGATTGGAAGTTTGACTTTGAAAAGTTGACTAGTCAAGTCATTTGACTAAGCTGAAGTTCAATGACATATAACTTTTGATGTGTTTGTCAAATGAAGATGACCCCAAAAGAAAAAATGTTCCTAAGAACCATATGAACAACTTAAAGGTTCATAAAAAATCCATTTGAATCTTGGAAGGTCATGATTCATTTAAAAACATTATAGGTCATTTTGACTGAAACCCTAATTTTGGGTCAACTTGCCAAGGGAATAAATTTCTCAATGTTTATGATTTTGAGGTGGGACAAAAGGCATTGGAAAGCTTACGTTGTCTAATTCAAATGTTATGTTGGACAAAATTTCATAATCCTAAAGTAAATACATGTGCCATTGCAAAATATTACAGGACATCTTGGACCTAATTCATTGAATTTGAAAAAGTACCCAACTTCAAATGCCCATAACTTTGTCATACAAAATCCAAATTATGCAAACATTTAGTCTAAATTGACTATATTGAAAAGATCTACAACTTTTAGGATTGAGATTTTTACATTTGAAGCTTTTATCATGAGGGCAGAGGGGTTTGATCAAGCTTACTTTTGGTTAACTTTTTTCAAAATGACTTGGAACATGTTTTATACTTGAACTTTCCAAACCAGTTTTGATCAATTTGCACATGTCAAATGGTTTTTTTCCCAACATGACTTTTGTTCCTTATTTCGAAAGCTTTTCAACCATTACTTACAATAGTCATTTGGATCTACCATTTGGGAACCTTATTTCAAGCTTGAAGTGTAAGCATTTTCCATTCCATGTGCACGACCACATGCTTTCCATATGATCTCAGCAAGCTCCTTCAACCATTCATGGGCCTCTCACACGTCCACAAAGGCCCATGCATTCAAAATTACAATTCCCATGCACATGAGCAAAGTGTGAGTTCAGAAGCATTCACCTATAAATAAGGGCTTCCTCTCCTTCATTTGAGAACCTTTTGGAGATCCCTTATGCTGCTGAACTGAAACCACACCCTCACCAAAGGAATCATTCACCATTTTTTCATTATTTTCGAGCTTGAAATTCATCAACATTAGTTGAGTTTCAAAGCTAGATTGCTTAGCCAATCATCTTCCCTATATTCAGAGATCAAAAAGGAGCAAAAAGCTTGAAGGATTCGTGGCCAGAAGCTCACCATTTTGAAGATGATGGTTTCCACCGCCACCACCACGTGTGTTGATCATGACCATTGGATCTCTCCCTCACGATCTATCTTGTGCGTTCATTTCAATTACTTCTTTTAATGCATTGTGTTGCGCTGTTTACTTGAGTGTATCGTGCATCCTCAGATCCAGATCGTGTACCATTGCCACGTCAATTACTGAATTGGATCTGGTGGCTCAGCATTTTTTGTTTTATTTTATTTTCTCTATATTTTCTTTTAATTCATTCTATTTTAAAAAATTCATTAAAAATTCATATTAGGTCATAAAAATATGAGACCAACTCTAAAAATTTTCTTGAAAAATCTAGTTTCATATTATGATTTTTTAATTATTTTTATGACCTCATTTGATATTTTTCATGAATTATTTGGTTTTTAATAATTTTAATTCTTTTTAAAATGCTTTCTGACTTTTAAAAAATAAAAAAATATTTTCATAGCATCTATGGATCATGATAAGTCAATGAAAAATAGTCTCAATAATTTCTTGTTTGTTTTGAGATTATTTGAGATTTTAATTCATATTATGCTATTTTTGGTTGTTTTTAATTGATTTTAATTACTTTCTGACTTTAAAAATTTGTGAGAAAATTAGTCAAAGTTTGTTTGACTATGTTGAACCTATGAAAAATTAATTGGACTTATTGAAGTTGTTTTGAATTGAATTTAAGGTTTAACTTTGTTTGTTTGTCTTTTATTTGTATTTTATTTTAATTCAAAAATTATCAAAAAAATATTATTGACTTCTTGACTTGTTATATTCATTCCTCTTTTGTTTGGTGTTGATCAAGGTTGAATTAATTCAACTTTGATCAAATTCATTGAATCTTGTGGTTTGAGAATCCTTAAGGATCATCACCTAGAGAGATGAATGAATTTGATCAAGGATGAGTTATCCCTTGATCAATTGGGATTGGTTATTGTCTTCTTACCTTTCTTTCCCTGAATGGCCAATGAGTTAAAGTCTTGAGGTTGGTCTTGACAAATATAAGTTTAATCTTCTTTGATCCAAACCAAATTCAACTTGATTCATGATCAAGTGAGTTATTTAGTGTCAAAGATAGGTTACTTCTTGGTCAAGCAAATAACCAAAAGTCAATACAAGGCCCTTCCCCTTTTGTTTGGCATGGCAAGTTTATGGAGCTTGGCTTACTAGTCATGACCTCTAACTTGTGTTCTTTGCCTATATTCTTATTGACCGGCCTTAGATAGGTGTGGCTACTATATTAGTCCACTTACGATTTCTTAACATAGCGCTACATTGTCTTATGACAAGCTAACATAACTCTACTAACTATTAAATTTAATTTGAGCTTTTAAATTCTTGTCATTTACTTTTAATGTCATTTATTTCTTGCTCATTATTCATCTTGATTTTCATTTTGCTCACTTGAGCACATATTTTATGTTTATGTCATTTTTCTTTTGCTCATTTGAGCCCATTATTGTATATAAATATATTGCTATGTTGTGTTGTTTTGTGTTTCTTTTGATGTGAACCGAAATACAAAAGGAGAAAGGACTTAGAATTAGGATTCACCCATGCTTAAAGGAGTTCAAGAGCAACTAGGCCTCATGCCTTTAGAATGCAAAATGTGTTGAAGAGCAACTAGGCCTCATGCCTTTAGAATGCTAAAATTTAAAGTTGACCTCAAAGGACTTCTCCTCAAACTTATTCTTTGTCCATTCCCTTTATTATGCTGTGAGCTTTTTGATGTGTGCTTTTGTGTGATAGGAACCTCATCTTGAGATTGGGAAAAGAGGACCTTTGTCATGAGTAGCCAAGTTAAGAGCCAAGCCAAATGGAGATCTCAGGAGCTTGAATTCAAATTATTGATTAGTTGTTTTGTGTGCTAAATCCAAAGGAAAGGAGCATCTTGAGTCATCTCTATGACTCCAAGAAAAGGAACTCCAAGAGTCATCTCTCCCCTCTTATATTTGTATGTTTTAGGAATAGCCCTTCTTTCCTCTCCCCTTTCTAACCAAGCCAAAAAATCATTTTCAAAACTTTGACTTTGTTTCAAATTAGAAACCTAGGCCTTAAGCCTTTGACTTTTCAAAACCATTTTCATAAATACTCATTGAAAATAAACTTTAATCCAACTTTGACCTCATTTTGTGAATAAATTTAACTTGTAAATATAACCCATTTCAAATTATTTTGTGGTTCCAATGGCCACTTGTTACACTCTTTTCAAAAACATTAGTCATAGGTTTGAGTTATCATAGTGGTTGATGTAAATCTCACCTTATCCTTAGTGTTGGATTGTAAGCCTTCCATGCTTATTATAGGGTTAACCCCTCACTAGCATGTTGAAGCCTTCCTCACATGGTGGATTGTTGGTTTAGGTTGAGTTTTCTCCCTTTGATAACAAAAGACCTTAAGGCTTTTGATTAAAATCAATTCACCAATCTTTGAAATTTTTTACCACGAACCACGAGGTTTTGATCCTCCTTTGTGATGGTACATAGGCAATGGGTTCATCCATTCAAACAACAAAATTTGTAAATATAATCTATTCTCTTCTCATCCCTCCAATCTTTTGCTCAAATATTTTCACAAATACCAACCTACAACACATATTTGCAAAAAAAGGTTCCCTTAGAGTACTAAGGATGTTTTGGGTGCGTAAAACCTTCCCATTTCATAACCAACCCCCTTACCTAGATCTCTGACATTTTTATTAGTTTTTGATTTGAAAAACTTCTTACTTGGCTTTTGTTCGCTTTTTAGCCTTTCCTTTGGACAAATAAAAGTGCGGTGGCGACTCGAATTGTTTGTTGACTTTTGGTTTAGTCAATAAACCTAAAGGTAACGAAAACCCCGCTACAGAAAAGTGGTGACTCTGTTGGGGACACAAGCCCCGTGGGTTTAGCCTAAATTTTTGCTTGTATGTGTTGTATGTTTATATTTATTTGTGGCATATTTTTGTGCAAATTTGGGATGAATGTATTGTTTGTAATGTATGAATTTCTTGATATATTAATTGCTTGTATGCTTGGTGGTTTCTTGTGAGATGGGTTCTATACCCGAACCCGAGTGCACTTATGATAGGAGAATGACATAGTCTTGTTGACTTGTGTGGAGTTAGTCCTTAACAAGTTAACTTGCAAGTCCATTCACTTGGTGGAGGTTTTATTGGGATCACTAATGTCATACGAGTAGTCATGGTTAGGCATTACTCTTTCCAATATGAACCCTAGAAATCAAGGACCTTAGATACCTAGTCCATCTTGGCCTATTTTAGGACGTAGTGCGAAGGTCGTTCAAGTGTAAGACTTGATGTGATTGTTATGTGATACTACACTCATAAGAGTCCCTCTCGAGAATATTTTTGGAGGACGAGTAGTCGTTTTATCCGATAATATCCGAAAGATGGGATGATGACTATGGGAACCTTTTTAGAACATGATTGTCAGGTTTAACCGTAGTACACTCCCGTTGGGTGGTTCTTAACTGAGACTCCATGCTCGTGACTCGCAACAAACCCGTGATTCGTGGTCGATCCGTTCTCGTATATCCTCAAAATCAATGGATCTTGGGTGTTGATATGGTATAAAATCTAATCCACCAAGATAGACGATTGATATTGATGATGACTTGAGCCATCCCGTGACCTTTGTATGGTGTGACTTGCTTGATCCTTGAGTGTGTTTGTTGCATCCATGCATTCATCCGCATTCATGTCATCGACAATAAGATTTTTGTACTCCTCATCTATGGGCTAGTGTTATTTCCCAACATCGACAACTTCGTGGATGTGAACGCTATTAGGATTTTCTCTTCTCTTAATCCCGTTCCGACTCTGTTGGGTGACACTTATTTCTCTTTTCATATGAGGAATGCAAAGGGTGGTGGTTCTATCATATGTTGTCTGCCTCTGTTATACAAGTGGTTTATTTCGCACTTGCCTCAGACGCTTGCCTTCAAGGAGAACAAGGGATGTATACGGTGGTCCGCGAGACTTATGTCTCTCACTAATGATGATATCTCTTGGTATAATCGTGTTTATGATGGCATTAAGATTATCGATTCTTGTGGTGAGTTCTCCAATGTACCTCTTCTTGGTATATGTGGTGGGATTAACTACAACCCTGCTTTGGCTCGCCGTCAGCTTGGGTTCCCCTTAAAGGATAAACCTAACAACATTTCGTTGGAAGGCTTAGTCTTTCAAGAGGGTAAAGATCCCCAAAACCTGAAGGATAGGATGGTCCGCGCCAGGCGCAAGGTTCATAGGAAAGGGAGGATTGAGCTTGGTCTGAGGAATTATGTTGCTTTGGAGCCTTACACCTCTTGGGTAAGGAAGAGAGCCCTCGAGTACCGCATGCCGTATGAGTATCTGAGACCTACCCCTATGGTTATGGTTGGGCCTTCAACCTTCCCTAATTAAGGAGTAGAGGAGTTGAGAGACGAAGACTGTTCGCGTGCTTGGGTTCGTGAGCGTGAGGAGCTTCTTCAGCAACTCAAGGATAAGGATGCAATGATTGAGTTTCTAGAGCATCGGGTTATTGATGAGCCCGATGATATGGTTACTTTTCTCCTACCTAACTCGTCTAGGTTTTGGAAGAAGATATATGATCAGCTCGCCAAGGAGAAGGCCGACATGGAAGCAGCTTATGAGAAAGGTGAAGAAGCTTCGTGCGACATATTTTCCGATCTCGAAGGCTTTAGACGACTGCTTCTAGGGCTCCATAGGATGTTTATTCTCCTTTTCTCTTGTATTGTATTTGGTTACCGAGATTGTACTACTTCTTTGGTGTAAAAAGTTTCCAAATATTATATTTCTATGAGTATTCCACATATGTCTCAAAAAGTTCAATATTTTCAAAATATTTGGAAATAGATCCTTATAAAGTTCTTCCGATATAAAAAACAAAAGCATATGCACGAGCATTGCATGCATCATATGCATAAGCAGGTTTTGGTTCCGAGCTCTTGATACAATGGTCTAACTCTTTGCTCTTCATTTATTTTGAAGACAAGCTGACGCATCCATACCGCACTCGCGCAAACGTCAAAGCAATGGTCGAACAACTAGAGAACGAGAACAGAGAACTCAAAGAAGAAGTCAGTCGACTATTTGCTCTAGTGGAGTCTCTGCTCCAAGCTCAAAAGCAAGCTGTAAATGTGCAAGCATCTGCGTCCAATCAAGCGCCTGAGATAGCTCCTACCACTATACCAGCCACTGCTATGGGATCAGCCAATGTTATGCCTTCCGGTTACCCTTGGGGGATGCCCCATAATTTCATTCCCGAAGGACATCATCCGCAAGTGCAAGCTCAGCCGACATCTAGCCCGGTCCCTGTGGTGCCACCCCTGGTGGTTAATTCTGTTCCTACTCCAGCTCCCATTCCTCAAGTCCGTGTTGACGAGACTATCTACCATTCTGAGGCCTTTGAGAACCCGAATGTGTATGACAAGTTAGACGAGATGAGAGACCAGTTCTCTGACTTGAGGAAGGAAATGAAGGCCCTTAGAGGGAAAAACTTGTTTGGGAAGAGCGCCTCTGAGCTATGTTTGGTCCCAAATGTAAAAGTTCCAATGAAGTTCAAGGTCCCTGACTTTGAAAAATACAAAGGGAATAGCTGTCCGCTTAGCCATTTGGTCATGTATGCCAGAAAAATGTCTATGCATACCGACAATGACCAACTGCTCATCCATTATTTTCAAGACAGCCTGTCTGGCGCTGCCTTGAAATGGTATATGGGTCTTGACTGTGGCTCTGTGCACACTTTCAATGACCTCAGTGAGGCTTTTGTAAGATAGTACAAGTACAACATAGATATGGCTCCAGGCAGAGATCAACTGAGGGCGATGTCCCAAAAATATAAGGAAACCTTCAAGGAGTATGCCCAGAGGTAGAGGGAATTGGCAGCTCAGATAGTGCCACCATTGGAGGAGAAGGAGATGACAAAGATCTTTCTGAAGACTTTGAGCTTTTTCTATTATGAGCGTATGATTGCTAGTACTCCCTCGGACTTTACCGAAATGGTAAATATGGGGATGAGGCTAGAAGAGGGAGTCCGTGAAGGACGTCTGTCCCGTGATGATAATTCTTCGGCAAAGAAATATGGAGGATTTTCCAGAAAGAAGGAAGGGGAGACTCATGCTGTTTCTTCCCATAGTAAAAGAAGGCCCTCTGTGAGGAGGAAGGAAGTTCGACCATTCGTCAACCAACACCAGGTGGCTCATATAGAACCTTCTTTCAGAGAAGCTCAACAACCACACCAACAATCTCGTCAACAACAACAGGCTTACCAACCTCGTAGCAACAATAACAACAACAACACCATCAATTATGGGAGAAAGAGGGTGACTTTTGACCTAATTCCTATGACCTACGCTGAACTGTACCCTTCCTTGATTGATAGGAAGTTGATAACTCCACGTGATCCTCCTGTTGTGCCAGCCAATCCTCAATGGTGCTACAAGCCTGAACTTCATTGTGTGTATCATTCCGGTGCGCTCGGACATGATGCGGAGAACTGCTTTCCGTTGAAGACCAAGGTGCAAGACCTTGTGAGGAGTGGGATACTATTCTTTGAGAATGTAGGCCCGAATGTTAAGAAGAACCCATTGCCCGAGCATGGGAAGGCGACTGTCAACATGGTCCAGGGTTGCCCTGGCAAGTATAAGGTCCTTTATGTGAATGATATAAGGCAGTCCCTGGTGGAAATGCATAGGCTGTTATGTGAGCACAATCACTATGAGCACGATCACGATAGGTGTCGTGTGTGCCCTGTCAATGAAAGAGGATGTCGCAAGATAAGAAGGGACATCCAAGAGATGCTAGACCAAGGGATGATCGAGATACTTCAAAATCGTGATGAGGGTGAAGTTGATGTTATTACCCCTGTGTTCAATATTCCTGATCCTATTGTCATTAAGTATGATGGCAGCAAAAGGAAGGTGGTGCCAACTCTTGTGATAAAGCCAGTGGGCCCTGTCCTGTATATGTCAGATAAAGCAGTCTCGTACCTCTACAATGTTGTTATGCTTGAAGATAGGAAGGAGGTGTCGTTGCCCTCAACCTCTGTTGTAAGCATATCCGATGTTAGTGGAGTGACCCATAGTGGTCGTGTTTTATCGGCTCAGTCGAAATCCCACGAAAACATCGTGAAGAAGGATGTTGTTAGTTATGCCAGTCCCATGGGGACTTCTTCTTCAAATCATTATATTCCTGCTGTGAAGGGTGTTGACCCTGTTGTTGTCAAAGTTGATAAAGCTCCTATCCTAGTTGGCCAGTCTGGCATATTGAGAGAGGATGGTGATGAGATGTTAAGGCTCATCAAGAGGAGCGAGTACAACATTGGGGAGCAGTTGCTTCTAACTCCATCAAAGATATTTTTCCTATCTTTGTTGATGAATTCATAGCCATACCGCGAAGCGTTGCAAAGGGTGCTGGACGTGGCATATGTGGATCACGATGTCACAATCGAACAGTTTGACAACATTGTTGCAAATATAACTGCCTGCAACAATTTGAGCTTCTGCGATGATGATCTTCCCGAGGAGGGAAAATACCACAATTTGGCCTTACATATCTCTATGAACTGCAAAGATGATGCCCTGTCCAATATGTTGGTGGACACAGGGTTATCACTTAATGTATTACCAAAGTCCACTCTCTCCAAACTTTCATATCAGGGGCCTCCCATGAGGCAAAGTGGAGTGGTAGTAAAAGCTTTTGATGGATCGCGCAAGACCGTGATCGGTGAATTAGACCTCCCGGTCAAAATTGGACCTATTGATTTCCAGATCACTTTCCAAGTTATGGACATACATCCTTCGTATAGTTGTTTACTTGGTAGACCATGGATTCACGAGGCAGGCGCCGTGACATCCACCCTACACCAAAAGTTGAAGTTCGTCAAGAACAAGAAGTTGGTGGTGATAGGGGGAGAGAAGGCTCTCTTGGTCAGCCATTTATCTTCCTTTTCCTACATCGATGCTGAGGATGAGGTTGGAACTCCATTCCAAGCCTTATCTATTATTGAGCCTTCTAGGAAAGGACTTTCTTCATTTGTCTCCTACAATGATGCGAAGTTGGCCATCGAGCGTGGCGCAACTAATGGTTTGGGGAAAATGATAAAGATGGAAGATAATAAATCTCGGGCTGGTATAGGGTGTTCTTCCGATTTTTCTAATGATCTTGGGTTATTTCAGAGTGGAGGTTTCATCCACACCAAGGGAGATCAAGAAGTTGTTGCCATCATTGAAGAAGATGAAGAGGAAGACCTCGGCAACTTTGTCATACCTGGCGGAATTTGCATTAATTAGGTCGCTGTTGATGTTCCAATAGTTATCCATAAGTCAACGTAATATGTTCATTCCTGTTTAAAAACCCTTCTCCCATGCCAAAAGGAGAAGTGAAGACATTCTTGGCATAATTTGTTAATACAATGATATTCATTCAATAATCGCATGTTAAATGTTTGTTTTCTCAAATTATTTTTCTTTTTTTTTCTTTTCGCATGAAATTGGTGATCACCATAAAACCCTAAAAAGGAGAATAAAATCAATTTTTCATCTGCATAATGATTTGCCTTGTTTGAATTCTGAAATCTTTTTTATACTCAAAATCATTATGCAGGTTGACCAAACCCATTGAACATAATGATCCAACACCATCTCCCAACTTTGAGTTCCCTGTATATGAGGCAGAAGAAGATGATGTTGAAGAGATTCCTGATGAGATTACCCGTCTGCTTGAGTACAAGGAGAAGATCATTCAGCCACATCTTGAGAATCTGGAAACAGTTAACTTGGGGTCTGAAGACTGCATTCGTAAAGTGAAGATTGGGGCACTCCTTGAAGAGTCTGTTGAGAAGGGTTGATTGAGATGCTACGAGAATATGTCGACGTCTTTGCCTGGTCGTATGAAGACATGCCTGGTCTAGATACTGATATCGTGCAACATTTCTTGCCATTGAAGCCTGAGTGTGTGCCTGTGAAGCAAAAGCTTAGAAGAACTCATCCTGATATGGTAGTGAAGATTAAAGAAGAAGTTCAGAAGCAAATTGATGCGGGGTTTCTGGTGACTTCTACATATCCTCAATGGGTGGCCAATATTGTGCATGTACCTAAAAAAGACGGAAAAGTCCGAATTTGCGTGGATTACCGTGACTTGAATAAAGCTAGCCCAAAATATGATTTTACTCTACCACATATTGATATGTTGGTAGACAATACGGCTAAATTCAATGTCTTTTCATTCATGGACGGATTTTCCGGTTATAATCATATTAAAATGGCACCCGAGGATATGGAGAAGACCACATTCATCACACCTTGGGGAACATTCTGTTATCGAGTGATGCCCTTCGGTTTGAAGAACGCCGGAGCCACGTATCAACGTGCTACGACTACCTTGTTTCATGACATGATGCACAAGGAGATCGAGGTGTATGTTGACGATATGATTGCAAAGTCGAAAACGGAAGTTGAACATGTAGAACACTTGTTAAAGCTTTTCCAGCGTTTGAGGAAGTAAAAACTCCGCTTGAATCCGAACAAGTGTACATTTGGAGTCTGTTCCGGAAAGTTATTGGGTTTTATTATCAGCGAGAGAGGTATTGAAGTTGATCCTGCCAAGGTCAAAGCAATACAAGAGATGCTTGCACCAAAAACTAAGAAGCAAGTCCGAGGTTTTCTTGGCCGCTTGAATTACATTTCGAGATTTATATCCCACATGACTGCCACATGTGCGCCTATATTCAAGCTCCTCCGGAAATATCAGCGTCATGATTGGACCGAGGATTGCCAAAAGGCCTTTGACAGTATCAAAGAGTATCTGTCCGAGCCTCCGATTCTATCTCCGCCTGTTGAAGGGAAACCATTGATTATGTACTTGACTGTGCTTGATGATTCCATGGGTTGTGTCCTTGGTCAGCAAGATGAATCAGGAAAGAAAGAATATGCAATATACTACTTGAGTAAGAAGTTCACCGACTATGAGTCTCGGTACTCAATGCTTGAGAAGACATGTTGTGCTTTGGCTTGGGCTGCTAAGCGTTTACGCGAGTATATGTTGAATCATATAACTTGGTTGATATCCAAAATGGATCTGATCAAGTATATCTTTGAGAAGCCCGCTTTAACTGGGAGAATTGCTCGTTGGCAGATGTTGTTATCTGAGTATGATATTGAGTATCGAGCTCAAAAAGCCATTAAAGGTAGTATCTTAGCTGACCACTTAGCGCATCAACCAATTGAAGATTATCAGTTTGTGCAATACGACTTCCATGATGAGGAGATTATGTATTTAAAAATGAAAGATCATGATGAGCCTACGCTCGATGAAGGGCCAGAGCCTGGTTCCCGATGGGGTATGGTGTTTGATGGCGCTGTCAATCAGTATGGAAATGGTATTGGGGCAGTGATTATTACTCCTCAAGGCACACACTTTCCTTTTACAACAAGGCTAACTTTTAAATGCACGAATAATATGGCGGAGTGTGAGACTTGTATTATGGGTTTGGAAGAATGTGTTGAAATTAGGATCAAACATCTGGATATTTTTGGCAACTCGGCCCTTATTATTAATCAGATCAAGGGTGAATGGGAGACGAATAAGCCTGGCCTCATCCCATATAGAGATTATGCGAGGAGGATTTCAAATTTCTTTACTAAAGTTGACTTCCATCATATTCCTTGAGATGAGAATCGGATGGCGGATGCTCTCGCTACACTTGCTTCAATGATTGCTGTCAATTATTGGAATAAAGTCCCAAAGATTACCGTGATGCGCTTGGATAGACCAGCTCACGTGTTTGCAGTTGAGGAGGTGAAAAATGATAAGCCATGGTATCATGATATCAAGTGTTTTCTCCAAAGTCAGACTCACCCACCTGGGGAATCTGTTAAAGATAAGAAGACTTTGAGGAGATTATCTGGTAGTTTCTACCTTGATGGTGATGTGCTTTACAAGAGAAATGTTGACATGGTTCTGCTCAGATGTGTGGATAGACACGAAGCAGACCTGTTGATGACTGAAGTCCATGAGGGTTCATTTGGTACTCATTCTAATGGACATGCCATGGCGAAAAAGATGTTGAGAGCAGGCTACTATTGGCTGACAATGGAGTCTGATTGCTGCAAATACGTAAAGAAGTGCCACAAGTGTCAGATTTATGCGGACAAGATTCATGTTCCCCCGACGCTTCTGAATGTTATTTCCTCACCATGGCCTTTCCCCATGTGGGGAATTGACAGGATTTGCATGATTGAGCCTAAGGCGTCAAACGGTCACCATTTTATTCTCGTAGCCATTGATTACTTCACCAAGTGGGTTGAAGCGACATCGTATGCGAATGTGACCAGGCAAGTGGTTGTGAGGTTTATCAAGAACCAACTCATATGCCAATACGGTGTGCCAGACAAGATCATTATTGATAATAGATCTAACTTGAACAATAAGATGATGAAAGAGCTGTGTAGCGAGTTCAAGATTGCACATCATAATTCTTCTCCCTATAGACCCAAGATGAATGGGGCTGTTGAAGCTGCTAACAAGAACATCAAGAAGATTATTCAAAAGATGGTTGTTACTGTAAGACCCTAATTTTGACCTTAAGATCCCTCATGGCATCATATCATTTGCTCATTGCATTTGCCTCAAGGATCATAGCATATTGGTTCCTTTACCCTTGGGTTGGGACTTGTGTGAGTTGGTTTCAGACCACCAAGCATACTTGAATTGTATATTATTGCTTTTCTTATCTTGTTTACTAACCAAAAGCACGAAAATATGTCATTAACCTCTTTTGTTTTGAAGCTCAAGCAATCATGTGATCCAAGGCTCCTAGGAGGCTCCTATACTCAATGAAGTGGCTAGATGGAGATGAAAGCAATCATGACAATGGTCCAAAAGCTCTCAATCATCATATATGTCTCCCAAGTATATCAATTTGCCAATTTGATCAAGATGAACCAAAGGGCTTGAGGATTGTTTCCCAAGGAAACCCTAATTCAACTGTGCATCAACTATGCCTTGCTCATGAAGCAACCTTAACCTATGATAAAATACAATCAAGGGAAGTTCTCTAATTCATAATTTTATGCATATATGAGCTTATTTGATTATCCTCAATCATTCATTCATCAAGATTTGAAGTTTGGCCTTGAGAAGTTGACCATTCAAGCCATCTGACCAAACAGAGATCCACTGAGACCTAACTTTTGATGTGTTTGTCAAATGAAGATGATCCCAAGATAAAACATGTTCTTAAGAACCATATGAACAACTTTCATGTTCATAAAAAATCCATTTGAAACTTGGAATGTCATCATTCATTTCAAAACATTATAGGTCATTTTGACTGAAACCCTAATTTTTGGTCAACTTCTCAAGGACCTAACTCCTTCATTTTTTATGATTTTAAGGTGAGACAAATTGCATTGGAAAGCTTACGATGCCTACTTCAAATGTTAGGTTGGACAAAATTTCATAATCCTAAAAGAGACACATGTTATAATACAAAATATTATAGGTCACTTTGTACCAAAGCCATTGAATCTTGAAAAAGTTCAACTTCAAGTGCCCATAACTTTCTCATCAAAACTCCAAATGATGCAAAATGTAAGTCCAAGTTGATCATCTTGAAATTATCTACAACGTTTATGTTGGAGGTTATTCCATTTGAGGCTTGAATCATTGAAACAAAAGGGCTTGAAGTTTGTCACTTTTGACAAATTTTTCAAAGGCATGTTTTGTACCTCAAACTTCATGATCAGTTTTCAAAATTTTCCAAACTCCAAATGGACTTTTGTCCAACATAGATTTTTTTCCTTATGTCAAGACCTTTCCAACCATTACTCACATGCCTATGTTTGTATTTTCTATATGGGACTTTCGAAGAGGGGAACATTTATGACCAATTATAGAATTCACATTGAATTTCCATGCACAAGCCATTACAGTCCCAATTGCATGTCCAAACCTTCTCCAAATGAGCTCAACATTCATTTCCAATTGATTTTGGGCCTCACATACGCCTGTACAGGCCCATGCATGGAGGACCCAATGATCATGCACACGAGTTTGGCACCTCATTTGCTTGCACTTCAACTATAAATAAGAGCCTTGCCTCACTCAAATTTCACCCTGAATTCAACCTGAAGCTCTGCAGAATTGGAAACCCAACCATACCAAAGGAATTCTCATTTTTAATTTCTCATTTCAAGTTTGAATTTCAACAAAATCAGTTGATCTTCAATACTTATTCCTTAGCCTTGCATTCATATTACACCTCAAGATCAAGTTGGAAGCAAGAGATTGAGTGGATCGTGCTATTTAAAGCTGCACTTCAAAGGTTTATGCTCAAACTGTTTTGATCTATATCTCTTCATATAATGTGATTTGCTTGTGTACAAATGGTTTTCCGAAGTCCTCGTGTGAGAGGCAAGCCAATGGTGGCTTTGATTTTGTGAATTGGAACATTTCAGTTTGAACACCTGGAAGTTCAAGCCCAGATTTCTCATTCCGTAGAGATATTGAGAGAAATCCAAGGTTACAGGGGTGATGTACATCACCTTAGCTTCATTTTGGTATAAGGATCATGCATTTTGGTTGAGGTTTGAATACCTGCAACTGGTGGCCGAAAACAGTTGGCTCATAGGAGAAGACGGTGGTTTCAACCACCGTCCCAACGTGGATGCCTTGTGTCCATTGGATCTCACATGCACGATCTAATCCTGGCCTTTGTCTCTTATGACTTTTTTTAATTCATGGTGCGATGCATTTGATGTGGACCATGGTACGTGCGCGCTTTTGGACCATTAGATGTTGCCACGTCAATTAATGAGTTCCATCCAGCGCTCCCTGTTTTTTCATATTTTCTAATTTCTATTTATTTTTCTTTTATTCCATTTATTTTCAAAAAATTCATAACTATTTTATTTGGAATCACAAAAATATGAGACTAATTGCAAAAATTTTCTTTTAAAATCTAGTTTCATAATTTGATTTTTAATTATTTTTGTGATTCAATTTAATATTTTTTGTGAATTATTTTGTTTTTAATATTTTTTAATTCATTTTAATTACTTTTTGATATCCAAAAATTCCAAAAATATTTTCTTAACACATATGGATGATGATAAGTCTATGAAAAATATTCTCATCAATTTCTTAATTAATTTGAGATTTTAGTTCATTTGTGTTATTTTTCTTGATTTTTAATTGTTTAAAAATAGTTTCTATTTTCAAAAAATGTTGAGAAAATTTGTCAAACCTTGTTTGACCATGTTAGACTTATGATGATTCAATTGGACTTATTCAAGTTGATTTGAATTGAATGTGAAGTTTGACCATACTTTGTTCATTTTATTTTATGTTTTATTTTAATTTCAAAAAATACCAAAAATATGTTTGACCTTTATTGATTTCTAATCTTCATTTCACTTCTGTTTACTATTGATTGATGTAGATTTCATGCACATTTGATCATTGTGTTTTAATTATGTCATTTGAATTCTCATTTTGTCCATTTCATCTTCATCTCTTTTCTTCTTCTTTTTCTTTTGGCCAATGAGTTAATGATTTGTGGTTAGTCTAGACATATGAGAGGCTTAACCTTCTTTGATACAAATCCAACTCAACTTGATCAAAGATCAAGTGAGTTGCTTTGTGTCCAAGATAGGTTGCTTCTTGGTCAAGCAAAAAACTTAAAATCCATACAAGGTCTTTCTTCTTTTCTTTTGGCATGGCAAGTTGTAGGAGTTTGACTTACTAGTCATGATCTCTAACTTGTGTTTATTTGCCTATAGTTTTATTGACCGGCCTCAGATAGGTGTGACTACTACATTAGTCCACTTATGATTGCTTAACATAGCGCTAAATTGTCTTATGACACACTAACATTAACTACTAACACTAACTTTTAATTCAAGCATTTAATTTCTTGCAATTTACTTTAATGGAATTTAATTTCTTGCTCATTTATTCGTATTGCATTTCCCTTTGCTCACTTGAGCTCATATTTTATATTTATGCTATTTTCCTTTTGCTCACTTGAGCTCATTATTGTTGATAAATATTTTGTTGCTTTGTGCTTGTTTTGTCTTTGTTTGTGTGAACCCAATGCAAAAAGGAGAAAGGACTTAGAGTTAGGACCTTACATATGCTTAAAGAAGTTCAAGAGCAACTAGGCCTCATGCCTTTAGAATGCTAAAATTAATTGAAGAGAAACTAGGCCTCATGCCTTTAGAATGCTTAATCTTGAAGTTGACTTGAAAGGACCCCTAATCTAAACTCACTCTTTGTCCATTTCCTCTTATTGTATTGTGAACTTTTTGATTGTTTGTTCTTGTGTGATAGGGATTCCAAACTTGAGATAGTAAGAAGGACCATTGTCATGAGTAGCCAAGTTAAGAAAGACAAGCCAAATGGAGATCCTAGGAGCTTGAATGTTTAATTGTTTTGATTGCTTGTTGCTTGCCAAGTCTAAAGGAAAGGAGCATCTTGAATCATCTTTATGATCTCAAGAAAGGAACTCCAAGGGTTTTATCTCTTCTCTTATCTTTTCATGTTTAGGACTAGCCCTTCTCTTCTTCTCTCCACTCTAACCCAAGTCAAACTCATTTTGTGCAAACATTGATATTGTTTTCAAATTAGAAACCTAGGCCCTATGCCTTTGGTTTTTCAAACTCTTTTCATTAATACTCATTGTGAATAAATTCTAATCATACTTTGACTTCATCTTTGTAAATGCTTCTAATTTGTAAATACAACTCACTTCAAGTGATTTTTGTGGTTCCAATGGCCACCTTTGTTAAAACTTTTCATAAACATTAGTCATAGGTTTGAGTTATCATAGTGGTTGATGTAAACCTCACCTTATCCTTAGTGATTGGACTATAAGTCTTCCATACTTATTATAGGGTGGATTCCTCACTATTATGTTGAAGCTCTCCTCACATGGTGGATTGTTGGTTTAGGTTGTGTTTTCTCCCTTTGATAACAAAAGACCTTAAGGCTTTTGATCAAATCAATTCACCAATCTTTTGAGATTTTTACCCCGAACTACGAGGTTTTGATCCTACCTTTGTGATGGTACGCAGGCAATGGGTTCATCCATTCAAACAACAAAATTGTAAATAATATGTATATTCTTTTCTTATCTCCCCAATCTTGTTTGCACAAATATTTTCACAAGTACCAACCTACAATACACCATTTGCAAAAAGGGCTCCCTTAGAGTACTAAGGATGTTTTGGGTGCTGAAAACCTTCCCATTTCATAACCAACCCCCTTACCCAGATCTCTGACATTTTTATTAGTTTTTGATTTGATAAAACTTCTTACTTGGTTTTTGTTCACTTTCTAACCTTTCCTTTGGATAAATAGAAGTGCGGTGGCGACTCGAATTGTATGCTTACTTTTGATTTAGTCAATATTTCTAAAGGTAACGAATACCCCGCTACAGTTACGTACAAAGATTGGCATGAAATGCTGCCATTTGCTTTGCATGGCTATCGCACATCCGTCCACACTTCAACAGGGGCAAACCCTTTCTCCCTTGTATATGGCATGGAGGCTTTACTCCCCGTAGAGGTCGAGATCCCATCAATGAGAGTCTTGATGGAAGCCAAGTTGACTGAGGTTGAATGGGTTCAGAGTCGGTATGACCAACTGAATTTGATTGAAGAGAAGAGATTAACTGCCATGTGCCATGGTCAGTTATATCAACAAAGGATGGAAAGCCTTTGATAAGAAAGTAAAGCCTCGTGTGTTCCGAGAAGGTGACCTCGTGCTCAAGAAGTCTTGTCTTTCGCGCCCGATTCCAGGGGCAAGTGGACTCCAAACTATGAAGGTCCATACGTTGTTAAGAAAGCCTTTTCAGGTGGTGCTTTGTTGCTCACAACTATGGATGGGGAGGATTTCACTCGTCCTATGAATTCAGATGCAGTCAAGAAATACTTCGCCTAAAAATAAAAACAGAATAGCTCGCTAAGTTGAAAATCCGAAAGGGCGGCTTAGGCAAAAATGAGCGTCTTGGTGGATTGAAAACCCGAAAGGGCAATCAAGGTAAAAGTTAGAGATATAAAAAATGAATATATATCCCGCTAGATTGAGTACATCACCCTGGGGCAATCTAGGCAAAAATTAGGGATTTGGCAAGTAACTACATCCTGACAAGACTTTGTTCTACAATTATCATCTATCAAAGATTCTCGCTCAGTCATCATCAACTGAAGTTTCGAATACAGTGGATTCATAGTTGGTGGAGAAATGGTCATTATGTTCAATGTAGCCCTTTTTCCATGTATATCACAAATTTCAAATTTGTAAAGATCCATGGGGTCTCGCCATTTGCGGACTACCATTCTCTTAAATAAATTTGAGCCTTTATCCAATTCTTTGCACTCTTATTTGTTTCTGTTTAACAAATGTTTGCATGTTTTAATTGATGAATATCATTGTTTTAAACAAATAAAGTTTTCATGAATAAACTGTTTTAAACAAAGTGAACATTCACAATGACGGAAAGGATAAGTGGAATGTCCTCAGTGCTTTCCCAAGGATAGTATGATCACCAAAGGGTAAGACATTTGTTCATATTCTGGCGTTCTTTCTCCTTATATCCTCTTCATCAGCTTTCAAGTTGTCTCCTCAACCGAGCGCAGAAAGAGTAATACATCATCAGCTTCCCAGAGAGTCTGGTATGAGAAGTTCTCCTTGATTGCAGTGGATTTATCTGTCTTATGGATTGCCTTCCACTAGCAGGATTTTTGGATGTTCATCCAATACATTCCCGGTAGTTTGTTTGTGTATACATACTTGTTTCTCCCGCGGAGTTTTGGCAATCGATGATTGGTATATGGTTGATTTGTGAATGATCCTTTCTTTTCCAAATTTTTGCCTCGATATTTTAGAGATGTGTATCCCTCTATATCATGCACTAGCATCTGTGTTTTATCATTTGTATGGTTGCCATCCCTTGTGTGGACTGACCTAAAATCCCTTATAGATTGATAAAAGTTGATATGCTTTAAGTTGAGAATATTCCTTGTCTCACTATCCTGACTATCTACTCACGAGGAAGGTTGTCTTTCCCTAGCCTGAGTAAGAATCTCCAACGGAATAAGCATGTGTTCCCTGCAGAGCTACCTTTCCAGATAATTGTCTCCTCGGCAGGAAGTTGCCTAGCGCAATGGATGAAGGGCTTATTCCCCATTTCATCTATTTTGAAAAGAGGTATCCCTGATATGTCGCTTGTTGATAAAGGATTCATTCCCAATTTCTCCAGCAAGGGTAGTTTCCTCAAGAGCATTTACAGCTTGTCTCCAGTAGGGTTGCCAGATCAGAGTTTGATGTTTATATCTCCTCCGAGTCCGAAGATTTCTTCTAGCATTAAGAGCTGGTGGTGAAAATGTTTATTTCCTTCCCCAGTGGAGCAAAATGCTATTATTCCCCTTTTGTAGAGTTTCCTCTCCGGTAGATAAAAGGGAATGTTTTGATTGATGTACATCTGATTGGTGGTTGTCTCCCACGGAGTTTCACATTATTCTTTAATAAGCTTCCCCAGTAGAGTTTCTTCTCTGGAAGATCTTATTGTTATTAAACCACCTGTCCCCAAGAGAGTTGATGGAAACTCCCCGATAGATTTTCTGCATCTTCCTTATATCAGGATTGTTTTGGAAGACTTCTCATGTGCAAGGTGTTTCCTGTAGTTGGAAGCTTTGACTTTGCCTATCCCCAGCCATGGTTAAAGTTTTCCCTTGTTTACTCTTATTCCAGAGATAACCCCCATCATAGTTGAGTTCTCTGTTTGATTATTTTCTTTCGCTGCTCCTGAATACATCTTCTTTGTATCCTCAGCGAGTGTAGCTTTGGGATAGGGTTTGATATCCCCGATTATTTATTTTCATCCTTCTCGGGTTATTCCCAAGCTGAGTTCTCCAGTAGGCTTTGCCCTTCTGGTCGTGACTCTTGGACTTGTTTGTGTTAGATATGTCTGTTTGTCAGCATTAATTATACACAAGTCATGCATATACATGCATAATCATAACATTCAGATATTCATGATGCATTCTTTGCCATATATCTTTGCCTGTTATCTCCTGCTATTGGTGAAATGTTCTTCCCCAAGCAGATGTTTGTGTCTGATCTCTCCATATAGAGTCAGCCCCATAGGCAGAAAGTGTCTATCTTTTCTTCTTTCATCCCCACTGAGTTATGTCCTCGTGGATGATTATTGTTTCAGTTTCCTCCCCAGTTGTGTATCGGCATGGAATTACTCCTCTGAGTTATATCCTCATCGGGTTGAGTCTTGTTTGATTGTGTCTTTCTAGTTTGTTCCTAGATTGATTTCCTTTCTTGTTATCCCCTGCAGTTCCCTGTGGTTCAATTGTTCAATTGCTTAGTAACCAGTAATTGTTCATCCTTTCCCTAGTGGATTTTGTGGCCTTCTACCCAGTAACCTGTAGTTGTAAGTCCTATTTCTGTAGTTTTCTACCCAGTAACCGGTAGATGTAATCCCCTCTTTGTTGGTTATCTTTACCCAGTAATCGGTATTGATATTCCTTCGTTTTTGAGTATACCACCCATAACCGGTGATATATCTCTTGGATAATTGCTTTTGTCAGGCAATTTATCCCTAGCGAGTCATCCTTCATTTACCCTTGTTTGGTGATGATTGTTTCTCCTTCTTATTGGTTATCATTTTATACCCAGTAAACCGGTATCCCGATGTCCTTTCTTTTCGGTCGATTTATCCTTTATTAACCCAGTAACCGGTTGCGGATAATCTTCCATGCGAGTATGTTATCTACGTTTTTTACCCATATAATGGTAGTAAATAATATATCTCATGCGCTCTTCAGTCGAAGTCTTTTTCTTCCCCAATCGAGTAAGATTCGTATTTCCTTGTGGAATCGAATGTCCATCCTGTAAGTCGAGTTTGCTTTTTCATCCCTCCTTTCGGATGATGAGTGTCTTGGAAATGTTCCCAATTCATGCCTGGTTGGTCACCTATTATATACCCAGTAACCGGTATCACTGGTGTTCCTTACTTATGCTCCCTATTATGACTTTTTGTCCCCTATGAAGTCATATTTTTCTGAGTTGAGACGTGTCTTTTAGGTCCTCCTCAGATGTGTCGGACGATTGATATCTTTCACCCTTATAATGGTCTCAGATATTCTTTCTCCCTGAGAGTGTTGTTCTCTCACCCAGTAACTGGTGTTGTGATAACATGTCTCTCTTTGAGTTTGTTACCCAGTAACCAGTAATATCTCATTGTTTCTTTCTCAGCTGAGTCCTGTGTGGACGCCCCCGTCTGAGTCCAGATTTTTTATCCGATGTATCCTTTGTGGATAGTTTTGCTGTATTGGCATATTCCCCAACACATGCATCTTTGCGCCAGCTCGAGTCTTTCCATCAATTTATTTTTGTGGAATTACTTCATGTCTCCCAGCAAGTTTTCAAGTCGTGACCTGCTCACGCATTTTTACCTTATTTCCCCCAGAGTCTCTGTCTCCCTAGTGAGTGTGTCACTCCTATGGATCTTCAGTTTCTCCCTATTTCTTTTCCTTTGTGGCAATTATTCACCATGAAAGATTTTATTTTGCATGCATACATTTGCATCATGAGGTCTCTTAGGGACCAAAATTCGTCTTTTTGCTATTATTTAAGCTCATTCTATCTCGTCGAGACGAAGATTTTAACCTTCATATCTTCGGATAGAATGACCTTAAATAAGGGCATATGTAAGACCCTAATTTTGACCCTAAGATCCCTCATGGCATCATGTTATTGCACAAGTGCATTGCCTCAAGGATCATAGCATGTTTGGCTCCTTAACCCTAGGGTTGGGACTTGTTTGAGTGGTTTGAGATCACCAAGCATGCTTGTATTGTATGTTATTGCTTTTCTTATTTGATTACTAACCAAAAGCACAAAAATATGTCACTAACTCTTTTTATTTTGAAGCTCAAGTGATCATGTGCTCCACAATGCACCTAGGAGTCTCCTAAGCCCAATGCAATGGCTAGATGAAGATGAGAAAAAGCATGAAAATGGTCCACAAAGTTCCTAATCATCATATATGTCTCCCAAGTATCTCAATTTTCCAATTTGATAAAGATAACCCAAAGGGCTTGAAGATTGTTTCCCAAGGAAACCCTAATTTCATTGTGCGCTGATTGTGCCTTGCCCATGAATTAATCTCAACCTCTGATCAAATTTAATCAAGGGAAGTTCTTTCATTTATAATTTTATGCATATATGAGCCTATTTTAGGCCCCTCAAACATTTGTTCATGAAGATTGGAAGTTTGACTTTGAAAAGTTGACTAGTCAAGTCATCTGACTAAGCTGAAGTTCAATGACCTATAACGTTTGAAGTGTTTGTCAAATGAAGTAGACCCCAAAAGCAAAAACTTTCCTAAGAACCATATGAACAACTTAAATGTTCATAAAAAAACCATTTTAAGCTTGGAAGGTCATCATTAATTTCAAAACATTATAGGTCATTTTGACTGAAACCCTAATTTTGGGTCATCCTGCCAAGGGCATAAATTTCTCAATATTTATGATTTTGAGGTGGGATAAAAGGAATTAGAAAGCTTAAGATGTATACTTCAAATGTTATGTTTGGAAAAATTTCATAATCCTAAAGGAAATCCATGTTCCATTGCAAAACATTACAGGTCATCTTGGACCTAATTCATTGAATTTGAAAAAGTACCCAACTTCAAATGCCCATAACTCTAAATTGACTATCTTGAAAAGATCTATAACTTTGATGTTGGATATTGTTTTCATTTGAAGCTTGTATCATGAGGACAAAGGGGTTTGATCAAGCTTACTTTTGGTTAACTTTTTTCAAAATGATTTGAACATGTTTTATACTTGAACTTTCCAAGCCTTTTTTGATCAATTTGCACATGTCAAATGGTTTTTTTCCAAACATGACTTTTGTTCCTTATTTCAAAAGCTTTTCAACCATTACTCACAATAGTCATTTGGATCTACCATTTGGGAGATTCGAATTTCTTTTCATTTATGTGCATTCTTGATATTTTATGTTAAAGCTTGAAGTGCAAGCATTTTCCATTCCATGTGCATGACCACATGCTTTCCATATGATCTCAGCAAGCTCCTTCAGCCATTCATGGGCCTCTCACACGTCCAAAAAGGCCCATGCATTCAAAATTACAATTCCCATGTACATGAGCAAAGTGTGAATTCAGAAGCATTCACCTATAAATAAGGGCTTCCTCTCCTTCATTTGAGAACCTTTTGGAGATCCCTTATGCTGCTTAACTGAAACACACCCTCACCAAAGGAATCATTCACCATTTTTTCATTATTTTCGAGCTTGAAATTCAGCAACATTAGTTGAGTTTCAAAGCTAGATTCCTTAGCCAATCATATTCCCTATATTCAGAGATCAAAAAGAAGCAAAAAGCTTGAAGGATTTGTGGCCAGAAGCTCACCATTTTGAAGATAGTGGTTTCCACCGCCACCACCACGTGTGCTGATCATGACCATTGGGTCTCTCCCTCACGATCTAATCTTGTGCGTTCATTTCAATTACTTCTTTTAATGCATTGTGTTGCGTTGTTGACTTGAGTGTATCGTGCGTCCTTAGATCCAGACCGTGTACCATTGCCACGTAAATTAATGAATTGGATCTGGTGGCTCAATATTTTTTATTTTATTTTATTTTCTCTGTATTTTCTTTTAATTCATTCTATTTTCAAAAATTCATTAAAAATTCATATGAGGTCAGAAAAATATGAGACCAACTCTAAAATTTTTCTTGAAAAATCTAGTTTCATATTATGATTTTTTTAATTATTTTTGTGACCTCATTTGATATTTTTCATGAATTATTTGGTTTTTAATGATTTTAATTCAGTTTAAAATGCTTTCTGACTTTTAAAGAATACAAAAATATTTTCATAGCATTTATCGATCATGATAAGTCAATGAAAAATAGTCTCAACAATTTCTTGTTTGTTTTGAGATTATTTGATATTTTAATTCATATTATGCTATCTTTGGTTGTTTTTAATTGATTTTAATTACTTTCTGACTTTAAAAATTTGTGAGAAAATTAGTCAAAGTTTGTTTGACTATGTTGAACCTATCAAAATTTAATTGGACTTATTGAAGTTGTTTTGAATTGAATTTGAGGTTTAACTTTGTTTGTTTGTCTTTTATTTGTATTTTCTTTTAATTCAAAAATTACCAAAAGAATATTATTGACTTCTTGACTTGTTATATTCATTCCTCTTCCGTTTGGTGTTGATCAAGGTTGAATTGATTCAACTTTGATCAAATTCATTGGATCTTGTGGTTTGAGAATCCTTAAGGATCATCACCTAGAGAGATGAATGAATTTGGTCAAGGATGAGTTATCCCTTGATCAATTGGGATTGGTTGTTGTCTTCTTACCCCCTCCCTTTCATCTTCATCCCTTTCTTTCCCTCAATGGCCAATGAGTTAAAGTCTTGAGGTTGGTCTTGACAAATAGAAGTTTAATCTTCTTTGATCCAAACCAAATTCAACTTGATCCATGATCAAGTGAGTTATTTAGTGTCAAAGATAGGTTACTTCTTGGTCAAGCAAATAACCAAAAGTTAATACAAGGCCCTTCCCCTTTTGTTTGGCATGGCGAGTTTATGGAGCTTGGCTTACTAGTCATGACCTCTAACTTGTGTTCTTTGCCTATATTCTTATTGACCGGCCTCGGATAGGTGTGACTACTATATTAGTCCACTTACGATTGCTTAACATAGCGCTACATTGTCTTATGACAAGCTAACATAACTCTACTAACTACTAACTTTAATTTGAGCTTTTAAATTCTTGTCATTTACTTTTAATGTCATTTATTTCTTGCTCATTATTCATCTTAATTTTCATTTTGCTCACTTGAGCACATATTTTATGTTTATATCATTTTTCTTTTGCTCATTTGAGCCCATTATTGTATATAAATATATTGCTATGTTGTGTTATTTTGTGTTTGTTTTGATGTGAACCAAAATACAAAATGAGAAAGGACTTAGAATTAGGATTCACCCATGCTTAAAGGAGTTCAAGAGCAACTAGGCCTCATGCTTTTAGAATGCAAAATATGTTGAAGAGCAACTAGACCTCATGCCTTTAGAATGCTAAAATTCAAAGTTGACCTCAAAGGACTTCTCCTCAAACTTATTCTTTATCCATTACCTTTATTATGTTGTGAGCTTTTTGATGTATGCTTTTGTGTGATAGGAACCTCATCTTGAGATTGGGAAAAGAGGACCATTGTCATGAGTAGCCAAGTTAAGAGCCAAACCAAATGGATATCTTAGGAGCTTGAATTCAAATTATTGATTGCTTGTTTTGTGTGCTAAATCCAAAGGAAAGTAGCATCTTGAGTCATCTCTATGACTCCAAGAAGAGGAACTCCAAGGGTCATTTCTCCCCTCTTATCTTTGTATGCTTTAGGAATAGCCCTTCTCTCCTCTCCCCCTTCTAACCAAGCCAAAAAATCATTTTCAAAACTTTGACTTTGTTTCAAATTAGAAACCTAGGCCTTAAGCCTTTGACTTTTCAAAACCATTTTCATAAATACTCATTGAAAATAAACTTTAATCCAACTTTGACCTCATTTTGTGAATAAATTTAACTTGTAAATATAACCCATTTCAAATTATTTTGTGGTTCCAATGGCCACTTATTACACTCTTTTCAAAAATATTAGTCATAGGTTTGAGTTATCATAGTGGTTGATGTAAATCTCACCCCATCCTTAGTGTTGGATTATAAGCCTTCCATGCTTATTATAGGGTTAACCCCTCACTAGCATGTTGAAGCCTTCCTCACATGGTGGATTGTTGGTTTAGGTTTAGTTTTCTCCCTTTGATAACAAAAGACCTTAAGGCTTTTGATTAAAATCAATTCACCAATCTTTGAAATGTTTTACCATGAACTACGAGGTTTTGATCCTCCTTTGTGATGGTACGTAGGCAATTGGTTCATCCATTCAAACAACAAAATTTGTAAATATAATCTATTCTCTTCTCATCCCTCCAATCTTTTGCTCAAATCTTTTCACAAATATCAACCTACAACACATATTTGCAAAAAAAAGGTTCCCTTAGAGTACTAAGGATGTTTTGGGTGTGTAAAACCTTCCCATTTCATAACCAACCCCCTTACCTAGATCTCTGACATTTTTATTAGTTTTTAATTTGAAAAACTTCTTACTTGGCTTTTGTTTGCTTTTTAGCCTTTCCTTTGGACAAATAAAAGTGCGGTGGAGACTCGAATTGTATGTTGACTTTTGGTTTAGTCAATAAACCTAAAGGTAACGAAAACCCCACTACAATATGACCATTTAATTGGGTGGTAATGAGTTTTAATGGCTTTAAATTCTTGATGGTAGAATCAAGCCTATAAATAATCTTTGGTCCCCAAAGCTTTCTCTCATCAGAAAAGAAATACACCATCTATATTGAGAGAGCAAGAGCTTGGAAGAATCAAAGGCAATGCACTCACAACACTGCAACAATGGCTGGAGGTAAAACCTCTAATTCTATTTCCGCATTTTGTTTTATTGATCTTGTTTTTCTTTTGTTATCAGGAACATAGGATCAATATATATATTATTCTAACAGCCAACTGTTACAGTGCAAAAAGTACTTGAGCGTAACAAACGCTTGAAATACAACAGAATTTCCACTGAAGTTTATTTATTCCAAAAGGAAAGGGAAAATATAGATAAAACCTTTAAAGAAAAAGAAAATGACCATCGCAACCAAATTTGGGTTTGGGAGTCGGTTATGCGAGGGGAAGATATTAGAACCCCTCACATCCGTTGTACTAAAAAAGAATCATTTAATTAGTTTTGAGAATAAGTGTTAGCGTGATGTTATTTGTTTTTTTATAGTTAATAAAATATTTATGCGAAATGAAAAGGGATAAAAATAAGTTTTTTATTAGGGTGTTTGTAGTTCTTAGTAGAAAATGAGTGTTTGTTGGTTGATTTTAGTGAATGATTTTTAGGTTGCATTCTAGCGGTTAAACTTTCATGTATGCTCGGGCGTGGGGTTCTTAAGCCTTTGTTTGTATCGCGTTAGAATAGATAAAACATCATCCGTTTATGAAAAAAAATTCGGTCTTGCTAAGGCGGGAAAAAGGATTTGAATGGTTGAGACTTTATTAGGTGGATGACTAGTATTCGAAAAATGAGTTGTATAGAAAGTATCCAAATACTCAAAGAAGAAAGATACCTATGTAAAATTAATCCTTTCTTTATCCAAATTTATTATAAAATATGTGGGGAGAATTGAGTCATGCTTCCTTAACGGAAGACGGTGTGAAGACTAGTTTCTCCAACATTATTTTGTGTTTTGATGAAGACAATGTCTCAAGATCAATTGCATTATCAAGAAGGAAAAATATATATCATAGCCTTCAAAATTATCTCTTGCTACATGTCTTGGGATTCAAGTTATTAACAAGAGACAACTGGACTTGGATGAATTGATCAATCACATAAGGTATATGTTACAATTATACATTGATCAATACATTTGTTGCTCAAAACAAACTTGTATATTTCATCTCTAAATGTTTTGAAGTATTTTGAAATTTATATAAATTGTTAACATTGGTTACAAACTTATTTTTCAACTTTTCTATCAGTGGTAACCGATTAAACAAATGTGTTAACCGGTTACTTACACAAAAACTTTATTTACTTAGAAAATTGTTCAGCTGTAACCAGTTAGCCAAACCCTGTAACCGGTTACAACCACAAAGTTTTTGAAATTTTGATTTGGCTTCAGCTGTAACCATTTACTACAATGTGTTAATTGGTTACTACTGAAGCAGTGTCACTTTTTTCATTAAAAATTGCATTCGAATGTTTTTCATTCTTGGTCATTGTATCATGGCAATGGTTGATAATTCTATACTATTTCAAAAAGGTATTTTCCACAATATATATATTCGTTTATGAACTTCAAAAATCAATCCTTCAAATTATTTCAAATTTAAATATCTCTCGTTTTAAACTAAATTAATTGATTCAATACTTTTTCTGGAACTTCCTGCATCAAAACTTTTAAGTATCATTGAAGTTTTACTCATTCATTTTTGAGCACTTAAGTATTACTCTTGTATATTGTATACATTGAAGGAAATATTAATTCTCAAGAATTGATATATATTCAAATCTCCGCCTTTATAACATTTTTTTTTGTGAATCACTAAGTGTTAAGTGATCTTGGTTTATGGTAAAAAGTTGTGTGCTTTTTATTTAAAGTGTAAACGAAAGTGGTGTTCTTTTTTATATGTTAGATAAGTGTATGAGTGACCTTGGTGTGAGAATTGTACAAGTTCTAACATAATAAAATTTCTCACAGGGTGTGAGGGGACTAGAGTATCCTTGTTTATAAAGGGGAACTAGTATACATCTTGGTGTCTTTTATTTTTCAGCACTTATTTTCTCCATTTTATCATTCTTTTTCATTTATGGAAAACTAAGAACACTTGCCATTGTTCTAATTTTTTTCTTCAGAAAGTCCAATAAATATAATTCACCCCCTCTTAGATTACTTTTAATACTTACATTTGGCGTCAGAGTAGGTTATAGGTAACATGTTCCTAAAGATCCAGTTATGGCTTCGACAAATCTAGTTTTTAGAGACGGTGGTAGTAAAAACAAGTCTCTATTGTTTCTTGGTGAATATTTTGATTTTTGGAAAATATGTAGGAAGGTTCATCTAGAAGCACAAGGAGAAGAAGTGTGGGATGCAGTAGAAAATGTCCCTTTTGTTCCTACTAGCGTTGTCAGTGGTGTTGGGATAAAATGTTCATGGGATGAAGATGATAATAAAAAAAAATACTCTACAACAAGAAAGCAATGAATTTACATCAAGCGACTATAAGCATGGATGAATTCTTCAGTGTATCTCAATGCACGATGGAAAACAAAATATAGGATACATTAGTGGAAACTCATGAAAGAACCGCTGAAATAAAAAGATCAAGATTAAACACCTTGTTTCAAGAGTATGAGTTATTCATACTGTATCCCGGAGAATCTATCCTTGACTTGAAGAAAATATTTTTACATTTGACCAATCACTTGATTGCTCTCAGTAAGACTTTTAATAATGGTGAACTTAATCTTAAAGTGCTTATATCCTTAACCATGGAATGGAAACCAAGGTGACATTAATATCTAAAAAGAAGAGTCTATCCATTATGACATTCACATCTTTATAGAGCATGAGATTGAACCCGAGAGACTAGAAAAGCATGAGATTCTATAGAAGAAATCCAAAGACATTGCTTTAAAAGATGAATCAGGGAAATAACTAGAAGAAGATGCCCCAGGTGAATATGAGAACTTCATGCTTCTTGTAAAAAGACTAGGTAATTTTTTCAATAATGATAAATTTTTAAAATTTGCAAAAAGAAAGAAATTTTTCAGGAAGAAATAAGCATTTACGTCTCCCCAAAATTACACTTGCTTTGAATGTGAAAATAGAGGACACATGAAGGAGGATTGTCCAAAAGTTGCCAAGAAAAGTGGTCATAAATGAATCAAATTCTAAAAATTCCTATGTTGCATGGGATGATAATGAAGTAAGTTCATCATCTGATTCAGAAAATGATGAAAGCGATAATCTTGCATTTATGGCATCACACCATTTCGATAATGAAGAAGAAAAGGTTAGTAACGACAAACTTTCTTATGATAATTATTCGCAAGGAGCAATAGATGAACTTCTAAATAAGTGTAAAACTTTGTACAAAGTAGTGTCAACTCAAAAGAAAAAAATATTATCTCTTGAAGAAAGGATTAACACTATTCAAAAAGACTTTGATAAAGAAAAAAATAATTATTTTGATAAAGAAAAAAAGAATTATTTTGATAAAGAAAAACACAATTTTATATGCAATGAGTGTGATTCACTCTCTTTCCCAATTTTCCAATTAAAAAGAGTTATTGAAAGATATGAAACAAGATAAATTGGATTGGAAGGTATACTTAGTAGACAAAGATATTCCAATGAATAAAGTGGACTTGGTTATTCAAATTTTGATAAGCCAAGTACTCGTAAAACTATATTTGTTAAAGCAAGTGATCAATACAATAAAGAGAAAGTGAATAAAGTGAAAAATGTCCATCATCATCCTAAGAAAAGTTTTGTTAAGATTTTTTTTATGTTTCTAGATATAGAAGCAACTTTATTTCTACATGTTTTTATCATGGTATAATAGGTCACACACCTAATGCTTGTTATGTAAGGAGTTTTAGTATTACTAGTGGCCATTATATATGGATCCAGAAAGGATATAATTATCAAGGACCCAAGGCAAGTTGGGTACCTAATAAATCTTAATTTGTTTTGTAGGTTTGCTTGAAGACCACTACAAATCTATGGTATCTTGATAGTGGTTGCTCTAAGCATATGACGAGAGATAAAAACAAATTTCCATCTCTAGTTCTAAAGGCTAGGGATATGTCGTATATGGGGACAACAACAAAGGAAAAATTATTGGCATAGGAAAAGTTGGAGTACTACCTTTCACAACTATTGACGATGCACGTTATGTTGAAGTACTAAAGCACAATCTTCTTAGCATAAACCAACTTTACAACAAATGCTTCAAAATCAAGTTCGCAAAAGACGAATTCTTAATTGAAGAAGACGCCAACCTTGAGGTAAAACTTAAAAGTAAAAGAATTAATAATATTCTTATGATTTATTTAGATGATTTATATTTGAAAGTAAAGTGTTTTATGGTGAGCAATAATGACTCATGGCTTTGGCATAAAAGAGTAACCCATATTCATATGAAACATTTAAATAAACTAGTCAAATATGATCTTGTCACTGGTTTACCAAAGATGAAATTTGTCAAAGATAAATCATGTGATGCATGTAAAAAAGGAAAGCAAGTCAAATCAATTTTCAAGCCAAAGAATATGGTATCAACTACAAGGCAACTTTAATGTTGCACATGGACTTTTTTGGTCCATCAAGAACAAGAAGCTTCGGTGGTAATGTATATGTCTTAGTTATTGTTGATGATTTTTCTATATTTTCTTGGACACTCTTTTTAGTGCATAAAAGTGATGATTTCAAGGAATTCACGAAGTATGAAAAGCAAGTAAAAAATGAAAAATCACTAAAAATTTCATCAACTAGAAGTGACCTTAGTGGAGAGTTCCAAAATGCATATTTTGAAGAGTTTTATGAAGAACATGGCATCTTCCATAATTTTTTAGCACCAAGGGCTCCTAAAAAATTGGAGTGGTTGAAAGAAAGAATTGATCTCTAGTTGAACTAGCAAGAACCATGCGAAGTGACTCAAATCTACCAAAGTAGTTTGGGGAGGATGCAGTAAGCACGACATGTTATGTAAGCAACCGAGTGATAATAAGACCAATCTTGAAAAAGACTCCATATGAATTCTTCAAGGGAAGAAAGCCAAACATTCCTCACTTTCACATTTTTTGATGTAAGTGTTTTGTCCTCAATAATGATAAAGACAATCTCGGTAAGTTTGACGAGAAATCCGATGAAGGTATTTTCTTAGATACACTATCTCAAGGAAGGCTTATAGAATTTATAATAAAAGAACTTTAACTTTTGAAGAATCTATGCATGTATCTTTTAATGAATCTAACCCCTATAAGGAGGACATAATTTCTTATGATGATGATGATGATGATATTTTAGAAGTACATATGGAAGACATTGCTAAGAATGACAAGGTTGATAAAATGAAACACAAAGAGGAAAATACATAATAAGAACAAAATCAAAGTGATCTACCTCAAGAATGGAGAACTCGTCGTGATCATCCAATAGAAAAAATTATTGGTGACATAAATAAAGGAGTTTCAACAAGGCTAAATCTCAAGGATGCTTGATCGAATATGACATTTGTTTCTCAAATAGAAACTTTAAATATTGATGAAACCTTATAAGACGACCAATGGATACTTGCCATGCAAGAGGAATTAAATTAATTAGAAAGAAATAAAATTTAGGAACTTGTTCCTATGCCAAGTGGTAAACACATCATAGATACTAAATGGGTGTTTAAAAACAAACTTGACGATAATGGTACAATTGTTTGAAACAAATCAAGATTGGTGGCTCAAGGATATAATCAAGAAGTAGGAATTGACTTTGAACAAACTTTCGCCCTGGTTGCAAAGTTAGAATGTATTCGTTTATTACTTTCCTATGCTTGTTCATTAAATTATTAGTTATTCCAAATGGATGTCAAGAATGAATTCTTGAATGGATCCATTAGTAAATAAGTTTATGTCAAACAACCTCCCAGTTTTGAAGACTTCAAGAATCCTTCACATGTCTGCAAGTTAAGAAAGGCTCTTTATGGCTTAAAGAAAGCACCAAGGGCTTGGTATGATCGGCTTAGCGACTTTATTTGTGAAAGAGGGTTTGAAAAGGTAAAGTTGATAATACTTTGTTTATAAAGAAAATAAAAAAGCATACTTTATTGGTTCAAGTCTATGTTGACGACATCATATTTGGATCAACAAACAAAGACATTTGTGAAGAAATTTCATTGATGATGAAAGGAGAATTCAAGATGTCCATAATGGGTAAGATGAACTATTTTATCGTACTACAAATTAAGCAATTAAGTAATGGCATATTCATTAACCAATCCAAGTATTGCTAGGAATTGTTAAAAAGGTTTGATATGGATAATTGCAAAGATATAACTACTCCAATGGGTTCCGGAACATATGTAGATCAAGATAAACCATGTATTACGATTTACATCACAGGGTATTGAGGTATGATTGATTCATTATTTTATTTGATGACAAGTTGTCGGACATTATGTTTAGTGTTTGTCTTTGTGACCATTTTCAAGAAAATTCGAAGGAATCTCATATTTCCTTAGCAAACAGAACCATGAAGTATCTCAAAGGAACATCGAATGTTGAATTACGATATCCTAAAGGTAGTATCTTTGATTTAGTTGGTTATTCTGATTCAGATTATACAGGCTTTAAAACTGACTGGAAAAGCACAAGCGGGACATGTCACATCCTAGGCAGCGCTCTTGTATCATGGTCCTGTTGTCGCATCCGCGAAAAAACAACCGGCGGGAAAAGAAAAACAAACAGAGCTGCCACCGTGCGTTATTTATCCCAAAAGAGGGAAAGGAAATGCTCGAAGTAAACCTGGAAAGGGAATGGTCTTACGACCGGAGATTGTAAGGATCGGGAGTCGGTTACGCAAGGGGAAGGTATTAGCACCCCCTCACGTCCGTCGTACTCGACGGGATCCACGCTCGAAAGGATAGAAGAAAGGTTGCTAAACACTGCTCAAAAGAATGCACGCACACTGGAATAAAACACAGATGGAAAAAAGGGGAACGAGCTCGCTAGGATATCGCATCCTATGCCTACGTATCTCATCGGGAATGAGAATCAGAGCTACCGTAGTTCGGCTAACACACGCCAAACAAAACACACACACAAGAAACCGACTGCCAATCGCTGGGCTTACGTCAGACTCCACACAAACAGGCAAACATGGAAACCGAATGCCAATCACTGGACTTACATCAGACTCCGAACCAACAAACACACACAGGAAACCAACTGCCAATCGCTGGACTTATGTCAGACTCCACACAAACAAACATCAATAGGATACGGAATGCCAATCGCTGGTCTTACATCCATCTCCTAACACACACAAGAAGGTTAACAAACAAACAAGTTAATAGGGAGTCTGGCACTCGAGCCTAATAACTGTCAAGCAAACACACAAAAAAAGGAAAAGGGGTGCCCGGAGAGATCTCGTACGATCTCCTGCCTACGTACCTCATCTGGTATGAGGATCAGGGCAACGTAGTTCCCCTTAACAGGGAAAGAACTTCTAACCTAACCATAGACTGGGAAATGACAAACTAGAAGGGAGCCTGACTCGAGCCTAATAGTTATCATGCAATCCACAATGGTCCTAGGTTGAGGTTTCTATCTAACTTGCACAGGGAGCAAGCTATCCTAAACAGCACAGGCAAACAAATACAAGCACAATAAACAAGCACACACACTATATGCAAACAGTGGGCTCATACAAGGCTAGGCTGCATAAGCAAGCCAACTGGAATGGGGTGTGGTTAGCTCTTAACCCTAACATTGAGGGTTAGGGTGAAGCAGATGAAATGGGAAGTGAGGGTAAGACCTCACAGCTCTTATCCCTGGCCTGGGAGAGCTTGACTCAAATAGAAAATGTGGGAGTTCAGAATGTAGGAACTCTTCTCCACAAGTGACTGACACAACATGATCTTGGGTTTTTATCCACAATGCATCAACACAAGGTGTGTGAGCAAAGTGAATGACACACTGAGTAGCAGGAGATGGATTACACATCTCTTTTATCTACCAATTGCCTCTTAAGAGGACTTTTCCTGCTTGGCACAAAATTAAACATTCACAAGCATTGCCTCTTAAGGAGGGCTTCAGACAGGTGCCTGCCCACATAACAGGACAGGTCTTCCAGACTACATGAAGTCAGAGAAATTATACCTCAGTGGTTAAGCAACCAAGCAAAGCAAAAGCAAGTTCAAAAGAACTCAAAGCAACTTAGGTACCTGTGAAAAATCTAAACCAATCAGTTTACAATTCAAACCAACAGACAGACAACAGTCAACCATACAATCAGACATATAGTCAAAGCATCAGGCAACAATGTGCAAGGCACAAGCTCAAACACAAATGAATTGGTATCAACCTACAAAACAACACAAGGTTATCCAATCATCAACCAATTAATCAACTCAAATGAGTGAACCACTCAAATCATGGCAATGTGCTTCTTAACCTGAAATCCACAATCTAAACAGTGAGTCCAAACCACTAGGTCAAAGCCTAGGGTCAAAAGAAGGTCAAACATTCAAAACAGAACTTGAAATTTAACATGAATCAACTTCAATCACATCTTGAAACATTCCAAAAGGTCTCATATCAATATCATTAACCAAAAGCATTTCATGATCAATTGAAGTTCAAGGCAATTCCAAAGCTCAAATGTGATCAACCAGAATGAAAAATCTCAATTAAATCAGAAATGATGCAAATAATTCCAACAAAATTCATGATCAATCATAACATTCATAACATATATCACACAAAAAATCAGGGCAATTGGAGATCATTTGGTATGGCAAACACATCATTCAAGTTGAATATCACAAGGTGTGACACAAATTGTCACACCAACTTAGCACATTCATAAAATAGAAATGACAAGTGATAAAAATACCAAATCAACACCAAAATGTCAAGCAATATGTCTAGTTATAGCATGCAAAGTTTCACATTCATTGGATCAAAGACCAGCATTTCACAACATGATAACCAAGGCAAGGTCAAATATGGACATGTACTCAAACATTCTAGTACCAAAAAGTATCCAGCCAAGCACAACTTGCATTTTGATAATCACAAAAAAGTAGACAACATGAGGATCACAATGCAAAAAATTGGAAGTCATTTGGTGCATTTTTCAAATTATGGTGAATTTTTGAAGTTGATGGAAAATTGAAATGAAAACATGAAGCCAAACATGAAATAAGGAGGAAAAGGCAAGGAAAATGGAAAATGTCCTAGCCAGGTATCGAACCAAGGCCAATTTTGAAATATCCTGCGCGCCTAATTCAAAACGATCGTGTTTTGACTAAAACCCTAGTGCATGGCAATTCCAGAATCCGCAGGTAATCACATGAACATCCTAGCAAAATCGCAGCAAAAACCCTAGCTAATCTGGAAAATGAAGAACACCATGCATGAACGATGAAGATCATGAAGATCTTCATCTGGAAATTTCCAGAAAACAAAAATGTGTCCAGAAATCAATAAATTCCATACCAATCAACTCGTCATGCTATGTACATCAAAGATAAAGCAAGCATTCAAACAAAAACAACAACATACGCACGGATCGAAGAAATCAAAAATCCACATCCAAACTTTAATCGCATGTAACTTTGTGTATATAGCATCATTTCACTCGATTTAAAGCTCAGATTCATCACCATTCAATGATCTATACAACAGGCATAATGAATTTGTGAATTAAAAAGGTCGAAAAAGTAACCTCTTGATGAACAGCAACTGGAATCGCGTATTACAAGGCTTGGCAAGTCCTCAGATCTCTTCCAATATGCTTCTTGAGATGAATGATGATGAATGTGAGGCTCAAATGCACATGAATTCAGCTGAATCTCCAACTGCCATGGATGCTCCAAGCTTCTACTCTAGCTCAATGTGCCACGATTTCTTCTGAATTCTTGTCCAAATGTGCTCAATTATGCTTCATGATGATGAATGGATCAATGAAAAGTGCTTGTGTTTGAAGAATTTTGGAAAAAAAAGTGAGAGAAAATTTTGAGAACTTGGTGATTCTAGATCTAGAATTGATGATTCTGATCAAAACAGTTATGATTAAGCATATATACTCCATGCTAATCATGTTTAAGAAGTGTTTAGGGAAAATGCAAATGTGATTAGTGAGTTTTGTGGTGTAAGTGCAAAAATGTATTTTCCACTTCATGCACCTCCATGCACGTGAACAGTGCTCTCTCTTGGCCCAAAATGCCTCAAAATGAGTCCATGCACATGTTGGAATTGATTTGGTAGGCATATGTTCAACCAAAATGATGTTATGCAATTTCTTCCCAAAATCTTCATGAGTGAGCACATGCCTATGCAATGAGATTTTATGTCATGTGATGGTATGCTTGGAAAATACATGTTACAAGGATCAAAGTGCAAAAAGAACCACCCAAATTGGAGCTTTGGTTTGAAAGTTATGCTCATTTGAAGTTCCATGCATAGTTTGCCATGTTTTGGTCATATCTCCCTAACCACACATCATATACTCATTATCTTGGACATTTTGGAAATGGGAGAGAAAGATCTATAACTTTCATGTTCAACAAAATTTCTTTTGAAGCTTTCTTGATGATGTAACTTGAAGTTGAAGTTGAGCTAAAACCTTTCCATTTTTGGAAAGTTTGAATTATGGGTCACTTGCTATTTTTGGAAAGTCTTGATCTGACCTCAAATTCTTCAATGTTGATGTTTGAAACGTCAAATGAGACTTGTTTGAACATGAATGAGGCATCTCTAACCACTTCCCACCTCCAAATCAACAGTTGACTTTGCAGTTGACTTGCAGTTGACTTGGTCATGCACTGATGATTCTGAGCCTCAACCATTTGATGAAATGGCACCAAAATGAAACCCTAGCTTATACAAGCTTAATAAAATTACATGATGATCTCCATCTCATCAAAGACCTCATCTCCTTGAAAAACCCTGACTGATAGAATGCAACTGATTAGGGTTGACCAGAGGTCAAAACCCTAATCCCAAGGAATCTGATCAAGAATAATGAACCATGATGATGATGATGATAATGTACCATTTCAACCAAGATAATACTCAACCTCATTGAGGAACCAAAACCCTAATTGAAGCACAAACCTCAGATGATTAGTGATCAATTTATGAGACCCTCAGGCTTGCATCTCTTAACCTCTTCATCTTCTGAGAAAGACCTAGGAGGATGACTTGCTTATTCTCTCATGATATGCAATATGCAAATGCCTAATGCCCTAAAAATAAGATGCAATATGCTAAGCTAGTCCCAATAGAGGAGGGCAAATTTTGAGATGTTACAGCTGCCCCTATTCAATCCACTGTAAACCTGTCGATATGAATAGCCTCGGCTTTCAGATGATCAGGGTGAAGAGTGATTGAATACCAAGAACAGACGAACAATTTGCACTCCGCTGGGAAATAATTAACAATGCCTGTCACAATCGGCAAAGAAGCGATCTCAAAAGAAGAATCCATCTGGTACAAAGAAAGTCGGCCTGAACACCGAAACAGAAAGTTGACCTGGATACCAAAATAAACGGTAACACAGGAATAACCATGGCCTGAACACCGCATCCGTCGGGGATTATATTATTATTATTTCTTTTACTTTTTCTTGAACCCCGAAACTTTCTGATTGATGATTTCCTCTTTTTTCGTTTTTTCTGGAACCCCGAACAAATATTTTCTTTCGCGCGAATGATCCCGGATCACCGCAGTTGAACCCCGACATCTTCATAGTAGTCTTGTTTGCCAAACAATGAACCCCGCTCTCCAATTGAACCCCAGTCGCCTGACGATAACTTGTGATCGTCATTGTGAACCCCGTTCTCCAGAAAACACCTCGTGTCTCCCTTTCTCCATTTGGACCCCGTTCTCCAGAAAATGCCCAGCATCTCCTTCTCTCCATTTGAACCCCGTTCTCTGTTTTTTTGTGATAATTCCGCTGGCAACGCCGGAAGTAACACCAAAACACCACTCTGATGGCGACATATCAGAGGGTACACCTTCACGAAAGGAAGGTAACATGTGCATCTCTTCCTCAGAAGACACCCATAACGACCTCTGTTGGCCTCAGCCAAAGTCTAAGGTGACACATGATCAGAAGATAATCCTGAGGACCCCATCCCAGATATATTCTTCAACTCCAATCTCTATTTGAACCCCGTTCTCCAGAAAATGCCGCAACACTTCCCTTTCTCCATTTGAAATGCACTTTCGCGCTGATCGCGTAACATTCTTTGATTTTATTTCCATCTCCGCCCGACAGAAGAGTTTCCACCAATATCGCACTACTGGGGAACATTATTGCTCCAATGTCATGATGTTAAACTCCTTAGAGTAACATCTTCCCACTTCCATCTCGCACGGCAGAAATCTCCTCCAATATCGCACTACTGAGGAATACCGTTGACCCAACGTCACGATGCTAAACTCCTCAGAGTAACATCTTCACCATCCGGCGAAACCAACTCCCAAGCGGTAACCACGGCTCGAGTAGCATCTTCACCCACTGGCGAAACCAAATCTCAAACGGTAACCACGGCTTGAGACTAGCTGATGCTTGCGATGATGATGCATGGTTTTTTTTAGCGCAATGCTCCATAATTATGGAAATGTTACACAATTTATTATGCAATATGCTATGATCTCCTAAATGATGAATGCATAAAAGGTATCCCCCCTCAAGGGACTCTCCTGGGGAGCTCGAGGCACTCTGCTGAGGAACTCAACAACACTGCAACCTCCACCCTGCTGGGGAATAGCATTGCTGCTGGGAAGATGACCACCCTTATCGGGGATGAACTCCGCTGAACCCAATCCATTTGGGGACTTCGCTGGGGAAGAAACCGCCAACGCATTCTGCGGGGAAAACAACAATCTCCGACTTGCTGGGGGAAAAACCATCAACGGACACCTCCGCTGGGAAATAACAACCTTCAGGCCTGGCTACTGAGGAAACACCGATCTTAAACCTGCTGGGGAGATAACCATCCCGACCCAGCTTGGGACGACACAGACTTTGAATCTGTTGGGGAGGTAATAATCCCAACTCTGCTTGGGGAAACAAGGAAATTCTGGCGCAGAACACCCGTCGACTCGTCGAACCCTGGTATTCAACATCCAAATCCAGTGTCAACTTTCCACTTTTGAGAGCTCCCAGACTCGTCTGGACTTTTCTGATTCATCACCTTGTATTCTCGCCTCCTCCGTACTCGACGGAGATCGAACTCTTTGAATTTATACAAACTTTTCCAGTCCTCAGACTTTGAAGAGTCTTCTTGATTAATATCCAGGATCGTCGTACGTTTCTCGTCGTCTTTTCACCATTCTTCAATCCCTGATTGGACTCCGTGGGGATCCTTTTTCAAAAGGCTTCTCATCACACCTGCAAGTGAGTGAAAATATCTAACAGCACCTGCAAAAGATCGTTAGACAAAACGTGCCCCAGGTATGCCAAAGTCTCAACACCTGGGTCACTCAACCTTCCGAATAAGATTTCAAGTTCTCAATCTTATAAACATGCATTGGAAGGGACCTGTATGTCTTAAAATGCAAAGATTATTTATCCCAATAAACAGATGTTTTCGCAATCAAAGCGGTAATGAAAAAACAAAAACAAAATTATTTGACTGAATATGCATTTTATTGATTGAAAAGGTGTGGCTCAAACTGAGCGAAACAAAGGAAGCAATTCCTGAAAAGAGGTAATTGCGCACAAAAGGAAAATCTATCCTAATGGCAATGTGAAACCGTGACCTCATCGAGCTCCAACTCGGTTACACCCCATATGTCCTCGGACTCTCCGTGCTTTCTGCCTTCTGAACAAGACGCTTCCGATTGATCCCTACCGGAGATTATCCAGGTCATATCCAAAGCACAAACGATCATGCCAGACGCAGTAGTTCGTTTCAATCCCTCTTTTGCCTGGACCGCCCTTTCGGGTTTTCAGTCCACCGGGATACCCTTTTTTGCCCAAGTCGCCCTTGCGGGTTTTCAACTTGCCGGGTGTACAGTTTTTTCCTTTTTATCCCTAATTTTTTCCCGAATCTTTTTATCATTTTTTTTTGTTCGCCGGGATGCCCATTTTTGCCTGGACTATTTTATTCTTTTCGTCCAGCGGGTCTCTTATAAGAAATATTTTTTAATTGCGTCCGCATTCACAGGGGATGGAAAATCCTCACCATCCATGGTCGTCAACAACAAGGCTCCGCCAGAGAAAACCTTTTCGACCACGACTGGGATCCATAACTGTGTGTCCACTTGCCCCTACGATCACTTTGAGGAGGAAGGATCCTTTTCAGTACCAGATTTCCTACGTGATACGCACGAGGTCACACTTTTCGGTCAACAACACGCTTTGTTCGCTGGTGGTACAACTGCCCATGACAGATGGCTGCCAGCCTCTTTTCCTCAATCAGGCTCAACTCTTCATACCGGGTCCTTACCCATTCATCCTCTCGCAACTTCACGTCCATCAGGACTCTCAGCGAAGGAATCTGAACCTCAACCGGTAGCACCGCTTCCATCCCATATACCAAAGAGAAAGGTGTTGCCCCAGTAGATGTACGCACCGAAGTTCAATACCCATGCAATGCAAATGGCAACATCTCATGCCAATCTTTATAGGTCACGACCATTTTCTGCACAATCTTCTTAATATTCTTATTGGCCGCCTCAACCGCCCCATTCTTCTTCGGACGATAAGGAGAAGAATTGTGATGCTCGATCTTGAATTCCCGGCACAGTTCTTCCATCATCTTGTTATTCAAATTAGAACCATTATCAGTAATGATTCTTTCGGGAACCCCATATCTGCAAATGATGTCTCTTTTCAGAAATCTGGCGACGACTTGCTTCGTCACGTTTGCATAAGAGGCTGCTTCCACCCACTTGGTGAAGTAATCAATAGCCACTAATATGAACTGGTGCCCATTCGAAGCCGTAGGCTCAATCTTCCCAATCATATCGATGCCCCACATAGCAAACGGCCACGGAGACGACATCAAACTCAACGGATTTGGAGGCACGTGCACCTTGTCAGCATAAATCTGGCATTTATGACACTTCCGCACGAAGTTAAAACATTGGGCCTCCATTGTCATCCAATAATAACCAGCCCTCAACAACTTCTTCACCATTGCATTCCCACTGGCATGGGTACCGAACGACCCCTCGTGAACCTCTTTCATCAATTGGCTTGCTTCTCTGTCATCGACGCATCTGAGCAAGACCCAATCAAAATTCCGCTTGTACAAGACCCCATCCTTATTCAAGTAGAACACCATGGCCAACCTCCTCAGAGTCTTTTGGTCCTTCTTGGATGCTCCCTCAGGATACTCTTGGGTCTCCAGATAGCGCTTGATATCGTAATACCACGGCTTCTCATCGTCAGGTGCTGTGTCAACAGCAAACACATAAGCCGGTCTAACCAAACGTCCCACCTCAACACTGGGGAACTGATTCCACCACTGCACCTTAATTAAGGCGGCCAGATTAGCCAAAGCATCTGCCAACGGATTCTCTTCTCTAGGCACATGATGCAATACCACCTTGGTGAAAAACGTCAATAATCTCCTCGTATAATCCCGGTATGGAACTAAATGAGATTGATGCGTATACCATTTTCCGTTAACCTGATTCACCACCAAAGTTGAATCTCCATATATAACAAGGTTCTTGATCCTTAAATCAATCGCCTCTTCAATCCCCAAGATACAAGCTTCGTATTCAGCCACGTTGTTGGTGCACTCAAATGTTATCCGGGCAGCAAAAGGAATGTGGGATCCTTTCGGCGTAACCAAAACAACACCAACACCGCTACCATTCACGTTAACGGCCCCATCAAACATCAAAATCCATTCGGATTCAGGGTCAGGCCCCTCCTCCGGGATTGGTTCCTCACAATCTTTCAATTTGAGAAACATGATGTCCTCATCAGGGAATTCAAACTTCATTGGTTGACAATCCTCAATGGGTTGCTGGGCGAGGTAATCAGACAATACACTCCCCTTGATAGCTTTCTGAGAGGTATATTGTATATCATATTCGGTCAAAATCATTTGCCATCTCGCAACCCGTCCGGTCAATGTTGGCTTCTCAAAAATATACTTGATTGGATCCATCTTGGAAATCAACAAAGTGGTATGAACCAGCATATACTGCCTCAGTCGGCGAGCAACCTATGCCAGAGTACAGCAAGTTTTCTCGAGCAGTGAATGTATTGTTTCACAGTCGGTAAACTTTTTGCTAAGGTAAATTGCATGCTCTTTTCGACCAGACTCGTCATGCTGATCCAATACACACCTCATAGACTCCTCGAGGACTGTCAAGTATGGGGTTTACGGTCTCTCTCCATAGGGAGGCAACAGAATCGGAGGCTCCTGCAACTTATTCTTTTATTTCTCAATGCCCCTTGGCAACCATTATTTCACCTAACCGTTTGATTTGATTTTTTTCAACAGCTTGAGTGGGTTCCCACGTGGCTGTTAGATGAAATGTGAACCGTGAAATGCAGTTCAATCTACCTAAGAAACCACGAACCTCTCTTTCTGTTCTCGGTTCAGGCACTTTCTTGTATGGCTTTTTCCTTTCTTCTTTTTCTTTTTTTCCTTTTCTCTCTTTTTTTTAGCAGGATCAACCTCGACTCCTCTTATTTGCCCACAATAAGCCTCAGCAACTTACCGGACAGCACTCCACAAGTGCACTGATTCGGTCTCAACCTCAGTCTGAGCTGTCTCAATCGGTCAAACAGCTTGGCCAGATCTACCAAATGCCCCTCTTCTGTTTGGGACTTTGCTATCATGTCATCAACATAGCATCCGATTTCATGATGAATCATATCATGAAACAAAGTCACCAGGACTCTCTGACACGTGGCACCGGTGTTCTTGAGACCGAATGGCATCACCTTCGCTCTTGACACTCGCCTCCAGGGCGGCCCCAAACTTTACTTCTTTCCTGACCTCCTTGGTACCCAAATTGACAAGCTCAACTTGTTCCTCGTGCAGTTGAATCATCTTCTCCTCTTGTTTCAACAATCTGGCTAATCTTCCAGCAGATCACCATCTTCTTCGCCTTCTTCTTCGGCATGATAGATCGGATTGTCGAAGTCATTCAAAGGTGTAACCGAATTGTTATCAATGAGATCCGGAGAATTATTTTTCGAAGTCGGAACGAGACCAATAAAAAAAAGAGGGAAAAATGAAAACAAACATTGCCATTTTTATTTGTCTTTAAACTGTAAAAATAAATGAAAAACAGGGAACACCGCTTTTAATTGAAAAACATTCATTTATTACTGATGCAAATTTTGCAAAATGAAACACATGAGGTGGCCCTTACAATGAACCATTACGTTTCGGGCAAAACGTATGGCTTCCATGCAAATAAAATTGGAAACAGAAAATATTACTCTTCAAGTAGAGTGACAGTGATGATCTTTTAGGCCTTCTAGTTCCCCTGGTACGCACGCTTTTATCCACGAGTTCAGTTCGCAGTCACTGTCAATCTCTCCACCTACTGTACAGGCGTGACCTGGATCCAACATTCCAGCACTGATGAACGGGAACGGTTGACGGCGTCCTCTATTTTGCCCACACAAATCTTGGTCTGGCTGATAGCCAACCCCGAACATATCTGCTTTTACCACAATGTCTATGATTTTTCCCCAACCTAGGGCTTTCCCGTTCTTCACCACCTCCATGGCCTGCTTGTAAGAAGAAATGAACAACTTTTTCTCCTTCTCAACACAAATGGCATTTTATACTTTGACGGTCTCAACTGCCTGACATGGTGTTTCAAATATTTCACCGTCCATTTCTACCTGCTTGAACGATGACAAGTGGCTGACAAAGATGTCCTCCTCCCCCCAATCAACTTTCTCAAATCGGAGACGTCCTTCATCCATCATTCTCTGAATCGTCTCCCTCAGCATTACACACCCATTTGTAGTGATAGTGCAGGCAGTACAACGATTATCACAACCAGGGAAAACTCCACTCTTCATCAAATGTCTCTTGACCACAAACATTGGAGTCCTCAACTGATCCACACCCGTCACCTCTATTTTCCTTTTATCCTCTGTCATCACATTTACCTCCATAGGACCATGCATCGGTATGGGGTTAGCATTAACATCCGGCATCGGTGCAAAATTGATGGCTTTAGAATCCACCAAATCTTGAACGACATGCTTAAAAGCTTTACACCCCTCAATGTGATGTCCGGGTGCACCAGCATGGAACTCACACCTGACATTCTCATCGTAACTTGCAAGCCTCTGATCCGGTTTCCCTGGAACCAATGTCCTTGGCTGAACCAACCCAAGATCCTTCAACCTTTTAAACAGAAAGGCATAAGTCACGGGCGGCTTATTAAAATGACGATTTGTCGTCCTTCTTCTCACTTGGCACCCAGCTTTCTGTGTTCTCTGTTGAGGTGACTACCGTTGCTGTAGTACAGATTGATTACTAGTAGGGATCCTTACTGTAGCAGCATACGGGTTGTAACGATCCTTACCCCTTTTGGCATACACATCACTTGATTCAACCTCCTTCTTGTGCTGACTATTGCCGGAGGGCTTCTTTACTCTAGACGACAAAGCATCTCCCTGGATTTCCCCCATTCTCAGCCAATTTTCAATCCTCTCCACCTTCTCGGCGATTGCTTTCTGCCCCAAAGCGAGCCCTCGCACAACATTGAACAACTCCCTCATTATCTCTTTCAATTCGAGAATGTCGGCGTTGGGTGGACTCATCATTCCTGTGTCAATCAAACATGTTAGAAACTGACACCTGCAAAACAGAAGACAAGTTATTATGATTCATGCATGAATGCAATGTCTATCCATATGAGGAACACTCTGTCTTTCAATCCTGGCTTCATCGAGACAGATAATAATCCGGCAGCAATATTCTGACATTCATCGATTGATTTTGACATACAGTGCAGAGAATTATGATTTAGCAAAGATGCCACCCAACCATGTGTGTGCTATGTGAGTGAAGCAAAGCAAATAAAGCTTGAAGATCAATCACTGAATGAAAATAACCACTGTATATCAAAAGTGCACCATATGTGCGAGAGTCATACATCCAGTCTGATACAAATCAAATACAATTCTCCAAAAACAGAAAGCAAATACAAATAAGTGACTTCCGTCAACAGGCCTGACGGTAATCCACACAAATGATAACAAAAGGCTACACTGAAGAAGGCCCCACAGAAGGCTCCACATCATCTACCATCTTGGTAAACTTCACAGCAAACCTGAGCTCGGTATTCTCCTGCTGCAGTCTTCCTATCTCCTTCTGATGAATCTTCATCTGTCTGAAGTAATGATCCCTCTCAGCAAGATAGTGATCTCTCTCAGCAATGATCTTCACGTTCTCTGTTTTCTTAATCTTCAGCTTCGCCTCCCACTCAGTGATAAGGACTCTGACTATGTCTTCCCTCTGGTCCCTCACAAGGATTTGTCTCCTCTTCTCATCTTCAATGACCTTCGAAGCTCTAGCCAACCTCTCCTTGGTGATGTCGTGCTCCCTCGTGGATGACTCTAAAGCTTGGCTAACCTTGCCATAATAAGCGGTGTCTATCTCAAAGCGCTTCACTTCCATGGCATGTCTCTTATCCTGGTCTTCTATTCTCCCTTTGATTTCCTGATTATCCATCTGAATTCTAGCAACACTCATCTCCAACTCAGTCTTCTCTGCTTGCAGCTGATCTCTGGCTTTCTTCATCTCAAGGAACTCTTCCATACTGACAGAAGAACGTGGCCCTTCAATCAAAGAACACCAAGGATCACCTCCAGGAAATGGTAGATGTGTGAGCTCAATCCTCTTCCTAAGCCAATCATCAAACGGAGGAAAAGACCTGCTGTTAATCTTTCCAAAAGGAACCTTGCCCTTTCTATGAATGTCGCGCCATTCATCAGACACTTGCCTCAACTTTAGCTGATTACCCTCAATTGGGAAGTAGAAAGACTCCTGAATTTCTCGCCCGAGTGGAGGACCCTCCACAGCAAACCCCATCTGTCTCCTAAGAAGCACCGGGTTATAATTAATGCAACGTTGAACTCCTATAAGAGGCACATTGGGAAGACAACCACAACTGTAAATGAAATCTCGTCCAGCAATACCATTGTGAGTCCAAGCTATGTCATTGGCTCGCAAACCCATCAACCTGACTGACCACTTGACAGTAGGATCAAGAAAAGCAAAGGCACCTCTGGAAGGCAGATACCCCATGAACCATTTGTACAACAGCTGAGCACAACATCGGATCAATCCCCCACGCCGCTTCTCGTTCCGATTATGGACCGAGTAATACACATCCCCAACCAGAGTAGGAATAGGATTCTTCTGTATAAACAACCGGATAGCATTAATGTCCACAAAGTTCTTCTGATTAGGAAACAGGATGGTCCCATAAATGCTCACAGCAATCAAAGCACAGACGGTCCTCCAATTACCCACAACAGCATGCCTCTTGGCTTTAGCCTCCAAGAAACTCAGATGAAAACCAGGTAACTTTCCCTTCTCCTTCAAACCCCCCTTAGTCACCTCCGGGCTCAAATAAAGAGCACGAGAAATCTCAACAGCATCAGGTTCCCCCTTAGTGACGTAGAACGGAATCTGATCTCTGATCTGGATACCCAGGATGCTAGCATAGTCCTCCATCAAAGGCCCCAATAAGTAATCTGGGAAAATGAAGCACCTCAAGCCTGGGCCATAAAACTGGAGAAGAGTATGAATGGCGCTCCTATCACTGTCTGTGAGCCTGAAAACCAACTTCAGAATACCACCGTATGCCTCACGGAACATCCCCACATGGTCAGGCGTAATCAACGCTATCATATCTCTCAGCACACCAATCTCTGGATCGAAGAAACTGTAGACGACGTCATCTTTCAAGCCGGTCCTCATGTCTGGATCAAAGAAGTCTCTCAACCAGGATCTTAATCAAAAATGTCCCCTGCATATGGATAAACATGAGTTAAATGCACATAAATGCAAAATGTAAATGATGTTGATGTATGAATGCAATGCACTGTGCCATCCTCCAAGTCATCTGAACATCCACTGCACTGAGTTACAGCCTCTGAACTGATCATAACCATCTGAGGGAATATGTAACCACAAATCCGACTTAGGGTTCCGAAATAAACGGAACCTGAGGATATATCACCATCACCACTGGGAAATCGCGGAATTGATAACCACAAGAACCTCTGAACCAGCCCAGGGAATCCTGAAATAAACGGATCCCCGCTGATAAATACCACGGACAGAACTTCGGCGTCTCGGAAATAAATGTCCATAAATCCGACTTATAAATAAGACTCTGATCAATAACTGAACCATTAGTCACCATCAGAACATGCATCTGTAAAAATCCACCCTCCCCTCACAGGTGAATTCTAATCAGGTCATCCTAATGCGGATAATGGTCTCGACAATCGGGCAAAGATACTCAACGGATTTGCCCTTTCGGGTGTGCCGTTGCAGCTCTCATAAGATCGTCTAAACCAAAGATCCGGGAATGAACGGTCATCGAAGTCAACAGCTCAGATGAGGTGAATAAACCAAAGTGGATACTCCACAAAGGAAGAGCACTCTCAAATAAACCTCGTTCGGCTTGTGGTATGTCACGTCGCCCAAAACATCTTGACCTAACATGAGAGGCAACATGAGACCACGCTAATCCTAAGTGTATACGCGGGCCTGTGTTTTAGCCCCACTCAGAACACCCACCCCAAATCATAGGACCCAACTTGTACAGAATCAGCACGATGATAACATGATGCATGCAAAAATTTATGCAATTATATATACAACATAATAATTATAAATGCAATAAATACAACAGCACAAGCAACCTAAACTATCCTATAGAGCGCTAGGAATGACTCGCTTAGGGAATATGGACCAGCAAGAGGTCAACTTAAAAATCCCCAGCAGAGTCGCCAACTGTCGCATCCGCGAAAAAACAACCGGCGGGAAAAGCAAAACAAACAGAGCCGCCACCGTGCGTTATTTATCCCAAAAGAGGGAAAGGAAACGCTCGAAGTAAACCTGGAAAGGGAATGGTCTTACGACCGGAGATTGCAAGGATCGGGAGTCGGTTACGCAAGGGGAAGGTATTAGCACCCCCTCACGTCCGTCGTACTCGACGGGATCCACGCTCGAAAGGATAGAAGAAAGGTTGCTAAACACTGCTCAAAAGAATGCACGCACACTGGAATAAAACACAGATGGAAAAAAGGGGAACGGGCTCGCTAGGATATCGCATGCTATGCCTACGTATCTCATCGGGAATGAGAATCAGAGCTACCGTAGTTCGGCTAACACACACCAAACAAAACACACACACAAGAAACCGACTGCCAATCGCTGGGCTTACATCAGACTCCACACGAACAGGCAAACATGGAAACCGAATGCCAATCACTGGACTTACATCAGACTCCGAACCAACAAACACACACAGGAAACCAACTGCCAATCGCTGGACTTACGTCAGACTCCACACAAACAAACACCAATAGGATACGGAATGCCAATCGTTGGTCTTACATCCATCTCCTAACACACACAAGAAGGTTAACAAACAAACAAGTTAATAGGGAGTCTAGCACTCAAGCCTAATAACTGTCAAGCAAACACAAAAAAAAAGGAAAAGGGGTGCCCGGAGAGATGTCGTACGATCTCCTGCCTACGTACCTCATCTGGTATGAGGATCAGGGCAACGTAGTTCCCCTTAACAGGGAAAGAACTTCTAACCTAACCATAGACTGGGAAATGACAAACTAGAAGGGAGCCTGACTCGAGCCTAATAGTTATCATGCAATCCACAATGGTCCTAGGTTGAGGTTTCTACCTAACTTGCACAGGGAGCAAGCTATCCTAAACAGCACATGCAAACAAATACAAGCACAATAAACAAGCACACACACTATATGCAAACAGTGGGCTTATACAAGGCTAGGCTGCATAAGCAAGCCAACTGGAATGGGGTGTGGTTAGCTCTTAACCCTAACATTGAGGGTTAGGGTGAAGCAGATGAAATGGGAAGTGAGGGTAAGACCTCACAGCTCTTATCCCTGGCCTGGGAGAGCTTGACTCAAATAGAAAATGTTGGAGTTCAGAATGTAGGAACTCTTCTCCACAAGTAACTGACACAGCATGATCTTGGGTTATTATCCACAATGCATCAACACAAGGTGTGTGAGCAAAGTGAATGACACACTGAGCAGCAGGAGATGGATTACACATCTCTTTTATCTACCAATTGCCTCTTAAGAGGACTTTTCCTGCTTGGCACAAAATTAAACATTCACAAGCATTGCCTCTTAAGGAGGGCTTCAGACAGGTGCCTGCCCACATAACAGGACAGGTCTTCCAGACTACATGAAGTCAGAGAAATTATACCTCAGTGGTTAAGCAACCAAGCAAAGCAAAAGCAAGTTCAAAAGAACTCAAAGCAACTTAGGTACCTGTGAAAAATCTAAACCAATCAGTTTACAATTCAAACCAACAGACAGACAACAGTCAACCATACAATCAGACATATAGTCAAAGCATCAGGCAACAATGTGCAAGGCACAAGCTCAAACACAAATGAATTGGTATCAACCTACAAAACAACACAAGGTTATCCAATCATCAACCAATTAATCAACTCAAATGAGTGAACCACTCCAATCATGGCAATGTGCTTCTTAACCTGAAATCCACAATCTAAACAGTGAGTCCAAACCACTAGGTCAAAGCCTAGGGTCAAAAGAAGGTCAAACATTCAAAACAGAACTTGAAATTTAACATGAATCAACTTCAATCACAACTTGAAACATTCAAAAAGGTCTCATATCAATATCATTAACCAAAAGCATTTCATGATCAATTGAAGTTCAAGGCAATTCCAAAGCTCAAATGTGATCAACCAGAATGAAAAATCTCAATTAAATCAGAAATGATGCAAATAATTCCCACAAAATTCATGATCAATCACAACATTCATAACATACATCACACAAGAAATCAGGGCAATTGGAGATCATTTGGTATGGCAAACACATCATTCAAGTTGAACATCACAAGGTGTGACACAAATTGTCACACCAACTTAGCACATTCATAAAACATAAATGACAAGTGATAAAAATACCAAATCAACACCAAAATGTCAAGAAATATGTCTATTTATAGCATGCAAAATTTCACATTCATTGGATCAAAGACCAGCATTTCACAACATGATAACCAAGGCAAGGTCAAATATGGACATGTACTCAAACATTCTAGTACCAAAAAATATCCAGCCAAGCACAACTTGCATTTTGATAATCACAAAAAAGTAGACAACATGAGGATCATAATGTAAAAATTTGGAGGTCATTTGGTGCATTTTTCAAATTATGGTGAATTTTTGAAGTTGATGGAAAATTGAAATGAAAACATGAAGCCATACATGAAATAAGGAGGAAAAGGCAAGGCAAATGGAAAATGTCCTAGCCAGGTATCGAACCAAGGCCAATTTTGAAATATCCTGCGCGCCTAATTCAAAACGACCGTGTTTTGACTAAAACCCTAGTGCATGGCAATTCCAGAATCCGCAGGTAATCACATGAACATCCTAGCAAAATCCGCAGCAAAAACCCTAGCTAATCTGGAAAATGAAGAACACCATGCATGAACGATGAAGATCATGAAGATCTTCATCTGGAAATTTCCAGAAAATGAAAATGTGTCCAAAAATCAATAAATTCCATACCAATCAACTCGTCATGCTATGTACATCAAAGATCAAGCAAGCATTCAAACAAAAACAACAACATACGCACGGATCGAAGAAATCAAAAATCCACATCCAAACTTTAATCGCATGTAACTTTGTGTATATAGCATCATTTCACTCGATTTAAAGCTCAGATTCATCACCATTCAATGATCTATACAACAGGCATAATGAATTTGTGAATTAAAAAGGTCGAAAAAGTAACCTCTTGATGAACAGCAACTGGAATCGCGTATTACAAGGCTTGGCAAGTCCTCAGATCTCTTCCAATATGCTTCTTGAGATGAATGATGATGAATGTGAGGCTCAAATGCACATGAATTCAGCTGAATCTCCAACTGCCATGGATGCTCCAAGCTTCTACTCTAGCTCAATGTGCCACGATTTCTTCTGAATTCTTGTCCAAATGTGCTCAATTATGCTTCATGATGATGAATGGATCAATGAAAAGTGCTTGTGTTTGAAGAATTTTGGAAAAAAAAGTGAGAGAAAATTTTGAGAACTTGGTGATTCTAGATCTAGAATTGATGATTCTGATCAAAACAGTTATGATTAAGCATATATACTCCATGTTAATCATGTTTAAGAAGTGTTTAGGGCAAATGCAAATGTGATTAGTGAGTTTTGTGGTGTAAGTGCAAAAATGCATTTTCCACTTCATGCACCTCCATGCACGTGAACAGTGCTCTCTCTTGGCCCAAAATGCCTCAAAATGAGTCCATGCACATGTTGGAATTGATTTGGTAGGCATATGTTCAACCAAAGTGATGTTATGCAATTTCTTCCCAAAATCTTCATGAGTGAGCACATGCCTATGCAATGAGATTTTATGTCATGTGATGGTATGCTTGGAAACTACATGTTACAAGGATCAAAGTGCAAAAAGAACCACCCAAATTGGAGCTTTGGTTTGAAAGTTATGCTCATTTGAAGTTCCATGCATAGTTTGCCATGTTTTGATCATATCTCCCTAACCACACATCATATGCTCATGATCTTGGACATTTTGGAAATGGGAGAGAAAGATCTACAACTTTCATGTTCAACAAAATTTCATTTGAAGCTTTCTTGATGATGTAATTTGAAGTTGAAGTTGAGCTAAAACCTTTCCATTTTTGGAAAGTTTGAATTATGGGTCACTTGCTATTTTTGGAAAGTCTTGATTTGACCTCAAATTCTTCAATGTTGATGTTTGAAACTTCAAATGAGACTTGTTTGAACATGAATGAGGCATCTCTAACCACTTCCCACCTCAAAATCCACAGTTGACTTTGCAGTCGACTTGCAGTTGACTTGGTCATGCACTGATGATTCTGAGCCTCAACCATTTGATGAAATGGCACCAAAATGAAACCCTAGCTTATTCAAGCTCAATAAAATCACATGATGATCTCCATCTCATCAAAGACCTCATCTCCTTGAAAAACCCTGACTGATAGAATGCAACTGATTAGGGTTGACCAGAGGTCAAAACCCTAATCCCAAGGAATCTGATCAGGAATAATGAACCATGATGATGATGATAATGTACCATTTCAACCAAGATAATACTCAACCTCCTTGAGGAACCAAAACCCTAATTGAAGCACAAACCTCAGATGATTAGTGATCAATTTATGAGACCCTCAGGCTTGCATCTCTTAACCTCTTCATCTTCTGAGAAAGACCTAGGAGGATGACTTGCTTATTCTCTCATGATATGCAATATGCAAATGCCTAATGCCCTAAAAATAAGATGCAATATGCTAAGCTAGTCCCAAGAGAGGATGGCAAATTTTGAGGTGTTACACCTGTAAAAAAAAGCATGTGTTACGCTTAGTACGACTAAAGTGTAATATATTGCAGTAGGAAGTTGTTGTGCACAAATTATTTGTTTAAAGCAATAGCTTAGTGGCTATGACGTATGTAATGCCCCGAACTGCTTTCAGGATTATCGTTTGACCCTACAAACCTACGCGGGTGTTTTCAGCATCGTTTATCCTCACGAACTCACACGTTTTTCAGGAAACTTCCCAGAAGGTCACCTATCCAAAAACTACTCCAAGTCAAGCACGCTTAACTATGGAGTTCTTATTTGTTAGGCTACCGAAAATATGATGCATTATGTTGGTATAGATAGTATCAATAAATCCTTATAAGTCTTCATTCAATCATGCAGTATCATCCCTACACAGCCTTAGGATCCCTCTCATTTCGATGTGAATTCGGTTTTTCCCTAGAAACCGCTGGGAGTGTCTCATTGCCATGCCTCGTGCACCAATAAGCACTCTCTCGCCCTTAAGTGTTACATGTAACCACTCTTCGGCCTCAGGTGTTACTGAAGGAGAATAGCGATTCAAAACACAGCGGAAATTAAAATTTTCTCCATTATTAATCCTTACAAATGGGCATGATCAGTGATAGAATTTTCACCTCTTGTGGCGATTGAAAGCCTTGATGCAGATCGATAGAGCGATCACGAATGTTGAACGGTGACAACGTCTCTACTAAGTCCACACAAACGGAATCCTTCAGTCTCAGTGCTAGCTGCTACGAATCAAGGCTTTAAGAGAGAGAGAGAGAGAGAGAGAGAGAGAGAGAGAGAAACGACATTTTCAGCTAATCCAATGCTTCTGCACAAGGGTTCTATTTATAGAACCACTTGTGTGGGCTGCAAGCTAAAAATCCCACTTAAGTGTATGTGGCTCATATCTTATGATATACCAAAATCACTTAAGCGCGTGGTACCTTACCATATTTCGTATTCTACTCAAGTGCATCGTACCTTACGATGTTCTACAATTCACTTAAGTGAAATATACCTTACTCTATCTCTCATCAATCCGTCCCTTTTTGTGTGACCCCGTAGGTTCTTGCGACATTGGTAATTATATAAAATCACGTATTTAGCATAACAAACAGTGAGCGGTATCTAGCAACACATCACTGCTACCTAAGACATGAAAATGTCATGTGATTTGACAAACCCTTTTGTGATAATACTTATGTGTAAAATTACCCTTTTTCCCTTATGTCTATATTGAACATAAGGCATAGACCGTGTCATCCTTGTCCAGTTCAATATTGGGCCCTTAGACACTTATCCTGTTACGCAGGATGGGTAAATGCCATATAGGTCACTCATGTCCCTCAACATGCTTCATGGAGTACCCATCAACTGTCTTTATGTTCATCCAGTTACGGACAATGTTTGATCAGCAATAAGGCACTCGACTCTACATCTAGGATCCATAGTGGTTTCAGGTTGAAGGGTGGTATACACCACTATCACATGAGAATAACTTATGACATTTTTCATAACATTCTATATAGTATTCTCATAACGGGTCAATCCAGTATAAATATTACTCTTAATATTCATACCTATGTTTAAGACTTGATAACTTCTTATCCATGATCTTTGAGATGTGATCATATGTTTAGATACATAATAGTCTTAATGCTTTAATGTTATCCCACTTTATAACAAAGCTCGACTACGGACACTTTAAGAATATTGTCTTTATGTTTAATGGGATCTCATGATTAAGTCACACTTGATACATTAAACGGACTAGCTATTCTAGGGACTTTATTAAACAAACATAATAAAGAAAAAGCCTTTTATTATTAATAAATAATTCGATACAAGTATCAAAAGTATTGGCCTCTAGGGCTTACATCAATAATCTCCCACTAGCACTAGAGCCAATCAGGCATACCCCTAATGCCCATAGATCTAGTATGGCCATCATGCTTCTGTCGCGCAAGAGGCTTTGTCAGTGGGTCAACAATATTGTCAAGTGTAGGTACTCTATATATTTTCACATCTCCTCTGTCTATTATCTCTCGAATGAGGTGATAACGTCTAAGTATGTGTTTGGATCGTTGGTGAGATCTAGGCTCCTTAGCTTGTGCGATAGCACCATTGTTATCACAATAGAGATCAATGGAATCGATAATGATAGGACCTATGCCAAGTTCACTAATGAAATTTTTGATCCAAACAGCTTCCTTTGTTGCACTTGAGGCAGCAATATACTCGGCCTCAGTGGTAGAATCAGCAATTGTATCTTGCTTTGAACTTTTCCAGATTACAGCGCCACCGTTTAAGCAAATCACATAACCAGATTGCGATCTAAAGTCATCCTTATCTATCTGGAAGCTAGCACCGGTGTATCCAATTACATCAAGCTCTTCCTGACCTCCATATATCAAGAATGAGTCCTTAGTCCTTCTCAAATACTTAAGGATATTCTTGACAGCTACCCAATGAGCATCACCGGGATCAGATTAGTACCTACTCGTTGCACTTAAAGCATACAAGACATCTGGTCGAGCACATAGCATGGCATACATGATAGATCGTATTGCAAATCCATATGGAATCTTATCCATGCGATCCCTTTCTTCCTTAGTTGAAGGGGATTGTGTTTTTGATAGACACATGCCATGTTGCATAGGTATGAATCCTTTATTGGAATCATGCATATTAAAGCTTCTCAGCACTTTGTCTATGTATGTACTCTGACTTAGGCCAAACAGTTTTTGTGATCTATCTCTATAGATCCTGATTCCTAACATATAGGATGTTTCACCTAGGTCCTTCATAGAAAAGCATTTCCTCAACCAAGACTTTACTTATCATCTACATATAATACCAGGAAGACAATCATGCTCCCACTAACCTTCTTGTAGACACAAGGCTCATCTTCATTCTTGATGAATCCATATTGTTTTACTATTTCATCAAAACTAAGATTCCAGCTTCTGGAAGCTTGGTTCAATCAAGAGATTGATCTTTGTAACTTATATATCTTTTGGGCTTCTTCTAGTATGTCAAATCCTTCAGGCTGTGTCATGTATGAAGGAGAAGAGTGATCCAAAATGCAGCGGAATTTAAAATTTCTCCTTTAGTGATCCTTACGAATGGGCATGATCAGTGATAAAATCGTTACCTCTTATGGCGATTGTAACCTTTGATACAGATCTAAGGAGCGATCACGAACGTTGAACGATAACAACGCCTCTACTTAATCCACACGAACGGATTCCTTCAATCTTAGTGCTAGTTGCTACGAATGAAGGCTTTGAGTGTGTGTGTGTGTGTGTGTGTGTGTGTGTGTGTGTGTGTGTGTGAGAGAGAGAGAGAGAGAGAGAGAGAGAGAGAGAGAAACGAAATTACAACTTCACAAATGCTTCTACACAAGGGTTCTATTTATAGAACCACTTGTGTGGGCTGCAAGCTAAAAAAAGTCCACTCAAGTGTATGTGGCCCATATCTTATAATATGCCAAAATCAGTTAAGCGCATGGTACTTTACCATATTCCGTATTCTACTTAAGTACTCCGTACCTTACGATGTTCTACAATTCACTTAAGTGCACCGTACATTACGGTATTCCTTAGTTACTCTATCTCTCATCAATTCGTCCTTTTGTGTGTGACCCTGTAGGTTTTCGCGGCATTGGCAATTATATTAAATCACGTATTTAACGTAATAAACAGTGAGCGGTATCTAGCAACACATCACTGCTACCCAAGACACGAAAATGTCATATGATCTGACAAATCCTTTTGTGATAATACTTATGTGTACAATTACCCTTTTGCCCTTATGTCTATATTGAACACAAGACATAGACCGTGTCATCCTTGTCCAGTTCAATATTAGGCCCATAGACATTTATCCTGTTACGCAGGATGGGAAAATTCCATCTAGGTCACTCATGTCCCTTAGCATGCTTCGTGGAGTACCCATCAACTGTCTTTATGGTCATCCAGTTACAGAGAATGTTTCATCAGCAATAAGGCACTCGACTCTACATCTAGGGTCCATAGTGGTTTCAGGTCGAAGGGTGGTATACACCGTTATCACCACGAGAATAACTTATGACACTTTGCATAACATTCTATATAGTATTCTCATAGCGGGTCAATCCAGTATAAATATTACTCTTAATATTCATACCTATGTTTAAGACTTGATAACTCCTTATCCATGATCCAGGAGATGTGATCATTAGTCTATATACATAATAGTCTTAATGCTTTAATGTTATCCCACTTCACAATAAAGCTCGACTATGGATACTTTAAGAATAGTGTCCTTATATTTAATGTGATCTCATGATTAAGTCACACTTGATACATTAAACGGACTATCTATTCTAGGGACTTTATTAGACAAACATAATAAAGAAAAAGCCTTTTATTATTAATAAATAATTCGATACAAGTACCAAAAGTATTGGCCTCTAGGGCTTACACCAACAATGTACGCATCCTCAAGAAGATTCCCATTAAGGAAAGCAGTTTTGACATCCATCTTCCATATTTCATAATCATGATATGTAGCGATAGCAAGTAAAATCCGAACAAAATTAAGCATTACAACTGGTGAAAAGGGTTCATCATAGTCAACCCCATGAATTTGTTTATATCCTTTTGCAACCAGTCTTGCCATATAGTTATGTACCTTACCATCCATGTCAGTCTTCTTTTTGAAGAACCACTTGCATCCTATAGGGTTAACTCCTACATGAGGCTCTACCAAGGTCCAAACCTGGTTTGTGTACATGGAATCCATTTCAGATTTGATGGCTTCTAGCCACTTCTCAGATTCGGGACCAGTTATGGCCTCTTGGTAGGTCACAGGCTCATCTTGATCCATGAGTAATACATCACCTTGATTAGTTATGAGATATCCATATCTCTCAGGTAGGTGACGTATCCTGCTTGACCTACGCTGGTCTTGTTCTACTTGAGCAGGTTGCTTGATCAGTCTCCAATTCTACTTGTTCTCTGACACTCATTTGGCACCTTTTCACGAAGTCGTTAACACATTAGTCTACTTGTTTTATCGTTCTGTTTAGTAAATTAGATGTTTTGCATTGTTATTTCAAGTTGTTGGTTATATTTGGTTTGCATCATTATGCTCCATTTTATGTCTCTTTGTGGTAGTTTTACTGGTTTCAGGTGTAAGCAAGAATTCCTGAGGGATCGCTGTAAGACCCCAATTTTGACCATAAGATCCCTCATGGAATCATAACATTGCATTTGCATAGCCTCAAGGATCATGAGCATCTTGGTTCCCTTTTCCTTTGGGTGGGACTCCTTGTGATTGGTTTGAGATCACCAAGCATGCTTGAATTATACATCATTGTTTCTCTTACTTTTGTTTACTAAAAAAAAAAAAAAATATAACAAAAACTTTTTTGGACTTGGGCCTCTCTCATTTGAGCCCACAGGTCCACAAAAACCAGGTTATAAATTCAGAGTTTCAGCGAAACAAAAGGACAGGCCATTCCTATTACCCTGACATGAAAAAGAAAGTGAGAGAAGAGCTAACAGAGTTCAGAGCAACCTCCAGAGGCAAACCCTCAGATTGCTCTGCAAACCTCACGGGTGCAACTCAATTTCAATCGATCCTCCCCAATCAGGTATGCCCTATTTCCACTACTTTATACTTTCAACCTGAAATTTTTTGATACCCTTTTAATGTATGTGTTTGACAAGAGGTTTAGGCCTCCTGTCTTTGGTTGCTTTTTGTGAGCTTTTTTTTGTGAATTTTAATGGCATGATTCATGTGGTTACATTTTGATTTTGGGGCAACTCTTGATTACCCTATCTTGTTTCTCTAACCTGTTTGTTGAGTTTTTTATGAGGGCTCACATGACTCTTGCAGATATGGCCTGGTGTTCCACTTTATTTGTGGGATACCCCCTGGAGGTTTATTCCGATTACCTGTGCTTAATGGCTTGAGATATTTGTTTGTGACTGCTTATTCCAAAGGATGGGAGCTACTTGGATCATCAATATGATCTCAAGAGGGAAACTCCCAATGTGGTTTTATTTTCTTTTCCCTTATCTCTTGTATGTTTAGGAATTTAACCCTTTTTTCCCCATTCTAACCCAAGCCAAAACTTTTTGTGCAAACAATAACTTTTGTTTATTAGAAACCTAAGCCTTATGCTTTTGATTTTCAAACTTATTTTTCATAACACTTATTTTGAATTGAACCTTTTAGTCCACTTTAACCCTATTTTTGTAAATACTTTTAATTGGTAAATATAACCCATTCAAATACTTTTTGTGGTTTCAATGGCCACCTTCTTAATCAAACCTTTATTTTATAACCATTAGCTATTAGGTTTGAGTTATCTCTGAGGTAGATATAATACTCACCTTTATCCTTAGTGATGGACAATGAGTCTTCCATGCTTATTATAGGGTTAACCCCTCACTAGCATGTTGAAGCTATCCTCACATGGTGGATTTGTGGTTTTAGGTTGAGTTTTCTCCCTTTGATAACAAAAGACCTTAAGGTTTTTGGACCAATCAATTCACGAACTTTTTTTGAATTTTTTTACCCCGAACTACGAGGTTTTAATCCTAATATTTTTTTTAAGATGGTACGTAGGCAATGGGTTCATCCATTCAAACACAAAATGTAAATAAATTTGTATATTCTTTTCTCATGCCTTCAATCATGTTTGCACAAATAAATTTTCACAAAAAAAAAACAACAACCTTACAACAAATGTGAAAAGGGCTCCCTAGGAGTACCTAGGATGCTTTGGGTGCCTAACACCTTCCCATTGCATAACCAACCCCTTACCCAGATCTCTGACATTTTTACTAGTTTTTGATTCGATAAAACTTTTAGGTTTTTGTTCGCTTTCTAACCATTCCTTTGGATAAATAGAAGTGCGGTGGCGACTCGACTTGTATGATTTACCTTGGATTTAGTCAATAAATCTAATGGTAACGAATACCCCGCTACAGAAAAATGGCGACTCTGCTGGGGAGGAAAGATCATTTGCCTAGTGGGTTTTGCCTACTTTTCATATTTGTTGTATTGTATTGTATTTTTTTGTGATATATTTTTGTGCAATTTGGGATCACTGTATTGTATGTAACGATTGAATTGTTTGAATATTAATTCCTTGTATGCTTGGTGATCTTCGTGAGATGAGTTCTATACCCGAACTCGAGTGCACTTAGGATAGGAGAATTACATAGTCTTGTCGACTTGTGTGGAGTTATTCCTTAGCAAGTTGACTTGCAAGTCCATTCACTTGGTGGAGGTTGTGTTGGGATCAATAATGTCACACAAGTAAGTTGTGGTTAGACATTACTTTTTCCAATATAGACCTTAGAAGCCAAGGACCTTAGTTTACCAAACCCATCTTGGCCTATTCTTAGGATGTAGTGCGAAAGTCGTTCAAGTGTAAGATTTGATACGATTGTTACGCGATACTACACTCATAAGAGTCTCTCTTGAGAATATTTTTGGAATACGAGTAGTCGTTTCTCCAATAATATCCTAAAGATGGGATGATGACTATGGGAACCTCTTGTAGAACATGTTTGGCAGGTTTAAACCCTAGTACACTCCCTTTTGGGTGGTTCTTAACCTAACTCCATGCTCGTGACTTACAACAAACCCTTGATTCATGGTTGATCCGTTCAGGTATCCTTAATATCAATGGAACTTGGGTGTTGATAAGGTGTAAACCATAATCCACCAAAATGGATGGTTGATATTAAGGATAACATGATCCATCCCTTGACCTTTGTTTGGTGTGCTTTGCTTGATCCTTGAGTGTGATTGTTACATTCATGCATTCATGCACCTATTTGCATTCATATCATCAAAATAATAAGAAAATTTTCAAGGAACTTAAGGGGTTTATTTGCAAAATTTTCAGACATGGAAAGACAAAGAAGGAATACAAAGAAGTACAGTTTCAGACAACCAGACTTGAAAGAGTTAAGGAATTTGACATCTTATGTATTAGATCCCTTGGGTTTCAAGGCTCGTTTCGGGAAGCTTCTTCCTCTTCTGACTACTCAGGTGGATGAAGGATTGATGAGTGTATTGGTGCAGTTTTATGATCCCTTGTACCGTTGCTTCACGTTTCCGGATTTCCAACTTTTGCCTACCCTTGAGGAGTATGGTTATCTTGTGGGTATACCTATTCCGGATCAGGTGCCGTTCAGTGGCTTGGAGAGTATTCCTACTTCACAAGAGATAGCTGACATGTTACACATAGATGAATCTCTGGTTGGTACTCATATGACTACCAAAGGTGGAATTCAAGGTCTGCCTTTCTGAGTTCCTCATTGCTCAAGCTACTATGTATGGGAAGGCCATGTGTGAGGACGCCTTTGAGGCCATATTTGTACTTCTCATCTATGGGCTAGTATTATTCCCCAACATCGACAAGTTTATGGATGTGAACGCTATTAGGATTTTCTCTACTCTTAATCCCGTTCCGACTCTGTTGGGCGATACCTATTTCTCTTTGCATATGAGGAATGCAAAGGGTGGTGGCGCCATTGTATGTTGTTTGCCTCTGTTGTATAAGTGGTTTATTTCTCACTTACCGCAGACGGTCGCCTTCAAGGAGAATAAGGGATGTCTACGGTGGTCCACGAGACTCATGTCTCTCACTAATGATGATATCTCTTGGTATAACCGTGTGTATGATGGTGTGAAGATTATTGACTCTTGTGGCGAATTCTCCAATGTACCCCTTCTTGGTACATGTGGTGGGATTAACTACAATCCTGTTTTGGCACGTCGGCAGCTTGAGTTCCCCATAAAGGATAAACCCAATAACATTCTGTTAGAGGGTGTATTCTTTCAGGATGGTAAAGATCCCCAAGGCTTGAAAGCTAGGATGGTCCGCGCTTGGCGCAAGATTCATAAGAAAGGAAGGAAAGAGTTGGGTCCTAAAAATTGTGTTGCTTACACTGCTTGGGTAAGGAGGAGAGCTTCTGAGTATCTCATGCCTTACGAGTATCCAAGACCTACACCTATGATTGTGGTTGGGCCTTCAACCCTCCCTAATCAAGGAGTAGAGGAGTTGAGAGACGAAGACCGATCACGTGCTTGGATCCGTGAAAGGGAAGAGTTGCTTCAGCAGATTAAGGAGAAGGATGCTTTGATTGAGTTCCTTGAGCATCAAGTTATTGATGACCCTGATGATGTATGGACTTCTCTACTTCCTCAGTCTTCTAAGTTCTGGAAGAAGAGGTATGATCGACTCGCCAAAGAGAAGGCCGATATGGAGGCAGCCTACGAGAGGGAGGTGAAGAGGCTTCGCGCATCTTATCTTCCTGTGTCCCGAGCTTTAGATGATTGTTTCTAGGGATCCATAGGATGATTATTTTCCTTTTCTCTTGTATATGATTGACAACGCTGCACTTCTTTTCCCTGATATTATTTGATGAGATATTTCCATATGTGATAAAATGCTTAATATTTCCAAAATTTGCAAATAAAACTCTAAAGTTCCTTTGAAATAAAAAACAAATCATATGCACAAGCATTGCATGCATCATATGCATAAGCAGTTTTTGTTTCCGGTCCCTTGCCCTGTGGTCTAACTCAGTGTCCTTCATTTATTTTGAAGACAAAATGACTCACCGGTACTACACTAGAGCCAACATTTCAAGACTGATGGATCACTTAGAGCAAGAGAACCGCGAGCTGAAAGAGGAAGAGACCACAACTTAGCATTATACATATCTATGAATTGCAAAGACGACGCCATGTCCAATGTGCTGGTGGACACCGGGTCATCATTGAACGTATCGCCAAAGTCCACTCTCTCAAAGCTATCATATCAAGGATCTCCCATGAGGCAGAGTGGAGTAGTTGTGAAGGCTTTCGATGGGTCTCACAAAACTGTGATTGGGGAAGTTGATCTCCCAATCAAGATCGGACCAAGTGATTTTCAAATTACCTTCCAAGTTATGGACATTCACCCATCGTATAGTTGTCTCTTAGGCAGACCATGGATTCACGAGGCAGGCGCCCATTCTACACCAGAAACTGAAATTTGTGAAGAACAAGAAGCTGGTGGTGGTAGGGGGAGAAAGGGCTCTCCTGGTTAGCCATTTGTCTTCCTTCTCTTATATAGATGTTGAGGTTGAAATTGGAACTCCTTTCCAAGCTTTATCTATAGCTGAGCCTATTGAGAAGAGAACTCCTTCATTTGCTTCCTACAAAGATGCAAAGTTGGCCATTGAGCGTGGTGCAACCACTGGTTTAGGAAAAATGATTGAGTTAGAAGACAACGAGTCCCGGGCTGGCATAGGTTTTTCTTCTGGTACTTTCAACAAGCAAGGGTTATTCAAGAGTGGAGGTTTCATCCACACTGGTCTAGATGAGGAGGTTGCTGCCGTTTTAAAAGAAGATACAGAGGATTCTGGCAATTTCATCATCCCTGGAGGGGTCTGCAACAATTGGGTCGCTGTGGATATTCCAACAGTTGTCCATAAGTCAACGTAATGATCACTTTGTTTAAAAACCCTTCTCCCATGCCAAAAGGAGGAGTGATAACATTGTTGGCGCATAAAAACAATAAAATTTTCATTCAATAAATTCATGTTAAATGTTTGTTTTTCCAATTATTTTCCCTTTTTGCTTTTTGCATGAAATTGGTGATCACATAAAACCCTAAAAAATGGAATAAAATCGATCTTTTCATATGCATAATGATTTGCCTTGTTTGATTTCTAAAAAGCTTTTCATATCCAAAATCATTATGCAGGTAATTTCTAAACCCATTGAACATAATGACCCAACACCATCTCCAAATTTTGAATTCCCTGTATTTGAGGCAGAGGAAGATGATGTTGAAGAGATTCCTGACGAGATTACCCGTCTACTTGAGCATGAAGAGAAGATCATTCAGCCACATCTTGAGAATCTGGAAACAGTCAACTTGGAGTCTGAAGATTGTGTGCGAGAGGTAAAGATTGGGGCACTTCTGGAAGAATCTGTAAAGAAGGGGTTGATTAAGTTGCTACGAGAATATGTTGACGTCTTTGCTTGGTCATATGAAGACATGCCTGGTCTAGATACTGATATTGTGCAACATTTCCTACCTCTAAAGCCTGAGTGTGTGCCTGTAAAGCAGAAGCTCAGAAGAACTCATCCTGATATGGCAGTGAAGATCAAAGAGGAAGTTCAGAAGCAAATTGATGTGGGGTTCCTGGTGACTTCTATATATCCTCAATGGGTGGCCAATATTGTGCCCGTGCCTAAGAAAGATGGAAAAGTCCGGATGTGTGTGGACTATAGAGACTTGAATAAAGTTAGTCCGAAAGATGATTTCCCTCTACCACACATTGATATGTTGGTAGACAATACAACTAAATTCAATGTCTTCTCGTTTATGGACGGATTTTCCGGATATAATCAGATTAAAATGGCACCCGAGGATATGGAGAAGACAACATTCATCACAACTTGGGGAACATTCTGTTATCGAGTGATGCCCTTCGGTTTGAAGAACGCCAAAGCCACGTATCAACGAGCTATGACTACCTTGTTCCATGACATGATGCATAAGGAGATTGAGGTGTACGTTGACGATATGATCGCTAAGTCAAGATCGGAAGCTGTACTCCCGGTAGAAGTGGAGATCCCATCAATGAGAGTCTTGATGGAAGCCAAGTTGACTGATGCTGAATAGGTTCAGAGTCGTTATGACCAGCTGAACTTGATTGAAGAGAAGAGATTGACTGCCATGTGCCATGGTCAGTTATATCAGCAGAGAATGAAGAAAGCTTTTGATAAGAAGGTCAAGCCTCGTGTGTTCCGAGAAGGTGACCTTGTGCTCAAGAAAGTTTTGTCTTTCGCGCCCGATTCCAGGGGCAAGTGGACTCCAAACTATGAAGGTCCATATGTTGTTAAGAGAGCCTTTTCAGGCGGTGCTTTGATACTTACAACTATGGATGGGGAGGATTTCACTCGTCCTGTGAATTCAGATGCAGTCAAGAAATACTTCGCCTAAAAAAACAAAAAAAAACTGAATAGCTCGCTAAGTTGAAAACGAAAGGGCGGCTTAGGCAAAAATGAGCGTCTCGGTGGATTGAAAACCCGAAAGGGCGGTCCAGACAAAAGTTAGAGACAAAAAAAATATATAATAATGATATATGTATCCCGCTAGATTGAGTACGTCATCCTGGGGCAATCTAGGCAAAAATTAGGGATTTGGCAAGTAACTGCATCCTGACAAGACCTTGTTCTACAACTGTCGTCCGTCAGAGATCCTTGCTCATTATCAACCAAAGCTTCAAATACATCGGATTCAGAACTGGTGGAGAAATAGTCATTATGTTCAATGTAGCCCTTATCCAATATATATCACCAATTTCAAATTTGTAAAGATCTATGGAGTCTTGTCATTCGCAGACTACCATTCTATCAAATAAATTTGAGCCTTTTATCCAATTATTGGCACTCTTATTTGTTTCTATTCAACAAATGTTTTGCATGTTTTGATTAAGAAAATATCATTGTTTTAAACGATCAAATTTTTTTATAATTTGTTTTTAAACAAAGTGAACATTCACAATGACGAAAGGATACTTAGGAGATCCTCAGTGCTCTCCCAAGGGTGGTACAATCCCCAACAGGGTAAGATTTTTGTCCATATTCTTGGCATGAATGTATCTCTTCCCTCCGGAACCCCTTGTGGTTTATCCTACCAAGTGGATTGCTTGTTGAGAGTCACCTCTCATCCCTTCAGCAGAGTAGCAATCTTTCTTCCTCAGCAGCTTGGATCTCTTTGGGCAAGAGCGGTATTTGGTGGTTGATCCCGATAAATCCTTTATCTCCTCGGATAGATTCCCCAGTAGAGTTGTTGGTGTGGTGGACCTTGTCTGTGATAACTCTCTTCCCCAGCTGGAATGATTGATGATTCATCCCTTGCAGAGTTCTTTGCTTCCTAGTATCTCCGATCCCCAGCAGATTGGATACTCTCTGGTGAACTTGGCTTTCTCTCTTGAGATGTAGTACCAAGTGGTTAATTCCTGGACCTGGTTGTGTTAGATATGTCTGTCTGTCAGCATACATCATACATAAACCACGCATATTCATGCATAATTATAACATTCAGGTATTCATGTTGCATTCTTTGCCATATATCGTTGTTTGTTGTCTCCTGCTATTTGGTGATATACTTCCCGAAGCAGACGTGTGTGTCTGATCTCTCCATATAGAGTCAGCTCCATAAGCAGAAAGCGTCTATCCTTTCTTCCATATTCCCCACGGGTTATATCCTCGTGGATGTTGATTGTTTTTGTTCCTTCCCAACACATATACTGGGATGGTTTTCCCCATTAAGTTATATCCTCACCGGGACAAGTCTTGATTTGGTATGCCTATCTAGTTTGATCCTAGATCGGTCTCTTGAGACTCTTTTCCTGTTTCCTCGTGGTAAATGAATAATCCCTCAATAATTAGTAATTATTATCCCGGCGGAGTCTGTGGCTCTCTACCCTCATACCGGTAGTTGTAAGTCATATTTCTGTGGTCTACTACCTAGTAACCGGTAGTTGTAAACCCCATTTTGTCCCCGTGCAGAGTTAAACCTTGATTGTTGTTCATCCTAACCGATGACGGGTACTCTCTTTTGTGGTTCTCTACCCTCATACCGGTAGATGTAATTCCCTTCTTGTTGGTTATCTTTATACAAAATTCGATATTGACATTCCTTAATTTTTTAGTATACCACCCAGTAACCGGTGATATATCTCTTGGATAATTGCTCTAATTACGCAATTTATCCCCAGCGGGTCATCTCTCGTCTATCTTGTTGTTGTTAGTAACGATTGTTCCTCCCCTGAATTGGTCATCATTATATACCTAGTTTCGGTATCCCGATGCTTTTTCTTTTCGGTCGATTTATCCTTTATTAACCCAGTAACCGGTTGTGGATAATCGTCCATGCGAGTATATTATCTACGTTCTGACGGTAATAGATAGTATATCTCATGCACTCTTTGGTCGAAGCCTTTTGTTCTTCCCTAGTTGAGTAAGATTCGTACCCCCTTTTCGGAGTCGAATGTCCATCCCATAATCGAGTTTGCTTTTTGCCCTCTTTTTGGATGATGAGTGTTTTGGGAATATTCCCCAATTCACGCCTTGATTGGTCATCATTATATACCTAGTTTCGGTATCCCGATGCCTTTTCTTTTCAGTTGATTTATCCTTTATTAACCCAGTAACCGGTTGTGGATAATCGTCCATGTGAGTATATTATCTATGTTCTGACGGTAATAGATAGTATATCTCATGCACTCTTTGGTCGAAGCTTTTGTTCTTCCCCAGTCGAGTAAGATTCGTACCCCCTTTACGGAGTCGAATATCCATCCTATCATCGAGTATGCTTTTAGCCCTCTTTTGGATGATGAGTGTTTTGGGAATATTCCCCAATTCACGCCTTGGTTGGTCACCTATTATATGCCCAGTAACCGGTATCCCTGGTGTTCCCTCCTCTCTGCTCCCTATTATGACTTTTTGTCCTCCGTGGAGTCAGATTTTCCTGAGTTGAGATATACCTTTTTAGGTCTTCCTCAGATGATTTGGTTGATTGATATCTCTCACCCTTATACCGGTCTTAGATATTCATTCTTCCCGAGCATGTTGTATCTCACCCTCATGCCGGCGATCAGATCACATGTCTCCTTGAGCTTATTACCCAGTAACCGGTAATACCTCGTCCCGCTGCTTCCCCAGGAGTGTCCTTTTAGGCATCCCCAGCGAAGTCCCATAGTGGATTGTTTTCATCCGGATTTTTATCCGAAGTATCTGTTGCGGATAGTTTTTGTTGTATTGGCATATTCCCCAATACATGCACCTTTGAGTCAGCTCGGGTCTTTCCATTGGATATTTTCCCTTTGGAATTCTGTTCCCCAAGCGTTGAGTCGTGACCTGCTCACGCATTTTATTCCCTCTCCTATCCCCATAAGAGTCCCCAGAGTCTCTGTCCCATTGAGTGTATTTCTCATATGGATTGTCAGTTTCTCCGGATGTCTTTTCTTCTTTGTGGACACATATCCCCACAGAGTTCGTACTATTTGCATACATACATCTGCATCATGAGGTCTCTTAGGGACCAAAATTTGTCTCTTTGTTATTATTTAAGCTCATTCTACCTCGTCGAGACGAAGATTTTAACCTTCACTTCTCCGGCTAGAATGACCTTAAATAGGGGCATCTGTAAGACCCCAATTTTGACCCTAAGATCCCTCATGGCATCATAACATTGCATTTGCATAGCCTCAAGGATCATGAGCATCTTGGTTCCCTTTGCCTTTGGGTGGGACTCCTTGTGATTGGTTTGAGATCACCAAGCATGCTTGAATTATACATCATTGTTTCTCTTACTTTTGTTTACTAAAAAAAATATAATAAAAAAAAATTAAAAATAAATAAATAAATAAATAAATAAAATATAACAAAATAAATTTTGGACTTGGGCCTCTCTCTTTTGAGCCCACAGGTCCACAAAAACCAGGTTATAAATTCAGAGTTTCAGTGAAACAAAAGGACATGCCATTCCTATTACCCTGACAGGAAAAAGAAAGTGAGAGAAGAGCTAACAGAGTTCAGAGCAACCTCCAGAGGCAAACCCTCAGATTGCTCTGCAAACCTCACGGGTGCAACTCAATTTCAATCGATCCTCCCCAATCAGGTATGCCCTATTTCCACTACTTTATACTTTCAACCTGAAATTTTTTGATACCCTTTTAATGTATGTGTTTGACAAGAGGTTTAGGCCTCCTGCCCTTTGTTGCTTTTTGTGAGCTTTTTTTTGTGAATTTTAATGGCATGATTCATGTGGTTACATTTTGATTTGGGGGCAACTCTTGATTACCCTATATTGTTTCTCTAACCTGTTTGTTGAGTTTTTTGTGAGGGCTCACATGACTCTTGCAGATATGGCCTGGTGTTCCACTTTATTTGTGGGATACCCCCTGGAGGTTTATTCCGATTACCTGTGCTTAATGGCTTGAGATATTTGTTTGTGACTGTTTATTCCAAAGGATGGGAGCTACTTAGATCATCAATATGATCTAAAGAGGGGAAGTCCTAATGTGGTTTTATTTTCTTTTCCCTTATCTCTTGTATGTTTAGGAATTTAACCCTTTTTTCCCCATTCTAACCCAAGCCAAAACGTTTTGTGCAAACAATAACTTTTGTTTTCAACATTAGAAACCTAAACCTTATGCTTTTGATTTTCAAACTTATTTTTCATCACACTTATTTTGAATTGAACCTTTTACTCCACTTTAACCCTATTTTTGTAAATACTTTTAATTGGTAAATATAACCCATTCAAATACTTTTTGTGGTTTCAATGGCCACCTTCTTAATCAAACCTTTTTTTTATAACCATTAGCTATTAGGTTTGAGTTATCCTTGAGGTAGATATAATACTCACCTTTATCCTTAGTGATGGACAATGAGTCTTCCATGCTTATTATAGGGTTAACCCCTCACTAGCATGTTGAAGCTATCCTCACATGGTGAATTTGTGGTTTTAGGTTGAGTTTTCTCCCTTTGATAACAAAAGACCTTAAGGTTTTTGGACCAATCAATTCACCAACTTTTTTTGAATTTTTGTACCCCGAACTACGAGGTTTTGATCCTAATCTTTTTTTTAAGATGGTACGTAGGCAATGGGTTCATCCATTCAAACACAAAATGTAAATAAATTTGTATATTCTTTTCTCATGCCTTCAATCATGTTTGCACAAATAAATTTTCACAAAAAAAAACAACAATCTTACAACAAATGTGAAAAGGGCTCCCTAGGAGTACCTAGGATGCTTTGGGTGCCTAACACCTTCCCATTGCATAACCAACCCCCTTACCCAGATCTCTGACATTTTTACTAGTTTTTGATTCGATAAAACTTTTAGGTTTTTGTTCGCTTTCTAACCATTCCTTTGGATAAATAGAAGTGCGGTGGCGACTCGACTTGTATGATTTACCTTGGATTTAGTCAATAAATCTAATGGTAACGAATACCCCGCTACAGAAAAATGGCGACTCTGCTGGGGAGGAAAGATCATTTGCCTAGTGGGTTTTGCCTACTTTTCATATTTGTTGTATTGTATTGTATTTTTTTGAGACATATTTTTGTGCAATTTGGGATTACTCTATTGTATGTAATGATTGAATTGTTTGAATATTAATTCCTTCTATGCTTGGTGATCTTCGTGAGATGAGTTCTATACCCGAACTCGAGTGCACTTAGGATAGGAGAATTACATAGTCTTGTCGACTTGTGTGGAGTTATTCCTTAGCAAGCTGACTTGCAAGTCCATTCACTTGGTGGAGGTTATGTTGGGATCAATAATCTCACACAAGTAAGTTGTGGTTAGACATTACTGTTTCCAATATAGACCTTAGAAGCCAAGGACCTTAGTTTACCAAACCCATCTTGGCCTATTCTTAGGATGTAGTGCGAAAGTCGTTCAAGTGTAAGATTTGATACGATTGTTACGCGATACTACACTCATAAGAGTCTCTCTTGAGAATATTTTTGGAATACGAGTAGTCGTTTCTCCAATAATATCCGAAAGATGGGATGATGACTATGGGAACCTCTTGTAGAACATGTTTGGCAGGTTTAAACCCTAGTACACTCCCTTTTGGGTGGTTCTTAACCTAACTCCATGCTCGTGACTTACAACAAACCCTTGATTCATGGTTGATCCATTCAGGTATCCTTAATATCAATGGAACTTGGGTGTTGATAAGGTGTAAACCATAAGCCACCAAAATGGATGGTTGATATTAAGGATAATATGATCCATCCCATGACCTTTGTTTGGTGTGCTTTGCTTGATCCTTGAGTGTGATTGTTGCATTCATGCATTCATGCACCCATTTGCATTCATATCATCAAAATAATAAGAAAATTTTCAAGGAACTTAAGGGGTTTATTTGCAAAATTTTCAGACATGGAAAGACAAAGAAGGAATACAAAGAAGTACAGTTTCAGACAACCAGACTTGAAAGAGTTAAGGAATTTGACATCTTATTTATTAGATCCCTTGGGTTTCAAGGCTCGTTTCGGGAAGCTTCTTCCTCTTCTGACTACTCAGGTGGATGAAGGATTGATGAGTGTATTGGTGCAGTTTTATGATCCCTTGTACCGTTGCTTCACGTTTCCGGATTTCCAACTTTTGCCTACCCTTGAGGAGTATGGTTATCTTGTGGGTATACCTGTTCCGGATCAGGTGCCGTTCAGTGGCTTGGAGAGTATTCCTACTTCACAAGAGATAGCTAACATGTTACACATAGATGAATCTCTGGTTGGTGCTCATATGACTACCAAAGATGGAATTCAAGGTCTGCCTTTCTGAGTTCCTCATTGCTCAAGCTACTATGTATGGGAAGGCCATGAGTGAGGACGCCTTTGAGGCCATATTTGTACTTCTCATCTATGGGCTAGTATTATTCCCCAACATCAACAAGTTTATGGATGTGAACGCTATTAGGATTTTCTCTACTCTTAATCCCGTTCTGACTCTGTTGGGCGATACCTATTTCTCTTTGCATATGAGGAATGCAAAGGGTGGTGGCGCCATTGTATGTTGTTTGCCTCTGTTGTATAAGTGGTTTATTTCTCACTTACCGCAGACGGTCGCCTTCAAGGAGAATAAGGGATGTCTACGGTGGTCCACGAGACTCATGTCTCTCACTAATGATGATATCTCTTGGTATAACCGTGTGTATGATAGTGTGAAGATTATTCACTCTTGTGGTGAATTCTCCAATGTACCCCTTCTTGGTACATGTGGTGGGATTAACTACAATCCTGTTTTGGCACGTCGGCAGCTTGAGTTCCCCCTAAGGGATAAACCCAATAACATTCTGTTAGAGGGTGTATTCTTTCAGGATGGTAAAGATCCCCAAGGCTTGAAAGCTAGGATGGTCCGCGCTTGGCGCAAGATTCATAAGAAAGGAAGGAAAGAGTTGGGTCCTAAGAATTGTGTTGCTTACACTGCTTGGGTAAGGAGGAGAGCTTCTGAGTATCTCATGCCTTACGAGTATCCAAGACCTACACCTATGATTGTGGCTGGGCCTTCAACCCTCCCTAATCAAGGAGTAGAGGAGTTGAGAGACGAAGACCGGTCGCGTGCTCGGATCCGTGAAAGGGAAGAGTTGCTTCAGCAGATTAAGGAGAAGGATGCTTTGATTGAGTTCCTTGAGCATCAAGTTATTGATGACCCTGATGATGTATGGACTTCTCTACTTCCTCAGTCTTCTAAGTTCTGGAAGAGGAGGTATGATCGACTCGCCATAGAGAAGGCCGATATGGAGGCAGCCTACGAGAGGGAGGTGAAGAGGCTTCGCGCATCTTATCTTCCTGTGTCCCGAGCTTTAGATGATTGTTTCTAGGGATCCATAGGATGATTATTTTCCTTTTCTCTTGTATATGATTGACAACGCTGCACTTCTTTTCCCTGATATTATTTGATGAGATATTTCAATATGTGATAAAAATTTTAATATTTCCAAAATTTGCAAATAAAACTCTAAAGTGCCTTTGAAATAAAAAACAAATCATATGCACAAGCATTGCATGCATCCTATGCATAAGCAGGTTTTGTTTCCGGTCCCTTGCCCTGTGGTCTAACTCTGTGTCCTTCATTTATTTTGAAGACATGCTGACTCACCGGTACTACACTAGAGCCAACATTTCAAGACTGATGGATCACTTAGAGCAAGAGAACCGCGAGCTGAAAGAGGAAGAGACCACAACTTAGCATTACACATATCTATGAATTGCAAAGACGACGCCATGTCCAATGTGCTGGTGGACACCGGGTCATCATTGAACGTATTGCCAAAGTCCACTCTCTCAAAGCTATCATATCAAGGATCTCCCATGAGGCAGAGTGGAGTAGTTGTGAAGGCTTTCGATGGGTCTCGCAAAACTGTGATTGGGGAAGTTGATCTCCCAATCAAGATCGGACCAAGTGATTTTCAGATTACCTTCCAAGTTATGGACATTCACCCATCGTATAGTTGTCTCTTAGGCAGACCATGGATTCACGAGGCAGGCGACGTGACGTCCATTCTACACCAGAAACTGAAATTTGTGAAGAACAAGAAACTGGTGGTGTTAGGGGGAGAAAGGGCTCTCCTTGTTAGCCATTTATATTCCTTCTCTTATATAGATGTTGAGGTTGAAATTGGAACTCCTTTCCAAGCTTTATCTATAGCTGAGCCTATTGAGAAGAGAACTCCTTCATTTGCTTCCTACAAAGATGCAAAGTTGGCCATTGAGCATGGTGCAACCACTGGTTTAGGAAAAATGATTGAGTTAGAAGACAACGAGTCTCGGGCTGGCATAGGTTTTTCTTCTGGTACTTTCAACAAGCAAGGGTTATTCAAGAGTGGAGGTTTCATCCACACTGGTCTAGATGAGGAGGCTACTGCCGTTTTAAAAGAAGATACAGAGGATTCTGGCAATTTCATCATCCCTGGAGGGGTATGCAACAATTGGGTCGCTGTGGATATTCCAACAGTTGTCCATAAGTCAACGTAATGATCGCTTTGTTTAAAAACCCTTCTCCCATGCCAAAAGGAGGAGTGATAACATTGTTGGCGCATAAAAACAATGATATTTTCATTCAATAAATTCATGTTAAATGTTTGTTTTTCCAATTATTTTCCCTTTTTGCTTTTTGCATGAAATTGGTGATCACATAAAACCCTAAAAAATGGAATAAAATCGATCTTTTCATATGCATAATGATTTGCCTTGTTTGATTTCTAAAAAGCTTTTCATATCCAAAATCATTATACAGGTTGATTTCTAAACCCATTGAACATAATGACCCAACACCATCTCCCAATTTTGAATTCCCTGTATTTGAGGCAGAGGAAGATGATGTTGAAGAGATTCCTGACGAGATTACCCGTCTACTTGAGCATGAAGAGAAGATCATTCAGCCACATCTTGAGAATCTGGAAACAGTCAACTTGGAGTCTGAAGATTGTGTGCGAGAGGTAAAGATTGGGGCACTTCTGGAAGAATCTGTAAAGAAGGGGTTGATTAAGTTGCTACGAGAATATGTTGACGTCTTTTCCTGGTCATATGAAGACATGCCTGGTCTAGATATTGATATTGTGCCACATTTCCTACCTCTAAAGCCTGAGTGTGTGCCTGTAAAGCAGAAGCTCAGAAGAACTCATCCTGATATGGCAGTGAAGATCAAAGAGGAAGTTCAGAAGCAAATTGATGTGGGGTTCCTGGTGACTTCTATATATCCTCATTGGGTGGCCAAATATTGTGCCCGTGCCTAAGAAAGATGGAAAAGTCCGGATGTGTGTGGACTATAGAGACTTGAATAAAGCTAGTTCGAAAGATGATTTCCCTCTACCACACATTGATATGTTGGTAGACAATACAGCTAAATTCAATGTCTTCTCGTTTATGGACAGATTTTTCAAATATAATCAGATTAAAATGGCACCCGAGGATATGGAGAAGACAACATTCATCACACCTTGGGGAACATTCTGTTATCGAGTGATGCCCTTCGGTTTGAAGAATGCCAGAGCCACGTATCAACGAGCTATGACTACCTTGTTCCATGACATGATGCATAAGGAGATTGAGGTGTACGTTGACGATATGATCGCTATCGAAGGACACCATTCCACTCTTCATCAGCTTCTGAACCTCATACTTGAGCGGATAATAATTCTCGATATCATGTTCGGGTGCTTCTTGATGAAAAGCACAACGGAGCTCAGGCTTGTACCACCATGGAAGTGGTTCTGGAATTTATGGCGGGTTTCTTGGTTGGATTAGGTTCTTGAGAACCAAAGACGGGTATAATTCTGCATAAGACATAGGAATCGGGTCGAAAGAGACCTTCTTCCTCTCAAAGTTTTATTGATGAGGATTGTTGTTGGTATTGCTGTTGTAGGTGTTTATTCATTGTTGCGGTTGTTGTTGTTGACATTGTGGTTGTTGAACTGGTGTTGTTTGTTGATTAGAAAATACCGGGATAATGGAAGATACTTGATGATGATGTTGACGGGATGATTGATTCCTTCTGATCTGAGGCCTCCTCTGCCTCCCACTGCTTATTGCATTTGCTTCATTGTCCTTTTTCTTGCTGAAACTGCTTCCATATCTCTTGCTCGACGATGCCTCATCTTTCCACAAACGTCCCTCTCAGACTCCTTCCTCAAGCCTCATCCCCATGTTTACCATCTCGGTAAAGTCACTGGGGGCACTAGCAATCATTCGTTCATAATAAAATGAACTCAGAGTTTTCAGAAAGATCTTTGTCATCTCTTTTTCCTCCAAAGGAGGAGTGATCTGGGCAGCCAATTCCCTCCACCTCTGCGCATATTCTTTAAACGTCTATTTATCTCTCTGAGACATAGACCTCAGTTGGTCTCTATCAGGCGCCATATCCATGTTGTACTTATACTGCTTGACAAAAGCCTCTCCCAAGTCATTGAAAGTACAAATGCTGGCACTATCCAATCCCACATACCAACGGAGCGCAGCACCGGTCAAACTGTTCTGGAAGTAATGAATCAACAGTTGATCATTATCGATATGAGTAGACATCTTGCAAGCATACATCACAAAATGACTGAGCTGACAAGTATTCCCCTTATACTTTTCAAAGTCAGGCACTTTGAATTTCACCGGGATCTTGACGTTGGGCACTAAACACAACTCAGCAGCACTCTTTCCAAACAAATCCTTACCTCTTAGCGTCTTCAATTCCTTGCGCAGCTCAAGAAACTGATCTTTCATTTCATCCATTTTCTCGTAGACATCCAGACCCTCAAACGACTTGGAGTGATAAATGGTGTCCTCTACACGAGGTAAGGTGTGCACAACGGGAGGTGGCACAGACATAACCGGGCTAGATGCCGGCATGGAAGCAAAAGTAGGCGGAAAGCCTTCAGGCATAAAGTTGGACGACATTCCCCACGGGTATCCTGCAGGCATAGTGGGCGTAAAAAAAGCGGTAGCAGCTGGCGTGGTAGAGGTAGCCACCTCTGAAATAATCGTCCTCGCAGGAGGAGTTGCAGGAGTTGGAGAAGATTGACTCTGAGCAGCAAGAACTGAGTCCATCATGGCAGTCAGGCGGGCGATCTCGTCCTTCAGCTCTCTGTTCTCTTGCTCTACATGCTCCATAATTTTGAGATGATTGGCCCGGGTGTTGTACCGATGAGTCAGCTTGGCTAAAGCACAAAAGAAACACCAATGAGACATCTGGCGAAAGAGAAACCTACTTATGCAAATGATGCATGAAATGTAATGCTTGTTTATTTATTTTTGTTTTCAAGGAACTTACTATATCATTTGCAAACATATATATCAATAATTGCAATAATTTTTATATGACCAAAAATTTCTTTTCATTTATATAATTGGAAGGATTACACTGAGTACAATTTTAGAAACCAAAATAAAAATACAAGAGAAAAGGAGACTAGTCATCCTAAGGATCCCTAACAACAATGTCAGAATCCCTAGCTGAAGGCGCATACTTCCTTCGAATGCGACGGATCTCGGTCTCAAAAGAAGCCTTCATCTGAGTCTTCTCGAGGACAAGCTGATCAACAATATTCTTCCAAGCAACGGAAGGTTGAGGCATGATAGAAGACGAAACCTCTGGCTCTCTCTGTCTCTTTGTCACTCGGTCTTCAAGTAGCTTAATAAGTGCATCTTTGTCCTTAGACTCCAACTGCAACTCTTCATGCTTCTTGCTCAAAGCACAGAAACACTCTTCCCACACATCCTTCTCTTGCTTCATCTTGATGAACGCGTCTTCCAACTCCTCTACATCTTGGTTAGGGAGAGTTAATGGCTCAACCACAACTATAGACATAGGTCTTTCACAAGGATAAGGCATCTTCAATACCAAAGCTCTCTTCTTCATCCAAAGAGTGTAAGCTTCCAAAGCTACACAATTGCGCGGACCAAGCTCGGATCTTCCTTTCCTATGCACATTATGCCAAGCATGCACAATCTTCTGCTTCAAATGTTGGGGATCTTTACCCTCTTAATAGAAAAGACCTTCTAACAAAGTGTTATTAGGTCTGTCTCTCAAGGGAAACCCAAGTTGACGACGAGCCAAAGCAGGGTTGTAGTTAATTCCTCCTTGTGTACCAATGAGAGGCACATTAGAGAATTCACCACAACTATCAATAATCTCCTAACTGCCCAAAGAAGGATCATACCAAACTATATCATCATTAGTGAGAGACATAAGTCTCTGAGACCACCTTAGACATTTTTTGTTCTCCACAAAAGCAGACACATGAGGCAAGTGCGAAATAAACCACTTGTACAGAAGAGGAATGCAACAGACGATAGTTCCACCACCCTTAGAATTCCTTAGATACAAAGAGAAATACATATCACCCAATAAAGTATGCACAGGATTCCCAATCAAGAAAAGTCTAATGTCATTAACATCAACAAAACCGTCAATGTTAGGGAACAAAGTTAATCCATAAATGAGCAACACAAAGATAGCTTCAAAAGCGTCCACACTACCGTCTTGAGCAAAGGCAGTAGCTTCCTTGATAAGGAAATCAGATGGCAACCCAAATAATCCTCCTTTCTTCACCCAATGAGCCTTGATCTCATACTTCTTCAAGTGAAGAGCTTCAGCAATAATACCAGATCGGGGAATCTCCTCCAATCCACTAAAAGGCACTCTACTAGAAATAGGTATCCCCAAAAGATGAGAATACTCCTCCAAGGTAGGCACAAGCTGAAAATCCGGGAAAGTGAAACAACAGTAGAGAGGATCATAGAACTGCACTAATAGACTCAAGAGTCCTTCAACCACATCGGCAGACAAGATAGACAATAGCTTCCCATAACATTGTTTGAAGTGCAAGGGATCTAATACAAAAGATGCTAGCTTCCTTAACTCTTTCAAGTCAGGACATCTGAAATTGTACTTCTTAGTGTTCCTTCGTCCATAATCCATGGTCTGAAAATATTTGCAAATAATACCTCAGTTCCTTGAAATTTTGTATGATGGATGTTATGATGCGCATTGAATGCATGAATGGAACAATCACAAATAAGGGATCACACACAAGGCAAACAAAGGTCAAGGGATGAATCAAGTCATTGTCAAGATCAATCGTCCATTTTGGTGGATTATTGTTTGCACCTTATCAACACCCAAGTTCCATTGATATTGACAAGACTTGATTGGATCAACCAAGAATCAAGGGTTTGTTGTAAGTCACGAGCATGGAGTCTGGGTAAGAACCGTCCCAAAGGAGTGAACTAAGGATAAAACCTGTAGATCATGTTCTAAAAAGTTCCCAGAGTCTTAATTTCATCTATCGGATATTACAGGTTAAGATGACTGACTCATCGACCCATAATATTCTCAAGAGAAACTCGTCTGAGTGTAGTATCACGTAACAACTGTTATCAAGTCTACACTTGAACAGTCTCCGCACTACGTCCTAAATAGGCCAAGAGGGGGTAAATTTTTTACGGTCCTCAGCTTTTCAGACCCAAATTAGAGATAGTAATGTCTAACCACAAATACTTGTGTGACATTTCCAAATCCAAAAGAGTTTCCACTGAGCAGATGGATCTCAAGCCAACTTGTTAAGGACTACTCCACACAAGTCGAACATGACTGTACCATCCTCTTATCTTAATTGCACTCAAGTTCGGGTTAGAACTTATCTCACCACTCAGAGATCACCAAGCACAACAAACAGATTATATCACACATACATATATACAAACATCACATATATACAAATATATACACACAAAAAGTAGGCTAAACCCACTGGAGACTACTCCCCAGCAGAGTCGCCACTTAATTTCTGTAGCGGTAAGTTCATGATCATCAAGCTATAGATAAGCTAGAGATCAAATAACAAGAGTCGCCACCATGCTTTTATTGTTTCCAAGGTAAAAGGGAAAAAGTACGAACAAAACCCAAAAGTAATAAGTTTTCAAATCAAAACTAATAAAATGTCAGAGATTACAGGTAAGGGGGTTGGTTACACAAAGGGAAGATGTTAGCACCCAAAGTGTCCTAGGTACTCCTAGGGAGCCCTTTTTGTGTGCATATGTATTTTGTACAAAGTGATGTTTACAAACAAATAGAATGGAGGGATGAGAAAAGAATTCATTAATTATATTTTTGTGTTTGACAAGACCTTCGGACTTGTCCCTACGTACCAAGATAAAATGAGGGATCAAAACCTCGTAGTTCGTGATACAAATTTCAAAATGGATGCATTGTTTTTAACAAAAATTGAGTTTGAAAGGCACAAAGGCCTAAAAATGGTTTGAACGAGTTAGTTCTTTTTAGCTTTTTGAAAGTTTAAGTCAAGTATAGTTAAGTTCATTTACAAGTTTGATTTAAGAAAAGAAGTTTGAAAATGCAATGGCATAAGGCCAAAGTTTCTATCTTTTTGCAAAGTGGTCAAAGTTTAGAACAAAATAAGTTCAATCAAAGAAGATTTTGAAAGGGGAGGGAGATATTTTGAAATTAAAGAAATAGGGAGAAGATGAAGAGACTAATCATATGCACAAAACTAAAAGTTAAGAGTTGAAAAGGTATGACCAAATGGGTAGCAATCCAATAGACAAGAATGTCAATAGAAACCCAGGATTCCCTTGGACTCTAAAATCAAGCAACACACAAATGCACAATTATATTTTCTTGAAGAGAAAGGCATCAAATAAAGATAGCCACATCGAAGCTTTAGCCATTCCATGATCTTTTTCAAAGTAGCCCATGTAACAGATGAATTCCACAAGTCACGGGTTCAAAATAACAGTTTCACAATGATCATATTGCAGATGAACTCAGAGGGATCTAGAATGATGTATCAGATGAAGTTTCAAATTACAAGCACTTGGTTTCTCAGAAAGTTGGCATTCGCCAAGTCCTTTAGCATAGGAATGCTGCCTAAGTTCTAAGTCCATTTGTCCAAGATCAAGCCAACAGTCCACAGAAAAGTTTTTTAGGGTTTTTTGTTGTTATTATGTACATTATTGGTCAAAGACCACACAAACAAGCAAAGTATACACAAACAAAATATATCACACAATATGGTCCAAGTGGACAAAGTGAAAATTACATTAACATAAACAATTAGAATGGTATGAATAATGGCAAATGAATAAAAGGCTAAAATTAAATGACATTAAAGTAAATGGCTTGAAATTAAAAGTTAGTTGTTAATGAGTTAGAAGTTAGTATTGTTTTGCTTTTGCTTTTAATTTTTTGTTTAAGACATTCTTTGGAGAACACTCAACCCACTTATCACAAGGATGGATCCTTGAGCCAAGACATCTTCCAAAGGAAGGAAAAAATGCCAAGTTTCCACATAATACCATGAAAGAGAGGAGACTTACAATCTCACTAACTAGAATGCTATGCCTTTTTATGTCACAAATTTAGCGCTATGTTAAGCAATCGTAATTGAACTTATGTAGAAGTCACAACTATTTGAGGTCGGGCAATAGAATTTTGGTGTTAATGCATGTTAGAGACATAGTATAATGGACTATGCTCATGAAACATATCACACACAAAAAGAATATGCAAAAGAGGTGATCTAATCTCATTCATACTCATGTTAATTTTTCAATCAACTAGCTTTAGGACTTTGAGATATCATAGGCCAAATGAGATGAATGCATAAAGAAAGAAGGGGAATGAGATGAGGAGGGGGGGTGGATCAAAACTCAAATTGATCAAAGGAGGACTTTTACCAAATTAATATCATCCATTCATCTTGGGAGATGGAATGTACATTCCATCAATCCCCTAAATCCAATGATATTAACTTGACAAAGTCAAATCAAGCTTGACCAAGGCCCAACAACAAGAGTTAAACTCAAACAAGTCATCACAATTAGTCAACAAAATTATTTGCCATTTATTCAAATTAAAAATACGAAAATAAGGCATTTAAATTAAATATGGTTTGTCAAATTCCTAAAACCTCATCAAAACACCAAAGAAATGGCCATGAGATTTATCATAGGTCAAACAAGGTCAAAGGACCTTGGAGAAAAAATTTCAGAATTTTTGAAGACTTAAAAGTATTTTTAAACAATTAAAAATAATCACAAAATCAATTAAATCATGAAAAATATTAATAATGATCCAAAAAATAATTTTAATTCAGAATATGAAAGAGGATCAATATTAAAATTAATATGAATTAATAAAAATAAAAAAAATTAAATGAAACTCAAATAATCAGAAAAAACGTGAGCCACTTGATCTCCCTCATTAATTGAGGTGGCAGATCAAGTGGTTGAGCGCGCGCAATCCACCATGCACTTGAGTCAACTGTCCACACGCGTGGTAATCAGCATGTACGCTCGAGATTAAAACAAAATGACAGGATCATGTGGCTGGGAGACGTGCCAACGCACAGTCGGATCTGTAGCTCCGGTCTTCTTCTCCAGTGGACCTCACCAGACTGATTCACCTTAACCATCACTAAAATAAAAAAGGAGGACATGATCTGAAAGAAAAAATGGCGTAGAGCACGAATCTGAACTCAATTTTTAACTAACTCCACATATATAGAAAGATATGAGGAGTTGAATTTTGAGGTATGTCAACTGAGTTGCTTCGATTTGACCTCTAAGCAACTCAATCTTCTTGCCTATATTTGTAGGACTTCAGACAACCAAAGATCCAAGAGAATTAAGTAGAATTGAGAGAGAATCGAAGAGATGAAGTTTTCTGAAAAGTACCTTCAATGCAGTGCAGTTCTTGATGTTGCTTGCTCCAAACACGATCTGATCACACTTGAGAAGCTAGCAGGAAGTGATTAATGAGGTTGCAAGGCTTTGGATCCAGGAGTTTTTGAATCTCCAACAGTTGAGATTCAAACTCAAATTTCAAATTGAAATTTATCAGGTTTTCCTTTGAAATGAGAGGGTTTCAATGGGGGGCAAAGCTGGCGTGCAAGGTGTGATTCAAATGAGCACAGAGGTCATCTATTTATAGCATGAATGAATGATATTTACACACTTCAAATTTTGTCCAAATTTAGGAATGTTGATGGCACGAGTGCATGGGCATGTAGAGGCCCATGATGCAATGCAAAAAGGTCCAAAATTAATCTAAATGAAGTCTGAATGGAAGCTTGATTGGCAAGGCAAAGTGAACTGAAGTTTTGAAGTTTGATTCTTTCCAATTATGCAGCCCTGTTAAATCCATGCACACACCTAGAAAACCTCATCCAAAATGCATGAACTTGGGTTCTTTGGAAATCTTGGATCAAGGGGAACAAGTTTGATGTTTAAGACTTTTTTATTTGGAGCTTGGAACATGGAGAAGTTTGAGGTGGAAGTTTGGAAATCTCAACATGTTGAAAATTTTTCTAAGTGTCAAGCCATATATCTCAATATTCCACCTCACTTAACTTTTTATGTGACCTTCAAATGAGAAACGTGCCTTCATCAAACTTGTAGATCTTTCAAAGACCTTAAAAATGGTAACCAATTTCATGATATTTGGATTTAGAATGATAGAGTTATGCATTTTTGAAGTTTGGAAAAATCACTTGTTCAATGGTATAGGTCAAAAAGGACCTATAATGTAACCTCATTCACATGCTCATAAAAGTTGAATTAGCTCCCACTCAAATCATCAAAGTTCAAGTAGACATCTTGAATTAGATTGTGCAATTTGGAAATATTTCATCTCATAAAAATTGAGCAAGTTATGGCCTTGGGAATTTGACTTTCAAATTAGGATTTAGACAAAATGACCTATAACGTTTCCTCATAGAAAATGATTTTCCAAGCAAAACTAGCTCTAGGTATCAACATGAAAGTTGTTTGGAATGTCATTTAGAGTAACCTTTATCTTAGAATAATTTTCATATGGTGAAAATTGTAGGAGATAGGGTCTAGGGAGACCCAGTTTTGATCAGATGAATTCATCTGGCCAACCACCATCAACCAACTTGATGACCTTCAATTCTTTGGACTTTCTTGGATCATGGTAGATCATATATGAATAAGATGATGAATTTTTAAGTTTCCCTTGAGATATTTGCTTAGTTGGTGAGATAGCTTGTTGGAGAAGTTACTCAAGATACCCAGTCAAACTAGGGTTTCCAAGGCAAATCACCTCCAAACTCTTGAAGAAAACTTGATCAATATGACATGTAGAGGTCATTGGGACTCATATATGATGCTCATAACCATTCCTGGACCAATTCATAATGGTGATCTTTGTCATGAGGGTCTCAAACCCTAGATATGAACTTGATAGATCAATGGAGATCATGCCCTACCTACAAAAGAGTTAGGCAAATGCAAAGACATATTTTTGTATTTTTGTTAGTAAAATGATAATATACAAGTATGATACAATCACATAGTGCTTGGTGATCTTTCCCAAAACAAACCCAATGAAAGAGGGGTAAGGAGAATGCCCAGATATGATCCCAATGCTAATGCTTATGATTAAATTGCATGAGGGATCTTAGGGTCAAAATTGGGGTCTTACAAGACCCCAGGGCCCGACGAAGGACCTGGACCAGGACCATGATGGAAACTTATATTTGATGGTGTCTCAAACGCAGAAGGACATGGGATCAGGGCTATCATAACTTCTCCAACGTGCTACCACGTTCCATTTATAGATAGAATATGTTTCACATGCACTAACAACATGGCAGAGTATAAGGCATGCATCCTAGGACTCGATGAAGCTATTGATTTAAGGATCAAAATCTTAGAAGTATATGAAGACTCAACTCTTATTATCAATCAAATCAAGGTAGAATGGGGAACACATAATGCTAAGCTAATCGAGTATCGAGACCACGTCCGAAAGATGAGAACATACTTTGATGAGATTACTCTCCACTACATCCCTCGAGAAGAGAATTAGCTAGCAGATGCCCTAGCTACTTTATCATCTATGTTCAAAGTCAAATGGTACAATGAAACACCTTCTATAAGGATTCAATGTTTGGATGAACCAGCATATTGTGTAGTTGTGGAAGTGGAAGCAGATAATAAACCTTGGTATTACGACATTAGACTATTCTTACATAAACAAGAATATCCTGCAAACGCTTCAAGCCAAGATAAGAAAACACTTAAAAGATTGGCATCCCAATTCTTCCTCAATAGTGACGTGCTTTACAAGAGAAACGACAACATGGTCTTACTCAAATTCCTAGATAGATATGAAGCGGACATGCTTATCAAAGATATTCACGAAGGATCCTTTGGCACTCACGCCAATGGACACACCATGGCCAAGAAAATTCTTAGATCATGGTATTATTGGTTGACTATGGAGTTTGATTTCTTCAAATGCGTCAAGACATTTCATAAGTGTCAGATCTATGCAGAAAAAGTACATGTACCACCTACTCCTTTGAATGTCATGACTTCTTCATGGCCTTTCTGCATATGGGGTATAGACATAATCAGGATGATCGAGCCAAAAGCTGCGAACAGACACCGATTCATTTTGGTTGTTATCGATTACTTTACCAAGTGGGTAGTATATGTTTCTTACACCAATGTGACAAGGCAATTGATCACATGATTCATCAAAAAGTAAATCATTTGTCACTACGGTGTTCCCAATAAGATCATCAATAATGGGTTGAATCTAAATAACAAAGTAATGGACAAGTTCTGTGACAGTTTCAAAATTTAACACCACATCACCTTACAGGCCTAAGAATATCAAAAATATTATCTAGAAGATGGTGAAAACCTATAAAGATTGACACGAAATGCTACCTTTTTCACTACATGGCTATAGAACTTCAGCTCACACTTCGACATGAGCAACTCCTTTTTCTCTAGTATATGGCATCGAAGCAATACTTCCTATTGAAGTCGAGATCCCCTCTCTAAGAGTCTTGATGGAGACTAAACTAGAAGAGGCGGAATAGGTACAAACGAGATTCAATCAATTAAACCTCATAAAAGAGAAGCACATGGTTGTGATATGTCACAGATAGTTATATCAGCAAAGGCTGAAGAAAGAATTTAACAAGAAAGTTTATCCTCATCTATTCTAAGAAGGCGACTAAGTGCTCATAAAAATCTTACCCATCCACAAAGATCCTCGCAGAAAATGGACCCCAAACTACGAATGGTCATACATCATGAAAAAGGCCTTCTTTGGAGGGATCTTAATTATCACAACCATGGATGAAGCGGAGTTACCATGACCTCTGAAATCTAAAGTAGTCAAGAAATATTATGCCTAGAAAAAGAGAATGAAAGCCCGTTAAGTCGAAAACCTGAGAGGGCGGCATAGGCAAAAATTAGGGCGTCCCGGTGGATTTAAAACTTGAAAGAGAAATCCAGGAAAAAATTAGGGACTTGTATAAAAAATAAAACCTGATAAGTCAAAAACCCCAAAGGGCGACTTAGGCAAAAAAAAAAAGGGTATATCATTCTAGTGGACTAAGACTCGAAAGAGCAGTCCAGGCAAAAGTTAGGGATATCCATGCAAAAGTTAGGGATATCCAAAAGGCATATGACTACAATTCTTAAGCCTTATTATAAGAGGAATTCGGATGGGAATAATCAATTTAATCATCGTCTTTAGAAGCAAAGTGTTGTAGCCTTGAAGACATTTGGATAATAGCATGCGTTGAATTCATTAAAAACATAAGTAATTTGTTTTCATTACCATTTTTACATCTTCCAGCTTTTTGGTAATCTCCTCTTATGGAAATTATTTCTTCGTGTATTATCACATTTTACGGGTCAAATTTCTTAATAAAACAACGTTGTTTTTCTAGCTTTATTCCTTTTTTTCAATTTTTTTACAAAATATCAATTATTTGTGAATAATACATTAAAACATCGGGCATAATAAAAAAAATTAAAACGTATTTTACTTCTATTTCTAAATGTCAAAAGGATCATAAGCTTTCCAACATTAGATCTCAAAACGCGGGGGGCCTAAATCAACAGTCGCGGTCTAATCAACACAGAAGTTTCTTCCTTTTAATCTTTCTCAAGCATCAAGAGCATCATGGCTCAGTCCATGGACACATGAAAGTCTCAAGGGGTTGGAGAGTCGGAATGTTACGGAAACCTCAATTCTCACAGTTGCACATATTCATCATACATATAAGAGGTAATAGCCAAAAAAAGTGCATCATGCATTAGCACATACATCAATTCAAAACATACATCCACATGAACATACATAACATAACATAGGATTTGTGATCGCTCCTAAAAGTCCAATCCCCAGCTATATCAATACAATTCCTCAAGCCAAGAATACTTATTTGACTTCCCCATTAAGTGATCGGCTATGGGGCCTTTTAAACAAAGGATCCCCCCAACAAGTCAACATATCCAGCAAATCGGTCATCTCGAATGATCGTTATCAACCAATGAGTAGGTGTTCGTCTTTCATATCCCCAGCTTACCAGCCTATCCAGCACACAGGATAATTTTGTCAATTACACAGGGTTCCAACATATAACGACCAGAGGATCGTCAGAGTCCTACCAAGATTCTAAATGATCGGTTGATCATAGGAATCACAACAACTAAAGGATCGTCGGAGTCCTGGCCGATTTCCATAACATGATTGGATTATCATAGGAATCCTACGCAAGTTTCACCTCGATGGGCTAAAACTAATCAAAAGGGGTTCTACTCGAGTTTTATCAAACAACAATCGTAGGATCGTCAAAGTCCTGCCCAATTCCCGTAACATGATCGGTTGATCATAGGAATCGTATGCAAGTTTCACCCAGATGGGATGAAGCTAATCAAAAGGGGTTCTACCAGGGTTTTATCAAGAAATGATCGAGGGACCATCATAGTCCTATAAAATCTCGGTAAAATGATCAGATGATCATAGAATTTGTATGCCAATTTCACCCGGATGGGCTGAAATTAATCGATAAGGTATAATCGGGGTTTCATCACGAGTTAGTTTAGATAGCAATAAATCATCAAGGGTTATTCAATCCTTGATCATTCCCAAGATTTACTAACCCGAGGGTCAAAATTAGGGACCCTCACTACATTTAATCACCTTCTCCCAAGAGGATAAAGACTAGTTGTCATCATCCTCTCAGATTTAGGTTGATTAAATAGGGACAGTTTGAAGGTTGAGAAAAACAAGAAAGGGGGTTTGAATTGTTTTGGTAATAAAAAACTTTTTCAGAAATCAAAAACACACAAAATTTTATACTGGTTCGCTTGAAATTCAAAGCTACTCCAGTCCACCCGGCCAAGGTGATTTCACCTTCAAAAAGGACTTAATCCACTAATCTTGAAAGATTACACAACCAAACGTCTAAGAGAATAATCTCTTAGCCCTCTCAAGTATTCAGACTACGCAGAGTCACTTGAGGAAGTAGTTTAAGCAAGAGTAAATTGTAATGTAAAGTGCTTCTAACAAAAAGCAGGTACTGTAGAAATATAAGAACAAAAGCTTTTCACGTAAGAGCAGCAGTTTGTGAAAATGAGAGAGGATGAATGAGATTTCTATGTGTCTCAGGTGTGTTCTCTTGTGAGGTACTCCGTCCTTTATATAGTCGTTGTGAAGGACCGTTGGAGTGATGACAGAATCTTGGTTATTGAAGAATAATTAATGTCATTACTCTCTTTGTTTCTTTCTAAAACCATTTTGTCTGCCTCATTATTCCTTTCTTTAAATACTTTCTTTCCATATAAGATTCTTTTTGGTTACGCGTTCTGGACTAGTGAGTCTACGTCAGAGTCTTGATATGTCAGAGTTTGTCTTCAGAGGATGATTATGTATGACTTCATCAGAGCTTCTCAATTCTCTAGACTTCTTAAGTATCAGAGTTTGGATTCAGTAGTCTTTTAACAGAGCTTCTGACTTCTAGATGTTATGCTGGTATCTGCGTTGGTCAGAGTCAGAACCTTCTAGACGTATCCTTTCTGAGTGGCATCTAATCATAGAATATCTGACATAATTTTATATCTTATGAAATTTTCTATCTGATGTATATAAATGTTCAGAGTCCTGCATACTAAGAAGAAATCTCATTAGAGTACCATTTTTGTTTCATCCTTTGTTATCATCACAATCTTAGAGATATATTGTAGAACCAACTTTGTTCTTATAATCTCCCCCTTTTTGATGATGACAAAACAGTTCAGAGTAAAGATGAAACATTTAAAGACAATCTTAGATCAGATAGTACATTGGGCTCCCCCTGAGTTAGATCTTTGGATAGCTCAGAAGTTCTTACCGGACCTTCCTTAGTTTGGTGCTTTTAGCTACTTTCCTGCATATCTTTAGTCATTGATTTAGTAATAGTTTATTGAACATGTTTGCAGTGCTTGAGAGGAATTAGTTATGTTTTCATCAGAGTTGGTTTAGTTCTCCCCCTTTTTGTCAGAATCAAAAAGACATAGAAGCAAAACATGATATTGATATAGAAGCATTTACAGATACGCACATATGTCAGAAAGCAGAAAGCAAGAAACAGACATCAAAACATAGAAAGCAACAAGCAAAATATCCTAGGTGCCTAAGGGTTTGGAGGCGGAGGCATCCTCTAGAGCAGCTGGGACAACATGTTCTGAATGTTAACATTGACAGAGTCCTGTTGATCCAGTCTGGCTCAAACTATCTATTATTCTTTCTGCAGTTCCTCTAGAGTCTTCAAGACCAGAGGGACGAACCCAGAGTTGGAGTGCTCCCCCTGAGTCAGTTCATCAGTGTTGGCTTTGGCAGCAGCTTCTTCAACAATGTGAGTTGCTTCTTCAGTGTCGGCTTTAGCTTTTGCCTCAGCCTCAACAGCAGCATCAGCAATAGCCTTTGCTTTAGCTTCTCTGATTCTCTCAAGTTCTTCTAGACGCGCTTTCTCTTCAGCTTCCTTCCTTGCCTGTTCCTCCGCTTCTCTGGCTAGGCGCTCTTGGAGTATGATCTCAGCGTCTCTGATGAAGTCGTTGAGGACTTGTTCATAGAGGCCTTTCAGCTTGAAGGCTTCAGAGGTCATCCAACTTATCACTCTGTTCCAGTGAATCCTTAGAGCAGAGGGATCATCAATGATACCAGAGTTGATGGTCAGAGACTTGACCTTTTCAACTGAAGACTCTACAAAAACCTTAATTGCTTCTTCAAGGGTAGGAAGGGTAGTTCTGGTTCATTGGCAGAGGCTTGGGAGGGTGAGGAGGGTGAGATGGGGGCACTTAGATTAAGTGTGGGAGTTGTTGGGCAAGCGAAAGTGATGGGTGGTGGTATGTCAGAGTGGGTTGGTTCAGATGGTTGTGGTTCAGAGTGGGTTGGTTCTGATGGTTCTGGTTCAGAGTGGGTTGGTTGAGATGGTTGTGGTTCAGATGTGGTTGGATTTGGATGCTCCGAAGGTGGGGAAGTGACTTCAGGTTTAGGGTCAGGATGTGATGGCTTTTGAGAGGCCAGAGCACGGGCTTGGAGCTGAGCCAGAGTGGGGAATTGAGGGTCAGATGGTTCAGTATCAGATGAGAGTTCGTAGTAAGGTGGGGATTAAGGAGATGGTGATGATGATGGTGAGGTGGTTTCATTCAGCATTTGTGCTTCTGAAACAGGTAGAGTTGTGGTGGCGAGGTTGAATTTCAGAGATGGTGGGTTAGAAGATCTGGTGGTTGAGGGAGGAGTTTCAGTAGAAGTGTATATGGGTGTTGTTTTGGGAAGAGAAGAAGCAATAGGTTTAATTTTGACAAAGGGGGGGAGAGATACAGACTTACCTGGAGAGCCAACCAGAGGAACTGGGGGTCTTGATCCAGATGATTCTCCCAGCTTAGCTTGCTTCACCTTCTTGGACCTCTTAGAGGGCTCTCGCATCCTCTTCATGAAGTGTGGTGGATGCTCAGGTAGCCAGTCCACTGAGAATTCAGTGAAATCCACCCCTTGCTTGTACAGGTCCTCTAGATAGTAGGTTATTACCTCTAGAGGGTCGGTCTTGGAGAACAAGTAGAGTCTATTGGAAATCTCCCTCTGATCTCTGAGTGCTTCCCAAGAGGTATCAAGTGTTGATTTGGCTCTGACTTGATCAATAATTCCCATGCTCTTCAGATTCCGAGCATTCAGAGGTCTTCCAGTGTCAATGGTGACATCTTCCATGAGTCTGAGCTGAATCAGATGGTCGACGAGGCCACTCTCGATCAATACATCATATATCAGTATCCCTAGAGGGATGTAGTTCCTTGTCTTCATGTTGTTTCTGGTGTCTTTAACTGAATCTCTGAGGTACTTGAAGAGGAGTGCAGGTAAACAGAGTTTCAGACCCTTGTGAATGCAGTACAGGATGCACTTCTGATCTATGTTGATATAGTCAGTAGGGTTTGAAGCAGGACAATGATGGATGGTGCCTAAGATGATCTTTAGCCAGACCCGGAGGTTCTGATGTAGTTCCTTGTTCTTGGAATGCTTGCCTTCAGCACTCTGTTGGAAGATGGTAGGGTTTATTTCCTGGGACAAGTACTTTGCCCTAGGATTTATGTTGTAGATGTGTCTTCCTCCTGTCTTCTCCATGTTCAGAAGAGAAGCAATTGATTTCTCAGTTATGACTATCTTGACTCCTAGAACGTAGGAGATAATGTAGTGATCATCTGAGTCTGCGAAACGCCAGAACTCCTTCACCAGATTTGAGTATACAGGGCCATAGAGGCGTTGAAAGTAATTTTCCCACCCTTGCTTTTTCAGTTCTTCAATGAGGTCGACGCCATTGCGCTTCATGTTCTCAAAATCAACCAACGTTTCACAAAGAACTTCATGTTGGTGTAAGCCCTAGAGGCCAATACTTTTGGTACTTGTATCAAATCATTTATTAATAATAAAAGGCTTTTTATTTATTATGTTTGTTTAATAAAGTCCCTAGAATAGCTAGTCCGTTTAATGTATCAAGTGTGACTTGATCATGTGATCACATTAAACATAAGGATATTATTCTTAAAGTATCCGTAGTCGAGCTTTATTGTGAAGTGGGATAACATTAAAGCATTAAGACTATTATGTATATAGACTGATGATCACATCTCATGGATCATGGATAAGGAGTTATCAAGTCTTAAACATAGGTATGAATATTAAGAGTAATATTTATACGGGATTGACCCGCTATGAGAATACTATATAGAAAGTTATGCAAAGTGTCATAAGTTATTCTCATGGTGATAATGGTGTACACCACCCTTCGACCTGAAACCACTATGGACCCTAGATGTAGAGTCGAGTGCTTTATTGCTGATCAAACGTTATCCGTAACTGGATAACCATAAAGACAGTTGATGGGTACTCCACGAAGCATGCTGAGGGACATGAGTGACCTAGATGGAATTTGCCCATCCTGCATAACAGGATAAATGTCTATGGGCCCAATATTGAACTGGACAAGGATGACACGGTCTATGCCTTGTGTTCAATATAGACATAAGGGCAAAAGGGTAATTCTACACATAAGTATTATCACAGAAGGATTTGTCAGATCACATGACATTTTCGTATCTTGGGTAACAGTGATGTGTTGCTAGATATCGCTCACTGTTTATTATGTTAAATACGTGATTTAATATAATTGTCAATGTCGCGAAAACCTACAGGGTCACACATAAAGGACGGATTGATGAGAGATAGAGTAACTAAGGAACACCGTAAGGTACGGTGCACTTAAGTGAATTGTAGAACATCGTAAGGTACGGTGTACTTAAGTAGAATACGAAATATGGTAAGGTACCATGCGCTCAAGTGAATTTGGCATATTATAAGATATGGGCCAAATACACTTAAGTGGACTTTTTAGCTTGAAGCCCACACAAGTGGTTCTATAAATAGAACCCTTGCGCAGAAGTATTCATTGCGGTTGCATTTTTGTTCTCTCTCTCTCTCTCTCTCTCTCTCTCTCTCTCTCTCTCTCTCTCTCTCTCTCTCTCTCTCACTCAAAGCCTTCATTCGTACCAGCTAGCACTAAGATTGAAGGAATCCGTTCGTGTGGACTGAGTAGAGTCGTTGTCATCGTCCAACGTTCGTGATCGCTCCGTAGATCTTCACCAAAGGTTTCAATCGTCACAAGAGATCTGCACCAAAGGTTTCAATCGTCACAAGAGGTAACGATTCTATCATTGATCATGCCCATTCGTAAGGATCATTAAAGGAGAAAATTTTAATTTCCACTGCGTTTTGGATCGCCTTTCTCCTTCACTTCAAGCTTATCAAATGGGATTGCTAGATGAATGTGGGGCTCACGATCAAGAATGTGGGGTTCCCTATAGATTGAAGTTGAGATGACGCCGGTGGTTGCAGTGGTTTGTTGACTGGAACTGGGTGCTTTCTCTGTTGAGTTCATCTGTTGGGAGAAATTGTAGATTGATTGTTGTTGAGAGTCCATGAAGAACGGTTAAGGATGATGATGAATGTTTGAAGAACTTGATGAATAAAAATGCAGAAATCCTTTGAAGGAGGTGAAGAACAAAGAGAGAGGGTTTTGTGAATTCGTGAGTGTGAAAGTGTGCAAGTGTAGATTGTGAAATGAATATATACACATTTAGGGTGCATGCAAAACGACAATGGAATGTTGAGTTTAACATATAGGAAATTGAATGCAGCACGTTAACCAAGTAAGCACGTTTAGAGGAGAATGATTACAACCCATGATGACGTCTAATCCCCAAATCAGCATACTGCTCGAGGAGATATCAAGAGTCTGTTTCTTGATTACTACTAGACAGTTGTTTAGAAGTTCCAAGGTCAGACACAAGGTGTACCACGTGTTACTTTATCTGATCTTCAGGAATACCAAAGGGTTGGATCCTGGAGATTTCTAACTCAGATGACTTCTAACTGGTAGTAGCATCAGATTCAGATACAGATACCAGGTGTTTACTTCAGAGTCTTATTTTGCTATCTCAAAGGCACATTTCATTCTGGACAATTTTGAATGTTTAGATTTTTTAAGATAAAGGAGAATCTATCTTCAGCAAGGGGTTTGATAAAAATATCAGCCCATTGATGGTCTGTATCAATAAGTTTTAATGTTATTACCCCCTTTCTGAATATAGTCTCTAATGAAATGATGTTTTATTTCTATGTGCTTAGCTCTGGAATGCAAAATAGGATTCTTACTTAAACAGATGGCGGCAGTATTGTCACAGAAGATAGGAATGTTACTCTCAAATATTTGAAGATATTCTAGTTGATTCTTCATCCAGAGCATCTGAGTAGTGCATAGTGATGTTGAAATATATTCTGCTTCTGCAGTGGACAGAGCTATGGTTGATTACCTTTTGCTGGCCCAGGATATCAAATTCTTTCCCAAGAACTGATAGTTCCCAGAAGTACTTTTACGTTCCATTCTATCCCCTGCGTAATCTGCATCACAGTAACCAGAAAGTCTATACTCTGATGTTTTCTCATACATCAGGCCCATGTTAGGGGTTCCTTTCAGATACTTGAGTATTCTTTTAATAACTGTTAAATGAGATTCTCTAGGATCTGATTGGAATATGGCACTGAGACATACACTAAACAGAATATCAGGACGTGTAGCAGTCAAATAGAGAAGAGAGCCTATCATACCACGATAGAGCTTCTGACAAACCTTCTGGCTAACTTCTTCTTTTTCCAGAATGCAAGTTGGATACATAGGTGTCTTAGCAGGTTTGCATTCGTCCATTTCGAATTTCTTCAAAATGTCTTTAATGTATTTACTTTGAGGAACATTAGCTTTTGAAGCTTGATTGATTTGAATTCCTAGAAAGAACTTTAGTTCTTGCATTAAGCTCATTTCAAATTCTGCCTGCATTAGCTCAGAGAATTCTTGACATACAGAAGGATTAGCTGAACCAAAAATAATGTCATCAACATATATCTGGCATATCATGAGGTCATTACTAATGTTTTTACAGAAGAGTGTAGAGTCAACTTTTCCTCTAATAAAGTCATGTTCCAGAAGAAAATTGCTTAGTCTTTCATAACAAGCTCTAGGAGCTTGTTTTAAACCGTATAATGATTTCTTAAGTTTAAAAACATATTCTGGACAACTGGAGTTTTCAAAACCTGGGAGTTGATTGACATACACTTCTTCTGATATATAACCATTAAGAAATGCACTCTTGACATCCATTTTATATAGTTTGATTGAGTGATTTACAGCAAATGAAACAAGTAAGCGAATAGATTCTAACCTGGCGACTGGGACAAAGGTTTCGTTATAGCTAATGCCTTCTTGTTGACTGTACCTTGTGCCACCAATCGAGCTTTATTTCTGACAACTTCGCCTTTTTCGTTCAGTTTGTTTTTGAACACCCATCTGGTTCCAATAATGTGAGTACCTTTAGGCTTTGGAACAAGATCCCAGACGTCATTCTTTGAGAATTGATCTAGCTCTTCTTTCATAGCTAGAACCCAGTCGTCGTCTTGAAGTGTATCATCACAGGAAGTAGGCTCAATCAGAGATACTAATCCTAGAGGTTCTTCAGGTACCTTGAATGTTGACCTAGTTCGGACAGGTTCATCCTTGTTTCCCATAATCAAATCTTCAGAGATATTGGGGTGACTTCTTGATTTCTTCTGGATAGCTGAGGCTTTAGTTGCATCTGGACTTTGTTTATCAAATACTTCTGGTGCTTTGGTCTTTTCGTCAGAACCTGCAAGAGTAATCTCCAAATCTGCAAGTTTCTCAACTAGCTTTGACTTTTCAGGGTCAAGCTTATCATCAAATCTAACATGAATTGATTCTTCCACAATTTTGGTTTTTGTGTTGTATACTCTGTAGCCTTTAGAGCGTTCTGAGTATCCTAACATAATACCTTTTTGTGCTTTTGAATCAAACTTATTCAGATGTTCTTTAGTATTTAGAATAAAGCAAGAGCATCTAAAAGGATGAAAATAAGAAATGTTGGGTTTTCTTCTCTTACACAGTTCATAGGGAGTCCTCTCCAGAATAGGTCTTATAGAGATTCTATTTTGAATATAACACGTTGTATTTACTGCTTCAGCCCAAAAGTGCTTAGCCACATTTGTTTCATTGATCATGGTTCTGGCCATCTCTTGGAGTGTCCTATTCTTTCTTTCTACATTGTTGTGGAGTTCTAGGACAGGAGAAATCATGGGATATTCCATTAGAATCTAATAGTTTTTCAAAAAAATTATTTTCAAATTCTCCACCATGATCACTTCTGATTCTAATGATTTTGGAGTCAAATTCGTTTTGCACTTTGGAACAGAAGCTAGTGAATACAGAGTGAGACTCACTCTTGTGCTTAAGGAATTTTACCCATGTCCAGCGACTAAAATCATCAACAATAACTAGTCCATATTTCTTTCCATTGACTGATGTTGTTTTAATATGTCCAAATAGGTCAATGTGAAGAAGTTCCAGAGGCTTAGAGGTGGAAACAATATTTTTCTTTTTAAAAGATGTTTTGGAAAATTTCCCTTTCTGACATGCCTCACATAGAGCATCTGAAGAAAACTTCAGCTTGGGTAGACCTCTGACTAACTCCAGTTCCACTCCTTCTCTATTACTTAAGGCTCGTGTCACACTCTTCTAACTTTGATTTAACAAGTGTTGAAGATGCCACCTTTGATGTGCTTGAAAGTTGAAGACGCCACCTTTGATGTGCTTGAAAGTTGAAGACGCCACCTTTGATATGCTTGAGTAATCCGCTGCTTGATGTGACTGAGGATGCCTTGATTGAAGATCTTGAGTTGAGGCCTTAAGCTCCACAGCGTGAAAGAAAAGTCTTACTAAGTGACCAAGGGTCTTTTGGTCACTTAATTAGACTGGGGGATTATACAAATTCAAAGGATTTAATTAATCAAAACTGCTTTTGATCAATTTAATCGGGGGTTTGGTTTTTGTTTTGAAGGGAACTAATTTTTAGATCTAATTGAAGTTAGTAATTGTTAGAAACTATCCTAAGGGATCATGCATCAGTTGGTCAAAGTTTTGATTAAAATTCTAGGTACAAATTCTAAGGGAACATGCAAGAATTAGAGTATTTCTAACCTAGGGGCAAAACAGTCATTATGGAATATCGAATTAAAATTCTAATCATGAAAATCCTAGTTAAACTCAATTATACTCTAAACTATTCTATTTCTACATTCAATTAAGTTCTAAAATTATTCTAATTTCTAAAATTCTAAAAGACTCTAATTCTAAAAATTTCAATAAACCTAAATTCCTAATTATTTTCTCATTTTAACAAGCCTAATGATATTCCTAATATTTTCTAGAATTCCTAATTAGCTTCTAACTAACCTAATTAATTTGATCCAATCTCATCAAGTTAACACTAATTATCTCTAATTAATTCCTAAAATTACTAATCAAGAAAGTAGTTAACCTGATATTTCTAATCAATTCTAAATTTACAATAAAATCCTAAAACTTAATCTAATTAAATTGGACTTAATCCTAATCTAATTTCTAACAAACAAAAACCAACGAAAAGTAAGGGATTGGGTCAAGAACCCGTTGATATGTGTATGAGGTGTGTATAGGAGAATCCATTTGGGCCCGAGCCCACACAGATTCACACCGTCAACGGTCCAAAAGAGTCGGATCTGGCCAGGATGCAAACGAATTGGGTTTCACATGAACCACTCCAAAAGCTCAGCTTATCAAAAAGGCAAATTCTCCCTAACGCTCACGAATCGAACGAATCGCCGCCGTCGACCGGAATAAAATGCCATGGAGTCATATCACATCGCATCTCCTCATGGATGAAGCTTCAACTTCTCACAAAGAGCCAAGACGAAAATTCGAATGCGCTTCCAAAGTCAAGGTCGAAAACCGAATGCTGAATCGCAACTTTGCATAAAACGGAAGCGATCGAAGATTGGAATCGTACCGAATTCGTGCTTTGTGCGGAGACGAAGATGAAGATGAATTCCTGCGCGTTCGCCTTTATGGATTGAGATGAGGAGAACGAAGTTATTGTTGATGCGTGATGAAGTGCGAAAACGGAATCACGAATCGAATCGTTAGAGAAGAGCACGTGATGATGCATTGAATATGAGGAACTTGGTCTCAGAGTCGAGGATCGTTGTTGTGCGAGTTGAGGTTGAAGCGACGATTCTGCGAGCATTCAGCCACGGAAGTTCATTGCAGAGATTGCAGAAGGAATTTGGTTGGAGGTTTTGGGGAGAGAAAAAGATTGAAGGTGAAGAAGAAGATTGAAGGAATCACAAACTGGTGGAGCACGGAAGCACGAATAGGTCGGAGTAATCGTAGCTTGAAGACATGATGTCATGAGCTACGATAAATTGAAGCAACTTACCGGAATAAAGCGACGCGGAGGTTCTGGTGTCGTCGATGTCGATGCCGTTCACATGTGATTTTCTTTATGTGCTTTTTACAATTTCTTCTTTCTTCTTCTTCTGAATTCGTGAGCGGTGAACAGCTTCGAAGCTTCAATGGCTTATCTGAAATCAATGGCTTATCTGAAATAGAAAAACAAAAAGAGCTCTGGTGAGGGTGAGGGAGAAGGTTGCAAGAGAGAGTGCAGGTTTAAGCCAAAAAATGACAAGGGCTCAAAATGTGAGTGATCAATCCCTTAAATAGAGTTAAGGCTGGGATTTGCTAGCTTTGGATTGAGGTTAGGAATTAGTTGAGGGTGGCTTGGAGTTAGTTAGGGACTACTCACTGAGTTAGCTGATAACTCAGTTAGTTAGTGAGCAAACTCAGTTAGTTAGGGACTTTGTTATTGAATGAAAATTGAAAAATCCGTTTTCTGAAGTTGAAGTTAGCTTTAAAGTCAGTTAAGAATTAATTTTGGATTAGTTAGTTGAGTGTTAGTAAACCTTTTTAAACTCTGTTATGCCAATGTTAGCAAGTTGTTAGGTTAGGTTGTTTGATGTGTTATTGATGCTGAATTTTGCAGGGTTGATAGTTTGCTAATGAGAATGCAGAGTTGGTTAGAATTCTATTATGGATGTTGAAAACAGTGGGAATGTTACAAGTTAAAAATTCTGTTATATCCTTTTTTTAGTTCTGTTAGGAGTTTTCTAATCATTTCTATCCTGCAAAGATGCAGATGTTGCAACTCCATGAGAGGTTTTGAAACTCTCTCTATTTGGAGATGGAGCTCTTGCTGCAAGTGCTTGCTTTAGGTCCAGCAATTCTTGCCTCTGTGAACGGCAAATAGCAGTAAGCTTTTCATACTTTGCAGTTATCTCAGATTTCTCTAAGTTAGCTTCCTTCAGCTGCTCTTTGAGTTTCTCCACCTCAGACTCTAATACTTCTTCCCAGGTGGATTTGTTACCGTGCCCGGAGTTCAGCTTTGTGTTATCAAATTCTGCAACAAAGGTGTTAAAAGACTGGTCTTGGAAATTAGTATTCTTCTCCAGATTTGACATATGCCTCTGACTTGCATGATCTTTATCTGGGAAAAAATTAATTTCAAAGTCCTTGGAAGATGCAACTTCGGGCTTGTGTAACTTCCCATGTACACTGCTTTTTGCAGTCTGAGTTTGTGTGTTGGCCACTTTGTTCGTACCAACATTTTTGGGTAACTGATCATTGTCGGGACGAATTCTATCATGTTATGAAATGAAAGTGATATGCAATGAACTTGAAGTTGTCATGGATTTATGGCTTGTTTGGGACATGTTACGCAACATGTTTATGGACCTTATCCAAGTCAACTATACCGTATGCGCCTGGACCGTTTGGGAAAGCTAGCAACGGTGACGCGACATTGTGTGGTACAGTTCTGTAGTTAATGTTAATTGGAGATTGGTTGTTAGTTTTGTTTCCGTGTATTGACGCTTTATTAATGAATGCAGGTTTTGGTGTAATGGTTAATGAGCAAATTAAAAAACAGTTAGTCTGATTTGAAGGAATGTGATGTAATGTTATAAAGTTTTTAAAAATGATTTTGCAACTTTGGATAGTTACAGGGATAGGTTGAATTGCGAAGTTAGAGATTTGATGCAGGGTTAATGTTTTCTTCTTCTGGTTCAGATTAGTTGTAGGGGTTCAATGTGGCCCAATGTGTTGTAAACTGTTATGCATTTGGTTCTGTATTTGCTTGGCAATGTGGTGACATCTAGGCAACACATCAACAACATTGTCGTATCTCAAAAAATATGATTCTTCTCAAAGCGTATTGTACACTCGCGAAAAAAGATTCGAGTAGAGTCACCATCGAACTTTATTTATTTTAATGAAGGAAAGGGAAAATATCGATAAAACTTTTTAAAAAAGAAAATGGTCGTCATAACCAAATTCGAGTTCAGGAGTCAATTACGCAATGCAAATGTATTAGCATCTCTCACGTCTGTTGTACTTAACGGAAACCTTTTAGTTAAATTTATGATTGAATGTTAGCTTATGTTAATTGTTTTCTTCGAATGATAAAAGATGTAAAAGAAAAGAAATGGGTCGTAAAAATGTTTTTATTAGGGTGTTTGACGAGATTGCGGATTTCGCTTCTATGTATCATCGGGTACAATAAAGAACTCAGAGCTTCGTAGTTCGGATAAAAAATGTTTTGTTTATTGATCAATTTTAGTGAATGATACTTTGTCACTAATGACAGAAAATATTGCTTACTCTTAATAGTTTAGAGGGGTGGATGTTTGCATCACACTGAATGGACTTCTATATATCAACATTCGCAGGAAAAACATCTCTTATCTCAACTCACACATTTGTTTATTAAGAATTATTTTGCATCGTCTCGAAATGAAATATCTTTCATTTAAAAGAACTTTCGATCACATGGCGGCGAGAAAATAGGTTTGATGTGTTGGGTATGTTTTAGGCAGAAGACGAGTATTTGGACATAGAGCTCTACATCATTGCTCAAATATTTTAGGAAGGATAAAGTTTACACCATCCTTCCTTTTTCTTCTTGTTGATTATAAAAATTGTATGGAGAATTGAGTTGAGGTTCGTTTCACGGAAGACGATTATTCACACAGGGAGCTCTACAGTGTTGCCCAAATAATCGGTAAGGGAGAAGGTCTACACTCATTGTGCAACTCTGTTGTACCTTATTTTATCTTGCTTATCAGCCATAATGCATATAAGTAAATCACACAAGCATTACACAGATGAAACACAATGAAGTCATGCAAAACAATGCAGACTGATAAATTCAAGATATGCATCTCCCAATTCTGAAAAATTAAAACGTTATAAAATTTTGAAGAAGCATCTCCGTAAGGTTCTGCAACTCAAATGAACAACAATGGCGAAAAATGCAGTCCATTCCAACATCCAAAATAATGCATTGATCATTTAAATCACCTGTTAACACATTTCTCATTTAAATAACTTATTTAAACTACCTATTACATATAATCTAATGCTCAATTTTTACAAATGTATATAGAAATAAAAAAATATATATAAAAAATCAAACACTTACCAAATGTGAGTTTAGTTTGATGTTGAGTTATCTCTTTGATCGGATTGGATGTTGATGACAGAAGCTTTGAAATGAGTTGAATGAGTTTGAGAGAATGTGAGTTAAGAGAGTATGAGAGTTGACTAGATTTTAAAAGTTTTGAGTTTTATTTTGAGAGAGTATTTTGAAAAGTGGGAAAGAAGAAGAGTATGATGTGTTTTTTATTAAAACAACATTGTAATTTACACGGAGAAGTATTTTCATAATTTTTTTGGCATAATCTTAAGACCTAATTCAGAAACAAATGTATTTGAGATGCCAAGAGAATTTTTTACCCAAATACCCCTAACTTTTCAAAAAAAAAATTAAATAACCTTGATTTTAAAAAAAATCTCAATTTACCCCACTTTTAAGAGGAGGCGCCAGACCAATTAGCGCCAGCTCCTAAAGTGAGAGAGGAGGCGCCAATTGGATTGGCTACAGCACATGGTGTTGCCAATCCAATTGGAACCCATGTGTTAGTCTGTAGAGGAGGCGCCAATTGGTCTGGCGCCTCAGTGTAAAGTGCAATTTTTTGTATTATAAATAGAGGTGTTGTGTGAATCATTTTTCCACATCTCATTTCATCATTTTGCAAACATGTTTGGTGTTCGTCGTTGCTATGGAAAGGTGGTTTATTCAAGGGACAAACCTCCGATGTTGATGCTCTTCTGGAACATCAGTAGTTTCGATCAACTGAAGAGGGAGTTGGTTCTTGGTTAGATGGAAAATTACCAGAAGGAGGAAAAATTAGAAGTATTGAGAGACTCAATATTATATTTGGTTGGGTGCGAGTCAAAACTGATAAGGATACTAGGGAAATGATGTTTAGACGAGATGACATCAGTTTGATTGTTGTAATCAGTTAGAAATGTTATGTTTTAAGTTTGCTTATGTTGTAGTAATGTTTGTTGTGAACCTTGTTGTAACAAAAAGATAATGATATATAAAAATCCAAGGTTACAAAAGTTAAAAGGAGATATTATCTTATGGTGCAGATGTTGCTCCTTGATTGGGACAATTGTTCTTATTGTGTCTTGGTTGACGAAATATACTATATAGTCTTATCATTTTATCAATCATATCCATTTATGTTCTAATAGTGTGCTGTTTGGCCGTCATTTTTTCTTTCTTCGCATCTCGTCGTTGTGTCAAACTATGTCACCTTCATATGGAAGCCAGTATTCCTCCATTGGTAGCACTGAGAAGCTTTTGTTATACACATTGATGACGGTAACGGCCTTGTAAACATCAGATAGATGGTTGTAAGCGTCCTGGCGAGTATGTGTGCATGCCGCAATGACATGGGAACAAGGAATACGAAAGGCCTGGAACTTTCCACAATCGCACCAACTTCTGTTTAGTTTGACAGCATAGGATAAATTTGGCCTCCCCTCATTGTGGTCCATTGTTTCCTATACGCTGAAATTTTGCCTATGACGGTCAAAGACCTCTACGACCAACGCCAGGAAACTTACACACCAGAAGGCTCAACATCCAACCCCCAACAACATTATCAGACCGGCTACTCACAACCCCATATTCGTCAATCTTTTCATTCCACAAACACACAAACATACAACCCTAACATGTCATACACCCAACCACAATACCAAGAGCATAGCCCGTACCACCAACAACAAATAGATCATCATCCAGAGAACCAACATCACTATGCATCTAACACATCACCCTACCAAAGTCTCCTTAGCCAAAACACTCAACGATCATTTAACACCAACCGTCCCTCCTCCTACCATAGCCAAGTAGCTCAAACATCTCAAAACCAAAACCTTCAAAAACCATATGTCTACCAAACACCACAGCAATCATTTCAACCTTTCCTCGATGCATCATTCCCACCAATGTCTCCCTTCAATCGTCTCGGTCACCCTCCAACAACTCAAACATAGCCCAACTACTCTGGCATGAGTCATGAACTCAGTCAGCTATGGTGGTACATCTTCGATGGATACACAAGACTACGCTGATTTGTCTGACTATCTCAGGCAATCTCCGGCAGTTGGTGGTGATGTTCCTGGACCCTCAGATACTCAAACACCTGGGGTGAATCATCAACGTGGGTTAGGACCACGAGTTCGGGTAGCTAGGGGATGTGGGACCGAAGGTCGGTTAGGTGATCCTGATCATCAACATTAGCCTTTTTTGTGTAAACGCGTATTAATATTAATATGAATTGGTCTAATTTCGAATTAATATTTCGGGTAGAATGTTTTTCAAAAATAATTACAAAACACACAGAAGTGTCAATCAAATGGGCGCCAATTGGATTGGCAACACAAGGAGCCCTAGCCAATCCAATTGGCGCCTCCTCTCTAAGTTTAAGAGGAGACGTCAATTGGTATGGCGCCTCCTTTTAAAAGTGGGATATATTGGAAATTTCTTTAAAATCAGAATTATTTAAAAAAAATTGAAAATCATAGATATTTGGATAAAAAATTCATGCCAAAACATATATTTTCAGAGTGTAAGGACAATTTTAATTCTTTATGAAAATAAAAAAGAAGTAATCTTTAAAATACGTTAAGCAATTTCTTTTCGTTTTTTTTTAATAAAAAAATAAAACACATAAATAAGGGCTAAGGGCCAGTTTGTCAGTTTTTATTATTTATAATAAAATAGTCAGTTTACAATATTTGTAATATATAATTCTTTTTTTAAAAAAAACTAAATACAACTCATAATAAAAACTTATTTTAAATTCTCAAATAAAATTGTGTATAACTTTTTTTCAAAAACAATAGATTTTCACAATAATATATACAATCATGTGATAGGTTGAAATGAAGCGTATTCTCTAGTTTTAAATGAGATTGCACTAATAGCCAAAAGATTAAAATAATTTTATATTAATTTTTATAAAATAATTTTATATTAATTTTTGTAAAATAATTTTTATAACATTATATACTTTTATTTACAAAAAAATTAAATCAAATGTTATTTTAATAGTTATTTATAAAATAGTATTTTAGATATTTATCATTTTATAAAATAAAAGTAAATATCAGAAAAATCTCTTAAGTTTATAGTTTATTTTAAATCATTTTTCATAAAAATTACGATTTCAATAATATGAATTTTGACTAAAGCTTTGTTTATCGTAACATGTTTTTGAGTTTATAATTTAAAAGCTTATAAACTTGTGAAAATAAAAGACCGGTTCAATGACAGTTATATTTTCAAGAAACATTTTAATTTATAACTTATAATCATTTTTTCAAAAAATTTACAAAAATAACCCACTTTTTTAAGGAAACTCCCAAAATACCCATGGTTTCAAAAAAAATCTCAAACTACCCCACTTTTAGGAGGAGTCGCCAATTGAATTGACGACTCCTCTTAAAAATTGAATGCAGGCGCCAATTGGATTGGCTAGGGCAGGTTCCCTAGCCAATTGGATTGGCGCCCCTGTGTATACCTTGAGAGGAGACGCCAATTGGATTGGCGCCTCAGTGTAAAATGCAATTTTTGTGTTATAAATAGATGCGTTGTGTGAGTCATTGTTCCACATCTCAATTAATCATTTGGCAATCATGTTTGGTGTTCGTCGCCGATACGGAAATGTGATTTATGCGAGAGACAAACCTCGGATGTTGATGTTGTTCTGGAACATCATTATGTTCGATCAACTGAAGAGGGAGCTGGTTCATTGGTTAGATGGAAAAATACTAGAAGGGGAAAAAATTAGAAGTATTGAGAGACTCGACAGTATCTTTGGTTGGGTGCAAATGAAGACTGATAAGAATGCTAGGGAAATGATGTTCGGTCGAGATGACATCAATTTGATTGTTGTAATCAATTTGTTTGTTGTAATCAGTTAGAAATATTTCTAGAATCAATGTGTTTCACTGTAAAATCAGCAGAGTTGTTCATGTGGAATTTTTTGATAGCTAGAACACATTCTTCTTTGGTATGAAACGTGTCTCCCACCTTTAATTCGCCTCCTGATCTCGGATACGGATTATAGAAAACACTGTTGGATGTTTCATCGTCGTGAAGATCCATATTTGTCATATGTTGAGGCGGATTGTAGACATGACTTTGAGGTATTGGTGGTGGTTGATCATCATCTTCAATGTCGTTGTTCAGCATGTGATCAACCTGTATCTCAGTCTCCTCTTCTTCTTCATCAACGACATCCACTTCTGCTTCTGCTTCTGGGTTGACGTCATCTGACCATTGTGGATCAAATTCACCAGATTCATCCTGACTGATTGACGTCTACATGCTTTTGGGACCACCCATTGAAGGTAAGGTTGTTAATGGTAAAACCAACTATTCAAATTCAATTTGCATGGATCTCTTGGAGACTGGTTTGTTAGATGATAACACAAGAGGTCAAGGTATACTACTTTCACGCCTTAAGTCGTACTATAATAGTTTATACTTAGATGAGCATTCTATCGAAGATGCTCGAATAATAAAAACTAAGTGTTACATTATGTTGTTAATTGGCTCGTTTTTATTTCCCGAAGGTAGTGATTCTAGCATGCATATTATGTATTTACCTTTACTTAGACATGTAGATAGAATAGGAAGTTACAATTTGGGATCTGCTTGTCTAGCCTATCTCTATAGCTCCTTGTGCAAAAACTCACACAAAGACACATCTACATTTTCTGGATGTGTTGTTTTGCTACAAGCATGGGGTTGGTCAAGACTACCGTCCTTAGCACCCGTCAACAACAACCCTTTCACATTTCTGTATGCACAAAAGTAAGTTGTTTAAATTGCTATATCTTTAGTTACTTCTTTAAAGATTATTATCTCTAACTAATATTTTTTTACTTTTTCGTGTAGATGGTCTGCACGTGGTATGAGTTACAACAGATGTCCAAGACACAGTATTACTCAGTATCGCAACCTGTTGGATCACCTTCGACCGACAGACGTAAGGAAAATAACTTAATAATTTCGTTATATTTTGTTAACTTCTTCTACCTAGATTATAATCCTATTTTCTTTCACATTTCAGTTCATTTGGCGTCCATACCTTAATTTGGATCATGGCCATCAGGTCAACACTGAAGACGCGGCCGTATGGACTGCATGCACACCGATAATACGGTTCACAACTGTGGAGATGCACAACAGTGATCGTGTGAAGCTGCAGTTCGGTATGCCCCAAAACATCCCGGATCCCCCTGTTAGCCTAGGAGAATGGCATTTGCGCAAAGTTAACGACCAATGGAACTTCAATCCATGGCAAAGCTTCGCAAGATCGGAGTGTCGCAAATGGAAGCACCGTCATGACCATGTGTTAACTGACGTTGTCATGCCAACTGAAGAAAAACCAAGTCGTACTTATATGGCTTGGTACAGATCGGTTGGTTTTCAGTTCATCGCCGAGGATATGTACTTGTACAATCCACGTCAGATGACTTACACACCTGACACCTCAACATCAAACCCCCAACAACAGTGTCAGAACGGATACACACAACCCTCTATCCGTCAAACGTTCCGTTCAACCAACACACAAACATACAACCAAAACATACCATACACCCAACCCCAATACCAAGAGCATACCTCATACCACCACCAACAAATTGACCATCAACCCGAGACTCAACTTCGCTTTGCACCCACCCCATCACCCTATCAAAGTCGCCTAAGCCAGAACATCCAACGATCATTCAACACCAACCGCCCCTCCTCCTACCATAGCCAAGAAGCCCAAACCTCACAAAACCAAAACATCCAACAACCCTATCTCTACCAAACACCCCAACAACCTTTCCAACCTTTCCTCGACGCATCGTTCACACCCATGTCTCCCTTCAACCGTCCCGGTCGCCCATCAATGAGTCAACCACAACCCGACTTCTCTGGCATGGGTCATGAGTTCAGTTACGGCGGTACACCATTGATGCATACTGAAGACTATACCGACTTGTCTGACTACCTCAACAGGCCTTCTCCTGTAGTTGGAAGTGACGCTCCTGGTCCCTCAGATGCTCAAACACCGGTACTGAATCATCAACGTGGGTTAAGGCCACGGGTTATGGTAGCTAGAGGACGTGGGACCGGAGGTCGGTTAGGTGATGTCGGTCATCACCATTAGGTTTCTTTGTGTAAACAGCAAATTTTATTAATATCAATTGATCCTATATCAAATTTATCTATCACATATACCATTTACCAAAAAAAATATCATTTTACACTAAGGCTCCAATTGAATTGGCGCCTCCTCTTAAGTACTAGACAGGGGCGTCAATCCAATTGGCTAGGGCAGGTGCCCTAACCAATCCAATTGGTGTCTGCATTCAATTTTTAAGAGGAGACTCCAATTCAATTGGCGACTCCTCCTAAAAGTGGGGTAGTTTGAGATTTTTTTTGAAACCAAGGGTATTTTGGGAATTTCCTTTAAAAAATGGATTATTTTTGTAAAAAATTCTATTTTTTCTTCACATTTATCTTTATTATTTTAATTAAAATTACATTTACTTTTTATAATTTATTTTATTTTAAAATAAAATAATTATATATTAAATGCAAAAAAATATTCTTATATTATTTTATATTTATGAGCAATTATCAAACACGTCAATTTGTTAATCGTCACCAGCTTTAAGCTAACTTATCAGCCACCACTATCTCTTATTCAATGCCCACTCTAAGCTAACTTATCAGCCACCACTATCTCTTATTCAATGCCCACTCTGGTTTCATCCAAATTTGCACAACATTAAAATCGTTCGAAGTGAGATCCTCAAACTGTTAGATCCTTTTGGGAACCATGTTTTGTTTACTGTATTGTTCATATCTGTTGATATTTGTAAATACATAGTGTTAGAATATTTGTATATAGAATAGTCTCACATCGACTATATCATGTAATTAGTTGTAATCTCTCTATATATAATAAAGTCTTCGTAGTACTTTTAAAACACACGATTTAACCTAAATATCTCTTAGTCTCTCCTAATTCAATATGGTATCTAGAGCCTACTAAGAGACAACTTTTCGCCGTGCTTTACCCGGTTGACCCACTGTCTTCCGGTGATAATTTTTTTTGCAAACCGTGTCATCACTCCGGTTTGCCTCTAACTTCTCAAAATTCTCAGGTAAAACCATCTTGCCGCCCGATCCGGCCGTTTTTCCCAGCCGCCCCACTCGGCTCCCTCCATCGCTCACAGATCTGGTCTCCACAACCCCGATTTTGTTTCTTTAAGCCATGGGAGATGTTGATTCCATCTCGTTTACTAAAGTTTTGCTTATCCCATGTGAAAAACTAACCGGATCAGCCAACTACAACATATAGGCTCGTGCTGTCGATATGTGATTTCATGGTCAGGGATATGAAGATCACCTAACCACAAAATTGGTTGATGTTGTCGCCGCAAAACTCGCTAAATGGAAGAAAACGGATGTCTCTCTCTGTATTGTGTTATGGTTTTCCATCGCACCTAACCTCCAAGCGCAGTATCAAGCCTTCTCCACTTGCAATGAGGTTTGGGAAAAGGCTAAGAAAGTCTTCTCCAACGACGTTCATTGTCTATACAACGTCATCCTCAAACTCGACACACTGAAGTTGCAAAATATGGATATGGAAGCCTATCTGAGTAAGCCTCTCATGCCTTATGCAAAAGATGCAACAACTCATTCCAAACAACAGAGTAAATTTTTCATGGTCATGGCACTTAAGGGACTACCACCAAAACTCGAGTCTGTTCGTAATCAGATTTTATCAGGTACTATTGTTCCTAACTACGATGCAGTTAGTGAACAACTGTTGCGCTTGGCTACACCTCATGCATTTGGTCTGGTTTCCCCTCCATCTATTGTTGCTCTGACACCAGGTGACACTGTTGCCCTTGCATCTCTTGGCAACAATCAGAATCGCCTTCGAGGAGGGTCATCCAACTCTAAACCTCGTCCCAAGTGTGACCATTGTAACCGGCTTGGACATACTATCGACCGTTGCTGGAAGTTACATGGCAGACCTCCACGCCAGGTAAATGCAGCTCAAATTGATAATCCAGATACTATGCAAACTTTACCTTCTCTTCAGAGCCCTACGCCAAGCTACGAGGATTTTCTCAAGTGGTGTCAGAATAATCAGACCTCTGGTTCCACGGCTTCGGTTGCACACACTGGTAATTCATTTGTTTGCTTCTCTCAATCATCTCCTATTGGTCTTTGGGTCCTCGATTCTGGTGCGTCTGATCATGTTACCGGTAATAAAGGTCTTTTTTCTTCCCTCTCTACCTCTGGTTTCTTACCGAATATAACTTCCGCAAATGGTTCTCAAACCCGGTCCCAAGGGATTGGTACTGTTCAAATTTTACCATCTCTCTCTGTGATTTCTGTCCTATATGTACATAATTGCTCATTTAATTTACTGTCAGTCAGTCGTTTAACTCGTTCTCTAAATTATTCTATCACCTTTACTAATAGTAATGTTACTCTGCAGGATCGGAGTTCGGGAAGACGATTGGCGTCGGATGTGAGTCTCAAGGCCTCTATTACTTCTCTATGTCATCTACCACATGCTCCACCACAGATTCTACATTCATTATACATGCGCAGTTAGGTCATCCAGGTCTTCCCAAGCTACAAAAGTTGGTGCCTAGTTTATCTAAATTGTCCACTTTACATTGTGAGTCTTGTCAGTTAGGGAAACATACCCGTAGTCACTTTCCTGATCGAGTCAATAAACGGGCTGCGTCCCCTTTTGCTTTAGTTCACTCCGATGTTTGGGGTCCCTCGCGTACCGTGTCGACTTTTGAGTCTAGATATTTTGTAACTTTTATTGATGATTTTTCACGTTGCACATGGCTATTTTTAATGAAGAACAGATCTGAATTGTTTTCTATTTTTGAACAATTTTATCGAGAAATAAGAACCCAATTTGGTTTGTCTATTCGTACCTTAAGAAGTGACAATGCACGTGAATATTTATCCCAATAGTTTCAAACTTTTATGTCATCCAATGGTATTCTGCACCAAACATCTTGCCCTCATACACCCCAACAAAACGGGGTAGTCGAACGCAAAAATCGGCATCTTGTAGAAACCACTCGAACCCTACTTATCCATGGTAATGTTCCTCTCCGTTTTGGGGGGGATGCGGTGCTCACGGCATGTTACCTCATAAATCGCATGCCCTCATCTGTCCTTAATGATAAAACCCCTCATTCAATCCTGTTTTCAAATTCTCCTCTCCACCCAATTCCTCCTCGAGTATTCGGGTCAACGTGTTTTGTACACAATCTCTCCCCTGGTCTTGATAAACTAGCAGCTCGATCACTAAAGTGTGTCTTTCTTGGTTATCATCGTTCCCAAAAGGGTTATCGTTGTTATTCTCATACTCTACAACGATACCTCATATCGGCCGATGTTACCTTCTTCGAGTCTGTTCCATATTTCGGGTCCAATCCAGTATCTCCGGAACCTCTTCAAGAAAGTACTCCCACACCTTTTCCGGCAGTTATTTTAATGTCCCGCCTACCATTATGCCCCACCAGTCTATGGCTCCTGACCCTCCTACTTCTCGACCACTTCAAACATATCAGCGTCGTCGCCCAACGTCTATCGTCCTCGTCCCTGAGGTCATACTTGTCCCTGAGGTCATTGCAAACTTTCCTCTGACGCCTCCGCCATCACCGGATCCGATCCTGCAACCTGATTCCGATCTTCCGATTGCCCTTCGAAAAGGTATACATCAAACACGAAATCTGTCTCCACATTATATTGATTTATGTTATCATCGTCTTTCCCCTTTGCAGTATACTTGTTTATCTTCTTTGTCTTCTGTTTCTATTCCTAAAACTCCAGGTGAAGCATTATCTCACCCTGAGTGGAGGCAAGTAATGATTGATGAAATGTGTGCTCTTCAAAGCAGTGGTACCTAGGAACTGGTTCCTCTACTCCCTAGGAAATCTTTAGTAGATTGTCGTTGGCTTTATACAATGAAGGTTGGCCCAGATGGTAAGATTGATTGATTTAAAGCTCGCTTGGTAGCCAAAGGATACACTCAGATTTTTGGATTGGATTATAGTGATACCTTCTCGCATGTAGCCAAGATGGCATCTGTTAGACTTCTTCTAGCCATTGCATCCATTCGGCATTGGCCTCTTCATCAACTTGACATCAAAAATATTTTTTTACATGGTGATCTTGAAGAGGAAGTATATATGGAGCAACCACCTGGATTTGTTGCTCAGGGGGAGTCATTGAATGTGGTGTGTAAAATACACAGGTCTCTTTATGGTCTTAAGCAATCTTCGAGAGCTTGGTTCGACAGATTCAGCGCTGTAGTACAACAGTTTGGTATGGTACGTAGTGAAGCTGATCATTCTGTTTTTTATCGTCACTCAGCCCAAGGGTGTATTTATCTTATTGTGTACGTAGATGATATTGTCATAACTGGTAGTGATCAGCAGGGTATACTCCAGTTAAAACAACATCTCTCGAATCAATTTCAGACAAAACACCTTGGTAAACTCCGTTATTTCTTGGGTATTGAGGTAGCCCAATCTAAAGATGGTTTGATGATTTCTCAGCGGAAATATGCTATGGATATTTTGGAAGAAACGGGTTTGTTGAATGTCAAACCAGCTGATACTCCTATGGATCCAAGTGTCAAACTACTATCCAATCAGGGGGAGCCTCTATCTGACTTGAATTATCTCACAGTCACACATCCAGACATTTCTTTTGTGGTTAGCGTGGTAAGTCGGTTCTTAAATTCCCCTTGTCAGGAACACATGGATATTGTTATCCAGATTCTAAGATACATCAAATGTGCTCCAGGAAAAGGTTTAGTGTATGAAGATAAAGGACATACTCAGATAATTGGATACTCTGATGCTGATTGGACAGGGTCACCCATTGATAGACGATCCACCTCTGGGTATTGTGTACTTGTTGGAGGAAACCTTATATCTTGAAAAAATAAGAAACAAAACGTAGGTGCAAGATTAAGCACCGAGGCAGAGTATAGGGCCATGGCAATGGCAACATGTGAACTTATTTGGTTAAAGCAGTTGCTCAAGGAACTTCAAATTGAAGAAGCAAGACCAATGACACTTATTTGTGATAATCAAGCTGCATTGCACATTGCTTCAAATTCAATCTTCCATGAGAGGACCAAACATATTGAGATAGACTGTCACTTTGTTAGAGAGAAGATCGAGTCAGGTGACATCGTCACAAGCTTTGTCAATTCTAATGATCAATTGGCAGACATGTTTACAAAATCTCTGAGAAGTCTCTGAACTAATTATATATGTAACAAGCTTGGTGCATTTGACTTATATACTCAAGCTTGAGAGGGAGTGTTGATATTTGTAAATACATAGGGTTAGAATATTTGTATATAGAACAGTCTCACATCGACTATATCATGTAATTAGTTGTAATCTCTATATATAATAAAATCCCTGTAGTGCTTTTAAAACACACGGTTTAACCTAAATGTCTCTTAGTCTCTCCTAATTCAATAATATCTAACAAGAGGAATCACAAAGAACTTAGGCAATCATCAATACAATAAGTAAACACATTTGTGATCATTACTCATTAACAAACTGTACTACAGATGCATTAACGACAAAATCAAGCAATATAAACACAATTGAATCCCTCTTTCATTATACAAGGGGAAAATGAAAAGGACAGCCTTGACATTAGCCTCCAAATTAGCAGATAAAATACATCTTTATCACAATATACACAACTGTCCAAATTGAAGGAAAATAAATAGGAAATCGGTATAAGCAAGCAGAAAGCCCATGACAGAAAATCATGAAGCACCTTGGAAAGACAATCGATCTCGAAGAGTATCAAATATTGATGAAGCTCCTGCATTTTGCGCAAACGTCAATTTCAAACGACCAAGCAATTCACCGTCTTTTGCCTGTGAAGCAGCATCCGCAGCTTCCTTAGCCATACCAATTCGAGCATATGACTGTTGAAAATAAGGAAGATATAAAACTGTAATGTCCACACTACACATGGGCAGAAGTATACTAAAATAAATAAATAAAATTATATTATGATAATTGTATTTATTCTACACCTATATAAAATTGTTCTGCACCTATATAAAATTGACTACACTGTAGTTCAAACACGGTTTCTCATGTCTCTATTTTTCACTCAACATATTATTTGGCAAGCAAAGCTCTAATTCAAGTTAAGTCTCACTTAAATAGCAAAAGCTCTAATTTGTGCTACAAATTGATAGTATGCAATTTCCGCAATCCAGATCGCAATGCTTGAATCATTAAGGTTGTCTAGAACTTGTTTTCTTATCTTTGACATTCTAGTCACCGTTGTTTCAAGGAAATTGTAATCATTTAAACATAGAGGCTTAGTTGGTAGCCTTTTCTGCATTCTTTTTAGTCTCATTATCACTTTCCGTGTTCGAATTTGAATTTTCTAGTTGTTCTTTTCCTCTTTTTCTGATAAAGTTATTCGGATCATCACTTTCAATGCCTAATTTAAATTTTCTATTTAGGAAGGAGGTAGTTGTTGTTTTCCTCCTTTTCTGATAAAAATAACTATATAACAAACATCCCTCCCCGAGCCCCAAAAAGAACTTTGTTTAACCTTCAATAAATTCCTACATCAGAGAAGCAGTAATGCTGAAAGTATTGATGGGATAAGTATTATGATAATCATGATCAAAGGGGCAGGGACGAATATAGGCAGTACCAATAATATTTTTAATGATAATCCTTGGATGACTGCTTAATATATTTGACAAGTGTTTGATTATTTCTTTTTTATGAGAATTTATTATTCTTTGAGCTGTGTTTTTTTTAAGTATTAGGCTGAAGTTTCTGCAATATTGTCTCAATTTCAGCACATTCCCTTAGGGGTCATTCCTGGAGACATGACTATTTATCTAAGACTTGTCTTCTCAATAGTGAAATTTTCATTTTATATGGAAAAATGAGAAATTTTAGCCATAATCAATGGCTGAGATTATGATAGCATGCATTAATTGAGATATGAGACAAAGCTTAAAATACCTCAGCTTTTTCTCGAGGATCTGCAAGTTTGGGGATATATTTAATAGCTTCTCCCTTTTCATCTGCTTCAATGCATGCCTCCACAAAGGGTCTATAACCTATGGATGCCAGAACATGTAGGTACTGGTGGTCAATATAATAAAAAGGAACACATAGTAAAATATAAAAAAAGGAAAATACTACTACTACTACTACCTATCGTGATGAACATTAGAAGAATGAACCAATATTTCAGATCAGCATCACTTTCATTACTCAAAGGGGTCTCGCCAAAAAGTGCCCAAAAGATATAGCTTTAAGAGCATTTAATAGTGTAAGTATTAAATGTTTTCCAATTACTTAATATAAATCTAAAATCATTCTTATATTTTCAAAATAATTTGAAAATCATCGCACTTCGAATTATGTACAAAAACTAATTTGATAAACTAATTTGATATATACATAAAAACAGTTGGAAATCAAATCTACACATATGTAGCACCCTTCTAAAACCAATATACAGAGCCATATATAGAACATAAAGTAGGAAACTTATAGAGCATGGACCTATGCAATGCATGAGTTAATTATGTGTAAAAAAAAAATTTAATGGGATTATAAGTTATGAAAAAAAGCAATGCCACAATTCTATGATTTCTTCTCAAAAACAATAAAGTGCAATTTCTATTGAGTAATTGTTTCTACACAGTTTAAAAAGTATATGTTCCTCATATAATAGAAGGATTTTAGTTTATTCGAGGTAGATTTGATTAACAAATGAAATACACCACCGTTAATTCAAAATCTTATTGAATAAAAAACATTCTGCAGTAGTTGTCAGCAGAATTAAATATATTTCGAAAGCAAGAGAAATTTATCAAGTCTTATGTTAAGAGTTAAGAAATAAGATACTAGGCTTTCGTCTTGAGCATGCGAGCTTGGTCCTTATGTCTTTCTTATATACTATTCTCTTAAATATGAAGCTAACTATACATTGTAGTAAATTCATGCATGCTCCATACGAAACATCTTGAAGTTGCGTAAAGAATCTTGAGATACCGGAAAACAACTCTTGGAAAAGGACTATTCAATTATTCAAGAAGACCAATTATAAAAACGTGGCAACATCCACTTACGCAGATTGGGCAGAATCTGCTATGGAGAAGCAAGAAACTGAGTGGTTGCTAGAAGTAGTGCAGAAGCTGAGTTTAGAGCAATGGCTCAAGGGATTTGTGAAGCTAAGTGGATTCTTTGAATTTTGAAGGAACTCAGGATAGTTGTAGAACTCCTATTGAAGTTATACTGTGACAGCAAAGCCTCTATAAGCATAGGTCATAATCTAAAGTATGCTTCAACGACCAAACCATTGAAATAAATTTTCTTAATGTAAATAATGGTCAAAGTGTTTTCATTTTTAAATTGTATGAATGGGGAATGTTTTGTAGCAAGATAAAATAACTGTGCGAGTATAAGACATCCACACAAAAGATGACCAGTACTTATAACCAAGCCATTTAATTAAAGCATTTCAGTTAGACCAATTAGTGCTCACATTGGAGTTATATAAAATTTAAAAGGCAGGGTTTTGTTTGAAATTGAATGACTTCCTTCCGAATACCCTAAAAATACACTAGCAGTGTGAAACCTTACCTATTGGAGGTTTTTTCTCCTTTGAAAATTTTTCTAAAGCAGCCCAGTCCTTGATTGTGGCCAAAGCAAAAACCTTAAGCCAATACCATCTCTTCTCAGACACCTGTAGAAATAGAACCACAAAATTGTGTGCTCAGGAACTGATTTACACAGAAGTAGAGGTCATAAAAAGTGGTCATGTTTTGTTCGTTTCACACATTGTTTTATCCTCTTTTACACAAATCATTCATTCAAAGGCACAAAATGAGGCATTCCATTTCTCTAAAGAACCACAATCAAGGTTCAACTTAAGAGTTACCAACCTTAAATTCTGTTTTCACTTTTAGTGCAGCCCGATGATTTCCCAAGACAATACAAGTCCGGATTGTATCACTTATACTAGAATCCACAAAAATGGCCTGCTTTGTAGTCACTTCAAGTTCATGCTGGAGTCTACAGTAGCAAAAGTCTCATAAATTTCCCTTGGCCGAAGACATGAATATTTAGTCAACAAGGATTTATAAATTTATTTAACAGCTCGTAACATAGTCTAAATGTTTCTGCAGAAATATATGAATAATCATTTATTGATAAAGTATATGAACATCAAAGCACATCAAAAGCCAGACAGATCAAATCATTCAAAATTTATCTAGCAATGTGACAAAAAACTGATGATCACACCTTAAAAGTTTTGCATGCTCCTCAGCTGCCTTTGATTCAAAGGTATGTTCCTTGGTTTCAGCAAAAAGATTTTGTGCCTTCTCAATAAGTTTTGTTCGAGGACCATGAAGTGGAGATCCCTTGCTTGCCATGGGATTTTTTTCAAGTTCCCATGATTCTTTCCAGAGAAGAAATGCCACATCCTGTATGGATTAACTTCAGAATAAATTCCAGTATTAAAATTGAAAGCATGAAAAGTTTCGGTTGAGCATATAAGAATTTGATTATTAGCAATACATAAATGATGCTGGCACAACATATGTATGATTATAAACTTTCTGACAGTGTTGTAACTAGTAAACTATTGAAAACTGCAAGATGGTAACACTTGTAGATTAATGCCTAGCTTAAAGTAAAAACTACATTAGTGAGAAAAGGAAATGAGAAAAAAAAATAAGCATAATGTCATGATAATTAGTCAGATGACATGTGAGTAGATAAATTGTCCATTCCGCAGCGCAGAAATATTTATGAGATTGAATAAGAGGTTATCAGTATTTTGTGCAAGACCATCCTCTTAGAAGAAATGCAACCAATGGTATATGCTAGACATTTTCCCCGTATACAATATTCCAAATCAGAAGTCATGCATATTATGCAATTTGTTGCAACAATACATACTTGAAGTTGCCCTGTTGATAAGAAGAAGTCCTTCAAAAATTCATGTTTATAGCACCTGAAAATTAGATATATTAATCAATGGCTGCATAATATTATTTCTCAATAAAACATATTGAAAACTTCAAATCATGTGATTCTATTTTTATCATTTAAAAAAGGAACTAGTATGTCCCAGCTAGAAAACATGGACATAGACTGATAAATGGGATCGAGATTATATTGTAACCATTATGTTTCACCCATTTCTCCCTCTAATTTTAACAATTAAAGACATGCCTCTCAACTCACCTATACTTAAAATACATGAAATGTATGCATGAGATACATCCTCGACAAAACATTGTCAAGGTCCTGGGAGGTTAAACAATAAAGATCTAGGAGGTGGCAAAAACAGATCAAGGAGATAGAAATTGGAAAATAAGGGGGGTCAAACGCATCTGTTATTGATGAGTATCAATTTAACACTATAGATTTTAGTCTTTTAGGTATACGGGGAGGAAAAGGAGAGAGTGAAAACTAAATATACTAGGAAATGGATATTTATATGATATGAGAAGATGTGTAACATAGCCCAAAACACTAAACCGCTATTTACTCTATAAATAAATAAATAGGAAAACAGATGTAAGCTGTAAGAAGATATGGAATAGTTAATGGTACTTTTGGTCCCTGCAATATGGGACCAATCTGGTTTTAGTCCCTGCAAATATTTATTTTTATCTCATCCCTATCATTTAAGATTATCCTATTTTTAGTCCTTCGTAGAATATGACCTACCTAGCCAAAATGCAGTCGTGTCACTCTGGTGTGGACAAATGCACACTTATGTAGACATTTTAAATGATGTGGCCTTAACAATATCACATAATTTCTATCGGAGACTGTTTTTTATAAAATAATTTAGGTTTTTTCTCCCTCTCTTCTCCCATCTTCCCTTTCCAATATCACCAATACCCCATATCCAAACCCAGAAAGACATGATTTAAACCAACATGAAACTCCATGGAAACAATTTCTCAAGTTGTGCAGGTACTTGAAGCTATTGAAAAAAGCTTCTCACAAACATACAACAAGATCGCAACAAAGGAGGGAGGAAGTTACACAATTAACAGTCCACATGTAACACCGCCTATTTCATCCCTCACCTTAAGAAATATGTAACCCATGATTCAAACAGGGGATCCAATTGCAAGCATCCATAACATCTTTCAATCATCATTTCTTTGCAGCTTCTGCATCCACTAACCAATCACACCCTCATCAGTATACTTCACCTACTATGCCAGTGATTGAACTTCCAAAGCTTTGTTACTTCTGCTAAATCAATCTCTCGCACATTGAACTTTATGAAACCAGTAATTAGTGAGTAGCACAACGAAGGAAGAACGAGGGAGTGTGGTCATGGATACTTGATTAAGGGTTGAGTACTGATTGGGACACAGATAGTAGGGAAGGATGGGGTCACACTCACATGGTGATGATGAGTAAGATCTGTAGGTGAGATACAATATGAGGGAGGGTGAAACTGATAAACCCAATCTTATCTCTTTTTTTTGTTTTTTTGTTTTTGTTTTTTTATTTTATAAGTATTGAGTAATCACTAATTAAATTTCCACGTTTATTTTAAAAATGTACACCTAAGCATGTATTTCCTTATCAGCATTTAGGCAATATCAGATTCTGCAAAGCACTAAAAGTGGGAGAATCTTAAATGTTTGGGATGGAATCAAAAAAATGTGCATGGACTAAAATCTCTATTGGTCTCATATTACAGAGACCAAAAGCACCATTAACCTAATGGAACCATGCTAAAATAATCTCCATTATTCTAAGCTACAATTTTGATATAGGTTTTAATTTATTTTAATCCCTAAAAGTATTGCTATTTTTAAAAAATTTAATCCTAACAATTAATTTTAAAAAATATTTTAATACTCATGAAGGACTAAACATACATGCTTCTAGAAACTAAAAATGCACTATTTTTTGCTAAATATAGGAACCATACACAAATAAATGAATAATTTCGAGAAAGTTATATTTTCAAGCTACATGTTTAAACCTCTTTCATATATTCTAAACTAAGATTGTCAAGATCTTGATCTAGATCTTAAAATCAATGATCTATATCTTAAGAAGAATCATATATTGTAGCAAGATCGCTGCAAAATCGTAACCAAATTGTGAAGAAAAAAAAGTATATCATTGATTATGTGTGATACTGGCCAATATGATCGGACGTTTTCGGCCACCGCCATTACAAGCCGAAAAGGATAACAAGATGCAGAGGAGCAACAATTACGATTCGGCGGCAATGAATACATGCCTTTTGAAATGAGAAGTTTTAGCTTTAGGGTTTAGAAAATATATATCTTAGTTGTAGGGTTTGTTTTAAATAATGGGCTTATGACAAACCAAGTGATAGGCCAAATATGTCCCTAATGTCTAACAAATGTTTACTGTGGAAAATGGTAAAACAGTATTAAAAACACAATCATGTGTGATTAAAGAATATTAAAAAGGGTCCTTTTCCCCCAAAATCCACTTTCCTACTAAAATATTGTGTAAAAGTACTCGAAATATATAGTATTATTTTTTGTTTTAGTAGGATCTTACAATTTTATGTTTTACGATCTAGCTACGTCCTCTCGATATTTCAGAGAATGGCATAACAGAGATTCCTTTGGCCCATGACAGGTGTCATTAGTAAATTAAATGACATCATTTTTTTCAAAAGTGTTTTTACAAATAAACTGGCAAGTAAAAACATGGACATAAATAAAGCATGCTTTCTATCATTGAGTAAGTTTTTAGAAAGGGTGTATCCAAACCCAATTTCTATCACTAAGTTTTTAGAAAGGGTGTATCCAAACCCAAAAGTGTATATGTAGCATTGATCTTAAGAAAATACTGTTCAGCGATCTCCTGAACTTCTACTTTCATCATAATACACAACTCTTCCAATGATTTGGTCACAAAAAAAAAACGTTTTTATTATCTGCAGTTTCATTTATTCATTTTCTTAGGAGTTACTGAACCTTAATATAACATAACCATGACACACTGTCTTGCCTTTTGAAAAATGGTTTAATGGAACATACCGTGCATAAGTTATAAATAAGTCACGCGCTAATTGTCTGGCCTGTATGGTTCCAAAAAACTCCAATGGCTGCCTCTGCATCATCATAACAAGAATGTGTGCATTAGATACATGTGTTACTCCATAGACATCACAAACCTGACAACATTTAAAATATAAAATTTTCCAGAGTCCAATACCTTTTGCCAAATATGAAAAAGTATAAGGTAAACTAGGTCTGTATCACCACATTCAGTTGCCTTCATCAAGGCTATATCTTCTTCTCCTATGCTCAACAGGAGAGGAACCTAAGCACAAAGTGATGAGAATAGTAATAAAATATCCCATCAGAAATCAGCCAGCAAATTGTGTGACTTGGGGAGGAGGGAGACAAGATTGAGACAGCATTAATTCTAAATGTATCCAAAATAATCGGAAAACCAGAATTCCACCTGTTTAGACGAACGGGGTTCATGTTCAACAAGCAAGGCAGCTAACTTTCGGCGGCCATTTTTGTCTGCATGAGCAGCAACTGCTGCATAGGATATGCTTTTGCACAGTTTTAACTGAGAGTAAAAGAATGCAATTCAAGAGTAGTTGCGTATACTAGGATGATTGCAAAAAAGTTTGAAGTGGGGGGAGGGAGGGGTACCTTGTCAAGCAGAATCTCTAGAAGAGTAGTATCGGGTATTGCCAATGATGCAGTTATTTTAGCACACGCCCAGTGCATTATCACTACCTCCTTCATAAAAGTAGTCAGGAAAAAGTTCAAATTTACTTGAACACTCAAAGAAGATTATGATGTACTGACAAAGTGAAGATATCAGTAATTAATAAAACAGAGATTATGATGTAGCAATTCATTATACCATGCATTATTTTCATGTAGCCTTTTCATTTGTTTTAACAACCAACAATATGTATCAATCGTTTGCCAACACCCATGGATGTACTAAACCCTATGAAACACGGATTCCGATAGGAAACATGGCTAATGTCTACCATATAGAACATTGAGACGCCGCATAAATATTTTTATTTATGTGTGTTTGTGTGTATTATATATCATTAACATGAGAAAAATCTAAGTTGAGAATTACGATAAACATATTAACCTTCTAAAAACAAATTTATGGTAATTATGATGACCCTCACAAAAAAGAGTGCTCAGACTAAGAGGAATCATTTACCATGCAATCCCTACATAATCCTAAGTTAAGAAGATGGATCATGTCTTCTACAGCAACTTGTAAATCCTATGATAAAAGGCGTCAGCAGTTTGAGATTTATCCCAAAAAGTAAGAGATCTAATCTAAGATTAGGGGTGTTCAAGTGTTTGACCAAGAGTTATCAAAAGTAAGAATTATCAAGAGGAAGAAAAGGTGGAGTATTTTTAACAAATTATAAGAGTCTGTTTGATTTGAAAAAGAATAAGTACTGCACAGAACAGTACATACCTTCGAACTAGACAACTTTTGATTTTGTATAGTATTTGATGGACAACAGACTGGACAGCACTGTGCTCAATACACTTTCTAAGACCCTAATTGAATATTTATAAACCAGCGCCTAGTTCCCTATATCATTAAATGTACAAACAAATACACTAAAAAGTATTCAAACATGTAATAAGTATATAGAAGCGTGAACCATTAAACATCCATAACCATAAAATATATGTTTTACTTTGGTGCATTCGGTTTGTGTGACTTTTTCACATTATTAAGGATTGTCCTTTGAATGAGCAGCTACTTTGTGATACGATTAGGCAATTAGCTTCTACTTTGTATTTCCATATTCTCTTTTTAAAGAAATTCTCCTTACATATACCAGAATTAGGTAGCATTGATTTGCTGTCACTGGTGCTTTGTTCATGCTTTGTTGTTTGTATATCTTTTATATTTTAAGCAGGATCTATTATCTTCCAAACTCTTTCTCATGGTCTTAATAAATATCTGATATTATAAAAGAGGGCAGGGAAATCCAGGACTTGACAGGTAAAGTAATGCGCTTATTTCTCCTCGTAAGGGGGAATATTTCAAGAAAATCAAGTCACAATCTTGTATTTAATCAGTCGGTGATACAGTTACAAAAAAAGTGCAAAAATATGCAACATGCATACACTTACTTGATTCATTCCGAGATATTCCGATATCCGCAATGCAAGCAGATGTTGGTGAGCATTTATCAGGCGACCAATCAGGACAGATGGTGTAAGCAACTGATAGTAATAAGCAAATTCAGTATAATGTCAGCAAAGACAATATCAGCACTAAAGAAGGAGACAGGTATGCCTTAAAACCTTATATTGCTGAATACTAAGAGGAATGCCGATCTCAAGGCTGCGCACTGCATTCAAGACCCGGAGAATTTTACACATTTCTTGGATACGATCACGATGAAAATTGCTGCCAAAGTCAACTGGATATCATTACCGAGAGTGAATATCAGAAAATATGTTTGCCAAACTTTCACTATTAAGAAAGTGTAATTAGGGCATCAAAACAATTTTTAAAACATTTTGGGCAGTATATCAAACTGAAAATCCAAATCAAGCTCACCTACAAAAGGCCTGCCCATAACTGGCAGCCCTTAGAAGAGTTTGTTGGCGCAAAACATCAAATTCATGACCTGCAGCGTCAACACATGCTTCAACAGCCTCGGGAAGGGAAGATTTTATCAACCTCAAATTTTCATCTGCCTGGGGAATGATGATAAGAAAATCAGACAGTCATCTACAAGTTGAAATGTTTGATGATGCCATTATTTAATTGCAAATAAAGACCTCAAGCATCAACTAAGTCCACATATAACAAATCATTTATTTTTCCTTACTTTTATATCAAAAATATATTGTAAACAACCCACAAATGCTTGTTTCCTTCATCATTTTCCTTTATGTAAAAATTAATTAGAGAAAATAAATTAACCAGGCTCAATCGGCCAAATTTATCTTTATTAATGGGTGCCATAGCCACTGTTTGTTTCTTTGAAGTCCAATAAAGGCATATTACGTGTCAATACAAAGCAATGTTCAATGTGCCCAATGCTCAGCAAGACATATTTGAGCATATAAGTTGTTTATTGTAAAGCAAAATCAAACCATAAACAGTTTACAATGCTACAGACCTAAAATTACAATATATAATAATTTGAATGCACACTCCAATTTCCAACTAAAATCTGTTGTGTAAATATATGAAAATATAAAAGCATCACTGCTCAAGAGGGCATAATCTTGTTAATCTATATATTCATTGATTATAGGGCTACACCAAAATAATTAACATACAATCAGATTTAGAAAGAAGTAGGCTATCAGTGAATGACTCTCGTTGAGCTCCCTATTAAATTTCTATTTTTTTTAAATTATTAAGATGGGAGACAAACAAATTAAAATTATTGATCAACTTAGTGGTTTTAGCCTATGGAGGATTATCACCAAGCGATGCAGCCAAGAAAAATGAATTTTAAGGTCTTTGCACTTGAAACAAAACCACACAAAACTCTGCAGTCTTTACCTACTCCATACCCTAAGTTTGTAGGCTAAAATCTTCAGGTACAAGACAATTTCAGAAATTCACTCATTGGCAATGAGAATATATCTGAATATAATCATATATCGAATGACATATATCAGCTGATACTTCAAAGTTCTCAACATTCAAACTCTATGTACAATTATAACTCACGAAACATAGAAAATGATAAAGTCAGTCATGCAACAGTAAAAGAAGAACGGGAACGAGATCTCTACCTTAGCACTACGCCTATCGAAATGATCTAAAGCGTCATACAGCAAAGCTGCAGGTGATGTACTGCCAATTGTGAAAATTGAAACTGTGGAGTCAGGAACCCGTTGTAGAAATTCCATACTAGTGTTGGATAATATCCTCACTCCATCGGACTCAGGAATAAGAATTATTGGTTCATCATAAAGGTAGGTAACTGGTTCGCCATCAGGACCCATCATTAAAAGCATATCCTCCCAGTAAAGAAGCACAGCATCCATTCCACACCAAGCAAGCTGCTCCGGGGGAAGAGCTGACTGCACATATGAAAATAGAGCTGACCGCACATAGAGTATAGACAGATCATAACCAATTATGGTACAGATCATAAGCAATTATGGTACAGATCATAAACAATTATGGATGTCTCTATAAAGTTTAGATACAGCCTTTTTATTGTCACTTAGACATGATGCACTAGCAGCATACCATACCATAATAACAATCAATAAAATTGGGTGGCAATGGCAACATCATATACAAACAGCAATCAACTGATTGACATGATATAAATGTAAAAGTATGCTACATGCTCACAAGTAGATTTCTTAAGCATTCACCAATCAAGACTTCAGCACATGCTTAAAATTATACAAAATCCGATAATCACTTATTTCCTATGTAACACCGACACTTCCAATTAAAGGCGTGTCCGACACATATCGATGTGATGTCTGACACCAACACAACACTAATACATGTGATTCCATTCAATCTCTTTTTTCTTAAAATTAGTATTGGTACTTACTACTTATTAGTCAATGAGAATATCATGTCTAGTGTCCACGTCTTTGTAAGTGTTTCATAGCCTATTTCACTGACAAAATAACTAGATATAAGACAGAATTTCAACTTAAAATTATTACTACTCTCATCTAAGGCCACAAAATATGCAATGGTTCATAGTCCAAACAACACATAAATCACAATAACAATCACATTTCAATTTCCAATCTAATTCACAACAGAATTCACGCACCTCACACTCCCTCTCGATGATTACACCAGTCAAGTCCGACGTAGTGACAAGAAGCCGACCATCATGAGTGAATGATGCAAGCCACTTGCCATCACGCGAGACCACCATCTTTTGCAAAGGGCCTCGTAGCATCTCGCCACCAAGGCGCTGCACGCCATCCTCCTCAACAGCTAGCACAGCAGCATCCTCCTCCTCACCACCATCACCAACTCCAAGCAAAACCTCAACGTTCCCAGACACAGTATACTGTGGCTCAATAACAGCCATACAACGCGGCGGTTCAATGATGCCAGGATCGGCTAGCTTAACCGCATTAGGGTTTTTGAAATCGGCAATACAGAACAACTGATTCGCTTCAGTAATACAAACGACGCCGTTTCCCCAGAAAGCGCAATCGGCAACGTTGCTTTCAAAGCACTCTTTACCTAACGAGAGATTCGGCTCGATGAGGCGAGCGTGGACGTCGTAGCGGTAAACGGTGCCGTCTTGAACGATGCACACGAGTGTGTGGTCATCGGTCCACGACATTCCGATTAGACGACCGCCAGGGTTACGCCAGACGGTGTCAGCGAGGAGGTGGCCGGAGGAGGAAAATAGACGGAGCTTGCGGAGGGCTGATTCGCCGTGAAGCTGGACGATCTTCGAGTCATCGCGGATCACGGCGAGGGGACCTCCGAAAGGAGCAGCGGCGACCTTGTTGCGGGCGAGGTCCACGTGTTTCCAGCGCATTTGATAGAGTTCGGGCTTACGGTAATAACGGTTGTAGAGGAGCTGCCACTCCGCGGCTACCGAGACGTTTGCCATTGCGGAGAACTGGAATTTGAAACTTTCGAAAGGGAAAGTAGAAAACTAGTAACTTATGATCAAAGGTGCAGCCATGGATCTATAGTATAATTTAGTATAATTAGACTTATAAGACTATGAGAATAATAATTAGAATAAACATTCAACTCGTATGAACTAGTAATATATTATCCCTATCTCTATCTCTAATCAATTACTAGGAAAAGAAAATGCTTAACTTAAATGTAATCTTAATTCTCTATTTTTAATTTTTTAATTTTAATCCTTTTATTTTATTTTAAAAACTAATTATTTGATTCTTTTATTTTAATACTAAATGATTTCAATGTTCCTCATTGAATTGATGATATGATGTGGTGCGGGGACTTTTAAATTATTATTTTTTAATAACTTTTTCAATTAATTTTAATTTTTGGGTGTTGAAAGATTCACAAGTTATTAAATTAAGGGAATTTTCTAATGCATTTTATATATTACCTAAACACTATATAAAAATATTTAAATATTTAAATGTCTTTTAGATTTTGGAGATGCATCTCTGAACACACCTTTTAAAATTAAATTATTCGGAGATGCATCTCCGTAGTATTTTAAAACACATATCGTGCATCACACTCATAAGTCATTTTACAAGTTTAATGTACCGAAGATGCATATCCGTTTATTTTACGCAGATATATTTATGTAACCTATCAGAATATAATAGTACATGTTATGTTTTGTTTATGTGTATTCAGACGAAGATTTAAACCATGCAATTCATATAAACCATACAACCCATTTGCAAAAAAATGACGTATATAAATCCAGATGGTCCAAATGTCATATATAAATAAAGTCGAATACAATGATAAAGTAGCATGAGGTAAAAATAAAATACAATCCATAGTATAACTACTATATACTACTGCATTACTATGCATGTCGAACTACATCTCCTCTGCCTCTTCAGACTCTTCGGCCATCAATCTCCCCCGCCCTCTGGCATTGTCTCCGGTACATCAATGTCCATCGTGTCTTCGTCATTATGGCATCTAGAACCTCCCTCACATCAGACCACTCAGGGAATGGTTTGCGGCTACATTCAGACCATTCTCAGACACCATATTGTCTATGTTGCTCCTTTTTTTACATGTAGGTAGATGGATGTAATGTTTGATGATTATGAGAGTCATATGGTACCAGAAAATGCACTGAGTATCATAGTTATGAGCGACTAGAGTTACGTCGACGGGTGCATCAGATGGTTCTTCATGGTGTCACATATGTATATGGTGCAGGTTATTTCAGGAGATCCGTCGGCTAGCTCATCAGAAAAAACTAGAGAAGGAGCAGACACAATTAGATCATGTTAGGGATGTTTTGCCTAGATGTCGTCGCATAGTGGAGATTGCACAAGCAAGCATTTAAATAGGTACCTTCTCTAATGGGTCTGATGTGAGACAGGTCTTATATGCCATCATGATAGAGACACGGGAGAGGGGACATTGATGTACCGGAGACATCGCCGAAGGGCGGGGGGAATTCATGGTCTAGGAGGCAGATGAGATGTAATCTGACATGCACAGTAGTGCAGTAGTATATAGTAGTTATACTATGGCTTGTATTTTATTTTCACCTCATGCTACTTTATCGTTTCATTCGACTTTATTTATATTAGACATTTGTACCATCTATATTTATATATATCAGTTTTTGCATATAAATTGTATTGTTTATATGGATTGTATGGTTTAAATCTTCATTTGAATACACGTAAACAAAGCATAATATATACTATTTTGTTCTAATAGGTTACGGAGATACATATCCGTAAAATAAACGGATATGCATCTTGTAACACCCTTAAATCCTGAAACTTATGTACTAAGCTTTACATGACAATATAAGGCATCACCAATGATAAATCCTCTAATAAATCAAACATTTAACAAATACGCGGCAGAAATATCAACATCATACAATACATGTCATTGCATGCTCACCTTCACTTAGGATGTCATTATGGCGATATCGATCTTATTTCAATTAAACAAAAAACATAACTTAGACATTTAGTCAAAACATCAAAAGTTTATAAACTACTATCAAAATATAGAGTTATCATGATCAACTCTTAACAACTTTAACATAAACTGAATAAAGCAATTAAGCTCCAACAAAACATAATAAGAAAACAAACATTCTCAACCCCCGATGTTACAGGATCATAACAAGACTTCTAAATAATGAAGAAACTAAACGAAGTAACTGTGGGAGATAACTTCCATTTACAGTAGCAAACTCTACTCCTGAGTATCTGCAAGATGTCCATGGCGGACAACATGAAAGCAAAGGGGGTGAGAAATAACAAACCAATATAAATAGTGTAAAGAATGTTAAGGTAGAGAATACACAACAAGCACGCATGCATTACACAACCATTAACAACATATTCTCACATTCAAATCATGACAACACGTAAATGTTCTAAACCAATCAACATCATGAAACAATCAATTGCATATGCAAATGTACTCCATAACTGGCTCATTATGTATACGATACCATTCATGAACACTCAGGTTCATCTCACTCCCGATCCTCACCGTAGGACCAGAGCACACCAAATTGTTTCCATCACCATAGGTAACGCTTCACTGATCCCCACCTGGAACCAGCTACTCGCTCTTGATCCCCACCATATGATCAGAGCACACTAAAGTTCGTTACCATCATCATAGGTAACGATTCACTAATTCTTCACTAGAACTAGCTACTCACTCCCAATCCATACCACCTGACCAAATCACAACAAAATTTTACCTAAGCCAGTACATTACGATGCATGACTCTCGACAACACGCGCTACCACCAAAAAGTTCGCCAAAAGGATCATCATACACATCTCACCATTTATGCACCATATCATTCATTATATGCAACAATCAATCAATGTTACAACATCAATAAACAACAACAACAACAACTCAACAAATATAACTTCATAGACATTCATTCATGTTACTTCACCAAAATAACAACACATCATCGTATAAACATCATGATTCACTAACCGATCATACAAGTGATCACAAACATACCTATAGTAGGTAAATTACTACAACTCAAATATTTTATCAAGCACTTCTATAAGGTAGCTCTACGTATTAGCTTTCTAACGCTTCAAACGGCGTCTCAATTGGACCTACGGAATGAAAGATATGGCCAAAAACATCGGACAATGCAACAAAAACAAAAGCACAATTTCACCATTGGGCCTATGACAATAGATTGTCATCAAAACACATTTTTGTACTCACTTCGTAAAATTACTTTTCTAGGCATGGCAATCGATTGTAATATTGTGACAATCGATTATAATGTTATGACAATCGATTGTCACTATGTTATTTTCTATAAAAAAAATAGTTTTTACCCACGTTCCTCTTCTTTTTCCTCCATAAATCACCATACATGAACCCAACCAATTTTCTCAATAATTAATCAACTCCAATATCAATTAAACATTAAAATTATGTTACCATAACCATTATATGTTACAACACTTATTTTCATTGTGATTCATGGTAATCCATCAACAATTTTAATAGGAAATCCATCATCAATCATGAATAAACTCAAGCTTTCACATCCCCATCAATGGCATAACCTCATAAATACAAATTCATGATCATTCAAACATGGATTCAATTATAACAACACATTTAAACATAAGATCAACCAAACAATTTTCAGAATTTCATCATATAATAATCATCAAAAGAAAACTTAAAGCCCTAGTGAGATTAAGAACTTCTCATCACTACCATATCATGTGATACACTTAATTGGTAGTCATTTCTCTCCCCTTACCCTGATTTTCCAACAAAAATTCCTTAAATCTCTTCAATGGAGTCTCCTTTTAGCCCTAGCATTTGCCTTTTCTCACTATAAAATTCAGTTTTACGTAAAACTCTCCAAACTCCCTTCATTCAAATATAACTTTGGGTTTTCTACACACTTATTTCCAATTACCTCATTAACCATTAATTTTCTTTATTCACATTATTGCCTCAACTCCCTAACTCCTTGCTCCCATATATTTCTCCAAATTATCCATATTTATCCAATTCTATCATTTTACTATTTTATTTAATTAATTGAAATAAAATGTTATTTATTCTAATAATTAATTAAAATTCTAATTAATTCTAACAACTATATTGAACTCTTACTCCCACAACCATACAACAAGAAATTAAATCACACAAAAAGACGTAATTAAATTAAACAAAATTATCTAACAAAAACAGGGTGTTACACATCTCCGGTACAATAAACTTGTAAGATGACTTCTGAATGTGATGCATGATATATGTTTTAAAATATTACGGATATGCATCTCTGGATAATTCCGATCAGCAAGTGTCATCTTCCCAAACATAAAAAAGATGGATGCCATATTTTATGATTATGAGAGTTATCTGGTATCGAAGGAGGCACTGAGTATCATAGTTGTGAGCGATTGGAGTTACGTCGATGGTTAAATCGGGTGGTTCTTCATGGTGTAACATATGTATATGATGCATGCTACTTCAGGAGATATGCTGAGGCTAGCTCATCAGGAGATACTAGAGGAGGAGCAGACATGGTTATATCATGTTAAGGATGTTTTTCCTATATGTCATTGCATAGTGGAGATCGCGCAGGCAAGCATTGACAGAGGTATCTTCCCTGATGGGTCTGATGTGAAACAGGTCTTATATGCCATCATGAAAGAGGCAAGGGGGGGCATTGATATACCAGAGACAGTACTGGAGGGCGAGGAGGATTCATAGTCGAGGAGGCAGAGGAGATGCAATCTCACATACACAATAGTGCAATAGTATATAGTAGGTGTACTATGGATTGTATTTTATTTTCACCTCATGCTACTTTATCATTGTATTCGACTTTATTTATATATGACATTTGGACCATCTGGATTTATATACGTCAGCTTTTGCATATAAATTGTATTATTTATATGGATTGTATGGTTTAAATCTTCATCTGAATACACATAAACAAAACATAACATATATTATTATGTTCTGATAGGTTAAAGAGATACATATCCGTAAAATAAACGATTACGCATCTTGTAACACCCTTAAACCCCGAAACGTATATACTAAGCTTTACATGACAATCTAAGGTGTCACCAATGATAAGTCCTATAATAAATCAAACATTTAACAAAAATATGCAGCAAAAATATCAACGTCATACAATACATGTCATTGCACGCTCATATTCACTTATGGTGTCATTGCAGCGATATCGATCTCATTTCAATTAAACAAAACAACATAACTTATACATTTGGTCAAATCTCCAAAAGTTTATAAAGTACTATCAAAATATAGAGTTATCATGATCAACTCTCAATAACTTCAACATAAATCAAATAAAGCAATTAAGCTCTAACAAAATATAATAAGAAAACGAACATTCTCAACCCCGATGTTACAGGATCATATCAAGACTTCTAAACAACTAAGAAACTAAATGAAGTCACTCTAGGAGCTAACTTCCATTTACAGTAGCAAACTCTACTTATAAGTATTTGCAAGATGTCCATGGCGGACAACATGAAGGCAAAGGGGTGAGAAATAACAAACCAATATAAATAGTGTAAAGAATGTTAAGGTATAGAATATACAAGAAGCAAACATTCATTACACAACCATCAACAACATATTCTCATATCCAAATCATGACAACATGTGATATTCTCAACCAATCAACATCATGAAAAAATCAACTGCATATGCAATTGTGTATGCATTTGTACTCCACAACTTGCTCATTATGCATGCAGTATCATTCATGAACACTCAGGTTCATCTCGCTCCCGATCCTCATCATAAGACTAGAGCACACCAAATTTTTACCATCATAATAGGTGACACTTCACCGATCCCCACCTGGACCCATCTACTCGCTCCCGATCCCCACTATATGACCAAAGCACACTAAAGTTTGTCACCATTACCATAGGTAACATTTCACTAACTCTTAACTAGAACTAGCTACTCACTCCTAATCTATACCACCAGACCAGATCATACCAAAACTTGATCGAAGTTTGTACACTATGATGCATGACTCTCGACAACATGCACCACCAACAAAAAGTTCACCAAAAGGATCACCATACACATCTCACAATTTATGCATCATATCATTCATTATACGCACCAATAAATCAAGGTTACAACATCAATAAATAATAACAAACAACAACAACTCAACAAATATAACTTCATAGGCATTCATTTATGTTACTTCACCAAAACAACAACACATTATCGTATAAACATAAAGATTCGCCAACCGATCATACAAGTCATCACAAACATCCATATAATATGTAAATTAATACAAATAAAACATTTCACCAAGTACTTCTATGAGGTAGCTCTGCGCGTTAGCTTTCTAACGCTTGAAACTACGTCTCAATTGGACCTACGGAATGAAAGATACAGCCATAAACATCGGACAAAGCAACAAAAACAAAAGCACAATTTAATCAACAAAATCCCTTCTCCTTTCTTGAAAAAATATTCTTTTTTCATCTTTTATATAACAAACCTCATATATTGTTACATCTTAAAATCTTTTGTTGTCTTTCATATGCATTTACTCTTCATGTTAATAGAACCAAGTTTGATCTGCATGCTAGAAAAATAATTTTTTAGGTCATAGACACTGTGTAAAGGTTATTTTCTTTAGGATTTACAATCTCATGAATTCTTATTTCTAGAAATGCTATTTTTTATGAATATGTTTTTCCTTTTCATACTACAAACAATCCCATCAATCCTTCTTATTCCTCCCCTTAGTGAACCTGACCTTGAACTTATTCCCACTTTCATAGATATTGAACCTCAAATGCTTCCTTCACCCAACCCATCCATACTCACCACACCAGCTATTGTCACCATGGATCCAATCCCCATGCCACCACCAGCTTCCATACCTAATCTTAACGGTTCCCTTCCTCCTCTTAGACAAACAACCTGCTTAACTGATCGGTCACCATTTTTACTATGTTTTCGTTGCTTATCCGACAAGAAACCAAGGACTTTGAGACACTGTGCATGCATTATAGTACCTTTAAAGTTAATTTTCATCCTCGTAAGTTATTTAAGCATTTTTATTAATCATTAATTTTATTTTGTATTTTCGTGATTTTACGCTTTGGTTGTCGTGTTTATGTCCTCCAGGTCTACGTAGAAGATCCAACGGACTCAATGCGAGAAAGTGGAAAGTTCTGGCGTTCGAAAAAAGAAGATTTCTCAGTTTATGAGGCCTGACACGGCCACCCGTGCCACTTGACACGTGCCGTGTCAAGAGGAAGGAAAAACAAGAACAAATAATGCCTAAGACAATGGCCTAACACGGCCGCCTGTGTCAGGTCACCTGGGGCGTGTCAGCAAGTAAACAACAATGCATAAAGCTGACACGACTGGCCGTGGCAACCGACACGACTGTCTCAGCCCAAATGCTAATTTTCCAATTTTCAGGCTTTTTCACCGGGCTTGAGTTGCATAAACGCTTTGGAGATTTTCACCTTCTGCCAATGGATTTTTACTATATTATGAGAGTTTCTACAAGAAAAAAAGACATCTTGGAATGAGGCAAACACAGAATTGTCAAACGATCAAGGATTACAGAGATCAAGGAATTCGGAGAGCGGACGATTTTCATGAGTGGAAGCGGTTTAAGATCCAAGTAATCCAATTACTTGTAATGTGTATTTTTTATCTTGAATTTGTTTTGAACAATATGAGTAGATAAACCCCTCAATGTTAAGGCATCGTATCTGATTTAGAATTATAATGACTATGAGTTTACGATTGCATTTGTAATATTGTTTTTATGGTAATCTTTTGATGTGCTTAATGCTTTCTCTTTCGGACCAATCGAGATTTTTGTATGGTCATCAATAAGGCTCGACCGCCATTGATAAGGTTTTCATAAGATTACTCTGCAGTAGATATCACCTAGGACTATGGATACCCTGTATGAATCAGAGCATTTTTTATATAATAAAGCTTAACTTCACCCTAATTTCCTATGGGCATAGAAATTAGGGTAGAATGGTTAAAGATTTTCTCACCAAGGACTTGGGAGAAAATACCCTTGAGAACTGGTAGTAATTGATATTTGTTGAAGCAATAGTGACTCAGAGTTGTTACAGGGATAAATCATACACCTTCCCTGACATTGTTCCTCTTACCTTGCAAACCCTTATTTTTCATTATTATTTACCTTTGCCTTTATTTTTATAATTTTGAATTTAAAATCCCCAATTATAATTTTTGTTTAATTGAATGATGAATTGAACTCAATATTAACTTGCAGTCCTTGAGATCGACATTCAGGGAATTTCCCTTTTATTACTATAACAGGCAAAATAGTACACTTACTATTTTTCTGATCACGTTTTTGGCGTCGTTGCGGGGACTGCCAAAATATAGAGTTTAATTTTAAGTTCAATTTAAATTTTTTTGCTCTGCAATAAAATTATTTTTCTGTCATTTATATAATTTTATTCACTAATCTGTGTATGCGAGGAGAGCCCTCAACAAAATTTCTTTTTGATGCAGAAATCGAGAGAATCCTTCACCAGAGACACATAAACACTGTATTGAATTCCAAAGAAGAAGTTTCTTCTGATCACTCAGATTCAGAAAAAGAAACTATGGCTGAAATTCCTCCAGTTCCACCTCTTCCACCTCCGGAAAGACTCTTAGGTGACTATGGAGGTGCAAATGCGGAGGGTTATATATTGACCATTGTCAACCGACCGGTGACTAATTTTCAACTGCATCCTAGCATAATCAATCAACTTAAAATAAAATCTTTCACCGGAAAGGTTAATGAAGATGCAAACAAGCACCTACAGAGATTCCTAACCATGAGTACTACTTTGAAAATTGATGGTCATACTAATGAAGCAACGAAGTTCAGAATGTTCCTGTTCACTTTAGCTGAAGAGGCGGAAGAGTGGTTCTACTCTCTGTCAGCAAGCAGTATTACATCATGGGAAGATATGGAAACAACTTTCTTAAATGAGTATTTTCCAGCATCAGTATTTCTGAGAAAAATGTATGAAATCTTAAATTTCAAACTGAAGGATGGTGAGTCTTTGGGAGATACCTACAAAAGATTCAAAAGGGTCCTGGTAGCTTGTCCAACTCATAATATGGATCAGACTGAACAAATGCAGATGTTTGTCAATGGTCTGAAAATAAAGACAAAATAGTTGATTGATACAACAGTTGGTGACTCAATTAATTTCTCAACATCTACCAATATTAAAAGGATCATTGAAGCGATAGCCGCAAATGAGCATCTGGAATTATATGTTAGGTACACAAGCAAACCTAAAGGAGTCATTGATCTGAAACTAGAAGCTAATAAAGGCCATTTGGAAGATACAGTTGTTGTTGAATTAGAAAATAAATTGAAAGCAATGAATATATGTACTCAACAGGTAGCTCAAATTCAACCTGCTCAGACCATCACTTGTGAAATCTGTAATGGACCTCGCCATATTATGTATTGCTTTGCAACTCCTCAACAAATCGAAGAGATAAAATTCTTGAAGCAAAATAATCCATACTCGAACACGTACAATCCAGGTTGGAAGAATCATCCTAACTTCTCTTGGAAGGATCAGGGAGGGAATGTTTCGTAACATGGTCAAGGTCAATATCAGACCCAATATCAACAACAACAAGCTCCAAAGAAAGAAGACTGAGAAATTGTCATTGAAAACATGGCCGCTCAAAATATGCAATTCAAAGAAGAGACTAGAAATAGTCATAAAAACACCACCGCCTCTCTAAAGAATCTTGAAGTTCAGCTGAGTCATATAGCACAACAACTAGCAAGTTCTCGAACACCAGGTGAAACAGTTCAAAATCAAAGAAATCAGGAGAATATTAGTACTCTCACGACGAAAAAGAAAAAGGCCGTTAAAAAGGAAAAAGTTATACCACCTGGCAATCCAACTGAAGAGAAAATTAAAAATGAGACTAAACTGATGATTAAGTTGCCATACCCTTAGAGATTGACAAAGAAGTAACCAAGCGAGTCAGACTTTGAGAAATTCATGACAATGTTTAAAAAGGTAGAGGTTCATATGTCTTTGTTTGAAGAATTTTGAAGAATGCCCATATACAAGATATTTATGGAAGAGGTAATGGCCTAAAAGAAACCAATAGTAGAAGAACCTTAGCCTGGAAGGAAAACTATAGTGCAAATTCATTGGAGCATAAAATTCCAAACAAATAGAAGGATCATGGAACGGTAACATCACCATGCACAATTAAAGAAAGAACCTTCAAAAGGGTACTAATAGATTCTGGAGCTAGTGTGAGTCTGATGCCATTACCAATCTATCACAGGTTGGGTATTAAAAATGTCAGTGATATAAAGACAAATCTGAAGTTTGCGGATCACTCGAGAAAGGATGCATATGGTATAGCAGAAGACGTACTGGTAACAATAGAGAATTTGAGTTTTCCTATTGATTTTGTAATCCTAGACATACCTAAAGATGAAGAGGAACCCATCATTATGGGTCGATCTTTCATGAAGACAAGTCGATGCAATCTCGACATGGACCAGGACACGTTAATCTTGAAAGTTTACGACAAAGAAATAACATTGAATGTTATTGAAGACCAGGAGCTAGAGGAAGATACATGACCTCACTATCAAGTAGGCTTGATTAGGACAGAGGCGAGAAGGTAAAGTAACAAACCAACATTAGAGAAAGATCCAATAAGGCATTCTTGAGTCTCACCATTTCTAACATCAACCCCGAATGGAAAGACTCCTATTTCAATTCCAAAAGCCAAGAGAAAGAAAAGAAAACAAAAGCAAGGTAAGGAAATAGAGGTTAAAAAGGCTTGTGGCAGAAAGGAATACATACCTATGAAAAAGATGGCTTCCTAGTTTTAGAAAAGAGGTGCAACAGGGTGTGGAGGCTGAAGTACCCCCCATAACAAGGAAAAACAAATCGTCGAGCCATGCAACGTTAAACGAAGAGCTTCATAGAAGGAAACCCACGCGTTTTTATTTCTAATTATTATTTGTGTTTGTTTGTTTTGGGTTTACACAGTGTCTTTCATAAAAGGGCGAAGGTACTCACACAGAAGAAATTGGAAAGATGAGCAGAACAGTAGCCTGACACGGGCGCCTGTGTTAGCTGACACGACCCGTGTCAGGCCTGCGAATTTAAAATTTGTTGGAAAATCTGAATTTCGTGTGGGCATGTTACACTTTCCTCCCTAGCCCCCTCAGTAGGGCGTTGTGAGTCACCATCCTTCTATCTTATTCTAAAACATTGAGGCTAATGTTTAGTTCAAGTGTGGGGGAGGTGTTACTATGCTTTTTGCTTTTATTTTTCGTTTTGTTTTATGTTTTATTTTATTATTTCCCAATATGTACCATTTCACATTTGGTTTATTTTTACTGTCGGGTATCATGTGTTGCATGTATTTCAGGTTCTTGGTGTACTGTTAGATTAGGTGATGACCATTAGTGGTAGTGGATGAAATGATCACTCCATTTACGGTTGCTTGTTATGAAGGATCTTCCCAAAAAGTTGATACTGCTGGAAAAAAAGATCGAACGCAAATTCTCAAGCTCGACTAACGTAGGCTCCCTATGCATTCCGAGTTGAGTAAGAAGCCGCACCATACTAGAGGTACCGTGGATGCTGTCGAGCTTTACCTAACATGGTGAGTGCATAAAAAGGCAAACACATTTGTCATCATGAGCGATATTCAGGTATGTCTTTATCACTATGACTTTGCGTAGGTTCTCTGGGAATATCACTGCATATATACATACACTGAGGCACATTGTTTGAATAATAGCCTTGGACCTTTCTAGCCATCCCTTTAATATTATTCTTTGTTAATCCCGTTGAGCTTGTAGCCTTTTGTTTAGTTATACACCCACATAAATGTAAACCATGACCCAAACACTTTCTTACCCTGTTCAGATTCAATGTGGTGTCATTAAGTTGTATTAAATTCTAAGTTTGGGGCAAACCCCATAAGTGTCTAAAACCAAGGTGAGTGCGAAAAAAAGTAATAAAAATGACCATAAAAAAAACGAAAGAAAATATAGTCAATGGTTTGAAAGAAGCACTCACCGAAGGAAGAGCACTCAGTTGAAAAATAAAGAGAAGATCAAAGAAAAAACTGAGCAATGCAAATTGAAAAAGGAAAGAAGTTAAAATGAACGAATACAGTGAAAAGAATAATGACATTGGCTCTGAACCTAAACCACTTGTTTTCCCTTTTGTTTGTATCTACCACACCGTAACCTAATCCTCGTTACAACCCAAAATACCTCAAAAAATGTGTGTTGTGTGTAGTTGATACGAAAGGAGAAACTATTCAAACATACGAGTTGATATTGCATATTTTAAATTGTGAGTGTAAACACTTTAACCCGGAGAGACATGGTGAGAGTGTGATATAAGTTGACAGGTGAAGCGATACGTCAATATGGAAATACGGTGGAAAACTCATTAGGAAAAGCAGGGACTATGAACTGGGAAAGTGAAGGCGTTGGCGAAAGATCTTGACAGTATTCTGGTAAGAATGGAAATTTTGGGAAGTGACATACTTTGTCGTATAGGACATTACTTGAGGACAAACAATGAGCTAAGTTTGGGGTTGTGATCAGTCACCATTCTCACTATGATTTCATTGCTTATCCGGTAAGAAACCATGGATTTTGAGACATTGTGTATGCATTATGGTACCTTTAAAGTTAATTTTCATTACCGTAACTTATTTAAGCATTTTTATTAATTGTCAGCTTTATTTTGTATTTTTGTGATTTTACGCTTTGGTTGTCGTGTTTATGCCCTACAGGTCCATGTAGAAGATCCAACGGACTCAATGCGAGAAAATGGAAAGTTTCGACGATTGAAAAAAGAAGATTTCCCAGTTTAGGAGGCCTGACACAGCCACACGTGTCACCTGACACGGGTCGTGTCAGGAGGAAGGAAAAACAAGAACAAACAATGCTTAAGACAGTGGCTTGACATGGCCGCCCGTGACAGCTGACACGGCCCGTGTCAGGTCACCTGGGGCGTGTCAGCAAGTAAACAACAAGGCTAAGAGCTAACACGATCGTCCGTGGCAGGTGACACGACCGTCTTGAAGGAGAAGAGTGATCCAAAATGCAGCGTAATTTTAAAAAAAATCTCCTTTAGTGATCCTTGCGAATGGGCATGATCAGCGATAGAATCGTTACCTCTTGTGGCGATTGAAACCATTGATGCAGTTCTACAGAGCGATCACGAACGTTGAATGGTGACAACGCCTCTACTCAGTCCACATAAATAGATTCCTTCAATCTCAGTACTAGCTGCTATGAATGAAGGCTTTGAGTGAGAGTCAGAAACGAAATTGCAACTACACAAATGCTTCTGCACAATAGAACCACTTGTGTGACCTACAAGCTAAAAAGCCCACTTAAGTGTATGTGGCCCATATCTTATGATATGCCAAAATCACTTAAGCGTGTGGTACCTTACCATATTTTATATTCTACTTAAGTACATTGTACCTTACGATGTTCTACAATTCACTTAAGTGCACCGTACCTTATGGTGTTCCTTAGTTACTATCTCTCATCAATCTGTCCTTTTGTGTGTGACTCTGTAGGTTTTCGCGGCATTGACAATTATATTAAATCACGTATTTAACATAATAAATAGTGATCGGTATCTAGCAACACATCACTACTACCCAAGACACGAAAATGTCATGTGATCTAACAAATCCTTTTGTGATAATACTTATGTGTACAATTACCATTTTACCCTTAGGTCTATATTGAACACAAGGCATAGACTGTGTCATCCTTGTCCAATTCAATATTTGACCCGTAGACATTTATCCTGTTATGCCGGATGAGCAAATTCAATCTAGGTCACTCATGTCCCTCATCATGCTTCATGGAGTACCCATCAACTGTCTTTATGGTCATCCAATTACGGAAAATGTTTGATTAGCAATAAGGCACTCGACCTTACATCTAGGGTACATAGTGGTTTCAGGTCAAAGGGTGGTATACACCATTATCACCATGAGAATAACTTATGACACTTAGCATAACATTTTATATAGTATTCTCATAGTGGGTCAATCCAGTATAAATATTACTCTCAATATTCATACTTATGTTTAAGACTTGATAACTCCTTATCCATGATCCACAAGATGTGATCATCAGTCTATATACATAATAGTCTTAATGCTTTAATGTTATCCCATTTCACAACAAAGCTCGACTACGGATACTTTAAGAATAATGTCCTTATGTTTAATGGGATCGCATGATTAAGTCATATTTGATACATTAAACGGACTAGCTATTCTAGGGACTTTATTAAACAAACCTAATAAAGAAAAATGAAAAATCTGCCCAGAAGTTGATTTTGTTTTGTGTTAACCGGTTACCCTCCGAGCGTTAACCGGTTACTTGCTGTTGAAAAATGAAAAATTGAGATTTTAAAAGTTGTATTCATTTGAAATGAAATCTAGTGTGCGTATTTGATAATTAACCTATATTTGTGAATGATATATTGTTATGAATGTGTATATGTACCATTGGTGGATAATTCATAGAGTTGAATTATGGTGATATGTGGAATGTTAAGATGGTAGAGATGATCTTTATTGCATATGTGTTGGTATTTGTACATTCATTCATGGCATGGTCGGCTTCATGGTGGAAGCGGTGAAACTGTGGGTTCACATGGTATTAGACGTTGATCCTTGAATGGAAATAGGTGTAGCAGACATTGATCCTTAATTGGAAATAGGCGTAGTGGCTTTGATCTTGTCCGGATCGAAAGCGTGGCTTGGATTCTAGATATTGAATCGGAAAGCGGTGAAACGTTGGGTTCACATTGCGGTACCACATGCATAGAGTCACATGTCGTGCATTGAGTCACATTAGAGTTATGTGATAATTGAATGTATGCATTGACGTGATTGTGAGGTGTGTATGAGATATGGTAATTGAATTTGGTGATGTTTGGATACACAATTTGGCAAATATGTGCTTATGTGATAATTGTAGTTGTATGTATATTTGGGAATATAATATTGGATTTGAATATTATACTCCTTGAGTTTTGATGTATGCTTGAAACCTGTGAAATAAATGTTGGTTAATATTATTGACATGGTTATACAAGGTGTGATGAATTCCGTTCATTATTGATTTAATCATTGTGTTTTATTATACTTCTTCATAATGATTTGAATTCTCACCCTTCTGTTTGAATGTTGCCTTTACATGGGCATCGTGCAGATACTCCAGAGTAGTATTGCGGAAGTAAGTGGACAGTAACTCACTCGAGATTAGCTGGAGAGTTCCGGTGCTTTGTTTTAGAGACTAAGTAGTGAGTCAATGCTCTGGTCATGTAACACGGGGTAGATTGGTAGTATTGAACTCATATCTGATTTGGATACGTATTATATTATTACTTGTGAACATGTTTATTTGAAAATTGCGGTTTGAGAGGCCATAGTGCAAAATATTCTGGATATGGTTTTAGTTATCTTGAGGAGATTATTGAGAGATGATCATGGTATGGGACATAGATCATTTTATGAAATACATGAGTATTCATTATTTTCCGCTGCGAACGCATATTCTTGAATATTCATGATAAGTAAATGTGTTATTTTAAATGACCAGGTGTATTGTATATTGATGATGAATGATGTTTGGTTTTTGAAAGCTTTTAGTTTTTGAAAACGTCGATGTGACGCCCTTTCGTTTATATGCGTCCTTATTTACTCTGATTATATGTTGAGTATTTTGGGGTAGAAAAATGGGTGTTACAACATGCACCTCGCGTAGGCGAAACCTACATTATTCGATACTAGTCTTGATGAGTGCTAAAACTTGGAAAGCATAAACTTAATATTTTAATTTGAGGGAATTGTAATTATTCTGATCTCACCGGCTAATTTATCATATAAATCGTCTCTCACATGCATCAACATATATTCACATGCATCAACATACATACACATGCATCAACATACATAATGAAACAGTTATGGCCCCTAGCACAATTGTTCTCCCAAGCCAATGAGAGAACCTAAGATAACCTAACAACGATCTAAGCTTCTCCAAGCAAGATCTTCAAGGTTGTCCTCCTTTGATATTGAATTCTTCTCTTTCTTCATAACAGTGTCCTCCTTTGATATTGAATTCTTCTCTTTCTTCATAATATTACCCTCCTTTGATATTGAATTCTTCTCTTTCTTCATAACATTACATTACAGAAGAAACTTGTTTTACATACGAGGGATTGAGATGAGAAAAGAAGTTACATTAAGAGATTAAAAGGAGAGGCATGGCACGCAGGTCGTATTTTAAAATCCAAAACAAAATAAAGGATAACTAAGGTCATAACTGATCACCACAAGGCAATAATAATAAACACATTATTATTATTATTATTAATTTTAATTCCTTTAATTAATTAAATCCAAATTAAATTTCGGCGACCGATCACACTACACAGAGTTAGCCAGGGGTCCGCTGCCCGGACAGCGGGAGCGGGGTAAAGGGGGCAGCGCCCCTTGCGGGGTTGTAGGGGCAGCGCCCCTGTCCGAAATTTTTAATGAACAATTCATTTGAAATCGGCGTCGTTTTGCATCAACACAACTCTTGCGCAGTCACAAAACGAAAAACCCCGAGAATTCTGACTATGCGAATGTGATGACCGTCACAAGCATGTTACGACCGTCACGTTCAGCTTGTTACGACCGTCACAGGCCCATGACGAACGTCACGCGGCCAAAAATAGAAACACCTAGAATTCTGGATCTATGAATGTGACGACCGTCATAAAGCATGTGACGACCGTCACGTCCAGCTTGTTACGATCGTCACAGGTCCATGACGATCGTCACACGACCAAAAAACCAGCCCTTTGAAACAGTCAGCAGACGTGTTCCAACAAGCCCTCAATTCACAACTCCTTGACGGCACAACCCTTGCGCCGTCACTAACCCTAATGCACCAATTTCAGACCGTCAAACACACCTCGATTGTTAATTCAGTATGATTGATCAACAGGTCATTACTTCACCATACTAATGTCGGATTCCGAAGCAAATGACCATTGATCGCTCAAAGGAAAACAACCATTTAGTGTTTGAATGAACGAAACAGAAATAGTATATCATATATACCGTACTTTGCATTAGGATTACTTATATCATATATAAGTTGATCGGTCTCAATTGCGTAACCTATGGACGATCGATGTATCGCTGCCTCATCATACTAATGTCGGTTCCGAAGCATAGTCAACATCAACCATCCAACTCGTACACTCATGATGCCAAATTTAATTACTCGTTTAATTAATTGATTCATTCTGTCTTTTAATCATATTAATACAGAAAATAAACAGCTATCCGATTCATGGTTTCGTAAGTGGCTCTGATACCACTGAAGGAGAATTGCGATCCAAAACGCAGCGGAAATTAAAATTTTCTCCTTTAGAGATCCTTAGTAATGGTCATGATCAGTGATAGAATATTTACCTCTTGTGACGATTGAAACCTTTGGTGCAGATCTCTTGTGACGATCAAAACCTTTGATGCAGATCCATGGAGCGATCACGAACGTTGAACGATGATAATGTCTCTACTCAGTCCACACGAACGGATTCCTTCAATCTCAGTGCTAGCTGGTACGAATGAAGGCTTTGAGTGAGTGAGAGAGAGAGAGAGAGAGAGAGAGAGAGAGAGAGAGAAAGAAAACGAAAATAATGCAACTGCAATCAATGCTTCCGCACAAGGGTTCTATTTATAGAACCACTTGTGTGGGCTTCAAGCTAACAAGCCCACTTAAGTGTATTTTGGCCCATATCTTATAATATGCCTAAAATCACTTAAGCCCATGGTACCTTACTGTTGCACCCCAAAATTTGCCCTCTATTTTTAACTCTAACCAATTTTTTGTTTCACATTCATTTGCATCATCTTCATAGCATAACATTTTTTTCTGTCTTAATATTAGCCGGAATAATTTCTCGGAATTTACAAACAGACTGGTCAAATTAACTTTTTAACTGTGCCTAAAATTAGTCAACGAAAAAATGTCAAGTTTAAGTTTGCAAATGTCGGTAACATTAACCTGCGGTTCACGTGGTTTAATTTGACATGCTAAAAATATTTTTACGACTATTTTTGGTCATATGTTGATCAGTCTGAGCAGTTTAAACGGTCATAATTTTTATTTCAAAATTCGACTAAACGCTGTATTTTTCCGAGTCATTTATTTCGCGCTGATTATTTTGACGTGTTCATTTTATTTTTTTGAGCATTTTGGTGCCCGACTTTTATTTTTTTGAGTCTATTTATTTTTATATTGGGTCTAGAATAAATAAATAGGTTAATTAGTTTTTATTTTAATTTTAACTATTTTAATTATTTAACTTTATTCAGTTTTTATTTAATATTGGGTCTAGAATAAATAAATAGGTTAATTAGTTTTTATTTTAATTTTAACTATTTTAATTATTTAACTTTATTCAGTTTTTAATTTAATATTGGGTTTCAAAATAAACTTAGGCCCATTATCATTAACCTAATTTGTTCCTATATATATTTACTAGCATGACTGATAGAGAGAGGCCAAAAAGACAGAACAAAAAAGAGAAACTGAGAGTGGCTGATCTATACTATCGTACACACAATTTGGTAATAGTTTATATATGATATATACTTTATCTATTTTGTTGATATATTTGTTACTGTGTTTCAAATACATGTTCATATATGTAACTAGTGTGTTAAATATATATATATATATATATATATATATATATATATATATATATATATATATATATATATATATATATATATATATATATATATATATATATATTTCTATTTTATGTTATAATTTGATTATGTTTTCGGATCGGATCGTGTCAATACGCTGTTTTCACATATACGTGTATGAGGCGTGACATTTGTGTTATCCGATCCAGTTGCGATGATCGCAATTTTGCGCTAGCAATGCCGTTGTTTTTTTAATTCATTTTTTTATATACATATATTTAGATCTACACATTTTTTTTTCATAACTAACTACCCTGATTTTTCCTAAACCCTGACAATTTCGCCACAAACTCTAAATTTCAAACCTAAAACTTTAACCGTGTTGTTTCCTCTAAACCATAAACCTTTTCTTAAAACCTTAACAAACCTTATTATTATTTCCTATTTTCGCTCATATTTATGTTATTCATACACTGTAACTGCTTCGTCCTTGTAATATTTTAAGTTTTAACTTGTAATATTTTCAGTTTTACTTTTCGCCATCTTTATTATGTAACTGCACCAAAGCGTTGTAATAATTAGGATTTTATTTTCTGCCATTTTATTTTTCTGCCATTTAAATTCCTGCCATTGATCCTATATTAACTGCGTGGTTTAGTAATGTAGGGCGTGAAAACCTACTAAATTAATTATTCAATATTTTTCTATAACCTTTATATTTTTTGTAAATAAATAATAAAACTAACTATTTTAATAACTTTTTTTTATTACTTACTTATAATAATAAATCCTTGTATATTTTGTAAATAAAATCTAATTGACCATTTTTCTAATTGAATAATAATAATAAACCTATTAATCTAATAATTTGATATTTTCTATAATCTTTATTTATTTTTTAAATAACTAACTTAATATTTTTCATATAACTCTTTTATTTTATAATTTGTACATTAATATATTTTAAATTCTTTATTATTACTAATTATTTTAAACTCATATTTTTCTAATAACTTCTAAAAAAATCTAACTTGTTTAACCTAAAATAATTTCTTTTAAAATTCTAACCTTTTTATTATCACTTTATTATTATTGTTATTTTATTATTGCTTTATTACTATTGTTTATTTATTATTTTATTATTATTTGCTTTTATCTATTCTATTTTTGCTTCATTATTTTCCTTATTTTAATTTTGTTTTATTTATAATATTAGGAACAAATGTATAGGTTGTAAATTTATTCTTTCTCGCCTGATTATTATGTATCTGTCCCATAGCCATGTAATAGTTTAGGAATTTATTTTTCTTGCTTTTATTTTTGTAAATATTTATTGCGTGGTTAGTAATTTAGGGAGTGCAAAAAACTAACTGTAAATAATTGAACTTAGAAAATTAAATTCAAGACAAATATCTGAAAAATAACACTCACACATGTAAGTCGATCTTTGATCGCCATCTGTACTTCCTAGGGTATTCCTCTTGGTTGCCTTCTTTAAATGGTCAAGTCCCTCGAAAATAGGGGTGTCTTAAGCAAAGTCCCTTCAAACAGAAAAATCATCAAGTCCCTATAAACTTAAAAGATCAAGCCCCTACCAGGTTGCCTACGATATAATGATCTTGTCCCTTCGGTAAATATGATGATAGTCCCTACGAGTTGCTAAAGACACCCCTTATGTTGCCTTCATTGACCATACGATGACCCTACGCCCGTCCCTTAAACACATCCAAGGTAATGACTACCTATTCCTTAATAATAGGGATAGTCTTACCATTGAAAGAATATACGAGAACACGAAAGACTTAATCTAGGGTAGGTATCTCATAGTTACTTGCTCACACTTTTCAAAATTACTTTTACACCTCACAATTTCTAAACTAGGCTTTGTATACACCCATACGAGGGTCATTACAAAGTACTTAAAGAAATTTTTCTAATCACACACTACACTCTTGCAAACAAACAAAGTGAGCTAAGTAACTAAGAGCCCATGGATAACCATGGATATAAAGGGTGCTAATACCTTCCCTTTGTATAACCTACCCCCCGAACTCAAAATCTTTTTAAGGTCTTTCCTGTTCTTTTATGTCCTTTCCTTTTGGATAAAATAAAAGTCGGTGGCGACTCTTGCTATCCGCAACATTTAACTAAAGTCAGTTCTCCCACCGTGTTACAGAACTGGCGGCTCCACTGGGGATTTAATAAAAGAGGGGTACCCTTAGGAATTAGATCACTTTAAAATTGTTTGCCTTGTTTGCTTTATACTTATCTGTTGGGTGCTCTTATGTGTGAAAGATCCTAACCCGGATCTAGTGTACCTTAGGTAAATGGCAATAGACCAAGGAAACTATACGACATATATCGATATGGTTGCTCTGGTGGCCATAGTTAGTGTGACTTCTTGGTTGGTGCTTATGTTCCTTAAGCAAGTTGAGGATAATATGAGGCTGCCATATGTTGTCAATACACTAACTGACTTTTAGAACCCTAGTCATCCCATCTTGGCCATTAGAAAGTAGTGAGATAACCGGCTTTGGTGAAGACTGAAGTTGGTTGATACTCGATACTACACTCATTGAGATCCTAAACTTGGAGGGTTTTGGTTGGCAAGTAAGTTGCCTACTGAACAACCACCCTTGTGAAGGATCAATGATTTTGAGATCCCTTAGAACCTGGTTACTTTTGTAGGACAGGATGAATCAACTAAACTTCAGGGGAGGGTACTTACCTTTAAACCTCATGCAAGCCTTCAAACCTAGGGCTATTGTGTGACTTGTTTGTGTGTGCCACATGTTTGTGATTGAGCATAACATCATAGCATCATCATGCATCATAAGCATAGCATTTTCACTAACCATTTCAAGGACCAAAGGATTTATCTTTGTTCTTTGTTGCAGGTCATGGCTTCTGCTCGTAGGAATACTATCCGGATCAACTTTGTAGGAATACCTCCTAAGCTTAAGGAATTGGTCTCTCAAGTTTCTGAAAACTCCCAGTTCATCAAGAGGCATGGTCACCTACTAGATCTAGTCACTTCAGGGTTCAATGAAGACATGATGAGTGTCCTGTTTCAGTTCTTTGACCCTAAACATCATTGCTTCACATTTCCCGACTATCAGTTGGTTCCTACAATGGAAGAGTTCTCCAAGCTTCTGGGTATACCTATTCTTGATCAGAAACCCTTCACAGGCTTGGAAAAAGAGCCTAAACCTGAAGTCATTGTTGCAGCCTTACATTTAAAGAAATTAGACATTGTCCTAGAAACAAGGAGTGGAGTTAAGGGTATTCTTGCTAAGGTATTGATGGAGAAAGCTCAAGTATTCCTGAAGGCTATGAGTTATGATGCTTTTGAGGAGATCTTAGCCCTATTGATTTATGGCTTAGTACTGTTCCCCAATCCAGACCAGTTCATAGACGTACACGCCATCAACATATTTCTGACTCGCAATCCAGTGCCTACATTACTTGGAGACATCTTACACTCTCTTCATACCCGTACTACGAAGGCACGAGGAACTCTGATGTGTTGCATACCTCTATTATCTAGGTGGTTTATTTCTCACCTTCCTCGATCAGTGATGAAGAATGAACAAGGGTTCAGGTGGTCCAAGAGGATTATGTCACTTTCTCATTCAGATATTCATTGGTGCTCTAGATCTATGGAGAATGTTACCATCATTGACCGTTGTGAGGAGTTCCCTAATGTGCCACTCCTTGGCATAAGAGGGGGCATTACCTACAACCCTTCTTTAGCTCTACGTCAGTTTGGTTACGCTCGGACTGATGGTCCTCATGACATGCTTATTCAGGGTATTGTGTTCGACTACGACAACGATCTTCAAGGTTACCGTCAAAGGTTCATACGAGCATGGGGTAAAGTGAACAAGGTTGACAGCAAGACTCTGGAACCCAAGTACACTATTCCTATGGAACCATATCTCAGATGGGTACGATCTCGTGCTCAGACTCTTATGATGCCATATCCTGCTATCCTGCCAGTTACCATGGAGCCTGTTGCTGAAGGAGATACTTCTTACATCATTCTTCATCCAGACATGCCCACTGACATGGAAGAGTTACAGAGGTCCTGGATCCAGTTGAAGGAGCAAAGAGATACTTTTGAGACTCATTACAAGGCAAGTCAGGAAAGAATCCTGGAGCTAACAAAACAACTTCACGAGGAGCGGAATCTCAACTCATACTTCAACACAAAGAGGAAACATCCATGGGAGACTTAAAACCCCATTTTTTGTATTCATTTCATTTTTATTGTAAGCCCAAGGGGAAAACAAGTTTATTACTAATAAAAGTTTACTTTTTGGTGGTTTAAACAAATTTAAATCCTACGGTCCTTGAAAACATTGCATAAGCATCTACATACCATATCATTGCATCACAGGTTTCTTATGAACAGGTATCTTATCTTCTCGCTGTTTATTTCAGCAGAAATGGCTCTTGAACAGACTGTCAAAGATCTCCAGGCTCAGAATGCACAATTCCAAGAGTTGATTCTGAATTTGTCCAAGGGGCAAGATGAGTTGAAGACATTGCTGGATAAGAAGAAGAAGAAGACTAGAAGATCAGGAGGCCTTATCAATCTGGGAAGAAGATTCAGAGGCCCTATCAAGACAAAGGAACAGGTTGATGATTATGAGTCTGAAAATTCTGAGAAAGAGGGAGGTAGTCCCCATGATACTGTGGGAGATTCTGATTCTGAAGCAAATTATTATCATGATCCTAATGAAGATAAGTACAAGATGCTGGTGGATAGAATGAATGCTATGGAGTTACAAAAATCTTCTGGGCTGGATTTTGAAGATCTGAGTTTAATATCTGGAGTGGTTATACCTATTGGTTTCAAGGTTCCTGCTTTTGTGGTGTATGATGGTGTCTCATGTCCCAAGCTGCATTTAAGATCCTATGTCCGGAGGATTCAACCACATACTGCTAATAAGAAGTTATGGATTCATTTCTTCCAAGAGAGCTTGTTTGGAGCTCAATTGGAATGGTACTATCAATTGGAGAGTGTCAATATCCGTGATTGGAATGATCTTGCTGAGGCCTTCTACAGGCAATACCAATACAATGCTGATTTAGCACCTACTCGCATGCAGCTACAAAGCATGTCAATGGGTGCTAAGGAGAATTTCAAGGAGTATGCCCAGAAATGGAGAGACCTGGCTGGCAGAGTTCAACCTCCTCTGACTGACAGGGAGCTAGTGGATATGTTTATGAGTACGCTGAATAGTCCTTTCTATAGTCACCTCATTAGAAGCTCATCATCTGGTTTCACTAAGCTGATAATGACTAGAGAGCGTGTGGAAAGTGGCATAAGAAGTGGTAAGATACAGGTGGGTGCCTCTTCATCAAGCACTGCAAAGAAGCCCCCTAGTGGAAAGAAGGAGTCTAATGCTGTGTATGGTCAACCTGGCCGTAACAGAAGTCACCAATCCAGGGAACATGAAAGATCAAATCAATGCTGTGGGTGACTATAATGAAGACTACAATCTGGGTAACTGGATTTTTCCTACTGTGGGTGATGGGCTCAACAATTGGAAGACTGAAGACGTTATTCCTATCTCCTTTAGTCAGGAGTAAATACTATTACTGTGTTGTTATTTTTAAGTTTGTAATTAAACTTTTAAGCCTTGTGCCTTACCCGGGGCACAATGGTATGCTTGTTTCGGGATGTCATTTCATTTGCATACTTCATTCAATAAAAATCAATGGACGTTTCGTTTTCGTAAATATTGGGCTCTTTGTTTTTCTTTTATTTTATTTTCATCAGCTATGTGTTCTTACACACACCCACATCACTAAAATGCAGATCCTCATCCACTCTGGATCCTGTTGATAACAGTTCTACTATTGCCAATTATAATTTCGAGAATCCGATCTATCAAGCTGAAGATGGAAAGGATGAAGATTGTGAAGTACCTGTAGAGCTTTCTAGGTTATTACAACAAGAAGAGAAAGTTACACAGCCGCATGAGGAATCAATTGAGGTTGTAAATCTGGGTACTGAAGTAGACAAGAAAGAAGTCAAAATAGGAGCAGGCTTGGAAAACAGTGTCAAAGAAAGATTGAGTCGGATGTTACGTGACTATGTAGAGGTTTTCACTGGAAAAATCAAGAGATGATATGGAATGATGAATGTCAAGAAGCTTTTGACAAAATCAAGAAGTATCTCCAAGAATCTATAAATCTGATGCCACCAGTTGAAGGAAGACCTCTAATCATGTATTTGACCGTGTTAGAAAATTCAATAGGGTGTGTGTTGGGGCAACATGACGAGTCTGGTCGAAAAGAGCATGCAATATACTACCTTAGAAAAAGGTACCGACTGTGAAACAAGATACTCCCAGCTCGAGAAAGCTTGCTATGCTTTGGCTTAGGCTGCTCACCGACTAAGACAGTATATGTTGAATCATACCACTTTATTGATTTCTAAGATGGATCTTATCAAATATACATCTGAGAAACCTGCTCTCTCCGGAAGAACAACAAGATGATTGCTGAACTCTGCACGCAGTTCAAAATAAAACACCATAACTCTTCTCCGTACCGGCCAAAGATGAATGGCACCGTGGAGGCTGCTAATAAGAATATTAAGAAGATCATACAAAAGATGACAGTAACATACAAAGACTGGCATGAGATGTTACCCTTTGCTCTTCATGGTTATCGCACTTCAGTGCGCACTTTGACAGGGGCAACTCCTTTCTCTTTAGTCTACGGAATGGAAGCCGTGTTACCAGTGGAAGTTCAGATTCCCTCTCTAAGAATCATGAAAGAGGCAGGTTTAGACGAGGATGAATGGATTCAGACTCGACTCGACCAGATAAATTTGATTGATGAGAAGAGGTTGGCAGCTGTTTGTCATAGTCAGATGTACCAGAAACAGATGACCAAAGCTTTCAATAAGAAGGTTAAGCCAAAGGTATATCAGGCTGGTGACTTGGTAATCAAGCGTATCATACTACCACAGGGTGATCCTAGGGGCAAGTGGACTCCTACATATGAAGGACCATTTGTGGTCAAAAGAGTATTCTCAGGAGGTGCCATGATGCTTACTACTATGGATGGTGAAGACTTTCCACAACATGTAAACGCAGACATAGTTAAAAAATACTACGCATAAAAAGAGACCCGCTAGGTTGACTGGCCTAGGCAAAAATAAGGGCATCCCGGCAAACCAAAAGGGTTCGGGCAAAAATTAGGGATATATAAAAAAAATGTACACCCGGCAAGTCGAAAACCTGAAAAGGCGGCTTGGGCAAAAAAGGGTATCCCGGTGGATTGAAAACCTGAAAGGGCAATCCAGGCAAAAGTTAGGGATTAAAGCGTATGACTATGTCTCGTTTGGATCACTCATGTAACTTCAACTGATGGTGCTACCTAAATCAAGTTCAAACAGATAAAGATCAATCCAATCGTTTCTGTCTCAACAGCAGAAGATGAGATATTTGAAGATAATGGCAATAGTAGAATTGAAACTCAATAGGATCATTTTTCACATAGCTGTTTTCTTTGTTTTATAAAAAAATTTACGACGAATTCCTCTTACTAGGATTTCTGTCTCCTTGTACAAACTTGCCTATGTATAGGTCACTTTGTGATATAGATAAAATTTCATCTTTGAATCCAGATTTACTTTTACTCTATTTACATAAGCGAAAACGTCCATTGGTTGTGTTTGAATGTATGTATGCTTTTGAATACGATTGATGTCTACCAGAAATGCATAAAATGCAGTAATAGTATTTACTAAGGACGAACGAGGGTAGTAGTTCAACGAAGCTTCGCCGGTTCATCCCCACTACAAATCCTCAGTAGAGCAAATCTATCTTTATAGATGCTTCGAATTACGTCTCCCCTTGAATTTATGTCCATCTCTTTTATCCTCAGTCGGGATACTCAGGAACTTATTCCTTCAATAGAAGTACGACGAACGAATACGGGAAGTGACAAATACTATACTATCAAACAAGACGGGAACGAGTTCCTCATATTCTTCAGCAACGAATCGGGATTTATTTTCCCTAGCCAGCAGTTGTTATACAAAGATATCCGGACGCTTCAGGCCGCATGATTCATACATACATCATTTACATCATACCATGGCACATCCATAAGTGCATAATACATTTACTTAGATGCACCATGCCATGCATGCATACATATTGCATAAACTAACCTTTTCCTTACAGGATGGTTATATACAGATAAAATACTATCAACAATTCACAACAGGTCAGAAACGATCTATACGAAGATCTAGTGCTGATACTTAATCATTACTCAAGGTGTCCTTGGATAGTAGGCAAACGGTCTATACGAAGATCTATTCCCTAGTCCAGGATGTTTTCAGGAGAGTTAATCCCGATACTCTTTTGTTCTTGGATAGTAGGCAAACGGTCTATACGAAGATCTATTCCCTAGTCCAGGATATTTTCAGGAGATTTCATCCTGACACTCTTTTGTTCTTGGATAGTAGGCAAACGGTCTATACGAAGATCTATTCCCTAGTCCAGGATGTTTTCAGGAGAGTTAATCCTGATACTCTTTTGTCCTCGGATAGTAGGCAAACGGTCTATACGAAGATCTATTCCCTAATCCAGGATATTTCCAAAAGAGATAATCATCACGAAGATTTATTTCTACTGGTTTATTCAACAATTCAAAACAGTTTAGAGACAATCTATACGAAGGTCTAGTGCTGATACTTAATTCAGAAAGAAATCGCCACGAAGATTTGGTTCTGACACTTAAATTAAAAGTATGTTCTTAGATACGATTCAGAGACGGCCTATACGAAGACCTAGTACTGATATCCAGTATCAACATCAAGATATTATCACCTCCTGATATTATGGATGACATCTATAAGCCCATCTCCAGTTCTTCCAAGTGGCATCTTCAAGCCCACTTAAGCATATACAACCAGTCATCAGTGTTACTTTACGCACCGGCGAGTGCAAATTTTTGGGCTTTTATGTTCAATCCCCTTCAACCTTCCAAGTCACGAATGGCACACAGGCCAATCTAAATCCTCAGGTTTCAGAAAATTGAACAGGGGCAGCTGTTGCACCCCAAAATTTGCCCTCTATTTTTAACTCTAACCAATTTTTTGTTTCACATTCATTTGCATCATCTTCATAGCATAACATTTTTTTCTGTCTTAATATTAGCCGGAATAATTTCTCGGAATTTACAAACAGACTGGTCAAATTAACTTTTTAACTGTGCCTAAAATTAATCAACGAAAAAATGTCAAGTTTAAGTTTGCAAATGTCGGTAACATTAATCTGCGGTTCACGTGGTTTAATTTGACATGCTAAAAATATTTTTACGACTATTTTTGGTCATATGTTGATCAGTCTGAGCAGTTTAAACGATCATAATTTTTATTTCAAAATCCGACCAAACGCTGTATTTTTCCGAGTCATTTATTTCGCGCTGATTATTTTGACGTGTTCATTTTATTTTTTTGAGCATTTTGGTGCCTGACTTTTATTTTTTTGAGTCTATTTATTTTTATATTGGGTCTAGAATAAATAAATAGGTTAATTAGTTTTTATTTTAATTTTAACTATTTTAATTATTTAACTTTATTCAGTTTTTATTTAATATTGGGTCTAGAATAAATAAATAGGTTAATTAGTTTTTATTTTAATTTTAACTATTTTAATTATTTAACTTTATTCAGTTTTTAATTTAATATTGGGTTTCAAAATAAACTTAGGCCCATTATCATTAACCTAATTTGTTCCTATATATATTTACTAGCATGACTGATAGAGAGAGGCCAAAAAGACAGAACAAAAAAGAGAAACTGAGAGTGGCTGATCTATACTATCGTACACACAATTTGGTAATAGTTTATATATGATATATAATTTATCTATTTTGTTGATATATTTGTTACTGTGTTTCAAATACATGTTCATATATGTAACTAGTGTGTTAAATATATATATATATATATATATATATATATATATATATATATATATATATATATATATATATATATATATATATATATATATATATATATATATATATATATATATATATATATATATCTATATATATATATATATATATATATATATATATATATTTTCTATTTTATGTTATAATTTGATTATGTTTTCGGATCGGATCGTGTCAATACGCTGTTTTCACATATACGTGTATGAGGCGTGACATTTGTGTTATCCGTGTTGTTTCCTAAAACTTTAACCGTGTTGTTTCCTCTAAACCATAAACCTTTTCTTAAAACCTTAACAAACCTTATTATTATTTCCTATTTTCGCTCATATTTATGTTATTCATACACTGTAACTGCTTCGCCCTTGTAATATTTTAAGTTTTAACTTGTAATATTTTCAGTTTTACTTTTCGCCATCTTTATTATGTAACTGCACCAAAGCGTTGTAATAATTAGGATTTTATTTTCTGCCATTTTATTTTTCTGCCATTTAAATTCCTGCCATTGATCCTATATTAACTGCGTGGTTTAGTAATGTAGGGCGTGAAAACCTACTAAATTAATTATTCAATATTTTTCTATAACCTTTATATTTTTTGTAAATAAATAATAAAACTAACTATTTTAATAACTTTTTTTTATTACTTACTTATAATAATAAATCCTTGTATATTTTGTAAATAAAATCTAATTGACCATTTTTCTAATTGAATAATAATAATAAACCTATTAATCTAATAATTTGATATTTTCTATAATCTTTATTTATTTTTTAAATAACTAACTTAATATTTTTCATATAACTCTTTTATTTTATAATTTGTACATTAATATATTTTAAATTCTTTTATTATTACTAATTTATTTTAAACTCATATTTTTCTAATAACTTCTAAAAAAATCTAACTTGTTTAACCTAAAATAATTTCTTTTAAAATTCTAACCTTTTTATTATCACTTTATTATTATTGTTATTTTATTATTGCTTTATTACTATTGTTTATTTATTATTTTATTATTATTTGCTTTTATCTATTCTATTTTTGCTTCATTATTTTCCTTATTTTAATTTTGTTTTATTTATAATATTAGGAACAAATGTATAGGTTGTAAATTTATTCTTTCTCGCCTGATTATTATGTATCTGTCCCATAGCCATGTAATAGTTTAGGAATTTATTTTTCTTGCTTTTATTTTTGTAAATATTTATTGCGTGGTTAGTAATTTAGGGAGTGCAAAAAACTAACTGTAAATAATTGAACTTAGAAAATTAAATTCAAGACAAATATCTGAAAAATAACACTCACACACGTAAGTCGATCTTTGATCGCCATCTGTACTTCCTAGGGTATTCCTCTTGGTTGCCTTCTTTAAATGGTCAAGTCCCTCGAAAATAGGGGTGTCTTAAGCAAAGTCCCTTCAAACAGAAAAATCATCAAGTCCATATAAACTTAAAAGATCAAGCCCCTACGAGGTTGCCTACGATATAATGATCTTGTCCCTTCGGTAAATATGATGATAGTCCCTACGAGTTGCTAAAGACACCCCTTATGTTGCCTTCATTGACCATACGATGACCCTACGCCCGTCCCTTAAACACATCTAAGGTAATGACTACCTATTCCTTAATAATAGGGATAGTCTTACCATTGAAAGAATATACGAGAACACGAAAGACTTAATCTAGGGTAGGTATCTCATAGTTACTTGCTCACACTTTTCAAAATTACTTTTACACCTCACAATTTCTAAACTAGGCTTTGTATACACCCATACGAGGGTCATTACAAAGTTCTTAAAGAAATTTTTCTAATCACACACTACACTCTTGCAAACAAACAAAGTGAGCTAAGTAACTAAGAGCCCATGGATAACCATGGATATAAAGGGTGCTAATACCTTCCCTTTGTATAACCTACCCCCCGAACTCAAAATCTTTTTAAGGTCTTTCCTGTTCTTTTATGTCCTTTCCTTTTGGATAAAATAAAAGTCGGTGGCGACTCTTGCTATCCGCAACATTTAACTAAAGTCAGTTCTCCCACCGTGTTACACTTACCATATTTCGTATTCTACTTAAGTACACCGTACCTTACGATGTTCTACAACTCACCTAAGTACACCGTACCTTACGGTGTTCCTTAGTTACTTTATCTCTCATCAATCCGTCCTTTGTGTGTGACCCTGTAGGTTCTCGCGACATTGGCAATTATATTAAATCATGTATTTAACATAATAAACAGTGAGCGGTATCTAGCAACACATCACTGCTACCCAAGACACGAAAATGTCATGTGATCTGACAAATCCTTCTGTGATAATACTTATGTGCATAATTACTCGTTTGCCCTTATGTCTATATTGAACACAAGGCATAAACCGTGTCATCCTTGTCCTGTTTAATATTGGGTGTAACACCCCGATAATAATATGATAATTATTTAAATTAAGTTAATAATATATTTATTAATTTAATTAGATAATTGGATTATTATTATTATTATTTTTGGAATTATTGAATTATTATTATTATTATTGGGATAATAAGAATTATTGGAAAATATATAAGTTGGAAATAAGAGAAAGAGTCTCATTTGGAAAGGAAAGTTTTCACGTGAAACAGAGAAGCGATTGAGAAAGTGGAGAAAGGGCAAGAGGAAGAGCTAGAGAGCAAGGGTTGGAGAACGGAAAAGCTTGAAGCTCAAAGTTGCCGGATTAACTCAGGTAAGGGGGGGTTTATCGTCGTTTAATGGGTATTATGGGTTAGCATGTAATGGGTAGTGATAAACCGTTGAATTGACCCTAATTGGGATTGTTGAATGCTGAAAATTGTGATGGATATGTTATGTAAAAAACTGAAATTTAACCTGTAATTGAGTGTGTTGTAACTTCCCTAACGTATAGCTTTTTACGGAATTGGAATCGGAGGTCCGGAAGTCCTCCAACGGCGGAAAATGCGGAGAATTCTGCATTCTGCTTTGTGTTAGCGCAGGAACTGCTGTTTTGTCTGCGTTAACCGGTTAACCCAGGGTGTTAACCGGTTAACACTGTTGCGAATTGTGAAATTAGTGCTGTTTTGCCTGCGTTAACCGGTTAACCCAGGGCGTTAACCGGTTAACACTGTTGCGTTTTGCCAGAAAGTGTGTTTGTGCTGCGTTAACCGGTTAACCCAGGGCGTTAACCGGTTAACACTGTTGAAAAGTGAGAAAATTGACATTTTAATGTTGTGTACATAATTGATGTTTGGCCTATAGTAGCGTATGATGTGATAGGGATTAATTCCCGCTATTTTGAGCAGTATAGGTATTAGTAGAGTGTGCTAATACTGTGGTTAATTATTTGACATGATATGATGTTTTGATACATGTGTTGATGATGTTTGATGGTATGCATAATGTTGTGAATGTACATGTTATGTATGCAATTGTGAATGGACCGTTGTATGGCTTAGAGTGTGAGCATATGTCCATTATGGATTTTGTTGTTGATGTTGCATTGCTAGATGATTAGCATGCATATTGTGGCCTTTAGGGTGGTAGCTAATTCCCACGGTGAGGAATTAGTGAGTTAGTCATTTTGGACTGTTGTTGATGTTTGCATGCTAGGTGATTAGCGTGCATAGCATGGCCCATTTGGGGTGGTAGCTAATTCCCATGGTGAGGAATTAGTGAGTGAGTCACTAGGTCTCAAATGAGTGGGACTAGTGGGCTTGGTAGCCGTGCCTGGATTTGGACGGTGAGGTGAACTATATGTTCACAAAGAGTCGGTACCGCATGCATGGAGTCTCATTGCATAATTGATATATGGCGTATAATATGAATGGATGTATTCCAGTATTATACGTGTGTTGTGTGTTGTGGGTTGTGTGTTGGGTTGATGTTGAGCATGATGGAGTTGACATTGCTGTTACTGAATGTGTAATCTGATTTGGGTGATGAAATGTGTTATTTACTTAGCATTACATGATGTTTTATAATGCTTGTTATATCGATTGAGGAACTCACCCTTACGACTATTTTTCAGGTAACGAGCAATGAGTTGAGTAGAAGCTAATGCTTGGAGTCTAATATAGTTCCTTAGTGGGTCATGCTCTGGTAGATGTAACATCGGGACGGGATGTTTTACTTGTTTTCATTGATGATTGTTGAACAAGTTTTCATGTAATGTGTTACATGGTTTGAATGTTGTTAGTTTGTATCCGCTGCGTATTATGCAAATGTTTTATTTTGATTAAATAAATGAGCATGACAGGATATTTTGGAACATGGTGTGAAATGATTGTGTGACACCCTTAAGTGCATATCTACTCTGATTTATGTTTTTGTTATTTTAATTAAATAATTGGGGTATTTTAGAAGGGTGTTACATTAGTGGTATCAGAGCATAGTCGGTCGAGTCGTAATTATTCTGTTTCCCCTGTACGGGATAGGTGTTGTGTGTAACCCTATCAGTACTTATTGTTTAGCTTGTTGGGTTTTCAGAATAGAGATGGCTGGAAGAGGTAGAGATGATGCTGCGATTGCTGAGGCTCTGGGTATGCTTGCTGGAGTACTTGGAGGGAACCCGAATGTTGTGGGAATGGGAGCTGCTCGTCAACTGAGTGAGTTCCAGAAGAACAATCCTCCAATGTTCAAGGGAGCATACGATCCAGATGGTGCTCAGAAGTGGTTGAAGGAGATCGAGAGGATCTTCCGAGTGACTGAGTGTGCCGATAACCAGAAGGTCAGGTTCGGTACGCATATGCTGTCAGAGGAAGCTGATGATTGGTGGGTTGCTACCCGCACTGAGCTGGAATCTGCTGGAAATGTTGAGATCACTTGGGCTGTGTTCAGAGAGAGATTCCTGAGGAAGTACTTTCCAGAGGATGTCAGAGGAAAGAAAGAGATAGAGTTTTTGGAATTGAAGCAGGGTAACAGGTCTGTTACTGAGTATGCTGCTAAGTTCACAGAGTTGTCAAAGTATTATACTCCCTATAATGAGGCTGCTGGAGAATTTTCGGAATGTGTGAAGTTTGAGAACGGGTTGCGTCCCGAGATCAAACAGGCTATTGGATATCAACGGATCAGAGTGTTTTCTGACTTGGTTGACTGTTGCAGGATTTTTGAACAGGATTCCAAAGCCAGAGCAGAGAGCTATCAGCAAAGGGTTGATAGGAAAAGCAAGAATCAGAATGATCGTGGGAAACCGTATGCAGCTGGCAGAGGTTTCCAGAGTCAGAGTGGGATGAAGAGGCCCAGTGGGGGAGACTCTAGTGCTCCTGCTAAGTGTTACAGATGTGGTCAGGCTGGACATCGTGTCCATGAGTGTACCAGTGCTGAGAAGAAATGTTTCAAGTGTGGAAAAGGTGGTCATTTGGCTGCAGAGTGTCGGTCGAAGACTGTGACTTGCTTCAACTGTGGAGAGGTGGGTCATAGTAGTCCACAGTGTCCTAAGCCAAAGAGAGAGAATCAGTCGGGAGGCAAGGTCTTTGCTTTATCGGGTTCTGAGACTTCTGCAGATGATCGTTTGATCCGAGGTACGTGTTATATTAATGGCTTTCCTCTTGTAGCTATTATTGACACCGGTGCTACTCATTCCTTTATATCTTTGGATTGTGCTGTGAAACTTAAGTTAGAGATATTTGAGATGCATGGTAGTATGGTGATTGATACTCCTGCAAAGGGTTCAGTGACTACCACTTCAGTTTGTTTGAATTGTCCTTTGAGTATTTTTGGTAGAGACTTTGGGATAGACCTTGTGTGTCTTCCACTAGTGCAGATTGATGTTATTCTGGGTATGAACTGGTTGGTGTTTAACCGAGTTTATATCAACTGTTTTGATAAGGCTGTGATATTTCCTGAGATGGAGGAAGGAAAGAGTTTGTTTCTATCAGCCAGGCAGGTGAATGAGGCAGTGGCAGAGGGGGCAGAGTTGTTTATGCTGTTAGCGACTTTGGAGGCTAAAGATAAACTGGTGATTTGTGATCTGGCTGTGGTGTGTGATTTTCCTGATGTGTTTCCGGAAGAAGTGAATGAATTGCCGCCAGAACGTGAAGTTGAGTTCTCGATTGATTTGGTACCTGGTACTAGACCGATATCGATGGCTCCGTACCGTATGTCTGCTGTTGAGTTAACTGAATTGAAGAGTCAGTTGGAAGATCTGTTGGATAAGAAATTTATTCGTCCGAGTGTGTCACCGTGGGGTGCACCAGTGTTATTGGTTAAGAAGAAAGAAGGTACTATGAGGTTGTGTGTGGACTACAGGCAACTGAATAAAGTGACGATCAAGAATTGGTATCCTTTGCCGAGGATTGATGATTTGATGGATCAATTGGTTGGTGCGAGTGTGCTCATCAAGATAGATTTGAGATCTGGGTATCATCAGATGCGTGTGAAGACTGAGGATATTCAGAAGACTGCTTTCAGAACAAGGTATGGACATTATGAGTATTCTGTAATGCCTTTTGGTGTGACTAATGCGCCTGGAGTATTTATGGAGTATATGAATAGGATTTTCCATCCGTACCTAGATAAGTTTGTTGTGGTGTTTATTGATGACATTTTGGTGTATTCGAAATCTGAAAAAGAGCATGCTGAGCATTTGAGAGTGGTTTTAGAAGTTCTCCGAGAAAAGAAGTTATTTGCTAAACTGTCTAAGTGTGAATTTTGGTTAGAAGAGGTTAGCTTTCTTGGTCATGTAATTTCAAGAGGAGGTGTTGCTGTTGATCCTTCTAAGATAGAAGCGGTGTCTAAGTGGGAAGCTCTGAAGTCTGTTGCTGAGATTCGAAGTTTCCTTGGTTTAGCTGGTTATTATAGGAAGTTCATTGAGGGATTTTCTAAGTTGGCGTTACCGTTGACGATGTTGACTAGAAAGGGGCAGGCGTTTGTTTGGGACTCAAAATGTGAAGAAGGTTTCCAAGAGTTAAAGGGAAGGTTGACTACTGCTCCTATTCTGATATTACCGAGTTCGTCGGAATCATTTGAGGTTTACTGTGATGCTTCATTGTTGGGTTTGGGTGGTGTGTTGATGCAGAATAAGCAGGTTATAGCTTATGCTTCGAGACAACTGAGAGTTCATGAGAGGAACTATCCGACGCACGATTTAGAGTTGGCAGCTGTGGTATTTGTTCTGAAGTTATGGAGACACTATTTGTACGGGTCAAGATTTGAAGTTTTCAGTGACCATAAAAGTTTGAAGTATTTGTTTGATCAGAAAGAGCTGAATATGAGACAGAGGAGATGGTTAGAATTTCTGAAGGATTATGACTTTGGTTTGAATTACCATCCGGGTAAAGCAAACGTAGTGGCTGATGCATTGAGTCGGAAATCATTGCATATGTCTATGTTAATGGTTAAGGAATTGGATTTAATTGAGCAGTTTAGAGACTTGAGTTTGGTGTGTGAGAGTACTCACAATAGTGTTAAATTGGGAATGTTGAAGTTAACGAGTGGCATTCTGGATGAGATTAGAGAGGGTCAGAAATCCGATATGCTTTTGGTTGATAAGTTGACTTTAGTGAATCAAGGTCAAGGTGGTGAATTCAGAGTGGATGAGGATGGTGTTTTGAAAATTGGTAATCGGGTGTGTATTCCGGATGTTACCGAACTTAAGAAGAGTATTCTTGAAGAAGGACATCGTAGTGGCTTGAGTATTCATCCTGGAGCTACGAAGATGTATCATGATTTGAAGAAGTTATTTTGGTGGCCGGGAATGAAAAGAGAAATTGCGAGTTTTGTTTATTCCTGTTTGACTTGTCAGAAGTCAAAGATTGAGCATCAGAAGCCGTCTGGGCTAATGCAACCGTTGGCTATTCCAGAGTGGAAGTGGGATAGTATCAGTATGGATTTTGTTTCTGGTTTACCGAGGACAAGTAAGAATTTTGAAGCTATTTGGGTGATTGTGGATAGATTGACGAAGTCGGCTCATTTCATTCCGATCAGAATGGATTATCCGTTAGAGAGATTAGCCGAGTTGTATATTGAGAAGATTGTAAGTTTGCATGGTATTCCGTCTAGTATTGTTTCGGACAGAGATCCTAGATTTACATCGAAGTTCTGGGAAGGTTTGCAGAGGGCTTTGGGAACTAAGCTGAGATTGAGTTCTGCATATCATCCGCAGACTGATGGTCAGACTGAGAGGACGATTCAGTCACTGGAGGATCTTTTGAGGGCTTGTGTTTTGGAAAAAGTGTAACACCTCAAAATTTGCCCTCCTCTCTTGGGACTAGCATTAACATATTTGCATATCATTTTAGGACATTAGGCATTTCATATTGCATATCATGTGGTTACATAGTGCAAGCCATCTTCCCAAGTCTTAATCAGGAGATGAGGAAGTTCAAAGGTGCAAGCTAGGGTTTAATGACTGATCATGGGCCATCTGAGGATTGGACTGTGAATTAGGGTTTCATGATTTCCAAGGATATTGGTCTTCATCTTGTTTGAATTGATACATCATCATCATCATGGTTGGATGTCATCAGGAGATTGGAGAAGATTCCTTGAGATTAGGGTTTTGACCACTGGTCAACCCTAATCAGTTGTATTGGGCCAGGCTGGGCTGAATCAGGAGATGGGGTTTATGATGGATATGAGGTTCATTTGGTGATTATATTGTGTTTATTGAGGCTAGGGTTTCACCCTGGAGCCATTTCAGTTGGACATTGGGGTTCAAATTGATCTATGCATTGCCAAATTCATCTATCAGATGGGAAGTCAACTGTGGTCAACTGTACATGATCTGGTGAATTTGGAGGTGGAAATGAGTTGAAGACACTTCATTCATGTTGGAACAAGTGTTGAATGACATCTCAAAGCTTAAAGATGGAGAAAATCAAGTCAGGACAAAAACTGCCAAAAATAGAAAGTGACTTGTAGCTGAAGTTTCCAAAAATGGAAAGTTTTTGACCTCAAAAACAGATGTCCAAGGAAGCTTCAAATGAAAAATTGTTCAACATGACAGATGTAGATCTTGTTCTCACCTTTCCAAAAAGTCCAAGAACTTGAAAATCCAATGTATGGTTGGGGAGATATGGCTCAGTGAATTTCAGAAAAGATCCGTAATCAGGAGGCCATAACTGCCACATACTTTGTCCAAATTGCAAGTTCTTTATATGCACAAACTCCATTTGACATGTACTTTGAGGGTGCATCATTGGATTTGTTCAAAAACGGCCAAGGCAAAAAGTCACTTTTCAACTGGACAGCTGAATTGGACCAGGGGCAAAATTGTCCAAATGTCAAAATAATTGGAATTTTTGAATGGGACTTTTTCCAACACCTCAGGAATGGCATTTGGAGTGTGTTTGAATATTCATTTCATGCATAGGCCTTTTAAATTGAGATTTGGCTTGAAGAATGAAAGTGCATAAATTGGACATTTTGCATACACATAGTGAATTTGAGAATGGAGCAACCAATGGACATGAAACAAGTTTCTACAGTTCACATATGATATTTAGAAGGTGTATGTGCTGTCAAAACAGGTGGCACTAGCTGTCATGGTGAAATTACAATTTTGCCCCCACTTTGAAAATAACCATTTCACTTAACATGTCAAAATTGCTAATTAGGTGGATTAAGCTTGGATTAAGTGCACATATATATTCATAATCATTGGTTAATCATAACAGAAAGTTGCATTTCCCAAAGTTGGATCTAGAAACTCTCCAAATTCTCAAAATTCTCTCAAGAACACAAAGCTTCAATTTCAAGTTTCTTCTTCATTCCTTCACCAAATCGTGTGGTTTTTGTTGCTTTGATCTCATATCATCATCAACATCCTCTGTTTTGATAAATTGAAGGGGGAAAAGTGGTGAAACGTGACTGTTGCTAATGCCTTCATCCATGGAGATTCAAGAATTGGCGCGATAGGAGAGAGATCAAACGCACCTGAGCTTGGCATCTAGTTTCTAGAAGCTTATTGCACACCTGTTCGAAGCTGAATCGCGCAAAGAACCATTGGAGCATCACTGCCATAACAGGTTCTCTCAAGTTTCGAATCTCATGCTTTGCTTATTTATTATGTGCTTTCTGTAGAGCATGGAATGTAGAGCACGGTGCTAGTTTCAGTTTTGTGAATGGATGATTGTAGCATGAGAAATCTAGAGTTAAAGTTTTGAATGTAAACCCTAAATGCTTCGATCCGGTCGATTTAGGAACTTTTAGGTTATGATAGTATGATATTTGTAATCCTCATGACCAGACGGTTCGAACGGATATGGCCATGTCCATTTTCGTTAACATTGAGTGTTCTTCGATTTTTTTCGTTTTCTGGAAAATTTGCGTGAAGGAGACGATGAGAAGAGGCGTTTGATCCGTTTTGTTGGTTTGAAAATTCAAAATGCTGTTTCCCGCTCCCGCCAGAAAGAATTACGAGTTTGCCATTGGTTTTTCTAATTAATTCATTTAAATTATAGAAAATTATAAAGACATTAAAAAAATTCATAAAAAATAGTAAAAAATTCCTAAAAATATGGAGATTTTTTCCTTGACTTTGTTGACTTGTGTAGGATTTTTTTTGACCTATTGGTCAAAGTTGTGTATGGCAAATATTTTATTTGACCTAGAGTTTTCTAATGTATGTCACATTTTGATACATTTTGGCAATTTGATCATGAAATACTCATATCATAAAATAAATGGCTGAAAATTTTTGTGGTGGTTCTTGACTCATTGAGGATTATTTATATGTAAATTTCATGAATTTTTGATACCTGGTCAGAGAGCAGCAAATTCTGGAACTTAGGTGTGACAATTTGTGTCACACCTCTTGATGTCAACTTGTTGAATTTAATTGGATAACCTATGCATGTTAGAATTGAATGAAATTTGGCATGGTGAATTGTTGATATGTTAGGATGTTGTATGAATTTTTGTAGAATTTTTCATTGCATTTTCAATTTAATCTTGATTTTTCATTTCTGGTTGTTGAAATTGCAAGCTCATGTGATACATGTTGGTAGATTGATTGGGAAATCCTCATATTGTATTGTATGGCCATGAAATTTGATATGCATGAACTAGACACGTTGTGTGACCTCCCTGTTTTGGTCTCATCCATTTCTTTTTTGTTTTCAATGAGATATGAATTTTTGAAGTGGAAGCATGTATTGATGTTGTGAATTGAAGCATGTAATTGTGTCTGTTTTTGTTGATTTTCATTGACATGGTTCTATTTGCCCAATTGAGCTCAAATTTGACATGGTAGACCTTGATTGCCCCCTGTTTAGGTGTAATTAATTTGAGAATTTTTGGATGTGTCTTGGTATGGATTTGAATGCAATACTTCTGTTTGTATGTTTGATGTTTCTTTTGACCTCATTTGTGTTGTTTTGTGCATAACATGAGCATAATGAATGATATAAACATGAGACCAATGATGTTTGCTCTTGTTTGATGTTAATTTGACTTGGGTTTGAGGATACCTTGCTGTTTAGGTTTTTTTATTGCTTTTGGACCCTAGGCTCGGCCTAGTGGTCTAGTTGCTAATGTTTGCTTGATTTTTCAGGATCAAAAGCATAATGCACATGGAGAATGATCCAAATCCATTTTAATTGGTGTTGTTGATGTTTGTACACTAACATAACATTGTTTTGTAGGTGTTGGAGCTTGGGCTTAAGCCTTGAGCTTGCTTTGTGTTGTATAGTTTGACTGGTTAATTGTTTGTTGTTTATGGTTTGTCTGATTGAGTACTGACTGAGTTTGATTGTTTCCAGGTACTTTAGTTGCTCAGTTCCTTGTGAACTATTGCTTTGCTTTGCTTAAGCAACTTGCATAGAGGTATAACCTTCTTACTTCATGTAGTCTGGAGACCCGACTGTTACCGGGCCGGGCAAATTGACTGAAGTCCTCCTTAAGAGGCAATGCTTGTGTATGTTTATTTTTAAGCCCAAGCAGGAAAAGTCCTTCAAGTAAGGCAATTGGTGGAAGGTAGGGGCAAGCAACCTGTCCCCCACTATTCAGTGAGTCTTCTCCTTGCTCCCATTACATGGTTGTAGCATTGAGATCAAAAGCCCAAGATCTGTTGTGTCAGAGTCATCGAGTATAGAAGGGTTTCCCTATTCTGGACCCATGCTCATTTGTCAGCTCTCCCTGGTTAGGGATAAGAGCTGTGAGGTCTGATCCTCACTTCATCCCATCATCTGCTTCACCTTAGCCTCGTGATGGCAAGGTTAAGAGCAAACATAGCCTGTACAGACGATTGCTTAGGCAGTCAAACCTGATTGATTGAGCCCCTTGTTTGGCTATAGTGCGTGTTATGTGGATATCTGATTGACATGATTGTGTGAGATGCCTGTTCTCATTTGAGGTATGTTGATTGGTATGCTTGTATGCTTGTGTGTTAGCTTCTTTCCTGGTTAGGAATAGTTTGCTTATGCAAGTAGGTTAGAAACCTGAACTTAGGGCGACTTTGCATGACAACATTAGGCTCGAGTCTCAGCTCCCTAGTGTCGTGTTTTTCCCTCTGTTTCTGGTTAAGAGAGAGTTTCTCCCTTTCAGGGGAACTACATCGCCCTGATCCTCGTTCCAGACGAGGTATGTAGGCAGGTGGTCGTGCGAGACCACTCCGGGCAACCTTTTTCTTTTTTGCGTGTGTTTGCTTGTTATCTGACTGTGTGTTTTGGTTCGGATGCCGACGTAAGCCCAGTGATTGGCAGTCGGGCTCCACGTTTGCCCTTTTGAGTGTGTTTTGGTTCGGATGCCGACGTAATTCCATCAAGTGGTTGTCGGGCTCCATGTTTGCCACCCTTGCTTGTTTGTATGTTTTGTGTTGTTTGGCGTGCGTAAGCCGAACTACAGAGGCTCTGATTCTTGTTCCAGACAAGATATGTAGGCATAAGGTGCGATACCTTATCGAGCCCGTTCCTCTTAACCCCACCTGTGTTCCCCGTGTGTATGTGTGATGTTTAGCAACCTTTTCTTTATTCTAGGACGTGGATCCCGTCGAGTACGACGGACGTGAGGGGTGCTAATACCTTCCCCTTGCGTAACCGACTCCCGAACCTTTTCTCTCTGGTCGCGAGACCATGTCTTTCCAGGTTTCTCTGAGCGTTTCCTTTCCCTATCTTGGGATAAATAACGTTTAGTGGCGGCTCTGTGTGTTTTTATTTTTAGGCTCGCCGGTTGATTTTTCGCAGGATGCGACAAAAAGGAGGTGCTTGGGATTGTTATTTACCTTTGATTGAGTTTACCTACAACAATAGTTTTCATTCGAGCATTGGTATGGCACCGTTTGAAGCTTTGTATGGTAGGAGATGTCGGACACCTTTATGTTGGTATGAGTCCGGTGAGAACACTGTGGTTGGACCGGAGATTGTTCAACAGACTACGGAAAAGATTAAGATGATTCAGGAGAAGATGAGAATTGCTCAGAGTCGTCAGAAGAGTTATCATGACAAGAGGAGGAAGTCACTTGAATTTCAAGAGGGAGATCATGTGTTTCTTCGTGTTACTCCGATAACTGGGGTTGGTCGAGCTTTGAAGTCAAAGAAGTTGACACCTCGATTTATTGGTCCTTATCAGATTTTGGAGAGGATAAGGGAAGTAGCCTATCGTATCGCTTTACCGCCGTCGCTTGCGAATTTGCATGAAGTTTTTCATGTGTCTCAGTTGAGGAGGTACATTCATGATCCGTCGCATGTAGTCCAAGTAGATGATGTACAGGTGAGAGATAACCTGACTGTTGAAACATCGCCTATGAGGATCGAGGATCGAGAATTGAAGCAGTTGCGGGGTAAAGAGATTGCCTTGGTGAAGGTAGCTTGGGGAGGACCAGCAGGTGGCAATGTGACTTGGGAACTGGAGAGTCAGATGAAGGAGTCTTATCCGGAGTTATTCGCTTGAGGTATGTTTTCGAGGACGAAAACTCTTTTAGTGGGGGAGAGTTGTAACACCCCGATAATAATATGATAATTATTTAAATTAAGTTAATAATATATTTATTAATTTAATTAGATAATTGGATTATTATTATTATTATTTTTGGAATTATTGAATTATTATTATTATTATTGGGATAATAATAATTATTGGAAAATATATAAGTTGGAAATAAGAGAAAGAGTCTCATTTGGAAAGGAAAGTTTTCACGTGAAACAGAGAAGCGATTGAGAAAGTGGAGAAAGGGCAAGAGGAAGAGCTAGAGAGCAAGGGTTGGAGAACGGAAAAGCTTGAAGCTCAAAGTTGCCGGATTAACTCAGGTAAGGGGGGGTTTATCGTCGTTTAATGGGTATTATGGGTTAGCATGTAATGGGTAGTGATAAACCGTTGAATTGACCCTAATTGGGATTGTTGAATGCTGAAAATTGTGATGGATATGTTGTGTAAAAAACTGAAATTTAACCTGTAATTGAGTGTGTTGTAACTTCCCTAACGTATAGCTTTTTACGGAATTGGAATCGGAGGTCCGGAAGTCCTCCAACGGCGGAAAATGCGGAGAATTCTGCATTCTGCTTTGTGTTAGCGCAGGAACTGCTGTTTTGTCTGCGTTAACCGGTTAACCCAGGGTGTTAACCGGTTAACACTGTTGCGAATTGTGAAATTAGTGCTGTTTTGCCTGCGTTAACCGGTTAACCCAGGGCGTTAACCGGTTAACACTGTTGCGTTTTGCCAGAAAGTGTGTTTGTGCTGCGTTAACCGGTTAACCCAGGGCGTTAACCGGTTAACACTGTTGAAAAGTGAGAAAATTGACATTTTAATGTTGTGTACATAATTGATGTTTGGCCTATAGTAGCGTATGATGTGATAGGGATTAATTCCCACTATTTTGAGCAGTATAGGTATTAGTAGAGTGTGCTAATACTGTGGTTAATTATTTGACATGATATAATGTTTTGATACATGTGTTGATGATGTTTGATGGTATGCATAATGTTGTGAATGTACATGTTATGTATGCAATTGTGAATGGACCGTTGTATGGCTTAGAGTGTGAGCATATGTCCATTGTGGATTTTGTTGTTGATGTTGCATTGCTAGATGATTAGCATGCATATTGTGGCCTTTAGGGTGGTAGCTAATTCCCACGGTGAGGAATTAGTGAGTTAGTCATTTTGGACTGTTGTTGATGTTTGCATGCTAGGTGATTAGCGTGCATAACATGGCCCATTTGGGGTGGTAGCTAATTCCCATGGTGAGGAATTAGTGAGTGAGTCACTAGGTCTCAAATGAGTGAGACTAGTGGGCTTGGTAGCCGTGCCTGGATTTGGACGGTGAGGTGAACTATATGTTCACAAAGAGTCGGTACCGCATGCATGGAGTCTCATTGCATAATTGATATATGGCGTATAATATGAATGGATGTATTCCAGTATTATACGTGTGTTGTGTGTTGTGGGTTGTGTGTTGGGTTGATGTTGAGCATGATGGAGTTGACATTGCTGTTACTGAATGTGTAATCTGATTTGGGTGATGAAATGTGTTATTTACTTAGCATTACATGATGTTTTATAATGCTTGTTATATCGATTGAGGAACTCACCCTTACGACTATTTTTCAGGTAACGAGCAATGAGTTGAGTAGAAGCTAATGCTTGGAGTCTAGTGTAGTCTCCTGAGTGGGTCGTGCTCTGATAGATGTAACATCGGGATGGGATGTTTTAACTTGTTTTAAATGTTTTATTGTTGGTTATGAACCATTTTGCATGTAATGTTTTACATGATTGATGAGATTTCTATCCGCTGCGTTTTATGCAAATGCTTATGTTTTGAATTAATAAAAGAGCATGACCGTTATATTGGTGAATGGTGTGAAGTAACTGTGTGACACCCTTGATTGCATATTACTCTGATTGACACATTGTTATTTTAATTAAATAATTGGGGTATTTTAGAAGGGTGTTACATTGGGCCCATAGACATTTATCCTGTTATGCAGGATGGGCAAATTCCATCTAGGTCACTCATGTCCCTCAGCATGCTTCGTGGAGTACCCATCAACTGTCTTTATGGTTATCCAGTTACGGACAATGTTTGATCAGCAATAAAGCACTCGACTCTACATCTAGGGTTCACAGTGGTTTCAGGTCGAATGGTGGTATACACCACTATCACCATGAGAATAACTTATGAAACTTTGCATAACATTCTATATAGTATTCTCTTAGCGGGTCAATCTGGTATAAATGTTACTCTTAATATTCATACCTATGTTTAAGACTTGATAACTCCTTATCCATGATCCATGAGATGTGATCATCAGTCTATGTACATAATAGTCTTAATGATTTAATGTTATCCCACTTCACAATAAAGCTCGACTACGGATACTTCAAGAATAGTGTCCTTATGTTTAATGTGGTCTCATGATCAAGTCACACTTGATACATTAAACGGACTAGCTATTCTAGGGACTTTATTAAACAAACGTAATAAAGAAAAAGCCTTTTATTATTAATAAATAATTCGATACAAGTACCAAAAGTATTGGCCTCTAGGGCTTACACCAACAGTTTTAGCAATTGGATATTCCAATTATCCCATCGCACCTTACTAATATAGAATATGCACCTCGCGCAGACGAAACCTACATTATTCAATACTAGTCTTGATGAGTGCTAAAACTTGGAAAGCATAAACTTAGGGCTCGTTTGATTGAGTTTTGATTTTCTATTTTTAAAAATGATTTTATAAATCAGTTTTAAAAAATTGTTTTTAAAAAAACTAATGGAATAAAATCTGTTTGGTAGCTCTGTTTTTAAAAATCGTTTTAAAAATTTAAAAGTTAAAAACTTGTTTGGAGAAATTGTTTTTGGTTTCTAAAATCTAAAAATTGAAAATTTTATAGTTTTTAAAAACTATTTTATAAATCAATTTTAAAAGAGTTTTGAAGAAAAACAATAAAATAAAACATGTTTGATAATTCTACTTTTAAAAATCGTTTTAAAAAGTGTACCACTTTTCCTTGTTTTTTCCTCATCATAATTTCCAAAACTAAAAACCAAAAACCAAAACCTCTAAAACCTGTTTTAGTTTTTTAGTTTTTAAAACTCTCAATAGAGAATAGTTTTCAAAAACAATTTTATAAAATTAGACTACCAAACAAATTTTCTTATTTTCAAATTTTAAAAACTAAAAAACAGTTTTACAAAATCAAATCAAACAGGCCCTTAATATTTAATTTGAGGGAATTTTCAATTATTCTGATCTCACCGGCTTATTTATCATATAAATCGTCTCTCACATGCATCAACATACATTCACATGCATCAACATACATAATGAAACAATTATGGCCCCTAGCGCAATTGTTCTCCCAAGCCAATGAGAGAACCTAAGCTAACCTAATAACGATCTAAGCTTCTCCAAGCAAGATCTTCAAGGTTGTCCTCCTTTGATATTGTATTCTTCTCTTTCTTCATAAAATTACATTACATAAAAGAAACTCGTTTTACATACGAGGGAGTGAGATGAGAAAAGAAGTTTCATTAAGAGATTAAAAGAGAGGTACGACATGCAAGTCGTATTTTAAAATCCCAAAACAAAATAAAGGAAAACTAAGGTCATAACCGATCACCACGAGACAATAATAATAAACACATTATTATTATTAATTTAAATTCTGTTAATTAATTAAAACCAAATTAAATTTCAACGGCCGATCACACTACGTAGAGTTAGCCAGGGGTTCCGCTTCCCGGTCAGCGGACGATGGTTCCGCTGACCGTTCAGCGGACGGGGGTCAAGGGGGCAGCGCCCCCTGTGGGGTTGCAGGGGCCGAGCCCCGATGCAAAATTTTAATGAACAATTCATTTTAAATCCACGTCGTTTTTTTGCATCAATACTTGATATTTTAAAGCACAACTCTTGTGCAGTCACAACCCTAATCGCCTAACTCTTTGACAGCACAACCTTTGTGCCGTCATGAACCCTAATGCACCAATTTTAGACCGTCAAACACACCTCGATTATTAATTTAGTATGATTGATCAACACGTCATTGCTTCACCATACTAATGTCGGATCAAGAAGAAAATGACCATTGATCGTTCAAAGGAAAACAACCATTAAGTGTTTGAATGAACGAAACAGAAACAATATATCATATATACCGTATTTTTCATCAGGATTACTTATATAATATATATAAATTGATCGATATCAATTGTGTAACCTAGAGAAGATCGATGTATCGCTGCTTCACCATACTAATGTCGGATTCCGAAGCATAGTCAACATCAATCATCCAAATCATACACACATGATGCCAAATTTAATTACTCGTTTATTCTTTGATTCATTATGTCTTTTAATCGTATTAATACAGAAAATACAGAAAATAAATAACTATCAGATGCATGGTTTCGTAAGTGGCTCTAATACCACTGAAGGAGAAGAGCAATCCAAAACGCAGCGGAATTTAAAAAAAATCTCCTTTAGTGATCCTTACGAATGAGCATGATCAGTGATAAAATCGTTACTTCTTGTGGCGATTGAAACCTTTGATGCGGTTCTACTGAGCGATCACGAATGTTGAATGGTGACAACGCCTCTACTCAGTCTACACAAACGGATTCCTTCAATCTCAGTACTAGCTGTTACAAATGAAGGCTTTGAGAGAGAGAGAGAGAGAGAGAGAGAGAGAGAGAGAGAGAGATGAAATTGCAACTGCACAAATGCTTCTGCACAAGGTTCTATTTATAGAACCACTTATGTGGGCTGCAAGCTAAAAATCCCACTTAAGTGTATGTGGCCCATATCTTATGATATGCCAAAATCACTTAAGCGTGTGGTACCTTCCCATATTTCGTATTCTACTTAAGTACACCATACCTTATGATGTTCTACAATTCACTTAAGTGCACCGTACCTTATGGTATTCCTTAGTTACTATCTCTCATCAATCCGTCCTTTTGTGTGTGACCCTGTAGGTTTTCGCGGCATTGACAATTATATTAAATCACATATTTAACATAATAAACAGTGATCGATATCTAGCAACACATCACTGTTATCCAAGACACGAAAATGTCATGTGATATGACAAATCCTTTTGTGATAATACATATGTGTACAATTACCCTTTTACCCTTATGACTATATTGAACACAAGGCATAGATCGTGTCATCCTTGTCCAGTTCAATATTGGGCATGTAGACATTTATCCTGTTACGCGGGATGGGCAAATTCCATCTATGTCACTCATGTCCCTCAGCATGCTGCGTGGAGTACCCATCAATTGTCTTTATGGTCACCCAGTTACAGATAATGTTTGATCAGCAATAAGGCACTCGACTCTACATCTAGGGGACATAGTGGTTTCAGGTCAGAGGGTGGTGTAACACCTCAAAATTTGCCCTCCTCTCTTGAGACTAGCTTAGCATATTGAATTTCATTTTGTAGGACATTAGTCATTGCATTTTTGCATATCATGTGGAACATCGAGCAAGTCATCCTCTTAGGTCTTGATCAGGAGATAATGAGGTTAAGATATTCAAGTTGAGGGTCTCATTGGATTGATCACTAGCCATCTGAGGGTTTGTGCTTCAAATTAGGGTTTCTTGGTTCCTCAAGGAGATTGATCATTATCTTGGTTGAAATGGTACATCATCATCATCATGGTCTTATCATTACCAAGAGGTTCATTATGCTTGATCATGTTCCTTGGGATTAGGGTTTTGACCTCTGGTCAACCCTAATCAGTAGCATCATGCCAATCAGGGTTTGTCAAGGAGATGAGGTCTTCATTGAGATGGGGGGTCATCATATGGTTTTATTGAGCTTGTACAAGCTATGGTTTCATGTTGGAGCCATTTCATCAGGAGATTGAGGCTCAAGTTCATCTGTGCATGGCCAGGTCATCTATCAGCTGAAAAAGTCAACCACAAGTCAAATGATGGATTTGGAGGTGGGAGAGGGTTAGAAACACTTAATTCATGTCCAAACAAGTTTCATTTGACATTTCAAACATCAACATTGAAGAAAATAAAGTCAGATGAAAACTTTCCAAAAATAGAAAGTGACTTGTAATTCAAAATTGCCAAAAATGGAAAGGTTTTCTCCTCAAGATTACATCATCAAAAATGCTTCAAATGAAATTTTGTCCAACATGAAAGTTGAAGATCTTGCTCTCACCTTTCCAAAAAGTCCAAAAACATGAATTTCTCATGTATGGTTGAGAAGATATGGTCAAATCTTGGTCAAGATAATTTGAACTTCACAAGTGCATAACTTTTGAACCATAAGGCCAAATGGAGTGGGGTTTTTTGCAACATTCTTGTTTTGTCATGTACTATCCAATTCAAGCATCATAGGCCATGCATTTTGATCACAAAAATATTTGACTTTCCATTTGAAATTTGGAGGGAAAAGTCAAATTCAAAAATTATTCATGGTATTCACTTCCTAACACTTGCATCTGGTTCAAAACAGGTTTTTAAGTGATTTCCAAAGGCATTTGTGTACTGTTATATTGGTTATTGTATGCATAGGGTGCACTTGCAAAATTGGCCAAAACACTTGATTTCACTTAATCCTTTGCATTAGCTTAATCATGATTAGTGTGCATCATTAACAGAACATATAAAAGGCAAATCATAACTGTTTTTGGGATTAGCATAACAGAATTCTGAAATCTAGATCTAGATCCAAAAACTTCACATTTTTTCCTCTCACTTTTTCATCAAAAATCTTCACAAACATTGCTTTGTTTTGGATCAAATCATCATCTACATGCATAATTGAGTGTGTTGGAAGCAAGATCCAAAGGAATTCTTCAAGATTCGAGGACTGTTGCAAGCTACCTCCGTCCATGGCAGTTTGATTTTCCAGCTAGATCGTACACAATTAACATCCAAACTTTCTTCCATTCCATTGTACAAGAGCTGAAGAACACCTGTTTGGACATTACAAGGCTTGAAAGTCACGAATCCACTTCTGCACTTCACTTAAGGTCAGGATTCGAATCTTACAATTCATGAAATTAGGATATGCATGTGGTAGATCTTTGAATGTAGAACGCACTGAGCTTTGTATCATGGAATTTCATCAAGAAATGAATGAGTTATGTCGAATCTAAGTTTGATGCATGGATGTTCTTGTGCTCGAATCTTTTAATATAATGAGAGTTAGCAAAATCCAAGCATAGCATGTTGTTGTACATTGAAGGATGAATCTAATGATATAACTCTTGTCAATTTCTGTGACAATTTGTTCTTGAGCCTGGAAATGATGATGAACACGTATGAACCCTAGAATTTCTATTCCCAGGCCTTGTTTGATCTTGTAGCGCGCTGTTTGCATGCTTTTTCATGTTTATTGCCTGGCATTGGTTGCATGTAATCTTACATGGCAGAATGATTGGTCGCAAGCGCTTGCCAAGTCCACGTCAGCTTTAATGAAACGCTGTGTTTCATTGTAAGCGCGCCTTGATTCAAATTTCTCCTCGGTTCGAATCCGAGCGTGTGCATTTCCACATATTTGCTTTGCATTTTCATTCCATTTCCCATGCCATTCATATATGCCTTGTTCACATGTTTTTTATTTTTTTCACTCATTCCAAAATTCATATCTCCATGATTAATTGTCCAAATAATGTGTGGTTTTTTCCATTGTTTTCCTCATGATCTCTAGAATTTAATGATTATTTTTTCATGATTTGTACCTGGATGAATTTTAAACTTGCCTAGGGTTTATTCATTTGTATCCAATTTGCACCTTCCATGCCATTTGCTTCATGAAATGATGAGATTTTATCCAACACTCTTGAAATTTTGTGTGCTTAAAATAGACATCCCAATGGTCATTTTGGTATAGAGTTTGCATTTTTCTCATTTATGGTTGTTGAGTTATGATCTGATGAATGTAGGTGTGACAATGTGTGTCACACCTTTGCTTGCTTAACTTGAGGAGTTTATTTGCCATGCCATTCAAATGCCAATTGATGTTATTTTTTGCATGATGCTATTTCTGGAAGTTAGGATTGCTTGTGAATTTTTATTGAATTTTTGGATGCATTTCCAATTTGTTTGAGATTTTCCTTGCTGGCTTGTCATTTGTGGACTTTTGGATGGTCATGAATTTAAATGATTTGTGAAATGATGGATGTTTATCCTATGAACTTGAAATTTTGCACATGTGTTCTAGACACTTTTAAGTTTATCTTGGATTTGGTTTGAGACATTTATCATGTGTCAATTCTGTTTTAGGCTTGGGTGAAGTTGCCTTAGGGAATTTATTTGCCATGCTTAAACTTGTCCAAATACCTTGATTTTTGGTGTGTTGATCATGTGATTTGTTCTGTTTAGCCATGTTTTTTCTTGGGATTTATTGAATCATTTTTGAGTTAATGTGGATTGGTTCATTCTGTTTGCTTCAATGAGCTTTCAACTTGCATGCTTTGCCTCATTTGACTTGTGAAATGATTTTGGTTGATGATATTGACATGGGACCAATTGGATGATGTTCTAATTTGATTGAGCTTGATTTATGTCAATTTTCATATTCTGTTTTGAATTATTTCTCCCTCTTTGACCCTAGGCCTTGTCCTAGTGGTTTGCTTCTCATGTTTGAGCTTGATTTGCAGGTTAAGAAGCATATGGTTATGAGGGAATTGATTCACTTGCTTGAGTTGACTAATTGGTCAATGTTGAACTAATCTTGAGTTTGTTTTGTAGGTTGATGCCAAGTCATTTGTGTTGAGCACCTTGGCTTGTGACTTGCATTGTTGTTTGACTGTGTACAGCTGTTGACCATTAACTGTCTGTTTGACTTTTTGAGTTGTATACTGACTGAGTTAGATTGTTTTCAGGTACATTAGTTGCTATAGTTCTTTTGAACTTGCTTTTGCTGTTGCTTGGTTGCTTAACCAATTGAGGTATAGCTCACTGACTTCATGTAGTCTGGAAGACCTGTCCTGTTACTTGGGCAGGCACCTGTCTGAAGCCCTCCTTAAGAGGCAATGCTTGTGAATGTTTATCTTTGTGCCAAGCAGGAAAAGGCCTTTGATAAGGCAATTGGCAGATACAAGAGATGTGCAATCCATCTCCTGCTATTCAGTTGAGTCATCCCTTTGCTCACACAACTTGTGTTGATGCATTGTGGATATTAACCCAAGATCTTTGTTGAGTCAGTCATGAGTGTAGAAGGGTTCCCACTTTCTGAACCCACACTTTCATTTGTCTGAAGCTCTCCCAGGCCAGGGATAAGAGCTGTGAGGCACACCCCTCACTTCCCATTTCATCAGCTTCACCCTAACTCTCAATGTTAGGGTTAAGAGCTAACATCACCCGATTCTAGTTGGCTTGTGTTTCACAGCCTAACCTTGTGTGAGCCCACTTTGTTTGTATATAGTGTGTGCTAATTGTGTATGTTTGCTTTGCTTTGCCTGTTTAAGATAGCTTGCTGCCTGTGCAAGTTAGATAGAAAACCCAACCTAGGACCATTGTGGAATGCATGATAACTATTAGGCTCGAGTCAGTCTCCCTTCTAGTTTGTCATTTCCCAGTCTCTGGTTAGGAGAAAGTTTCTCCCCTGTTAAGGGGAACTACGTTGCCCTGATCCTCATACCAGATGAGGTACGTAGGCAGGAGATCGTACGAGATCTCTCCGGGCACCCTTTTCTTTTTTTGAGTGTGTCGTGCTTGACAGCTATCAGGCTCGAGTTCCCGACTCCCTGTTAGTCTGTGTGTTCACCCTTTTTCTTTTTTGTGTGTGTTTGCTTGACAGTTGCTAGGCTCGAGTGCTAGACTCCTTAGTAACTTGTTGCTTGGTTATCCTTCTTGTGTGTTAGGAGATGGATATAAGACCAGCGATTGGCATTCCGTATCCTATTGGTGTTTGTTTGTGTGGAGTCTGACGTAAGTCCAGCGATTAGCAGTTGGTTTCCTGTGTGGGTTTGTTTGGTTTGGAGTCTGATGTAAGTCCAGCGATTGACATTCGGTTTCCATGTTTGCCTGCTTGTGTGTTTGTTTTGACGTCTCAGCGTCTGTGCGTGTGTTTTGCTTCGGCGTGCGTGAGCCGAACTACGGCAACTCTGATTCTCATTCCAGATGAGATACGTAGGCATAGGATGCGATATCCTAGCGAGCCCGTTCCCCTCTTTTTCCACCTGTGTCTTATTCCAGTGTGTGTGTGCATTCTTTTGAGCAGTGTTTAGCAACCTTTCTTCAATTCTTTTGAGCGTGGATCCCGTCGAGTACGACGGATGCGTAGGGGTGCTAATACCTTCCCTTCGCATAACCGACTCCCGATCCCATCTCTCTTTGGTCGTGAGACCATGTCTTTTCCAGGTTTACTTCGGTGAAGATGTTACTCGGAGGAGTTTAACATCATGACGCGATCAGCGCGACTCGAGCCGTGGTTACTGCTTGAGATTTGGTTTCACCGGATGGTGAAGATGTTACTCGGAGGAGTTTAACATCATGACGCGATCAGCGGGACTCGAGTCGTGGTTACCGCTTGAGATTTGGTTTCACCGGATGGTGAAGATGTTACTCAGAGGAGTTTAACATCATGACGCGATCAGCGCGACTCGAGCCGGTTGTTTTTCGCGAATGCGACAGCTGGCGACTCTGCTGGGGACTTTAGAAGTTGACCTATTGCTGGTCCATCTTCCCTAAGCGAGTCTCTCCTAGCGCTCTAGGATAGTCTAGGTTGCCTGTGTTGCTCTATTTATTGCATTTATTATTATGTTGTGTATATATTTGCATAAATATTTGCATGCATCATACTATCATGTTGTTGTCCTCTGTACAGGTGGTTCCTCTGTTTTGGGGTGGGTGTTCTGAGTGGGGCTAAAACCCAGGCCCGAGTATACACCTAGGATTAGCATGGTCTCACGTTCCTCATTTGCTTTATCAGCATATTGTTGTAACGTGACATACCACAAGCCGGACGAGGTTCATTGGAGAGTGCTTTTCCTTTGTGGGGTTTTCCACTTTGGTTGGGTTACTTCTTTTGAGTTGTTGACTTCGGTGACCGATCTTTCCCGGATCTTTGGTTTAGACGATCTTAAGAGAGCTACAACGACACACCCAAAAGGGCAAACCCGTTGAGTATCTTTGCCCGATTGTCGAGACTATTATCCGCCTTAGGATGACCTGATTAGAATTTACCTGTGAGGGGAGGGTTGTTTCTTACAGATGCATGTTCTGTTGGTGACAGTTGATCAGAGTTCTATTTATAAGTCGGATTTATGGACATTTATTTCCGAGGCGCCGGAGTTCCGTCCGTGGTATTTATCAGTGGGGATCCGTTTATTTCAGGATTCCCCGGGCTGGTTCAGATGATTTTGTGGTTATCAGATCAGTGAATCTCTGGTGATGATGGTGATGTACCCTTCAGTTCCGTTTATTTCGGAATCCTGAGTTGGATTTGAGGTTACATATTCCTTCAGATGATTGTGATAAATTAAGAGGCCGTAACTCAGTGCAGTTGATGATCAGATGACTTGGAGGATGGCACAGTGCATTGCATTCATACATCAGCATCATTAACATTTTGCATTTACCTGCATCTAACTCATGTTTATCCATATGCAGGGACATTTTTGATTGAGATCCTGGTTGAGAGACTTCTTTGCTCCAGACATGAGGACCGGTTTGAAGGCCGATGTTGTCTATAGTTTCTTCGACCCAGAGATTGGTGTGCTGAGAGATATGATAGCCTTAATTACACCCGACCATGTGGGGATGTTTCGAGAGGCATACGGTGGTATTCTGAAGTTGGTTTTCGGGCTCACAGACAGTGATAGGAGCGTCATTCATACTCTTCTCCAGTTCTATGACCCGGGTTTGAGATGTTTCGTCTTCCCGGATTACTTGTTGGGACCTCTGATGGAGGACTATGCTAGCATCCTGGGTATTCCGATCCGAGATCAGATTCCTTTCTATGCCACTAAAGGGGAGCCTGATGTTGCTGAGATTTCTCGTGCTCTTTATTTGAGCCCGGAGGTGACAAAGGGGGGTTTGAAGGAGAAAGGAAAATTACCCGGTTTTCATTTGAGTTTCTTGGAGGCTAAGGCCAAGGAACATGCTGCTGTGGGTAGTTGGAAGACGGTCTATGCCTTGATTGTTGTGAGCATTTATGGGACCATCTTGTTTCCTAATCAGAAGAGCTTTGTGGACCATAATGCTATTAGATTGTTTGTATAGAGGAACCCTATTCCTAATCTGGTTGGAGATGTCTATTACTCGGTTCATAACAGGAACGAGAAGCGGCGTGGGGGTTTGATCAGGTGTTGTGCTCAGCTATTGCACAAATGGTTCATGGGGTATTTGCCTTCCAGAGGTGCTTTTGCTTCTCTTGATCCTACGGCCAAGTGGTCAGTCAGGTTGATGGGTTTTTGCGAGCCACTGATATAGCTTGGACTCATAACGGTATGGCTGGACGGGATTTCATATATAGCTGCGGGAGCTTTCCCAATGTGCCTCTTATAGGAGTTCAGGGTTGCATTAATTACAATCCAACGCTTCTTAGGAGACAAATGGGGTTTGCTATGGAGGTTCCTCCTCTCGAGCGCGAGATTCAGGAGTCTTTCTATTTCCCGGCTGAGGGTAATCTGACACGGTTGAAGCAGGTGTCTGGGGCATGGCGAAATATCCAGAGGAAGGGTAAGGTTCCTTTTGGCAAGGTTAATAGCATGTCTCTTCCTCCATTTGACGATTGGCTTAGGAAGAGGATTGAGCTCACACATCTACCATTTCCGGGAGGTGATCCTAGGTACCCTTTGATTGAGGGTCCACGTTCTTCTGTCAGTATGGATGAGTTCCTTGAGATGAAGAAAGCTAGGGATCAGCTGCAAGCGGAGAAGACTGAACTAGAAATGAGTGTTGCTCGTATTTAGATGGCTAATCAGGAGATCAAAGTGAGGATGGAAGATTAGGATAAGAGACACGCCCTTGAAGTGAAGCGCTTTGAGGTAGACACCACTTATTATGGTAAGGTCAGCCAAGCCTTATAGTCGTCCACAAGGGAGCATGATAGCACTAAGGAAAAGCTAGCCAGAGCTTTGAGGGATATTGAAGATGAGAAGAGGAGGCAAATCCTTGTGAGGGATCAGAGAGATGCTAGAGTCAGAATCCTTACCGCCGAGTGGGAAGCAAAATTGAAGATTAAGGAAGCAGAGAACGCGAAGATCATTGCTGAGAGAGATCATTATCTTACTGAGAGAGATCATTACTTTAGACAGATGAAGATTTGCCAGAAGGAGATAGGGAGATTGCAGCAGGAGAACACTGAGCTTAGGTTCGCGGTGAAGTTTACCAAGATGGTAGATGATGCAGAGCCTTCTGTGGGGCCTTCTTCAGTGTAGCCTCTTGTTATCATTTGTGTTGAATTACCATCAGGCCTGTTGACGGAATTCACGTGCTCGTATTTTCTTTCTGATTCTGGAGAATTGTAATTTGACTTGTATCAGCTTGATGTATGACTCTTGCACTTATTGTGCATTTTTGATATGCGATGGTTATTTTCATTCAGTGATCGGTCTTCAAGCTTTATTTGCTTTACTGTATGCACTCACACAGCACACACATGGTTGGGTGGTATTTTGCTAAATCATATATCTCTGATTGGTATGATGAAACCAGATGTGATGTCAAAATATGGCCGCCGGATTATTATCTGTCTCGATGAAGCCAGGATCGAAAGACAGAGTGTTCCTCATACGGATAGACATTGCATTCATGCATAATCATAATAACTTATCTTCTGTTTTGCAGGTGTCAGTTTCTAACATGTTTGATTGACACAGGAATGATGAATCCACCCAACGCTGACCTTCTCGAATTGAAAGAGATGATGAGGGAGTTATTCAATGTTGTGCGAGGGCTCGCCTTAGGGCAGAAGGCAATCGCCGAGAAGGTGGAGAGGATTGAAAACTGGCTAAGAACGGGGGAAACCCAGGGAGATGCTCTGTCGTCTGGAGTAAAGAAGCCCTCTGGCAATAGTCAACGCCAGAAGGAGGTTGAATCAAGGGATGTGCTTGCCAAAAGGGGTAAGGATCGTTACCACCCGTATGCTGCTGCAGTGACTATTCCTGTTGATAATTCACCTGCACCACAGCGACAACAGTCACCTCCACAGAGAACACAAAGAGTTGGGAGCCAGGTGAGAAAAAGGATGACGGATCGTCAGTTCGATAGGCCACCCGTGACTTATGCCTCTCTGTTTAAAAGGTTGAAGGATCTTGGGTTGGTGCAGCCAAGGACATTGGTTCCAGGGAAACCGGAGCAGAGGCTTGCAAGTTATGATGAGAATGTCAGGTGCGAGTTCCATGCTGGTGCACCCGGACATCACATTGAGGGGTGTAAAGCTTTCAAGCATGTCGTTCAAGATTTGGTGGATTCTAAAGCCATCAATTTTGCACCGATGCCAGATGTTAATGATAACCCCGTGCCGATGCATGGCCCTGTGGGGGTGAATGTGATGTCCAAAGACAAGAGGAAAATGGATGAAACGAACGGGGATCCGTTAAAGATTCCAATGTCTGTGGTCCAGAAGCATCTGATGAAGAGTGGGGCTTTCCCTGGTGTCGATAACTGTTGTGCGGCTGTCACCACAAATGGGCGTGCAATGATGAGGGAAACAATTCAAGGAATGATTGAAGTAGGAATGGACGATGTAAGATGTAAAGCACGCAGTCTGGCAGTTGAAACCGTCAAGGTGGAGAACGCCATTCTTGCTGAGAAAGAGAAGAAGTTGTCCATTTCTTCTTACAAACAAGCCCTAGAAGTGGTGAAGAATAGAGAGGCCCAAGGTTGGGGAAAAATCATAGACATTGTGGTGAAGGCGGATATGTTTGGGGTTGGCTATCAGCCAAACCAAGACTTGTTTGGGCAAAACAGAGGATGTCGCCCACCGTTCACATTCGTTAGTGCTGGAATGTTGGATCCAGGTCACGCCTGTACAATAGGTGGAGAGATTGACAGTGACTGTGAACTGGACTCGTGGATAAAAGCGTGCGTACCAGGGAACTGGAAGGCCTCAAAGATCATCACTGTCACCCATTCGGAAGAGTAATATTTTCTGTTTTCAGTTTTATTTGCATGGAAGCCATACGTTTTGCCCGAAACGTAATGGTCCATTGTAAGGGTCATCTCATATGTTTCATTGTGCAACATTTTGCATCATTAATAAATGGATGTTTTTCACATTAAAAGCGGTGTTCCCTGTTTTTCATTTGCTTTTGCAGTTTTAAAATAAATAAAAATGGCAATGTTTGTTTTTATTTTTCTTTCCTGGTGCTTTGTCTCGTTCCGACTTTGGTATTCTCCTGATCTCATTGATAACAATTCGGTTACACCTTTGTATGACTTCGACAATCCGATCTATCATGCCGAAGAAGAAGGCGAATAAGATTGTGATCTGCTGGAAGATTAGCCAGGTTGTTAAAACAAGAGGAGAAGGTGATTCAGCCGCATGAGGAGCGGGTTGAGATTGTTATTCCAAGCGCCGCCGAGGTCAGAAAGGAAGTGAAAATTAGGGCCGCTTCAGAGGCGAGTCGAAAGCAGAATGGTGGCCCTGTTGAAAGAGCATGTGGATACCTTCGCCTGGTCGTGTCAGGATATGCCAGGGTCGGATACCGATGTCGTTGCGCACAAGCTATCAGGGAGAGAAGACTGTCTTCTAGAGAAGCAGAACGCCGGTGCCATGTATCAGAGAGCCATGGTGACTTTGTTTCATGATATGATTCATCATGAAATTGAATGCTATGTTGATGACATGATAGCAAAGTCCCAAAAAGAAGAGGGGCATCTGGCAGACCGGGGCAAGTCGTTTGACCGGTTGAGATAATTCAAACTGAGGTTGAATCCGAATAAGTGCACTTTCGGAGTGCGGTCCGGTAAATTGCTGGGGTTCATTGTAAAGGGGAAAAGAGGAATCGAGGTTGATTCTGCTGAAAAAAAAAGAGAGAGAAAGGAAGAAATAAAAATAAGAGAAATGCCTGAACCGAGAAAAAAAGGAAGAGGTTCGTGGTCTATTAGGTAGATTGAACTACATGTCATGGTTCACATCTCATCTAACAGCCACGTGTGAACCCATATTCAAGATGTTGAAAGAAAAGAAAAGATCAAACGGTCAGGTGAAATAATGATTGCCAAGAGGCATTGAAAGATAAAAGCATAAGTTGCAGGAACCTCTGATTCTGATGCCTCCTGTGGAAGGAGCAATTGTTAATTCTGTACTTGACGGCCTTCGAGGGGTCTACAAGGTGTGTTGGGTCAGCCTGACGAGTCTTGTCGAAAAGAGCATGCAATTTACCTTAGCAAAAAGTTTACCGACTGTGAAACAATACATTCACTGCTCGAGAAAACTTGTTGTACTTTGGCATAGGCTGCTCGCCGACTGAGACAGTGTATGCTGGTTCATACCACTTTGTGGATTTCCAAGATGGATCCGATTGAGTATATGTTTGAGAAGCTAGCGTTGACCGGACGGGTTGTGAGAGTGCAACAGGATGTTGACTGATTCAGTATACTTCTCAAAAGGCGATAAAGGGGATTGTATTGTTCGATTACATCGCCCAACAACCCATTGAGGATTATCAACCAAGGAAGTTTGAGTGCCCTGATGAGGACATCTCGAGGTGCTCAAATCGAAAGATTGAGAGTAACCGATCCTGGAGGAGGGGCCTGACCCCGAATCCGAACGAATTCTGATGTTTGATGGGGTTAATGTGAAGGAGTTAGTGCTGCTTTGGTTATGCCAAAAGGATCCCATATTCCTTTTGTTGCCCGGATAACATTTGAATGCACCAACAGTGGTGACTGAGTATGAAGTTTGTATCCTGAGTACCGAACTTCGGTGCATACATCTACTGGGGCAACACCTTTCTCTTTGGTATATGGAATGGAAGCGGTGCTACCAGTTGAGGTTCAAATTCCCTCTTTGAGAGTCCTGATGGACGTGAAGTTGCAAGAGGCTGAATGGGTAAGGACCCGGTATGAAGAATTGAGCCTGATTGAGGAAAAGAGGTTGGCAGCCATCTGTCATGGGCAATTGTACTAGCAGGAAACGAAGCGTGCTTTTGACCGGAGAGTCTGACCTCGGGTGTATCACGTGGGTGATATGGTGCTGAAAAGGATCCTTCCTACTCAGAACGATTGCAAGGGGCAAGTGAACACCCATTCGTGGTCAAGAAGGTTTTCTCTGGCGGAGCCTTGTTGCTAACGACCATGGATGGTGAGGATTTTCCATCCCCTGTGAATGCGGACGCAGTTAAAAAATACTTCGTATAAAGAGACCCGCTGGACGAAAAGAATAAAATAGTCCAGGCAAAAATGGGCATCCCGGCGAACCAAAAAACAGAAAGAAAAGGTTTGGGCAAAAATTAGGGATAAAAAGAAAAAATTGTACACCCGGCAAGTCGAAAACCTGAAAAGGCGACTTGAGCAAAAAAGGGTATCCCGGTGGACTGAAAACCCGGAAGGGCGGTCCAGGCAAAAGAGGGATTGAAACGAACAACTGCGTCTGGCATGATCGTTTGTACGTTGGATATGACATGGATAATCCCTGACAGAGATCGGTCGGAAGCGTCTTGTTCAGAAGGCAGAAAGCACGGAGAGTCTGAGGACATATGGGGTGTAACCGAGTTGGAACTCGATGAGATCACGGGTTTCACATTGCCATTAGGATAGATTTTTTCCTTTTGTGCGTAATTACCTCTTTTCAGGAATTGCTTCCTTTGTATTGCTCAGTTTTGAGCCACACTTTTTCAATCAATAAAATGCATGTTTAGTCAAATAAATTCTGTTTTTGTTTTTCATTACCGCTTTGATTGCAAAAACATCCAGTTATTTTTGATAAAGAATCTTTGCATTTTTAGACATACAGGTCCCTTCCAATGTATGCTTATAAGATTGAAAATTTGAAATCTTATTCGGTAGGTTGAGTGACCCAAGTGTTGAAATCTTGACACGCCTGGGGCACGTTTTTATCTAACGATCTTTTCGCAGGTACTGTTAGATATTTTCACTCACTTGCAGGTTGTGATGTGGAAGCTTTTGGCGAAACAATCCCCATGGAGTCCAATCAGGGACGAGTGAATAGAAGAATGGTGAAAAGACGGCGAGACGTACGATGATCCTGGATGTTAATCAAGAAGACTCTTCAAAGTCTGAAGATTAGAAAGTTTGTACCAATCTAAGGAGTTCGCTCTTCGGCGAGTACAGAGCAGTGGGGAATACAAGGTGATGAATCAGAAAAGTCCAGACGAGTCTGGGAGTTCTCAAAATTGGAAAGCTGACATTGGAGTTGGATGATGAATACCAAGGTTCGACGAGTCGACGGGTGTTCGGCGCCAGACTTTCCTGGTTTCCCCAAGCAGGGTTGGGATTGTTACTTCCCCAGCAAATTCAAGGTCTGTGACTTTCCTAGCAGGGTCAGGATGGTTATCTCCCCAGCAGGGTGGAGATCGGTGTTTCCTCAGTAGCCGGGCCTGAAGGTTGTTGTTTCCCAACGGAGGTATCTGGGGGTGGTGGTTTCCCCAAGCAAAGTAGGGATTGTTGTATCCCCAGCAAGTCAAAGACCGTTGTTTCCCCACAGCGTGCGTTAGTGGTTCTTTCCCCAGCGAAGTCCCCAAGCGGATCGGGTGCAGAGGAGGTTATTCCTGGTAAGGGTGGCCTATTTCCCAGCAGCAGTGTTATTCCCCAGCAGGGTGGAGATCGGAGTGTTGGCAAGTTCCTCAGCAGAGTGCCTCGAGCTCCCCAGAAGAGTCCCTTGAGGGGGATACTTTTTATGCATTCTTCATGTAGATAAGCATAGCATATTGCATAATAAATCGCGTAGCATTTCCATGATTATGGAGCATTACGCTAAAAAATCAATCATGCATCAGCATTGCAAGCATAAGCTAGTCTCAAGCCGTGGTTACCGTTTGAGATTTGGTTTCACCGGATGGTGAAGATGTTACTCGGAGGAGTTTAACATCATGACGCGATCAGCGCAACTCGAGTCGTGGTTATCGCTTGAGATTTGGTTTCACCGGATGGTGAAGATGTTACTCGGAGGAGTTTAACATCATGACGCGATCAGCGCGACTCGAGTCGTGGTTACCGCTTGAGATTTGGTTTCGCCGGATGGTGAAGATGTTACTCGGAGGAGTTTAACATCATGATGCGATCAGCGCGACTCGAGCCGTGGTTACCGCTTGAGATTTGGTTTCGCCGGATGGTGAAGATGTTACTCTGAGGAGTTTAGCCTCATGACGTCAGATCAGCAATGTTCCCCAGTAGTACGATACTGGCGGAAACTTTTCCGTCGGGCGGAGATGGAAATAAAATCAAAGGACGTTACGCGATCAGCGCGAGAACGAGGCATTTTCTGGAGAATGGGGTTCACAATGACGATCACAAGTTATCGTCAGGCGACTGGGGTTCAAATGGGAAATGGGGTTCATCATTGGCAAACAAGATGTCGGGGTTCAAATGCGGTGATCCGGGATCATTCGCGCGAAAGAAAATTTGTCCGGGGTTCAAGAAAAGCAAAAAAGATTATCATCAGAAAGTTTTGGGGTTCAAAAAAAGCAAAAAAGATTATCATCAGAAAGTTTCGGGGTTCAAAAAGAAAAAAAAACAAAAAAAGGATAATAATCCCCGGCGGATATGTGGTGTTCAGGCCATGGTTATCCCTGTGTTATCATTTATTTTGGTATACAGGTCGACATTTCTGTTTCGGTATTCAGGCCGACTTTTCTCCGTACCAGACGGGTTCTTCTTTCAAGATTGCTTCTTTGCCGATTCTGACAGGCATTGTTAATTATTTCCCATCAGAGTGCAAATTGTTCGTCTGTTCTTGGTATTCAATCACTCTTCATCCTGATCATCTGAAAGCCGAGGCTGTTCATATCGACAGGTTCACAGTGGATTGAATAGGGGCAGCTGTAACACCTCAAAATTTGCCCTCCTCTCTTGAGACTAGCTTAGCATATTGCATTTCATTTTGTAGGACATTAGTCATTGCATTTTTGCAAATCATGTGGAACATTGAGCAAGTCATCCTCTTAGGTCTTGATCAGGAGATAATGAGGTTAAGATATTCAAGTTGAGGGTCTCATTGGATTGATCACTAGCCATCTGAGGGTTTGTGCTTCAAATTAGGGTTTCTTGGTTCCTCAAGGAGATTGATCATTATCTTGGTTGAAATGGTACATCATCATCATCATGGTCTTATCATTACCAAGAGGTTCATTATGCTTGATCATGTTCCTTGGGATTAGGGTTTTGACCTCTGGTCAACCCTAATCAGTAGCATCATGCCAATCAAGGTTTGTCAAGGAGATGAGGTCTTCATTGAGATGGGGGGTCATCATATGGTTTTATTGAGCTTGTACAAGCTATGGTTTCATGTTGGAGCCATTTCATCAGGAGATTGAGGCTCAAGTTCATCTGTGCATGGCCAGGTCATCTATCAGCTGAAAAAGTCAACCACAAGTCAAATGATGGATTTGGAGGTGGGAGAGGGTTAGAAACACTTCATTCATGTCCAAACAAGTTTCATTTGACATTTCAAAAATCAACATTGAAGAAAATAAAGTCAGATGAAAACTTTCCAAAAATAGAAAGTGACTTGTAATTCAAAATTGCCAAAAATGGAAAGGTTTTCTCCTCAAGATTACATCATCAAAAATGCTTCAAATGAAATTTTGTCCAACATGAAAGTTGAAGATCTTGCTCTCACCTTTTCAAAAAGTCCAAAAACATGAATTTCTCATGTATGGTTGAGAAGATATGGTCAAATCTTGGTCAAGATAATTTGAACTTCACAAGTGCATAACTTTTGAACCATAAGGCCAAATGGAGTGGGGTTTTTTGCAACATTCTTGTTTTGTCATGTACTATCCAATTCAAGCATCATAGGCCATGCATTTTGATCACAAAAATATTTGACTTTCCATTTGAAATTTGGAGGGAAAAGTCAAATTCAAAAATTATTCATGGTATTCACTTCCTAACACTTGCATCTGGTTCAAAACAGGTTTTTAAGTGATTTCCAAAGGCATTTGTGTACTGTTACATTGGTTATTGTATGCATAGGGTGCACTTGCAAAATTGGCCAAAACACTTGATTTCACTTAATCCTTTGCATTAGCTTAATCATGATTAGTGTGCATCATTAACAGAACATATAAAAGGCAAATCATAACTGTTTTTGGGATTAGCATAACAGAATTCTGAAATCTAGATCTAGATCCAAAAACTTCACATTTTTTCCTCTCACTTTTTCATCAAAAATCTTCACAAACATTGCTTTGTTTTGGATCAAATCATCATCTACATGCATAATTGAGTGTGTTGGAAGCAAGATCCAAAGGAATTCTTCAAGATTCGAGGACTGTTGCAAGCTACCTCCGTCCATGGCAGTTTGATTTTCCAGCTAGATCGTGCACAATTAACATCCAAACTTTCTTCCATTCCATTGTACAAGAGCTGAAGAACACCTGTTTGGACATTACAAGGCTTGAAAGTCACGAATTCACTTCTGCACTTCACTTAAGGTCAGGATTCGAATCTTACAATTCATGAAATTAGGATATGCATGTGGTAGATCTTTGAATGTAGAATGCACTGAGCTTTGTATCATGGAATTTCATCAAGAAATGAATGAGTTATGTCGAATCTAAGTTTGATGCATGGATGTTCTTGTGCTCGAATCTTTTAATATAATGAGAGTTAGCAAAATCCAAGCATAGCATGTTGTTGTACATTGAAGGATGAATCTAATGATATAACTCTTGTCAATTTCTGTGACAATTTGTTCTTGAGCCTGGAAATGATGATGAACACGTATGAACCCTAGAATTTCTATTCCCAGGCCTTGTTTGATCTTGTAGCGCGCTGTTTGCATGCTTTTTCATGTTTATTGCCTGGCATTGGTTGCATGTAATCTTACATGGCAGAATGATTGGTCGCAAGCGCTTGCCAAGTCCACGTCAGCTTTAATGAAACGCTGTGTTTCATTGTATGCGCGCCTTGATTCAAATTTCTCCTCGGTTCGAATTCGAGCGTGTGCATTTCCACATATTTGCTTTGCATTTTCATTCCATTTCCCATGCCATTCATATATGCCTTATTCACATGTTTTTTTGTTTTTTTCACTCATTCCAAAATTCATATCTCCATGATTAATTGTCCAAATAATGTGTGGTTTTTTCCATTGTTTTCCTCATGATCTCTAGAATTTAATGATTATTTTTTCATGATTTGTGCCTGGATGAATTTTAAACTTGCCCAGGGTTTATTCATTTGTATCCAATTTGCACCTTCCATGCCATTTGCTTCATGAAATGATGAGATTTTATCCAACACTCTTGAAATTTTGTGTGCTTAAAATAGACATCCCAATGGTCATTTTGGTATAGAGTTTGCATTTTTCTCATTTATGGTTGTTGAGTTATGATCTGATGAACGTAGGTGTGACAATGTGTGTCACACCTTTGCTTGCTTAACTTGAGGAGTTTATTTGCCATGCCATTCAAATGCCAATTGATGTGATTTTTCGCATGATGCTATTTCTGGAAGTTAGGATTGCTTGTGAATTTTTATGGAATTTTTGGATGCATTTCCAATTTGTTTGAGATTTTCCTTGTTGGCTTGTCATTTGTGGACTTTTGGATGGTCATGAATTTAAATGATTTGTGAAATGATGGATGTTTATCCTATGAACTTGAAATTTTGCACATGTGTTCTAGACACTTTGAAGTTTATCTTGGCTTTGGTTTGAGACATTTATCATGTGTCAATTCTGTTTGCTTCAATGAGCTTTCAACTTGCATGCTTTGCCTCATTTGACTTGGTTCATTCTGTTTTAGGCTTGGTTCATTCTGTTTGCTTCAATGAGCTTTCAACTTGCATGCTTTGCCTCATTTGACTTGTGAAATGATTTTGGTTGATGATATTGACATGGGACCAATTGGATGATGTTCTAATTTGATCGAGCTTGATTTATGTCAATTTTCATGTTCTGTTTTGAATTATTTCTCCCTCTTTGACCCTAGGCCTTGTCCTAGTGGTTTGCTTCTCATGTTTGAGCTTGATTTGCAGGTTAAGAAGCATATGGTTATGAGGGAATTGATTCACTTGCTTGAGTTGACTAATTGGTAAATGTTGAACTAATCTTGAGTTTGTTTTGTAGGTTGATGCCAAGTCATTTGTGTTGAGCACCTTGGCTTGTGACTTGCATTGTTGTTTGACTGTGTACAACTGTTGACCATTAACTGTCTGTTTGACTTTTTGAGTTGTATACTGACTGAGTTAGATTGTTTTCAGGTACATTAGTTGCTATAGTTCTTTTGAACTTGCTTTTGCTGTTGCTTGGTTGCTTAACCAATTGAGGTATAGCTCACTGACTTCATGTAGTCTGGAAGACTTGTCCTGTTAGTTGGGCAGGCACCTGTCTGAAGCCCTCCTTAAGAGGCAATGCTTGTGAATGTTTATCTTTGTGCCAAGCAAGAAAAGACCTTTGATAAGGCAATTGGCAGATACAAGAGATGTGCAATCTATCTCCTGCTATTCAGTTGAGTCATCCCTTTGCTCACACAACTTGTGTTGATGCATTGTGGATATTAACCCAAGATCTTTGTTGAGTCAGTCATGAGTGTAGAAGGGTTCCCACTTTCTAAACCCACACTTTCATTTGTCTGAAGCTCTCCCAGGCCATGGATAAGAGCTGTGAGGCACACCCCTCACTTCCCATTTCACCAGCTTCACCCTAACTCTCAATGTTAGGGTTAAGAGCTAACATCACCCGATTCTAGTTGGCTTGTGTTTCACAGCCTAACCTTGTGTGAGCCCACTTTGTTTGTATATAGTGTGTGCTAATTGTGTATGTTTGCTTTGCTTTGCTTTGCCTGTTTAAGATAGCTTGCTGCCTGTGCAAGTTAGATAGAAAACTCAACCTAGGACCATTGTGGAATGCATGATAAATATTAGGCTCGAGTCAGTCTCCCTTCTAGTTTGTCATTTCCCAGTCTCTGGTTAGGAGAAAGTTTCTCCCCTGTTAAGGGGAACTACGTTGCCCTGATCCTCATACCAGATGAGGTACGTAGGCAGGAGATCGTACGAGATCTCTCCGGGCACCCTTTTCTTTTTTTGAGTGTGTCGTGCTTGACAGCTATCAGGCTCGAGTTCCCGACTCCCTGTTAGTCTGTGTGTTCACCCTTTTTTCTTTTTTGTGTGTGTTTGCTTGACAGTTGCTAGGCTCGAGTGCTAGACTCCTTAGTAACTTGTTGCTTGGTTATCCTTCTTGTATGTTAGGAGATGGATATAAGACCAGCGATTGGCATTCCGTATCCTATTGGTGTTTGTTTGTGTGGAGTCTGACGTAAGTCCAGCGATTGGCAGTTGGTTTCCTGTGTGGGTTTGTTTGGTTCGGAGTCTGATGTAAGTCCAATGATTGGCATTCGGTTTCCATGTTTGCCTGCTTGTGTGTTTGTTTTGACTTCTCAGCGTCTGTGCGTGTGTTTTGCTTCGGTGTGCGTGAGCCGAACTACAGCAGCTCTGATTCTCATTCCAGATGAGATACGTAGGCATAGGATGCGATATCCTAGCGAGCCCGTTCCCCTCTTTTTCCACCTGTGTCTTATTCCAGTGTGTGTGTGCATTCTTTTGAGCAGTGTTTAGCAACCTTTCTTCTATTCTTTTGAGCGTGGATCCCGTCGAGTACGACGGATGCGTAGGGGTGCTAATACCTTCCCTTCGCATAACCGACTCCCGATCCCATCTCTCTTTGGTTGTGAGACCATGTCTTTTCCAGGTTTACTTCGGTGAAGATGTTACTCGGAGGAGTTTAACATCATGACGCGATCAGCGCGACTCAAGCCGTGGTTACTGCTTGAGATTTGGTTTCACCGGATGGTGAAGATGTTACTCGGAGGAGTTTAACATCATGACGCGATCAGCGGGACTCGAGCCGTGGTTACCGCTTGAGATTTGGTTTCACCGGATGGTGAAGATGTTACTCGGAGGAGTTTAACATCATGACGCGATCAGCGCGACTCGAGCCGGTTGTTTTTCGCGAATGCGACAGCTGGCGACTCTGCTGGGGACTTTAGAAGTTGACCTATTGCTGGTCCATCTTCCCTAAGCGAGTCTCTCCTAGCGCTCTAGGATAGTCTAGGTTGCTTGTGTTGCTCTATTTATTGCATTTATTATTATGTTGTGTATATATTTGCATAAATATTTGCATGCATCATACTATCATGTTGTTGTCCTTTGTACAGGTGGTTCCTCTGTTTTGGGGTGGGTGTTCTGAGTGGGGCTAAAACCCAGGCCCGAGTATACACCTAGGATTAGCATGGTCTCACGTTCCTCATTTGCTTTATCAGCATATTGTTGTAACGTGACATACCACAAGCCGGACGAGGTTCATTGGAGAGTGCTCTTCCTTTGTGGGGTTTTCCACTTTGGTTGGGTTACTTCTTTTGAGCTGTTGACTTCGGTGACCGATCTTTCCCGGATCTTTGGTTTAGACGATCTTAAGAGAGCTACAACGGCATACCCAAAAGGGCAAACCCGTTGAGTATCTTTGCCCGATTGTCGAGACTATTATCCGCCTTAGGATGACCTGATTAGAATTTACCTGTGAGGGGAGGGTTGTTTCTTACAGATGCATGTTCTGTTGGTGACAGTTGATCAGAGTTCTATTTATAAGTCGGATTTATGGACATTTATTTCCGAGGCGCTGGAGTTCCGTCCGTGGTATTTATCAGTGGGGATCCGTTTATTTCAGGATTCCCCGGGCTGGTTCAGATGATTTTGTGGTTATCAGATCAGTGAATCTCTGGTGATGATGGTGATGTACCCTTCAGTTCTGTTTATTTCGGAATCCTGAGTTGGATTTGAGGTTACATATTCCTTCAGATGATTGTGATAAGTTCAGAGGCCGTAACTCAGTGCAGTTGATGATCAGATGACTTGGAGGATGGCACAGTGCATTGCATTCATACATCAGCATCATTAACATTTTGCATTTACCTGCATCTAACTCATGTTTATCCATATGTAGGGACATTTTTGATTGAGATCCTGGTTGAGAGACTTCTTTGCTCCAGACATGAGGACCGGTTTGAAGGCCGATGTTGTCTATAGTTTCTTCGACCCAGAGATTGGTGTGCTGAGAGATATGATAGCCTTAATTACACCCGACCATGTGGGGATGTTTCGAGAGGCATACGGTGGTATTCTGAAGTTGGTTTTCAGGCTCACAGACAGTGATAGGAGCGCCATTCATACTCTTCTCCAGTTCTATGACCCGGGTTTGAGATGTTTCGTCTTCCCGGATTACTTGTTGGGACCTCTGATGGAGGACTATGCTAGCATCCTGGGTATTCCGATCCGAGATCAGATTCCTTTCTATGCCACTAAAGGGGAGCCTGATGTTGCTGAGATTTCTCGTGCTCTTTATTTGAGCCCGGAGGTGACAAAGGGGGGTTTGAAGGAGAAAGGAAAATTACCCGGTTTTCATTTGAGTTTCTTGGAGGCTAAGGCCAAGGAACATGCTGCTGTGGGTAGTTGGAAGACGGTCTGTGCCTTGATTGTTGTGAGCATTTATGGGACCATCTTGTTTCCTAATCAGAAGAGCTTTGTGGACCATAATGCTATTAGATTGTTTGTACAGAGGAACCCTATTCCTACTCTGGTTGGAGATGTCTATTACTCGGTTCATAACAGGAATGAGAAGCGGCGTGGGGGTTTGATCAGGTGTTGTGCTCAGCTATTGCACAAATGGTTCATGGGGTATTTGCCTTCCAGAGGTGCTTTTGCTTCTCTTGATCCTACGGTCAAGTGGTCAGTCAGGTTGATGGGTTTGCGAGCCACTGATATAGCTTGGACTCATAACGGTATGGCTGGACGGGATTTCATATATAGCTGCGGGAGCTTTCCCAATGTGCCTCTTATAGGAGTTCAGGGTTGCATTAATTACAATCCAACGCTTCTTAGGAGACAAATGGGGTTTGCTATGGAGGTTCCTCCTCTCGAGCGCGAGATTCAGGAGTCTTTCTATTTCCCGGCTGAGGGTAATTTGACACGGTTGAAGCAGGTGTCTGGGGCATGGCGAAATATCCAGAGGAAGGGTAAGGTTCCTTTTGGCAAGGTTAATAGCATGTCTCTTCCTCCATTTGACGATTGGCTTAGGAAGAGGATTGAGCTCACACATCTACCATTTCCGGGAGGTGATCCTTGGTACCCTTTGATTGAGGGTCCACGTTCTTCTGTCAGTATGGATGAGTTCCTTGAGATGAAGAAAGCTAGGGATCAGCTGCAAGCGGAGAAGACTGAACTAGAAATGAGTGTTGCTCGTATTCAGATGGCTAATCAGGAGATCAAAGTGAGGATGGAAGATCAGGATAAGAGACACGCCCTTGAAGTGAAGCGCTTTGAGGTAGACACCACTTATTATGGTAAGGTCAGCCAAGCCTTATAGTCGTCCACAAGGGAGCATGATAGCACTAAGGAAAAGCTAGCCAGAGCTTTGAGGGATATTGAAGATGAGAAGAGGAGGCAAATCCTTGTGAGGGATCAGAGAGATGCTAGAGTCAGAATCCTTACCGCCGAGTGGGAAGCAAAATTGAAGATTAAGGAAGCAGAGAACGCGAAGATCATTGCTGAGAGAGATCATTATCTTACTGAGAGAGATCATTACTTTAGACAGATGAAGATTTGCCAGAAGGAGATAGGGAGATTGCAGCAGGAGAACACTGAGCTTAGGTTCGCGGTGAAGTTTACCAAGATGGTAGATGATGCAGAGCCTTCTGTGGGGCCTTCTTCAGTGTAGCCTCTTGTTATCATTTGTGTTGAATTACCATCAGGCCTGTTGACGGAATTCACGTGCTCGTATTTTCTTTCTGATTCTGGAGAATTGTAATTTGACTTGTATCAGCTTGATGTATGACTCTTGCACTTATTGTGCATTTTTGATATGCGATGGTTATTTTCATTCAGTGATCGGTCTTCAAGCTTTATTTGCTTTACTGTATGCACTCACACAGCACACACATGATTGGGTGGTATTTTGCTAAATCATATATATCTGATTGGTATGATGAAACCAGATGTGATGTCAAAATATGGCCGCCGGATTATTATCTGTCTCGATGAAGCCAGGATCGAAAGACAGAGTGTTCCTCATACGGATAGACATTGCATTCATGCATAATCATAATAACTTGTCTTCTGTTTTGCAGGTGTCAGTTTCTAACATGTTTGATTGACACAGGAATGATGAATCCACCCAACGCTGACCTTCAGGAATTGAAAGAGATGATGAGGGAGTTATTCAATGTTGTGCGAGGGCTCGCCTTGGGGTAGAAGGCAATCGCCGAGAAGGTGGAGAGGATTGAAAACTGGCTGAGAACGGAGGAAACCCAGGGAGATGCTCTGTCGTCTGGAGTAAAGAAGCCCTCTGGAAATAGTCAACGCCAGAAGGAGGTTGAATCAAGGGATGTGCTTGCCAAAAGGGGTAAGGATCGTTACCACCTGTATGCTGCTGTAGTGACTATTCCTGTTGATAATTCACCTGCACCACAGCGACAACAGTCACCTCCACAGAGAACACAAAGAGTTGGGAGCCAGGTGAGAAAAAGGATGACGGATCGTCAGTTCGATAGGCCACCCGTGACTTATGCCTCTCTGTTTAAAAGGTTGAAGGATCTTGGGTTGGTGCAGCCAAGGACATTGGTTCCAGGGAAACCGGAGCAGAGGCTTGCAAGTTATGATGAGAATGTCAGGTGCGAGTTCCATGTTGGTGCACCCGGACATCACATTGAGGGGTGTAAAGCTTTCAAGCATGTCGTTCAAGATTTGGTGGATTCTAAAGCCATCAATTTTGCACCGATGCCAGATGTTAATGATAACCCCGTGCCGATGCATGGCCCTATGGGGGTGAATGTGATGTCCAAAGACAAGAGGAAAATGGATGAAACGAACGGGGATCAGTTAAAGATTCCAATGTCTGTGGTCCAGAAGCATCTGATGAAGAGTGGGGCTTTCCCTGGTGTCGATAACTGTTGTGCGGCTCTCGCCATAAATGGGCGTGCAATGAGGAGGGAAACAATTCAAGGAATGATTGAAGTAGGAATGGACGATGTAAGATGTAAAGCACCTATCAACTCTCAATATTGGGTCCATAGACATTTATCCTATTACGCAGGATGGGCAAATTCCATCTAGGTCACTCATGTCCCTTAGCATGCTTCGTGGAGTACCCATCAACTCTCTTTATGGTTATCCAGTCACGGACAAGGTTTGATCAACAATAAAGCACTCGACTCTACATCTAGGGTCCATTGGTTTCAGGTCGAAGAGTGGTATACACCATTATCACCATGAGAATAACTTATGACACTTTGCATAACATTTTATATAGTATTCTCATAGCGGGTCAATCCAGTATAAATATTACTCTCAATATTCATACTTATGTTTAAGACTTGATAACTCCTTATCCATGATCCATGAGATGTGATCATCAGTCTATATACATAATAGTCTTAATGCTTTAATGTTATCCCACTTCACAACAAAGCTCGACTACGGATACTTTAAGAATAATGTCCTTATGTTTAATGAGATCTCATGATTAAGTCACACTTAAAACATTAAACAGACTAGCTATTCTAGGGACCTGATTAAACAAACATAATAAAGAAAAAGCCTTTTATTATTAATAAATAATTCGATAGAAGTACCAAAAGTATTATCCTCTAGGGCTTACACTAACACGTCTCAGCCCAAATGCTAATTTTACAATTTTTGAGCTTTTTCACCAGGTTTGAGTTGCAGAGACATTTTGGAGATTTCCACCTTCTGCCAAGGGATATTTACTATATTAGGAGGGTTTCTACAAGAAAAAAGGATATCTTGGAACGAGGTGAACAAAGAATTGTCAGATGATCAAGGATTACAAAGATCAAGAAATTCGGAGAGAGGACGATTTTCTTGAGCGAAAGCGATTGAAGATCTAAGGCATCCAATTACTTCTAATGTGTATTTTTTATCTTGAATTTGTTTTGAACAATATGAGTAGCTAAACCCCCCAATGTTATGGCGGTGTATCTGATTTAGAATTGTAATGACTATGAGTTTACAATTGCATATATAATATTGTTTTTACGATAATCTTTTGATGTGCTTGATGCTTTCTCTTTTAAACCAATAGAGATTGTTGTATGGTTATCAATAAGGCTGGACCACAATTGATAAGGTTTTCATAAGATTACTCTGTAGTAGATATCACATAGGACTCATGATATCATGTATGAATCAGAGCATTCTTGATATCATAAAGCTTAACTTCACCCTAATTGCTTATGGACATATAAATTAGGGTAAAATGATTAAAGGTTTTCTCACCAAGGACTTGTCCAGTTCAATATTGGGTCCATAGACATTTATCCTATTACGCAGGATGGGCAAATTCCATCTAGGTCACTCATGTCCCTTAGCATGCTTCATGGAGTACCCATCAACTCTCTTTATGGTTATCCAGTCACGGACAACGTTTGATCAACAATAAAGCACTCGACTCTACATCTAGGGTCCATAGTGGTTTCAGGTCGAAGAGTGGTATACACCATTATCACCATGAGAATAACTTATGACACTTTGCATAACATTTTATATAGTATTCTCATAGCGGGTCAATCCGGTATAAATATTACTCTTAATATTCATACCTATGTTTAAGACTTGATAACTCCTTATCCATGATCCATGAGATGTGATTATCAGTCTATATACATAATAGTCTTAATGCTTTAATGTTATCCCACTTCACAATAAAGCTCGACTACAGATACTTTAAGAATAATGTCCTTATGTTTAATGGGATCTCATGATTAAGTCATACTTGATACATTAAACGAACTAACTATTCTAGGGACTTTATTAAACAAACATAATAAAGAAAAAGCCTTTTATTATTAATAAATAATTCGATACAAGTACCAAAAGTATTGGCCTCTAGGGCTTACACCAACAGTAATCCCCAAGCCTATTCAAGTGATCAAAAGACCCGTGATCACTTGATATGGCAAGTCCATTATGCTCAAGCTGTATTGGATATGCTGAATCTCAGGAGATCAAAACCTCAAGGTTCAAATGCAAGATCAAGACTTTCAAGTCAACATCAATCAAGCATAGCTAACAAAGTGAATTACTTCTTAAGCACAACAAATGTATCAACACTTGTCAATCATAATTCAAATTGTGTGACACGAGTCTTAAGAAATAGAGAATGAATGAGAGTGGAGAATTCCATTAACTCATTCTGAATATCTTTGGGTACTGGATGAATGACCCAGTTGCTTATCGTATTCACCTTTTCTCATAGACTTTAGTGTGGTTCATATTGAATGACTGCCAAGTCTTATTCATCTTTCATTATCATATATCATTTCTCTTGCCCCAGTCTCTTGATGTCTTTGTTTCGATCGTAGTAGGTTGAACTACGAAAGCTCTGACTTCTCATTGCACGACGAGAATACATAGGCACGAGGATTCAGATTCTCCGCGAGCTACTTTATTTATTTCTACCTTATTTGTTGATCATATATTATTCATTTCTTCAATCATCAATCAATACCATAATTTTGAGATCAAATATATTTTTCCTTGGATTCCATGTATATCCTTTTAGGACGGTTCAATCGGAGTCCACCTTGTGAACCAATAACTGTTTGGCTGTGAAACCAGACATTTAATTCTTTGTTTTTTGTTATCCCAATATAGTGATACCATGCCTTAGGCCCCTCACTTGTTGGTTTACCTTTACTCTTTGGTTCATAGTTTATTCTTTCATGGATCCAATATGCTATTCTTCTTTAATTTCAAATTGTTTGTTCCCTACAATGATATACTATCCCTTGTACCAATCAACACTTTCCTTTGGGTTCCATACTTACCTTTTTAGGAGGATTTAATCGGAGTCCACCTTTGTTTCAAGAGTTGTTTGTACTATAAAATCAAACATTTAATTCTCTTTGTTTTCGATCATTCCAATACAGTGATACCATGCCTTGGGCCCCTCACTTGCCGGTTTGTATGTTTACTCGTTGGTTCAAAGTTTATTTGTCGTTATGGGTTCCCATGTTACCATTGTCTTTTGGTACAAGTTATTATTCATCACTTCAATCATACCATTTTAGTTGTGTTTGTCTTGTCAGTCCTTGTTGCTTAGACAAACACTTCTTTCTATCTTCTCCTTTGTTTCATAGTTCCACGAACTACAATGCTCTGACTTTCTCATTGCACGTCGAGAATACGTAGGCACGAGGATGCGAATCCTTGGTGAGCACAGTTCTAATTATTTCTTCTGCCTTAGGGCACCATTCATATCTTTCATGAACCATCATCTACCTTCAATCATTGAACCATTCAACATACCTTGTTTCAAGCCAAATACATTATCCCTTTGAGCTTCATCTTGTGTCTGCTTGTGAACCAAGAGTTGTTTGGATGTAAAACCAAACATTTAATTCCCATTGTTTTTGGTTATTCTAATACAGTGATACCATACCTTAGGCCCCTCACTTATTGGTTCATACTAGTTTTACTCTTGGGTTCATACTTCATCCCTTTTTGGAGTCGAACAACATTATCCTTTGGTTAAAACCACACTTGTTATCACACTTCTTTTACCTCCCATCATTAGTTCTATGAACTAGAAAGCTCTGAATTCCTTATTGCACTATGAGGATACGTAGGCATGGGGCCCCTAATCCTCACAATTCCATTCCTTTTCCTTCATTCTTTCCCGAGTAATCTTGGATATAACACCCATTCGAGCAAGAACAATCAAAGTGGTTTCCATAGAGTGCCATGGATGTTAAGGATACTAATACCTTCCCCTTGCATATCTCACTTCCTTACCCCAGTTATCTCTTTCCCCTGGGTTTTATCGATGTTTTCCCTTTCCTCCAGGAATAAATAAAGTTCGACGATGAATCTGTTGTATGTTCGTGTTGGTGTAAGCCCTAGAGGCCAATACTTTTGGTACTTGTATCGAATTATTTATTAATAATAAAAGGATTTTTCTTTATTATGTTTGTTTAATAAAGTCCCTAGAATAACTAGTCCATTTAATGTATCAAGTATGACTTAATCATGAGATCACATTAAACATAAGGACACTATTCTTAAAGTATCCGTAGTCGAGCTTTATTGTGAAGTGGGATAACATTAAATCATTAAGACTATTATGTATATAGACTGATGATCACATCTCATGGATCATGGATAAAGAGTTATCAAGTCTTAAACATAGGTATGAATATTAAGAGTAATATTTATACCGGATTGACCCGCTATGAGAATACTATATAGAAAGTTATGCAAAGTGTCATAAGTTATTCTCATGGTGATAATGGTGTATACCACTCTTCGACCTGAAACCACTATGGACCCTAGGTGTAGAGTCGAGTGCTTTATTGCTGATCAAATGTTGTCCGTAATGGATAACCATAAAGACAGTTGATGGGTACTCCACGAAGCATGCCGAGGGACATGAGTGACCTAGATGGAATTTTCCCATCCTACGTAACAGGATAAATGTCTATGAGCCCAATATTGAACTGGACAAGGATGACACGGTCTATGCCTTGTGTTCAATATAGACATAAGGGCAAAAGGGTAATTATGCACATAAGTATTATCACAGAAGGATTTGTCAGATCACATGACATTTTCGTGTCTTAGGTAGCAGTGATGTGTTGCTAGATACCGCTCACTGTTTATTATGTTAAATACATGATTTAATATAATTGCCAATGCCGCGAAAACCTACAGGGTCACACACAAAGGACGGATTGACGAGAGATAGAGTAACTAAGGAACACCGTAAGGTACGGTGCACTTAAGTGAATTGTAGAACATCGTAAGGTACGGTGTACTTAAGTAGAATACGAAATATGGTAAGGTACCATGTGCTTAAGTGATTTTGGGCATATTATAAGATATGGGCCAAAATACACTTAAGTGGGCTTTTTAGCTTGAAGCCTATACAAGTGGTTCTATAAATAGAAGCCTTGTGCAGAAGCATTCATAGCAGTTGCATTATTTTCGTTTTCTCTCTCTCTCTCTCTCTCTCTCTCTCTCTCTCTCTCTCTCTCACTCAAAGCCTTCATTCGTACTAGCTAGCACTGAGACTGAAGGAATCCGTTCGTGTGGACTGAGTAGAGACATTGTCATCGTTCAACGTTCGTGATCGCTCTGCGGATCTGCATCAAAGGTTTTGATCGTCACAAGAGATCTGCACCAAAGGTTTTAATCGTCACAAGAGGTAAATATTCTATCACTGATCATGACCATTCGTAAGGATCTCTAAAGGAGAAAATTTTAATTTCTGTTGCGTTTTAGATCGCAATTCTCCTTCAGTTCGAGCATGCGATTCATTCAGATATATTTCAGCTAGCGAATCTACTGGGTATATTCTGCTACTTGGGATACTCCTTAGTCGCTAAAAGGAGTCTAACCTAGTTTTGATTTCTTCTCCATTTGTTTGGGTGTTTACCTTTATGATTTACTCGCTTTATTTATCGTATTCTTCATTGCTTTAAGTATTCATTTTGTGTTGGATATTATCTATTATACTCTCTCTTGGGTTAGGGTTATGCTACATGAGAGAAGCTCTATACCCTATCTAAGTACATGCACACGATATACTCGTGGATAGTCGTGTACACTTACGTTTCGCGCGTTGGTTGTCACGAGAACCACACCCAGACTAGATTCACCTGGAAGTACTTTTATCCTGCGAGAATTCGCTATGGCAAGGTATTTTCATTTTGAGTCGATGACTTTGGGAACCTTCTAGGAACTATCTTCTGAAGACTAGAACCTATATGTAAGGGGGTTATGGGTTTTTCTGCAGGAAACCATATACTTTACATACCCTTATTCTCATGGATGTCGGACCTTTGATCCTGCATCGGGCAGTATATGCAGACTATCTGGATTATTTTGCGTTTTTAACATACATTATTGCATATCATTTTTGCATTGCTATATATATTCCAAAATTTTGAACCTAAGTCATTATACCACCAATGCTTTGAATCTATGGATGTAGCATAACTATTTGCATTCTATCCCCAACATGTGCATTCATTCATTTGCATCTTATGACTATCAATCAGAAAGAGCTCATTTTGTCCTTTCTTCAGTCATAATGACAACGACTCTTCAACACAAGTAATTTACAAGAGCTAACAAATCGAGAATTATGGAAGATATGGAACAAGAGAATGCTACCTATAGGGAAACCTTGGCTTAGTTCCAAGGAAAAATGGATACCTTCCAAGGTAACATGAACACCATAATGGAATACCTTCAAGTTCAGAAGGTTGCTACCTCTACTTTTGCCAATCCTGCTACAATTGTGGTTATTGATGCCATTGTTGTTGTCACCATTTCTGCTAATGCTGTTGTTGATACCATGATCTAATATGCGGTAAGCCAACCCATATGCCAGTTGGGTCCTAGTAGGCATGTTGTTGCCTATCCATGGGGGTTACCTCCGAACTTTACTCCCTAGGTTACTAATGGGAATGCTTTTGTGCCATATCAACCTTTTCTTGTGCATCCTGCCAATGGTAACTCTCTTGCCCATCCTTGGGGCATGACCCCTCACTCTTCTCATATGGTTAATGCTGACAACCGTGAGATCAACCCAGAATAGGCTATTCAAACTTCTGCACCAGTTATTGTTGAAACTTCTAATGATCCCAAAGATGAGTATAAATGCCCTAGCCTTCACTCCCATCTTCCTCCTCGAGCTACTCAACCTATTGTCCAAAATTTGAATCAAGGTGTTAAGATACCTCCTCCTTATCCCGGGGCATCTTCTGTTGTTGCACCTCTATTTGTGTATCCTGGGGAACTCTACACTCCATATCAAGGTCAATATAGTCAGATGGTTAATCCGGGATTGATGTATCCTCCAGGGTATCCCCAATTTGCTCCTCTTCCAGTCATTGCTCAGGCAACTTCTCAGGGTGTTCAACTCCCCAATCATCAAGCTAATCCTCAGCCTGCTAATCAGATTGCTTTTGGTTCATTTCAGCATAGATAGGCAGACTATCAGTTACTAGATGAAAGGATAAGAGCCATTGAAGGTGTCTCTGCTTATGGTATGGATGCTAAGGACTTGTGTCTAGTTCCTAGTGTGGTGCTTCCTCCTAAGTTCAAAGCGCCGAACCTACCAAAATACAAGGGCTTGAGTTGTACTAGAAGTCATGTAATTATGCATTATAGGAAGATGGCATCCTACATTGATAATGATGAGATTCTTATCCATTGCTTCCAAGACAACTTATTTGGGGAATCCTTGGATTGGTGCATGAGCTTGGATCATAGTAATATCAGATCTTGGAAGGACTTATATGAAGCCTTTCTCAAGCAATATAAGTATAACCTGGATATGGCTCATACCAGGTTACAACTGCAAAATCAAGCCTCCAAGAGCAGTGAAACATTCAAAAAATACGCTTAGAGGTGGCGTGAAATGACTTCTCGAGTTAGACCCACGCTGAAGACGCTAAATTAGTTGATATTTTCGTGAGCACTCTTCAAGGTATGTACTATGAGAATATGGTTGGTAGCTCATCATCCAACTTTGCCGACATAGTAACCATTGGAGAACAAATTGAGAATTGGTTGAAAACAGGGAAAATTGCTAATGTTGATAACCAGACAGTGGTTAAGCAATCTCAGGGTTTTGCTAAGAAGGAAGAGGCCAAGGCAAGTGCTATGATAGCAAATGTCTACCCTTAAGTTCAAGCTCATATGACTCATGTTCCATACTATCCTGATTCATACATTGCCGCTACCCAATATCAACAACCAACATATCAACCTCAATATCAGCAACCTCCATAGGCTCAAGTTTCTCAAAATCAGCAACATCTGCAAGATAACATAAACTAGATTCAGGGTCAGGGCAAATGTTATGATAAGAAGCGTCCTCAGCGTGACTAGATACTTGTATCATATGCTCAGTTGCTACAGTATCTTGTCCAGCAAGGAGCCATCGTGCCAAAAGAAATACCATAAGTTGTTTACCCCTATGGCCCAAAGTATAATCCTAATTCTTCTTGTGCATTCCACACCAGCTATATAGTGCATTTAACCAAAGATTGTTGGATGTTCAAGACCAGGGTACATGAGTTGATTGGTCATAAGATCTTATCCTTCTCTAAGGAAGGACCCAATGTCATAACTAACCTGTTGCCAGATCATAATGTACAGATAGTGAATGCAGTTATTGGTGAAGATTGCTAAGATTCAGTTACCTCTTCAGATGAGTATCAAGGATAGGCCAGCAATATCATATTGTTCAATCATATCTCATTTATAATCTTTTCTTGTTTGTTCATTGCTGTTCATTTGTAAAAAATGTCTGATTTTCAGATGATAATAATAATGAAATAAATGTGCATGTTTTGCTTAAATCCATTCATGTTCACTCATATTTTATTTATCAATATCAAACTATTTTTTCAAGCAAAATCAAAAGAGAATGATACAATAAAAGTGCCCAAGATCGTTATTTGTATGCTTTTGGATAAAACCATGTTGATGATGTAAGGCATTGTTCAAATACCTAAACATCGGAGATATAACAAAGTTAATCCCTAGTCAACCCCTTTGGGCTTTGAAGTAAGAGTTTCTTTCTTTACATACATATAAAAACCTCATTTTTAACTAAGGGCATGGTAGTCTTGATTTACTTTGACCTGGCATTCAAAATTCAGAAGGAGAATATCCCATCATGTGATCAATCATATCATATCCCTCTCAATAGGATGGAATCACAGATTCAGAATGGTTATTCCTTACCTACAAAAGGAGTGAGACAGTCACGACCCTTGAAACAAATCAAGTAAGAAAAATGTCATAGGGTTTACGCCAATACAAAAAACATAGGAGAAATAAAAAATCAAAAGCAAAAGGAAAGCTCGCTAAGTCAAAAGCTTGAAAACAAGTGACTTAAGCAAAAGTTAGGGCATCCCGGTGGACTGCAAATCCCAAAGGACCAGTCCAGGCAAAAATAAGGGAAAGCATAAAAGCAAAAGTAAAAGAGAGGATCAATAAAAAATCCCTCAGCAAGAGAAAATTCATGTGATTGCAAACAAAAACATAAGGGGAGTGACCATCACTCCAAACTCTCAATGGGTTCCATAACCATCATTACTGATCTTTAAAATCCTTTTCTAAAAGATGGACGCTTGTTTTAAGCTAACTGAATGTAGGACTGGAGAACATCACAGATAATGGGTGGGTTACAATAGGTTTTGAGCCTTATATCCTTTCCTTCTGAAACCATGAACCAAGCCACGTTACAACCCTCACAAGACCTAATTGAAGCAGAGTTATTTTGAAATCATACTATGGCAAGATTGCGTCAAAGCTGACTCCTAAAAGATTTGCTTGTCATTTGTATTGATACTAATATGGCATTTTAATCGGTGATTCATTCACTATATATCATAATCATAGTGAATATATTTGAGTTTCAAAACTTGCATGAGCATGACATTGCAATTATCATTTGCAAAATGAGCAATTTTACTTGCAAAACAAGCACTTTACATCAAGAAAGTTTACATAGTGGGAAGATTGAACAACTTCTTTTGATATATCATAGCTCATATCTCTTCAAGGTACAATCAATGTGGGTCAATCACGCCGAGGTTCTCTAAATCTCTCTGAATCAACTAAATAAGGGAAAAGTTACTTCAAGGCTCATATTAGGGCATGTCACCCCAAGAATATGAGAAGTTAATCACTCTCAGGAATGGTTAATTGAGAGGATACAATTTCAAGATGCTGGGGCAGTCCACTTTGAGATCTTCAGATGATGAGACTACTCCATAACTGGTAATTGGAGCAATATATAAATACTCAACAGATTGGGGTAGAAGCAGGCTACGCATGTACAAGCTCTCTCCACGTTTCATACATAATCCAGAGAGGTGACAACAATTGTCCAGCTCGAAGTAGGTGTCAGAGAATCACATATATGTGACCCTTGTTCCTAGCCCAAAATCCCAACTTCCCTTTATATGAGCATTTGGTTTAATCATTGCATAAATCATCACCCTGTGGTAATCATGTCACTTCGCTCATAACATAAAGCCTCGAGGGTAAACAAGTAAAGCTTTGTGGGTTTCTTTGATTACCTTGAAGGTTCTTGATATCCGGAAGAATCTTAATGATCGTCCGGTTAGATCATATATCTTTCTCTCCCCAGCAGGGTTATGTGAAAGCCCCAGTAGTGGTGGTAACACGAAGCATACTTTAAGTATAGTTTCTTTGGTGTATTCAGTGGCGAGTCGAAGTGTATCCTACGCCAGAAACCCCATCTTGTGGATATCACCCATATAGCCACATAATCATTCTGCATCTTAAAAAAAATGAAGCATACATTATATATAGCATGCATATCATGTTTCTCCTTTGATTGATATATTTCCCTATAGAGTATTTCAATCCAAACCCCATCAGATGAATGTATAAAAGTCTACCTACCATTCCATATCCCCAATACATATATCTTTCTCACATTACATCCATTCTGAACGAGTAAATTTTTGAATATTCTTGTATTTAATCATCTTTTACCTTGAATACCTAAAAAGTTGTTGCAATTCGTGCATTCAGGTCCAAGATGATTAAATAGGGGCAACTATCATACCCCCAAATTTTCCCTACTTTTTTTATTCAATTCGCCTAGCTTAGAGTTTTGTTCATTTGCATACTTTGTTTCTATTTGATCATGCATGCAACGACATTTGCATATGGTAAAAAATTTATGCCAAAAGTTCAGTGATAATGGATTTAATTAGTTTAAGTGGATTTTCTAGGTGGATATTATTTGGAAATTATTCAGGTTTATTTCCCGTATTACTTGTGATGGAGATCATCTCTTTATTTGAGATTCATGGTTATTATCAGAGATTGAAATGATCATCAATTAATTCGGAGGTTTGCTTCGATTCAAAAGAAAGGGAAAAGTTGGAATAAAAAGGAATTTTCATTCATTTATTGAAAATATCATTTCTCAAAAGTACTAAAAGTCACGAGTTAAACCACTCAAAATTTAATCCAAAAATGGTGGAAAAATCAAGGCAAAGACATTAAAATTCAAGTTAATTACTAGTGACTTATTGCCTTACATCCTAACTTGGTACTTTTGCTAAACTTCAACACCATTGGTCTTTAACTACCCTTAACTACCTATTTCTTCACAAGCCATCCATTTACCTAATTACCCTTAACTACCATAACTTTCATAACAAACACAAATCTCAACTTCCATTTTTTTCATTTAATCCTAGCCACTCTTAACAATTAGTCATATGGTTGAAATTTGTGATCCGCAACTAAGGACTAAATTAACTCCTAACCGTTGATAAACCAATTACTTGGACCACAATCCAATGATGATTATTCACCTACCAAGTCTATATAAACATGTTATTTCTCTTAATTTTGTTTTTTTAGCTAATATCACTAACCTAACTTAGAAAATCCACAATTAACCAATATTTTCCCACCATTTTTCTTATATTCTCTCTCAATTTCTCTCTAAAAACTCATCTTCTCCCTCACCCTCACTAAAGTTCATCTTCATCACCATTTAGAAATTCACATTGAAGTTCTAAAATGGTGAAACTTAACCATTAACAATTTCTACATTATCAATCAACAATACAAGCATCATCATCAAAAAATCATTCATCAACAATTTCTACATTATCATCAACAATCATTATCTAAAATTTATCAAGATTTATCAATAATCATCATCCAAGATCAATCAATTCAAGCTTATTCATCAATATTCTATATTCATGATTCATCTTTTGCATTCATTCATCATCAAGAATAATTATCAAATATTGGAAGTTAATTGGATTAATGAAGCTTATTTCTTGAAATATTCCGGGTTTCTTTTCGGCGCTCTGATTTTCAATGCTAACCAAAGCAAATCTGTGCTCCGTCGGTAATCCTTTATCTCTTTCACACCCTTACCATATATTATTGAATGTTTGTTGGTTGATTGATTTAAGCCACTGTTTTGAATTTGCTTATTAGATAATCATGTATTTTTACATGGAACACCTAAACTTGAAAATAGTGATTCTTTAATTCTTAACTATTATTAACATGTGAATATACCATTTGAATTGATTTTTCGTGTTGCTCATAAATATATAATTAGTTTTTCATTCTGATGCATATTTTAGCCGAACCAATACATTCTTAAATCAAATTTTCACCTATTTTTGTTTTTTTCGGTATAACTCGTAACTTGTTTTGCAATTTACATAATGTATTTGATTTCTTTGCGAAATTCCGAATGTAACAATATATTAACTCGTCGATTTCGATTTCGATTTCATTAACCGACACCGAAAATTAATTTATAATCGGTTTTTGTTTTTCCTGCTACTTTTTCTTATTACTAGTATATATGTTTTATAGTACTACTATATTATTTTATTAGGTTAATTTTATTTATAAATCCACATGTTAATAGTTGATTGACTATTGGTTTATACATTGCTTTTCCATCCTTGTTGCATATTTAATTTACGTACTGTAATGCTGGCAAACATACATATTTCTGCGGTCACGTGTTAAAGATTGCAATACCAACCGCATTATGTAGTTGTACACATGTTAATAGTTGATTGACTATTGGTTTATACATTGCTTTTCCATCCTTGTTGCATATTTAATTTACGTACTGTAATGCTGGCAAACATACATATTTCTGCGGTCACGTGTTAAAGATTGCAATACCAACCGCATTATGTAGTTGTAGTTGCTATAAATCCTAGTATATTACACTAACTTTTCTTTTCTAAGACATACAATAATTATTTAATTTAATAAATAAATTGTTTTTTAGTCTAAGATACATACAATATCATTAGCTTAGAAATATAACATAAATATTAGTATAGAAAAATATATACAAGTTTAGAGCATATTAGTTACTTAGGTAGAATATACACATTAGTTACATCAGTAACTTAAGTTAGAAAACATAATAATTTATTTATATATGCCTTATTAGTTTAGTTAGAATATATACATAATTTTAGTGTAAAAACTAAGTAGCTGTTTATGAAATACATCAACTTTAATTAAATACATTTAGTAAGCACTTGGTTAGAAAATTGACTCGTCAGTAGTGTTAGTCTAGCATATAGTATATTAGCTTTAGCATTAGAAACAAATACATTAATTTTAGCCAGACATATCTATTGGTCTTAGTTAGAAATTAATACATTAAGTTTAGCTTAGAAAATTAACACATTAGGCTTAGCTTAGAAAATCTATATATTAGTTTACTTAACTTAGAACAACCACTAGTTATCTAGTTAGAAAAATAAACATTAATATTAATTTAGTGAAAATGCTAGAATTAATTTCTCTTTTGATTAGTTTTAGTGATTGTTCAAAATGCTAGAAGTAGAATGAATGTGTTAGTTAATTGTTTTTGTTTAATTGATAAATTTTATTTTGGTTCATGTAATTAATTAATTAAATCTTTAATTAAGTTTTTTTATTAATTCATGACTTGATTTCCCTTGATTGATTTAATTAGATTAATAACTTTATGATCTTTTAATATGACCTTCTCATGAATAATTGTATATTCCCTTAACTTAGGTTTATATAGAATTAAACTGGTATATTCTGACTGATCAATTCATTAGATTTATTGCGTACTTAATTCAACTGATTTCTCTGAATCCAACTGATTAGTGTTGATCAAAGGTCACTTTGGCCAATCAAATCATAGTGATGTAATCCTAAAGCTTATTCAAGTGATCAAAAGATTCGTGATCACTTGATATGAAAAGTCCATTGTGCTCAAGCTATATTCGATATGCTGGATCTCAGGAGCTCAAGACCTCAAGGTTCAAATGCAAGATCAAGACTTTCAAGTTAACATCAATCAAGCATAGCCAATAAAGTGGACTACTTCTCAAGCCCAACAAAGGTATTGAAATTCTGGTATAGTCAGAGTTCAAATGTTCTACACGAAGTCATGACATCTGATCCAACATTGTTACTAATACAGCAAGACAGTTATAACAATTAAAACCCAGTACTCATATGCACTCTGTCACAGATGTCAAGACATCTGCTAATATACCATCATGGAAAGAAGAACATCCAGTTTTGTCCATCTAGTGCAAAGATACAGTAGAGATCAAACATAACACTTATGTTTATTGATCCAGCCCAATTATCAGCATGATGTCTCAACATTGATTTGAACATCACCTGTTCCAACATTACAGAAGGTTGAACTGTAACAGACCAATCAGTCTATACATCAGTATTAGCAGTCAATTATGAATGTCATAACATTATGTTTTGCAATCAGACTGCAGGCTATGTGTCAAGTCTGTTATTCTTTTCATAAACAGATTAGATACAAACTGAGTTATAACAGACAAAATATAGTGTGCAGAAGGTAAAAACACCAGTAATTGTTAACCCAGTTCTATACAACATTACCTACTCTGGGGGCATACCAAGCCAGGAAGAAGATCCACTATTAGCAGTATTAATTCAGAGTTAAACTCCCCCGTTTACAACTCCTCACTTAATCCCTACCCAATGCAATCTATACCTAGGCACTCCTAGATAAAAACCTCCAGTTTCCATTCCTATCATTACAATTCTCATGTAATGCTAAACAACTTGAACTTGCTTCACAGCTTCGTTCAAGATCAATAAACTCTCACCTACAGGCTTTGAGTTACAAATCATCTCTTGCTTTCAAGCATTGAGAAACACCTGGTAACCTTCCCACAGGTTGGGAGGTTTACCTCACACACACCTCTAATTTTTACATTGTTTGAGGCTTACAAAACCTAGGTTACAATCTGCTATTTATAACCTAACCACCCAACTGGATTTGGGCCTTCAGAAATCGCAGCAAATCTTCCCTTTGCTGTTACAGAGCTGGCAGAATCCTTCTGCTACAATCAAGGTCTTTAATCTTTTATTTCCTAAAAGATCTCCATATTTGGAAACTCTATTTCACCAAATATATTCACCAAATCTTCTGATTGAATCTTCAAGATCTTCACATAGGAGTTAGGATATTCACCAGATCTCCTGATTGATCACAAACCAAACCAGAATTAACTGATTCAGTTTTATACACATGTGAGATGTCACAGTCCCGATGTCATGACATCTTACATGACATGTTGGTCCAGATGTTGAACTTCTTCAACCCAATATATTAAAACAACAGAGGTGATTACATTATTTGTTTTACAAAATTAATGCCAATCTTAAGGTACTAACAATCTCCCCCTTTGGCAAATTTTAGCTAAAACAAATAACCCAATATGGGTCTGCACTTCCTCTTTGTCATTGACAGCCCCAATGCCACCACCACTGTTGGTGTACATAAGGAAGAAGCTGTACAAGACACAGCTGTATCACAACCCTTCCCCTCAACAGGAGGGCTTCCTGAAGAATATGTAATGCTGAGTACATAGATAATGTAACTCAGATCACAAGACACAACTGTCTTCTTAACTCTGATCACACGATACAACTGATATACCCAGTTAGTGACTTTTGTGTCTGAACCCATCTTCTCCTTGCCACCAGATATTGCTTGCTTCTGGTGCATCCTCAGGACAAAGTTTCTCTCCCCCTTTTTAGCTAAACATTTACAAGTGACACCTTCACAAAACCAGATCCAGGAGCAGAATGCCCAGATCTTAACAAACCCCATGGTTTAGAGAGAATGAAATGTCGCTCTTGTGAGAAGAGGAGTGCTGATACATCCTTTAAATAGGCCAGACCATGCTTAGGAATTAACGGTAGGAGTAAATGCTTGGTCAAGATCCATAAATATTTGCTGAGAATCAGTCAGAGAATCACCACCAATATCCCAGACAATCTTTGAATACCTTTTACAGCTCTTGACTGTTTCCAGAAACAGTAGTTCCAAGACTATTCCATAAATGCTGTCAGACACGTTACAAGCTATGTCTTAACATTTGATACTGCTTTTGTCTGTGTTCTTCATATATCCTCCCCATCACCATTTTCTAAAGCCACTTTCTCACCTCCAATGGTAGCTTGACATCTGGCACCACACATCCACATTTCCTTATATAACTTCCAGCAGGTACATAGGATATCTTATATTAAGACATCACATATGACATCTTGTGAACACTTTGTCCTTTATTTTCACAAGGCAAACTATCAACAATTTAAACCACATAACAGTAGTCTAATCAGCAGCAAAAGCAAAAACAATTACTAGTTATGGCTACTAGTAATACACACATGCACAAGGGTACTTCTCCTCCCCCTAAATCTGGGCAACAATCAACAGAATTACTAGTTATGGATGCAACTAGTAAGACACACAAATGCACAATGCACCAGGGTACTTCTTCTCCCCCTAAATCTGTGCATTCACCAACCATAACAGCTACTGAACTCCAGCACCTGTACTAGCCAGAATGTCACACTGACATCTGCTATAACATCAGCACCTGTGCACCACATCCATATTTCCTTATGACTGAAGTTTCAGAAGTAAATAACAATATTGTCCAAGGCAATGTCATGACATCCGGTCAGACATTCTTCTGCTCACTCAGCCTTGACACACGCCCCATCATCTCACTAACTAGCAAGGTGCCATACCTTGTTATCTGAGAACCCATAGACCACAAGCTTGATAATTACTTGCAGTGCAAAGACAGAACTCCCCCTGTCATGAACAACCAACTCTCCTCTTGAAACTTGGAGATGAACATATCCAACACCCCAAAGTTGGACCTTCACATACTTCCTGATTCAAAGAGAACCCAGACAACTTGATGAGTGGAAAACATAAGACGCATCTTCATGTCTTCAAGAGCACACTCCCTGTTCAACCTTCTTGGCTGAACACATCCGCGCCCTGTGACAATCTCTCTTCTAACCAGAACAGAAAACAACATAACACCATCTGATATTCTTCAAATATCATTGAATCACAAGCTTGATCCAGACACAAATTGGGACATATACATTCTCATCCCATTACAAGAGATAATCTTCCATAGATAGGTCAGAGCTCATTCCACAAGCTCCAAGAGATGAATAGAAAACACCTCCTTTTGTCTTCAACATACTACTTTTCTGCTCAAAAATAACTTGTCTCAGACTATCCTCAAGAATAATCAGTTGCCATATGTAGATTATCTTGATTCTTCGAACTCACTTCTGAGATAGACCAAATGCCACTGGTTGACTACCTCCTTCATGAATCCTCATATGAAAAAGTCAACTGTCATTTTTTTTTGACCTCTCCACGTTTATCAGACTTCTCCCAAAGATATTCTGACCTTCCAAGTGAGACTTGAACTTCAAGCTACATGTTGAACACAACTTAGATTTTCAAAGACATGAACATGTAACATCCTTTCTATCCAGCAACTCCAAAGAACTGCAATGAGAACGACTTTTATGAAGTATCCAATCTACAACCCTGTAGGCCCTTCTATCTCAAGTTGATGTGCCATTTCACCAACTAAGATTCTGATGTTGGACCAAATGTCATAACCTTGTGTTTTGACATCTAGCTGTTGAATTCAGCTCCTTCTTCTGCCACTTGAAAGAACTTCCTCCCTTCACAGAACAAGAGTTCAATGTTCTCATAGACTTGATTGTGGAACCAAGTTTGAGTAAACATCCTCCATCCTGCAGGTTTGCAGTTAAGTCATCCAAGCTCACACCTTGATGAATCCCTGCTTCTTTTCCAAAGACATCAGACACTCTGATGCATGAGTCTTCAGAAGGACTAGTTAGAAACTATTCCTTCAGCTATACCAAGGATTCCACTTCCTAAAGTAAAGTTGTTTCCATGATGTCAAGACTGCTGCCACTTGTTCTTGACTCCATAGTGTGCATTAGCTAATGCACTTTCTTACCTAGATCAAAAGTAAACTGATCCAAGTAACCACCATCAGGACTATGATGTTTTCTTCTTCTTGTACACACCAAGGCTAAACATGTTTCTTGCTAGGAAACCTTTTCAGAGATCATATGCTTTTGCTGCCACCAAAGTGATAAATCATAAACCAATGTACTATCCTTCCTGTGATTCTGCACAGGATCTTGAAGACGAGATGTTCCAACATCTTTTATAAACATCATTTATCTTGAGCTCCAAGGATAATCAATTAAATACTTGTACTTGGCACAAGTAGACATTGATCTTAAATCCTTTCCCAATATTCCTTTCAGATACTTCCACCATAAGACTACTTTGAAAATACTCTTCTAGTGTCAACATCTTCTGCTTGCAAGCACCTCAATAGTTTTGAAAATCTTCCCAGGTTAAATTCACCCTTAGGAATGGGAGAGATGAACTCTTCCTTGCAAATGTGTCACACAACCACCAGAGCCCATGTGACACAGGTCAACAGCCAACCAGACCCTAGGCTGACCGAACGTGAGGAGGTTAACCAAAACTTCCCCTCAAATTAACAATCATGGAATCTCCACCCCAATATCCATGCATTGTACAGACATGTCTCAACATGACATACACCATCCCTACCAGTGGCAACTAACTCTATGAGTTATACCTATACATGCTCCAATCACACCAATCAGACTCCAGCTGACCATCAATACTAGTGAAAGAAAACAACACCAGTCAATAGTAGATATACATTGCCAGAGCATACTACCTCAACCAACCTCTGAATCTTCATATTCTCACTCCTTGAAAGAACTGCCACTTCTGAGCGTGGTGTTTGAATAGCAAGATTCATGGTCCCAATCCTCTTAAATGAAATAGCAATCAGGTTACCCCATTACTGACTTCTAACATCTAGGGAACTTGTCTTCCACCACAACATAGTACTTCAGGGAACAACTATCAAATCCTGATCAATCTATAGGAATAAGACAGACAGCAGGAAATTGCACCGTATCACATCTCAACCAGCTCCACTTCTAGAGATCAAACGTCTAAAAGTGACCTTCTTGAGCACACAAACAGTTGACCCTACCCTTGTCAACTTAGCACCCACAGATGTCTCCTCTTCCAAGTCAGGAGTAGGTTCCAAACACACGTATCCCTTCGTTTGACACCTAAAACCATCTGCTCTTCAACCAGTAGCTGCATACTTGTTGAACAATATGTTCTAACATCGCATAGAATATTAGTTCCACCTCCTTGGAACAAACCCTCCTTGAAAGTCTTCAAGGTCTTCATATACACTACCCAAGAGAGTAAAAGAATCAGTGATCAGGTGATTCTTACAATCCTGAAGTGAGAACGTCATGATGAGTGGACTTGAGGAGACTCAAGTATCTTTGACATCTTCAGTAGATTATGATGAAATCTTGAATACTGCAGCCTTTCATCCTCATGAGGGGAACCTTCATCAGAGTTTGAGTTTAGCCAGGTATTATGTAGCGGAAATCATAATACAACTCAACCTATGACCACGCACTTCACCAGATCAGCCTCCAAGAACATACCAAGTTTGAATATGTTTCAATACTAGCATAGCTGTTCTACACACAGGCCAATTGCCAACCTCCAGAGACAGGCACACACAGTTCCTGTCATGAATAGCCCATCCACCTACTTCAAGGGACCATTCAGGGAAATCACAGAACCTTCCACAGATTCCAACATCAGTACTAACATAACTCCTTGCAAGATACCAAAAAGTATCACCCATGGATCTCATCCAGAAACAGAACAGGATGCCTGCTCTAATACCAATTGAAATTCTGGTATAGTCATAGTTCAGATGTTCTACACGAAGTCAGGACATCTGATCCAACATTGTTACTAATACAGCAAGACAGTTATAACAATTAAAACCCAGTACTCATATGCACTCTGTCACAGATGTCAAGACATCTGCTAATATACCATCATGGAAAGAAGAACATCCAGTTTTGTCCATCTAGTGCAAAGACACAGTAGAGATCAAACATAACACTTATGTCAATTGATCCATCCCAGTTATCAGCATGATGTCTCAACATTGATTTGAACATCACCTGTTCCAACATTACAGAAGGTTGAACTGTAACAGACCAATCAGTCTATACATCAGTATTAGCAGTAAATTATGAATGTCATAACATTCTATTTTGCAATCAGACTGCAGGCTATGTGTCAAGTCTGTTATTCTTTTCATAAATAGATTAGAAATAGACTGAGTTATAACAGACAAAATATAGTGTGCAGAAGGTAAAAACACCAGTAATTGTTAACCCAATTCGGTACAACATTACCTACTCTGGGGGCATACCAAGCCAGGAAGAAGATCCACTATTAGCAGTATTAATTCAGAGTTAAACTCCCCCGTTTACAACTCCTCACTTAATCCCTACCCAATGCAATCTATACCTAGGCACTCCTAGATAGAAACCCCCAGTTTCCATTCCTATCATTACAATTCCCATGTAATGCTAAACAACTTGAACTTGCTTCACAACTTCGTTCAAGATCAATACAACTCTCACCTACAGGCTTTGAGTTACAAATCATCTCATGCTTTCAAGCACTAAGAAACACCTGGTAACCTTCCCACAGGTTGGGAGGTTTACCTCACACACACCTCTAATTTTTACATTGTTTGAGGCTTACAAAACCTAGGTTACAATCTGCTATTTATAATCTAACCACCCAACTGGATTTGGGCCTTCAGAAATCGCAGCAAATCTTCCCTTTGCTGTTACAGAGCTGGCAGAATCCTTCTGCTACAATCAAGGTCTTCAATCTTTTATTTCCTAAAAGATCTCCATATTTGGAAACTGTATTTTCACCAAATATATTCACCAAATCTTCTGATTGAATCTTCAAGATCTTCACATAGGAGTTAGGATATTCACCAGATCTCCTAATTGATCACAAACCAAACCAGAATTAACTGATTCAATTTTATACACATGTGAGATGTCATAGTCCCGATGTCGTGACATCTTACATGACATGTTGGTCCAGATGTTGAACTTCTTCAACCCAACATATTAAAACAACAGAGGTGATTACATTATTTGTTTTACAAAATTAATGCCAATCTTAAGGTACTAACAAGTATCAACACTTGTCAATCATAATTCAGATTGTGTGGCACGAGCCTTAAGAAATAGAGAATGAATGAGAGTTGAGAGTTCCATTACCTCATTTTGAATATCTTCGGGTACGGGACGAATGACCCATTTGCTCATCGTATTCACTTATATTCATGGACTTTAGCATAATTGAAATCATATGATTGTCGAGTATCCCTTCATAAAGCAATAGTGCAACAATCAGAGGTCTCTATCAACAACTTATCAATCATGTTTCAAGTTGTATGCCATGAGCCTTAAGTAACAAAGAATGATGAGAGTGGAGAATTCCTATCCTTGTCTAGGATATCCTTAGGTATAGGACGAATGACCTAGTTGCTCAAGGTATTCGCCTTTGTTCATAAACTTTAATGTAATTCTAATACCTTCCCCTTGCATAACCGACTTCCTTATCCAATTATCTCTTTCCCCTGAGTTTTATCGATGTTTTTCCTTTTCTTCGGGAGTAAATAAAGTTCGATGGTGACTCTGTTGTATGTTCGAGTGTGTGTTGCGTTCATGTATATTTCTGCTAGGTTCAGTAAGCATCATCATGGCCTCATCATGCAAAAACATATAGAAACACTAAAAAGGTATATGTTCACCACATGATTGATAAATAGAAAGCAAGAGGAGAAGATAATAATCCTAGGGAAGAAGGTAATTCATCTATGGTACACGACGCTAAGCCTCTTGAAGAGTCCAAAACCATATGTCAAGCCTCCCTTAATGATTTATTCACTCATGCACTAGATAGATCCTTTCCTAATATTATAAGAGAATTATATATCAACCTAAGACTTGTAGGAACCTCACTAAGAACTTCTGCAAGGGGTGTAGAAATATAAATTCACAAAGACAATTTGTAATAATATTTGAGTTATCCTTTGTAGGAATGTCCTACATCATTGACAAACCCTTAGGATTTAGGAACTTTAAGCACTCCATAGCTCCTAAATAGCCTTATCATTAATCCAATGGAGAAAAAAGAGAGTCCCTTAACTGAATTTCAGTTTTCACTTTAGTCATTTATCTAATAAATGTTACATTTTAGTCCCTTATAAACAATTTTGTTAGTCAACTTAATCCTTTTCGTTAAGTTGTGAGAAAAAATGTTAACTGCCGGTGATGTGGCATGACAACAAGATAACAGTTGAATTACTGAGTCAACATATGTATTAAAAAAATGATATTTTGTTTAAATTAGAAAAATCATAAGCAAAGTCGGCAATTCTTCTCTTGTAATCTTCTCTAAAAAACAAGTTACATGACAAGAAAATCACAAGTTCTTACACACCAACTAGTGGCGATCATCAATTGATGAACTTCCATTCCCCTTCATAGAACTAGCATGGACATTCATGCAACTACCCCCAACTGCATCCAATATATTTTCCTAACTAGTCAATTCACCTATGCAAAAGGAGTTCGATTTCAATTGGATGCAAAAGATTTCTTTCGAAATGGGTCCATTTTAATCACTTCTCTATCAAATAGTCTTCACTTATTTGTGTCCTTGTCTCCTCAATGAAATGTTGAACTTCTATGCTTGTCAACCTATTCATAAATAATAAAATAAACTTTAAACTTGTGGATAATTCACAACATAATAACTATAACAATAACAACGAATTTGAAAAAACTAAAAAAAACTAAATAAGACTATGTATACCACTGTGTAGTCATATAATCAACATGCTTATCCTGTAATGAATGAAGTTGTTTAAACCAATGTGTAGTCATAAAATTAATTTCCTTCTTATTCTCATGATTCAACATCAATGCACCTGAAAGTATTACAAATTTGTTAACTCGGTCATATATGTGAAAGGGAGAAAAAAGATCGAATGAAACAAACTGAAAATGCAAGAAATTCAAATTACCATTCACATTTTCCAGTAGGTTACACGTTTCTGCATCAAAATCTGAATCCATATATAATGATGCAACCACATATTTTTTATCTGGAGCATGATTTGTCGATATGTTTTTCCCGTTATTAATATTAAAACATGTTTCACCCTATAACAATCCACTTCTTACTGGAACAATCCATTTCTTTCTTCATAATAGCGACTGTACTACCAAAACAACCCGTACGCACAACCAAACTCAAAATCAAGTTCAAAACAAATAAACAAACAAAGATACCCAAAAATAAAAGATGAAAACTTTGAGTCATAACCTATTCTCAACATCCTCTTACTTTCTAGTTCCATTAACACATCTCTCAATATCAACATTATTGTTAAAGTAATTAAACCTAATAATCTTTGAAGAAACCCAACGAAAACCGGTCATGAAATCTTTAAAATCAACGTATAGAAAATAGAACCACATTAAAAGAGAGACTTACGAGCATTAAATTCATTGAAGATCTGCGTTTTCCAAGCATTCAGAGGATTTACCAGTATAACATAAAATCTCATGCCATAACCTTTTCTGAAATGAAAAGGGATTTAACAACAATAAAATGATGAAGATTATAACTTACTTGACAAATAAAAAAAATCATTTAGGATGAAAGTGTTCTTTACTTTGATAGCATGTTCACTATTTTGATTATCAAGACTCGATATGCGTACACCTTGGAAATTGAGAACAAACAAAACAATATTAATATTGGTAATAGTGATGCAAGACTGTTCTTTTGAAATCACTTTGTTGCTGCTGCATAATTTGTAGTGGAAAACGAAGGAGAAAAGAGAAAGATATAGGAAGAAGTGAGAGAGGTGACGACTAGGGTTTGAGGAAGAAAGAAGAAGATTCCTTCGTACATGCTTCTTTTGTTTTTTAAATTTTAAATTAATATGAACTAAAACAATTCCATGTCATCTAACTTAATCCAGCTAGAGTGTCACACATAAAATATATATACACACCAGTCGTTTGACCTGTGCAATGCATATATATATATATATATATATATATATATATATATATATATATATATATATATATATATATATATATATATATATATATATATATATATATATATATATATATTTGAATCAACAAAATTTATATTAATTCAAAGGAAATTAGAAAAGTACACGATGGTCGCTCGGATGCAGCCCTAAAAAAAGACGTGGGCCATAAAAACGGGAATTTAGAACATCATTAACTTAGCAATATGATTAACTTAGCACGATGATCCCTCTATACCACCACCTATACACAACCACATCCAAAATGTTCTTTGTTATCGTAGTATTATCTACACTATTGTTGTAACTAATGTCGTTATAGTACTTCCACATGTCATATAATGTATCTATTGCAGCTAGCTTTAATAGGGAGATTCTCTATCCTTTCCCTTTTGTATGGAAAATCAACCAATCAAGTTCCCCATCCCAATTAAGGGGGATACCATATGAATCCAATCAAGAACACATAACCAAATATCCTTGAGTTTATGGCAATCATAAAACAAATGGTTCATAATTTCTTCATTGGCACAAAAATAACACCTATTGTGATCCAGCAAACCAAACTTACAAAGTCGATATTTCATGGCTAACCGTCTATGACACGCAAGCCACATTGTCATCACAACTTTGGACCTCGCATCATTCCCGCATAACAACATGCGTCAAGGGACTTTCGGCACCTCATATCTCAGCAAAGTGTAAATACTCATCACGTGGAATCTATCATTGTCTTGCATCACATCACATCCTTGCATAACATTGCTGATACATTCTCTCTGCTTTTCAAAACTTTCTTCATGATCCAGGAGTGAGTGTTTTTAACACATGTTGTCGTGGGGTGTTTGAAATAAACTAATGCACGGATATATATTAAATACAAATATTATTGATATATAACAATAATAATATAATAAATTCTTTAATAAAACTATTTAAAATTTAAAAAATATTCATAACAACTTAAATATAGAAAAGAAATGAATATTTTAAGAACTTAATTTTATATATAAATATATTTGATCATGCTATGTATGATATTTAAATAAAAAACATATTAATATATAATATATTTTATGATTGGAAGATAGCTTATACAAAATAAGTTAACTAAATAATATTTGATGCTCAATAAAATAATAATTATTTTTATAAAAATAATATAAAATATATTGAAACGCAAAAAATAAAATTGAAAATAATATAACAAATTTTATATGTTGGAAAAGAAAAAAAAGTCTTCGTTATCATGTATTCTTTTTTTTATCACCCACTATACATCTTGCATTCACCCAAAACAAAAAAGTTAACTCATATGAATAAAAATCTTACATATAAAATATATAAAAATTGTTAAGTCTTTTAATAATTTTTGTTGTTAAAATTTAAAGATATATTTGTCACTTTACTCATTTATTTATTTATTATTTATTTTACTTAATTATTTTATGATTTTATTTTCAACTATTTATAAATAATAATAATAATAATAATAATAATAGTAACAGTACAATATTAATTAAACAATAATTACAAACCCTAAAAATACCATAAGTTTTTTCTGACATCTTATAAATAATATTAAAAAAAAAATAATAATAACAATACTAATAGTAATATTAATAATAATAATAATGAAATAATAATTAAAACCCTAAAAATACCATAAATTATTAATTAAAATGAATAAAACACTGTATAAAGCACGTAGTGATTATAAAAGTGTAATTTAATTAATTAATTAAAATAAATTACAAATCCTATAAAAGATATGTATTGATTAGTGGGAAGTTATAAAAGTTGATACTTTTGTAACTTTATTCATATTTTTAATTTAATTTAATTTATTTAATTATTTTATAATTTTATTTCCAACTATTCATGAATAAATAATAATAATAATAATAATAATAATAATAATAATAATAATAATAATAATAATAATAACACTAGTAATACTAACAGTAATATTAATTATACAATAATAAGATACCCTAAAAATACCATAAATTTTTTCTAATACCCTATAAATAATAGTAATAATAATAATAATAATAATAATAATAATAATAATAATAATAGTAATAATAATAATAATAATAATTATTATTATTATAATAGTATTAATATTAATAATAATAAAAATAATAGTAATATTAACAATAATATTTCTTAAATAATAATTGAAAATCCTAATTAAAATAAATAAAAAACTTTATAAAAGCACATCATTTGAATTTTGTAAAGGTAAAAATTCATATTAGGTTTTGTCACTTGAAGTAGAACTTAGAATTAAAACTTTGAAACTCTTTTAGGTTATATTCATGGTAGTGTATATGTTCTATTTTAGGTGTATAAATCTATGATCATAAACCATTGTTGTGGATTTGGTTAATAGCTGTTACGCTCCGAGAAGGCAAATTTTTAGGCTTTCTCACTTAGCGAGACTTTCCGCGCTAAGCAAGCCCTCAGCATAACAGGGCACCACATTGGAAATTTGTGCAACTTTGAAACATCTCAGTAGTGTTTAACGTTTGATATAGGTCTTTAATTCATTATAACTGTACTGAACATAATAACATGTTTTGTTGGTTATGCTTAACATTGGATATGTTTTGTTGTAGGAATTGCTCCCAAGAAAATCATTGCCTCTAAGAAACAAAAGACCGTAGCCAACACTTCCAGGGCATCAAGGGCATGTGATTCAACAAGATTTTTGGGTCCTGAACATGAAGAAAGGTTCCGAGAGTTGACAAAAAGAAAAGTTTGGTTTGAAAAGAAATTTAAAATCATAGAACAGGGAAGCTTCAGGAACATAACTTTGATAATTAGAATAAGGAACTGGAACATGTTGGTTAACCCTCATAACTATCTCAACTATGAAGTGATTCAGAAATTTTATGCCAATGATCTTCACAACCATGGTTTTGAGGGAAAACTGTTCGTTTAGACCAAAATGCCATAAATGAATATCTAAGCGATCACATCACTTTGTGGGATGGTGAGTTGTGTGCCAATGCAAGACATCCCCAACCACGGGTCTTGGAACATTGATGCAATCTTCGAGTCTATTTTGTTGGAAGGAAAGAGTGTTCAACTTAATGCTTACGGAGTTCCTATTATATTTTTAAAAGAGGACATGAAGTCAATTGCCCAAGTGATATGACTCTTTGATACTCCACAACATAAAACCAATGAGCCATACTTCCTTCATACCTTTGGAGACATCCTACCTCTTGTATTTAATTTTAAAGAATCGACAAGTAGATATAGCCCGGGTAATAGAAAATAAGCTGAAAATGGTCACTGAAAGTGGTCGTAAACCAAGAGTAAAACTCAGCTTCCCTCTAGCCTTCACCAACCTCATTATGGAATTGTGTAGGGCTTCCCAGATGATTATCCCGACACAAGTACGTTGGAACAAAATTAGTTGATACCATATCCCTTGGGCTTTGATGATAACAAAGTATTTAAAAAACAATTGAATATTCTAACATTTGTTCAAGTATGCAAGGTTATATCATTAAGAACAGATGAAGAAATGCTTGAGGAATCTGAATCTGAAGATCAGACTCTAGCTTTAAAGATCACTTATGAAGACTTTTCCTCTGATGAAGATCCAGACTCTGAAGAAGTCAACTCTGAAGAAAGCCAGCCTCTGGCGATCCAGACTCTGAAGCTTTAAAAGTCAAGAAGACGACTCTGATGTGATCAACATCTAAAGAGTGAAGTTTGAAGGAAAGTCAGACTCTGAAGCAAAAGCTCTTCTACCTAGGAAACTCTAACATACTCATAACCTTTTTGGTCCATGAAGACTTAAGGAAGCATCTCTCTCTTGGTTGTTTGAGCTTCAACAGATCATTCCTCTTGTAAAAAGGTGTTTTCTTGATGTATCTAATCATGTACTAAGATTAACCAACCTTTTGGTGAAAGTCTTCAATATCTCTTTTTTCTCCTCTCTATAGAAGGAGCTACAGACCTAAAGAAGAAGAACACCATACTACAATACACCACATCACAAGACTCTGAACATTGACATTAAAAGAGAAGTTACTCTATTAAATCTATTAGACTTATAACATCTTAACATTATGTATAATTTAGAAGTTCTTAAGTCTTAGATTCTTTCTAAGTTGTACTCTGTATACACCTCTGATTGTATATCAAGTGTAGTTGTTACTCAAATCTCTTAACAATTTGTTATAGAGTCAGGAGTCTCTTGCTTGTGTTCTTCAGGATTTGAAGTCTGGAACTTTTGGACTGTTGCGAAGAGATGTCAGACATGATGTCCTGACATCAATTTGTCTGAGTATTTATTTTCTTTGTGAGGCTTATTTTTCTTCTGTTGCATATGCCTCTGATGTTTGAAATTGGACAGATCATACTGTTTTGGATGCTCCCTTGAGGGGGAGTCCTGATTATGCGTGACAGGAGGAGTATAGAAGTTGTCTGTTATGTATCCACATGATTGCTTCTGATATGTGTGTGGTTGATTTTTTTCAAACCTATGTAGTTCTGTTGTAACCTGGATTGTGGAGTTTGTGTGCAAGGGTTATTTGGTTGTTGTAGCCAATATTTGCCAAAGGGGGAGATTGTTAATTCTCTGTATTTGTGATTAACAGTAATTTTAGTAAAACTAACTTAGTAGCAACATGTTAAACAAGATGTCCTAACATGTGGACCCGATATCTTGTTTGTTACAGGTTTACATCTTGGTAACAGTTTGTTTGACTAGTTATAGAATATTCTGGGAATATTAAGTAATCCTATGTGGCGTCCAAGATTGAGGAATCAGAGATTCTGTTTGTGTTTTAAGTTATTCTGTTTTTCTAAATGTTGAGATATTTTAGGAAACCCTTGATTTAAGACCTATTTTTATGCAGATTATTCTGCAGACTTTTAGCAGCTGTGATAACACTGAAACACACTGCATCTTTGGCTCGAATTGCACATGATTATCATAGTTTTATTGTTATTTTCTTGCGTTATGCTTGTCTTTTGTCTCATTTTCAGATACGTTGCCTAAATAAAGCCTTTCACGAAAAAAGGAAACGAAAAGAGCAAGAATAAGAGATTTTCAGTGGAAAATACACATATGGCGTTCCACATGGCCATGTGGGTAACCATGATATGTAAGCATTTACCCACGTTCCAATGGTCACAAGCCGTGTCTTCCACACTTTGTACACATGGTGGACATCATGCCTAAATGGCGGGCCCCATCTTCCTATTTCACGCCCAGTCAAGGGTAGTTGCTAGGAAGTGGCCATGACTAGAGGTTTTTTCTCCACACGAAATTTAAAAGTGCTATGTAACTTTTAAGGTATTGTCACACTATAAATAGGACTTAGGTCTTTCGTTGTAGGCATCCAAGTCTAGTTACAACATAGGCCATAGAATCACACTGTTAAAGCAACAATTCTTCACATCGGAGGATTATTGCACCATTGTTGTAATCAGGTTTGGAGCACCGTAGAGTAGAAGTTAATCTTGCCGTCATTTTACTTTCAAGTCAAATTTATTTCAAGTTTGTACTAGATTCAAGTCTCCGATTTGGAGCAGGTTTTTAATTCAATTCGCATTATTATTATTTATTAATCGCTTTGCTTTTAAATTATTTATTTCCTCGCTTCGCCTTTAATTTGTTTATTTTCTCGCACTACCTTTAATTTGTTTATTTCTTGCTCCTTTTTTAATTTGTTTAATTTTTTTAATTTCCTTGCACAATTACTTGTCAGATTTATTATCATCGCAAAAGTTTCAAACCATACTATGTATTCATTCCGTGGTTCATTTTTAAAGTCATTCGCACACTTAGCACTTTATTTCCCTAAATGACTTATTCCACGAATCAATTATATGCTATGTTGTTTAAAGTAACCATGTCCAGCTAAATCCTTAGTGTTGGAATGTGAGCACCGTCGTTTCGACGGTACTCCGCATGTTGTATCTCTAGGAATACTTTAGGGGCTGCTATAATTTTAATACAAGTTTTATGTGTTTAATTTGATCGGTTACTACGAAAGTAGATCCGTGATTAAGTTGGGTAAGATCAAAAGTCGTCCAACATTTAAGATAAAACTTGGTTAGTTTTTAATTGATAAAAACAAGAAAAGTGCTTTGTTAAATTAATTTGGAAATTTTAATATTATTAGAAAGTGATTTGAAAACTATTTTTGGATGCGTTTATAGGTTTAGGATCCGGTTGGTCAAGCATATGCGGGAAACCCTTTTATGTTACAAGTTTACAATCAAAAGCACTTTTCAACTGAGCCTTAGAGGTAATTATATAAAAAAGGATTTTTTCATTTTAATGTAATTCGCGACCGGTGCTGCGTGAGCGGCTGATATAGATTAGAGGTTAGATTCGGTTCCGACTACGCTAACACGATAATTCCTTTTTAATTAACTCTTTTTCAAGGAAGAGAATATTTCCCCATAATTAATTCTATTAAGAAACAATAGGAGTATTGTTTAATTGATGTGAATTACATTCCAGTATCATTTTCTCTGAATTTATCTTCACTATTTTTAATTCTTGTGCACTCTATACACCTGTTTGATTAACCTTAGATAAATATCGTAATGATAGTAATCGATGGATTGACATTGGTCTTTGTGGGATCGATAATCCTTTATATTACTCTGAAGTATTCCGTATACTTGCGGAAAGCACGCATCAAGTATTTGGCGCCGTTGCCGGGGACCAATTTCGTCAAATTTCGTACCCTATTGTTACAACATCTAGATTAAGGAACCCTTTTTGTCGGTCAATACGAAGAACTCACAGTATCATAAATTTAGTAGATCCAATAGAAGAGCCCGAAGGATACACTCACACTCATCTTTTCCTCCAAATGATTAGAAGAGCAATTGCCGGAGAACAAAACCAAAGACCTCTTAAAGACTTCGCCCTGCCTTCTAATGAAGAACCCCATTCTAGTATTGTAAACCCCATTACTCGAGCTAATAACTTTGAATTAAAACCCTATTTGTTGCAAATAGTGCAACAAAACCAGTTCGCAGGACTCCCTACTAAGAACCCGAACCAACATTTAAAAGTTTTCATCCAATTAGCTGATACCTTAAAAACCAATAATGCTTATCCTGAGGCAATACATCTAAGACTATTTCCCTTTTCCCTCAGAGATAGAGCACGATCATGGTTAGATTCCCTTCCAACAAACTCAATAACCATTTGGAATGACCTAAAGAAAGTATTCCTTGCTAGATACTTTCCACCGAGTAAGAGCGTTGTCCTACGAAACCAAATAACCATATTCACTCAACAAGACGGAGAATCACTTTTCGATGCTTGGGAGAGATATAAAGAACTATTAAAAGCTTGTCCACACCATGGTTTAGAACAATGGCTTATAATTCATACCTTTTATAACAGACTTATCTATTACACAAAGATGACCGTCGACGCTGCCGCCGGTGGTGCGCTGATGAACAAACCATACCTCGAAGCTTGCGTTCTCTTTGAAGATATGGCACAAAACCATTACCAATGGGGAACAAAATGAGCATCAGTAGAAAAGAAAGAAACTAAAGGAGGTATTTACGAAGTTAGTTTCCTAGATCATATGAATGCCAAAATGGACGTCATAGCCCAAAAAGTCAAAAGTTTATTTATTAACCCTATAGCTACTGTAGCTGTAGTTCAACCCGGATGCAAAATGTGTGGAACCCAAGGATACATCACAGATGAATGTAATCTTTTAGCTGAATCGAACCCAGATCATGTCAATTATACCTAAGGAAACCCTTATTCAAACACTTATAACCCTGGATGGAGGAATCACCCGAAATTTTCCTATAAGAATAACAACCCTACTTAGAACTCTACACCTCAAAGACCATCTGGGTTCCAAGCCCAAAGACCAAACCAACATATGCAAGTTGCGCCTCAGAAATCAAATCTTGAGAAAGTCATGGAGAGCTTCATTACAGGCCAAACTCAGCAAAACAAAGAATTCATGAACCAAAACATACATATAAATGGACTGATTACACAATTAGGCACCAAGGTCGATTATGTGATTACCCACAATAAGATGCTTGAAGCCCAAATCTCTCAAGTGGCAATAACAATCTGCTCAAGCTACGCCAGAAGGACAATTTCCTGGACAACCTCAACCTAACCCTAAGGGGTACGCTAATGCTATTGCCCTACGGAGTGGAACAACTTACAATGAACCTATAAACCCTAGGTTGAATAAACCAGAACCCCAAAGAAAATTCTTTTAACTACACCTGAGAAATAAGTAGAGCATGAGAAACAAAAAAATGAAGAATCTAAAGATAAGGAAGGAGTGAAGGATAACGAAGTATATGTACCACCCCCTCCTTATAAACCACACATTTCTTATCCACAAAGATTAAAATAAACCAAATTAGCTAACCAATATAAAAAGTTCATAAAATTGATTGAGAAACTCCATGTTGAGATTCCACTCACTGAGGCTATTACCCAAATACCCTCTTATGCTAAATTCCTTAAAGACATCTTAACCAACAAATCTAGACTTGATGGTCCTAAACCCTTAGAATGCAACTCTATTGATGAAAACAAACTTTCTAAAAAGGAGAAAGACCACAAAAGTTTTTCTATACCTTGTGTTTTAGGAAATCATTTTATCGATAAAGCACTTTTGGACTTAAGGGCCAGTGTAAGCTTAATGCCTGTAGCCATTTGTAATAGGTTAAACCTAGGAGAAATGCAACCAACTAGGATGTCCTTTCAATTAGTCGATAGATCCGTTAAATATATAATAGGCATATTAGAAGACATTCCAATTAGGATTAGCCAACTCTATATTCTAACAGATTTTGTTATCATGGACAGTAAAGAAGACGACAAAATCCCAATCCTCCTTGGTAGACCATTCTTATCAACGACTGGAGCCATAATAGATGCCAAGAGAGGAAAGATGGCTATTGAAGTAGGTCATGAAAAAAGTAGAATTTATACTATCCAAATTCCTTATGGCACCAACCATGGATGACTCGTGTTATGCCATCGATATAATTGATGAGTGCATAAGAGAGTTAGACAAAAAAGAACCCGCTGAAATGATTAAATTACCCTCGACCCCCATAATGGAGAACGAAGGATTTAAAAGTTTAACAGAAACTTATATAGATGACAATCTTTATGAATGCTTAACACTCACCCTAGACCATATGCCATGTCCTAAGAAACCATCAATAGAGCTTAAGGAGCTACCCAAGAATCTGAGATATGAGTTTTTGGACGAAGAACTAAATCATCTAGTCATAGTTAGCACTACCTTAAATGGTGATGAGACCAATCAACTCTTAGATGTCTTGAGAAAGTATCCTGCAGATCTAGGTTATAACATTTCAGATATCAAAGGGATAAGTCCATTAGTGTGCATGCACAGAATACTGCTGGAGGAAGACTATAAACGCTCTAGAGAACATCAAAGAAGGACAAACCCTATAATGAGTGATGTGGTAAAAAAGGAAGTGCTGAAATTACTAGAGGCTGGAATAATTTATCAAATTTCTGATTGTAAGTGCGTAAGCCTTGTACAGGTGGTACCTAAAAAGGGAGGTGTCACGATTGTGAAAAACGAGATAGGAGAACAAGTAGCTAAACGTATAGAAAACGGTTGGCGCATGTGCATCAATTATAAATAACTTAATAAAGTAACTAGGAAAAACCATTTCCCTTTTCCACTTATTGACCAAATGCTTGAACATATAACTAGAGATTCTTATTTTTGTTATTTAGATAGATACTCTGAATTTTTCCAAATTCCTGTTCACCCCGATGATCAAGAGAAAACAACCTTTACATGCCCTTATGGAACGTTTGCCTATAGAGAAATGTCGTTTGTACTTTGCAATGCCCCAACTACCTTTCAACACTATATGATGTCAATATTCACATATTTCCTTGATGAGATCATGGAAGTATTCATGGACGATTTCTTGGTATGCGGATGTAGTTTTAAAAACTGCCAAGCTAACCTTGAAAGAATCCTAGAACGATGTGTGGAAGTGAACCTCGTTCTAAACTGGGAGAAATGCCATTTTATGGTCACCGAAGGCATAGTGTTAAGACACATAGTCTCTAAAAGAGGCATTGAGGTTGACAAAGCCAAGATAGAGGTTATAGAAAACCTTAAACCACCCAAGATAGTTAGGGAAGTATGATGTTTTCTTGGACATGCCAGTTTCTACCGACGCTTTATCAAGGACTTCTCTAAGATAACCAAACCTTTAACTGGCCTTCTAATGAAAGACATTGAATTTATTTTCGATTTTAAATGTCTCTAAGAATTCAAACACTTAAAACATGCACTAATCACCGCACCTATTATGCAACCGCTCAATTGGAACCAACCTTTCGAAATTATGTGCGATGCAAGCGACTACGCTGTTGGTGCTATTTTAGGGTAATGAAAAGATAAGAGATTACATGTAATTTATTACGCAAGTAGAACCTTAGATACCGCCCACCTAAATTATGCCTCAACCGAAAAGAAACTCCTCGTCATTATTTTCGCTATTGACAAATCCCGATCTTAGTTAGTCGGAGCCAAATTTATCGATTACATAGATCACGTAACCATTTAATATCTGTTAAGCAAAAAGGACGCTAAGCCTAGATTACTTCGCTGGATCCTTTTTCTACAAGAATTCGACTTGGAGATCCGTGATAAGAAAGGCACAAAAAACATGGTTGCTGACCACCTTTCGAGGCTAGAATATTTAAAATCAGACTTAGTACCCATAAACGATGACTTTATCTATGATAGACTTATAACAACAGTCAGAACTAATCACAGTGATGACCCGACCTTTATTTAGAATTAAACACTGAAAATTATCTAGCAGTAACGAACACACCTTGGTACGCCGATTTTGTAAATTACCTAGCTACCGACATCATACCCCCTAACCTTAACTATCAATAGAAGAATGAGTTCTTTCATGATGTGAAACACTTTATTGGGACGAACCCCTTCTATTCAAGAGAGGTGTAGATGGCATATTTTGTCGTTGTGTGCCTGAACAAGAGGTAGAAAATATAATCAAACATTGTCACTCTGCACCGTATGATGGACATGCAGGCACATCTAAGACATGCGCTAAAATACTTCAAGCAGGCCTTTTATGGCCAACATTGTGGCGCAATGTCCATACCTACATTGTAAGACGTGACCGATGTCAATGCACCGGGAATGTATTAAGACATGATGAAATTCCCTTAATAAATATCTAAGAAGTGGAACTCTTCGATATTTGGGGAATAAATTTCATGGGACCGTTTCTATCATTGATGGGAAACAAATACATCTTAGTAGTTGTTGACTACGTGTCTAAGTGGATTGAGGCTATAGCCTCACCTACCAACGAAACTCGTGTGGTCATTAAATTATTAAAAAACAACATATTTCTTAGATTTGGAGTACCTCGTCTCGTTATAAGTGACAACGGATCACACTTCATATCAAGAATATTTTATAAACTTCTCAATAAGTATGGGGTTAAGCACAGACTAGCAACAACCTACCATCCGCAAACTAGTGGACAAGTAGAAGTGTTGAATAGGGAGATTAAGAAAATCTTAGAAAAATAGTTTCAATATCCAAAAAAGATTGGTCTCTGAGACTACAAGAAGCATTGTGAGCTTATAGGACCGCTTACAAAAGCCCTATAGGAACGACCCCATACAAGTTGGTTTACGGAAAATCTTGTCAGTTGCCCTTTGAGCTGGAACATAAAGTCTATTGGGACATCATAGCCCTTAATATGGCTTACTTAGCAGCCGGTGACAAGCACATTCCTAACATGCATAGGTTAGAAGAACTACATCGTGATGCTTATGAAAATGCCATTATTTACAAAGAAAGAACTAAAGCATGACATGACAAGCGAATTGTTAAAAAATAATTTAATGTAGGCGACCCTGTACTTCTCTTTAATTCTAGATTGCGGCTTTTCCCTGGTAAGTTACGCTCAAGACGGACTGGCCCGTATGAGGTCACTAAAGTCCTGAAGTCTAGGGCCATAGAAATTCGAAATCATTCATGTAGTCCTTTCATAGTAAATGGACAAAGGTTTAAACACTATAAAAGGTGATATTCCTACCTATTACCCTGGCCATACCCTGATTGAACCACCAATTTCTACTTCTACGATGTGAGTTCTATAATCGTCGAGCTAACGACGTTAAACAAGCCCTGTGTGAGAGGAAACCCACAACCATTTTATTTTTATTACTTTATTATTTTTGTCACATTTTCCATTATTTTAAAAAAGGTGAATCATTTAATTTATTATTTTTTTAACATGTCTGACTTGTGTGATGTTTATGTTTCAGGTTTCAGATCCATCCCTCTCGACTAACCCTATTTTTCAGGATGCTGAGCTTCGACGATATGCATGTTGTGTTCAGAGATGATACTTAGAGGAAACAATATGTGGTCCTTTCTGAGAGACCATTGCTACCAACCAGATATCCTGACCCGAACTTCCTAGAAGCCTTAGGTCTTGAAGCAAGTGTGATATACCTCTGCCATCAAAATCAATGGGAGGAATATTCTGATGCCATGAATGTCACCTATGGACACCTTACCCTAGATTTTATTAGCTTAATCATCTATGAACCTTACATTGGTAGAGGATTCAAAAGAGGTCGTATTAACTTTAGACTGTTTAGAAACGAGTACACCTTTAACCATAAGGATTTTACTAACCTGCTAGGATTTCAGTGTGGCCTTGATGCTATGCCTGAACTCCCTGTTGGTGATTTCATTCGAGATGAGCTTGGTACGTTTTGGAATGATATCACAGGTGGGGGAGGCCATGACCCATCCACCCATCTTTCAAACTGCATCCATAACCCAACTTTTAGATACTTCCAAATGATCTTAGCCCATACCTTCTTTGGGAAGAGTGAGGCTGATGACCATGTTAGTGCTAAGGAGATCTTTATGCTCTTTTATACCACCCAGTCACGTGCCGTAGCCTCCAGAAATTTCCTAATTGATAACCTTAACCTTGCTTCAAGATCCTTCGAGGGACCTGTACATGTAACAATGACCCACATAGCCTATGCCTTAGGTCTCATTAGCAAACTATCTCACCTGACCGCCTATTGTGGTTCTACCCTGATTGACCTGAACCATTGCTTGGACTATGGCATAATGAGAGGAGTCTATTTCATCCCCGTACATTATAAGCTCCTGATAGACAATGAAATTATCCACTACTTTGGTTTACCACACCTAGCAAGAACAAATGTCCATAACAAAGAAAATTGGTCATATGCCTTAGAAGCCCGGGATGAGACACCTGATAGACCCATGACCCCCTTGTTCCTGAATACTACCCTACACCTCTCCCGAAAAGGACCACAATTTATTCCTCTAATGTTAATTTGCAGCGGCGCAATGTTGATTATGAGCTCAACACTTTGCGCAAAGAGATGATTTCCCTACGAGAAGATCTTACTGAACTAACTTTATTGTTGGAGGTCTCAGATGCTACACATGCCACAGAGGCAGATTGCCTTTATTAGGAAATCTATAGTCTTCGATGCTAACTAGTAGAGGCACAAGGTGCCCGACGCATATCACTTTAGAGGAGTTCCTAGAAGCATTGAGGATAATGCTCACATTATGTGTGGGGGAGATTTACCGTTTTATTACTACTATCTGATTCACCATTATTAGACATATTTCCATTATTATGATTAGCTTTATTTATTTCTGCAATTTAGAGTTAATTTCCCATTTTCAATATTAGATACACTTACTCATGTAGTTATCTCGATACTCTGGATATAATACACTTATTATGCAATTATATCAGTATTATGCATTTTCTGGTGAAACTTTAAATTTTTTAAGATCCTTAGAAAATGCTGCATACACCCCCGAATAAGGAACCAAGCCAAGCCAAACCCCAAAATTTGGCCCAATAACCATTTTATGAAGATGACATACGCCATCTACCCCTTGGCGAACGCCATGGGGTCTGGAACCTAAATTCGGGACAGATTAAAAAAACACCTTTTTGCCCAAATTTCTTTTATCTTCAACCTCTCCAAACCCCACTTCCTCTACCATTAACCAACTTCAAAACCCACTCAACCTCATTAATAATCATCTACTCACCAACCCATTACCATTCCCACTACCCACTCACTTTCCATCCATAAAAACCTCACATTTCACCCAAAATCCATAAAAAAAACCCATTTCACCACCTCTTACTAAAACTTCCATTTTTCTTCAACAAACATCAATAATGGCAGGAATGGGAGACAGAGAAGTCATTTTTTGCGAGGGAAAAGTTGGGAATAGATAGAGGCGACAATTTGAAGAGTTGCAGACACGTGAAATATTTGCTATGAGGTATATTGATGATAACTGTTTGTATAGCTTAGGTATTTACCATAATGTATTCTACATGCTTGATAACCTATGATTGCATGATATTTTTGAGCATAAAGAACCTACCTATGAGAGGCTAACCTTAGAATTATTGAGTTCCCTGATTTATAATATCAGTCCTAACACAGCTAGTACTGTCGGTACGGTGCAATTTAGAATGTTTAATGTGGAATATGAGTACACTACCGACTACCTTGTAAGTTTATTAGGATTCCCTCACGGGGAAGGTGTTGTTTGTAAGGCATCCGTATACTTAAATTGGTCAACTGAGGCATTCCAACTGTGGAGAAATCTGATAGGCCACAACACTGTTTCCTTTGAAGGAAACTTGACCTTAGATTTCCACAACCCGACCATACATGTTTTTCGACTTTTGTGGCACGCACTATTTTCGGTCGGGAGAATTCAAATAAATTAAATGCCAAAGAATTTCTCTTTTTACAGGGTGCCCTCACACAAAGGAGATTAAATTCCATCCCTTTCATGATATCACACATGTGTGTTGTTGGGAAAAAGAAGGGGACCGTATCATTTGGAGGATTGATTACCTCCATTGCACGAGCTTTAGTGTTAGACGCTGAGCTAGCTGCATTAGAACCATTATCGCACTGCATAATTAATTTAAAATTTCTAAGAGACATGGATTGTGCAAGGTAAGAAAAGAGGGAGGCTATCACCTCATCGTTAATAATATGGTTATCTCGAGTGTTGTTTTACATTGTTCTCGTCATACCTATGTGTGACTTGAAAGAAACTAGACTTATAACCTACAGGCTGCACCCTTTGTCTGTCCATTACCACGAAATGTCCTGGCGGACGAAGGTGATGGAACCGATGATGAATATGAGCGGAGGAACTAGTCTCCCGTTCATAATGTACCTCCACCTCATGCATCACCTGCACACACACCGCCTTTTACTCACCCTTTTACAGGTACATCCACTGGTCACAACTATACTGAAGAAATACCGAGAGAGCAAAGAGCTCGTGAAGAAGGACGCGATGGTATGTTGTATGCCATGTATGAGCATCAACGGGACGCGATGGACTTCATGCGAGAGTCTCAGAGACAGACTGAGAAATTTATGCAGACCATCCGAGAATCTCAACACACCATTGCTTCTTAACAACAATTCCAACAAGCTCACATGGCCAATCACTTCAACCTTATGGAGATTAATCAAGCTTCTATACTAGGGAACATCAAAAGACTTCAAGAGTCGAACACCACACTGACAACACGGGTTGAGCAACTCGAGATTTCACAGAGTGCCCATCACTGCAGTAGGAGTTGTCATCCTCGACGTTCATATCAGGGAGGAGAGGGTACTAGTGGTCAGCAATAGCATTGTCCAGGTTCTACCTATCGCTTTCCATCTTTTATTGAAACATTGAGGACAATGTTCAGTTTACGTGTGGGAGGAGATATTTACTATTTTTATTTTTATTTATGTTTTCTAGTTAGTTTTAATTATGCTTCTAGTTTCTTTTTAATAATTGCATGTGCTTGACGAGTCGTATGTGTAGTTTGCCCATTTCCCCCCATTTCTTGAGCCATAACAAATTTTTTGAATAAGAAAACAACTGTTATTTTGAAAATTTTGGGTTGTTAGACAAGTTTAGGATAGGTTGCAGAGACTTGGGAAAACTTTTGAAAAATCAGTATCGTTCTGACACCGTAAGTTTCTTAATTATAGGAACCAATCTGGATACTTATTATGTTGTGGCCTTGAAATCTCACCATTGAATTAATGCTTAAATAATTTATTTTAGCAGTCAACATAATCTTAGTCACCACTACATGAACAAGCCGATACAAATAGGTGAATGATCCAGTAAAAAAGGAAAGAAAAAGAAAAAATACATGTAGAAAAAGCTTAGCATTTGAAAATGGATCCGCCCTCTAAATCAGGTAACCCTCACCCGATTATTTAACCCAATGGTAGAGAAACTTCTAAAACTTATGCTCATATGTCTGTGCTAAATAGAAAAATTATTTAATGTTGACACAAATTTGGATCAGGGTCACCAACAAGTTCGTTCACCATGTGAGTACAAGATAACAGACATAATGTGATTGCGCCTGAATGAAAAAAGGATGAAAAAGGGATGAGTAAGTTAGGCCTAGGTATAATAACATAATATGGATTAGTTTGTATAAGAAGGAAACTTATGACCGCAAACCATTGAAAGTGTTACTACGATATCCTTAGTTCACGAGTTAATACCTATCTACGTAACCTTGATCGAACTAAAAGTCTTTAGCTTGAATTTGATACTTGTGTGTTGCTGTTTTTTTCTTTTGTGCTCATCAGAGTTTGCTTAAGGACAAACAAAGGTTTAAGTGTGAGAGAGTTTGATAACACTGAAACACACTGCATATTTGGCTCGGATTGCACATGATTATCATAGTTTTATTGTTATTTTCTTGCGTTAGGCTTGTCTTTTGTCTTGTTTTTAGGTACATTGCCTAAATAAAGCCTTTCACGAAAAAAGGAAGCAAAAAGAGCAAGAATCGAAGATTTTCAGTGGAAAATACACACATGGTGTTGGCCATGTGGGTAGCCATGATGTGTAAGCATTTACCCACATTATAATGATCACAAGACCACGTATTTCACATTTTGTACACATGGCAGACGTCATGCCTAGATGGCAGGTGCCATCTTCCTATTTTGCGTCCAGTCAAGGGCGGTTGCTAGGAAGTGGCCATGACTAGAGATTTTTTCTCCACACGAAATTTGAAAGTGCTATGTAACTTACAAGGAATTGTTACACTATAAATATGACTTAGATCTTTAGTTGTAGGCATCCAAGTCTAGTTACAACATAGGCCATAGAATCACACTGTTACAAAAATAATTCTTCACATCGGAGGATTATCGCACCATTATTATAATCAGGTTTGCAACACCGTATAATAGAAGTTAATCTTGGCGTCATTTTACTTTCAAGTCAGATTTATTCCAAGTTTGTACTAGATTCAAGTCTCCAATTTGGAGCAGATTTTAATTCAATTCGCATTATTATTATTATTTATTTATTTCTCGCTTCGCTTTAAAATTGTTTATTTCTTCGCTTCGCCTTTAATTTGTTTATTTTCTCGCACTGCCTTTAATTTGTTTATTTCTTGCTCCGTTTTTTATTTGTTTACTTTCCTTGCACGATTACTTGTCAAATTTATTATAATTGCAAAAGTTTCAAACCATACTACGTATTCATTGTGTGGTTCACTTTTAAAACCATTCACACACTTAACACTTTATTTCCCTAAATGACTTATTCCACGAATCAATTACATGCTATGTTATTTAATGTAATCATGTCCAGCTAAATCCTTAGTGCTGGAATGTGAGGACCGTAGTTTCGATGGTACTCCGCATGTTGTATCTCTAGGAATACTTTATGGGCTGTTTTGATTTTAATATAAGTTTTTTGTGTTTAATTTGATCGGTTAGTACTAAAGTAGATCCGTCATTAAGTCGGGTAAGATTAAAGTCGTCCGACATTTAACATAAAACTTGTTTAGTTTTTAATTAATAAAAACAACGAAAGCGCTTTGTTAAATTAATTAGGAAATTTTAATATTATTAGAAAGTGATTTTAAAACTCTTTTCAGACGCGATTATAGGTTTAGGATCCGGTTGGCCGAACATATGCGGGAAACCCTTTTATGTTAAAAGTTTCCGATCAAAAGCACTTTTCAACTGAGCCTTAGAGGTCATTATATAAAAAAAATGATTTTTTCACTTTAATGCAATACGCGACCGGTGCAGCGTAAGCGGATGCTATAGATTAGAGGTTAGGTTTGGTTCCGGTTACGCTAACGCGATAGTTCCTTTTTGAATTAACTCTTTTTCAAGGAAGAAAATGTTGCCCCATAAGTAATTCTATTAAGAAACAATAGGATTACTGTTTAATTATTGTGAATTACATTCCATATCATTTTCTCTGAATTTATATTCACTATTTTAATTTATGTGCACTCTATACACCTGTTTGATTAGCCTTAGATAAACACTGTAACAATAGTAATCGATAAATTGACATTGGTATCTGTGGGATCGATAATCTTTTATATTACTTTGACGTATTCCGTATACTTGCGGAAAGCACGCATTCAAGCTGCCTTACTGCGTTTTTGAAGCCCAAATCTAGTCCAGACTTTAGTTATAAATAGAATTCCACAAACATAATGATGGATGGATCAAATATTGTTCATTGAGTTTTTAGGGTTTGTGTGTTCATGTTTATTATGAGCCTCTATAATATCATCTTGGTATAAGAGTAAGACTATCTTTATTATGAGCCTCTACAACATCAATTAAAAGTTTCCAATCAAAAGAACTTTTCAACTGAGCCTTAGAGGTAATTATATAGAAATGATTTTTGTCACTTTAACGCAATACGCGACCGGTGCAGCGTAAGAGGATGGTATAGATTAGAGGTTAGGACTGGTTCCGGTTACCTAATGCGACAGTTCCTTTTTAATTAACTCTTTTTCAAGGAAGAAAATGTTTCCCCATAAGTAATTCTATTAAGAAACAATAGGATTACTATTTAATTGATGTGAATTACATTCCATATCATTTTCTCTGAATTTATGTTCACAATTTTAATTCCTGTGCACTCTATACACCTGTTTGATTAGCCTTAGATAAACATTGTAACGATAGTAATCGACAGATTGACATAGATCTCTGTGGGATCTATAATCTTTTATATTACTTTGACGTATTCCATATGTTGGAGAATTGCCATCCAAGGCGCAGCGGAATTTAAAAATTTCTCCATTTAGTGATCCTTACGAATGGGCATGATCAGTGATAAAATCGTTACCTCTTGTGGCGATTCAAACCTTTGGTGTAGATCTCTGATAATGATCAAAACCTTTGATACAGATCCACGGGGCGATCACGAACGTTGAACGATGACAACGTCTCTACTCAGTCCACACGAACGGATTCCTTCAATCGCAGTGCTAGCTGTTATGAATGAAGGCTTTGAGTGAGAGAGAGAGATACGAAATTCCAACTCTTCAGTTGTGTTGTATTCCCCATACAAAGCTTCTGCACAAGAGCTCTATTTATAGAACCACTTAAAGCCCACTTAAGTGCATTTTGGCCTATATCTCATAATATGCCAAAATCACTTAAGTATTTGGTACCTTACCATATTTCGTATTCTGCTTAAGTACACCGTACCTTACGATGTTCCTTAATTATTCTATCTCTCATCAATCCGTCCTTTGTGTGTGACCCTATAGGTTTTCGCGACGTTGGCAATTATATTAAATCACGCATTTAACATAATAAACAGTGAGCGGTATCTAGCAACACATCACTGCTACCCAAGTCACGAAAATGTCATGTGATCTGACAAAACCTCCTGTGATAATAATTATGTGTATAATTACCCCTTTGCCCTTATGTCTATATTGAACACAAGGTATAGACCGTGTCACCCTTGTCCAGTTCAATATTGGGCCCATAGACATTTATCCTGTTACGCAGGATTGGCAAATTCCATCTAGGACACTCATGTCCCTCATCATGCTTTGTGGAGTACTCATCAACTGTCTTTATGGTCATCCAGTTACGGATAACGTTGGATCAGTAATAAGGCACTCAACTCTACATCTAGGATCCATAGTGGTTTCAGGTCGAAGAGTGGTATACACTATTATCACCATGAGAATAACTTATGACACTTTGCATAACTTTCTATATAGTATTCTCATAGCGGGTCAATCCGGTATAAATATTACTCCTAATATTCATACCTATGTTTAAGACTTGATAACTCTTTATCCATGATCCATGAGATGTGATCATCAGTCTACAAGTATAATAGTCTTAATGCTTTAATGTTATCCCACTTCACATTAAAGCTCGACTACGGATACTTTAAGAATAGTGTCCTTATGTTTAATGTGTTCTCATGATTAAGTCACACTTAATACATTAAACGGACTATCTATTCCAGGGACTTTATTAATCAACCATAATAAAGAAAATGCCTTTTATTATTAATAAATAATTCGATACAAGTACCAAAAGTATTGGCCTCTAGGGCTTACACCAACAATCTCCCACTAGCACTAGAGCCAATCAGGCATACCCCGTATGCCCATTGATCTAGTATGGCCATCATGCTTCTGCTGCGCAAGAGGCTTTGTCAGTGGGTCAACTATATTGTCAAGTGTAGGTACTTTACATATTTTCGCACAACGCCTAAGTATGTGTTTGGATCGTTGGTGAGATCTAGGCTCCTTAGCTTGTGCGATAACACCATTGTTATCATAATAGAGACCAATGGGATCCACAATGCTAGGGACTATGCCAAGTTTATTGATCCAAACAGCTTCCTTTGCTGCACTTAAGGCAACAATATACTCGGCCTCAGTTGTAGAATCAGCAACTGCATCTTGCGTTGAACTTTTCAAGCTCACAGTGCCACCATTTAAGCAAAACACATAACCAGATTGGAATCATTCATATTAAAGCGTCTCAGCACTTTGTCTATGTACTCTGACTTAGGCCAAGCATTTCATGATCTATCTCTATAGATTCTGATAGGCTGCTTCACCCAGATCCTTCATAGAAAAGCATTTCCCCAACCAAGACTTTACTTGTTGCAGGGTAGGGATATCGGTTCCAATGAGTAATATGTCATCTACATATAATATCAAGAATACGATCATGCTCCCACTAACCTTCTTGTAGACACAAGTCTCATCTTCGTTCTTGATGAATCCATACAGTTTTACTGTTTCATCAAAACGAAGATTCCATGAGTAGGTCACAGGCTCATCTTGATCCATGAGTAATACATCACCTTGATCAGATATCCATATATCTCAGGTAGGTGACGTATCCTGCCTGACCTACGCTGGTCTTGTTCTATTTGAGCAGGTTGCTCTTACACAACTACTAGTGTTTCCTGCTCTAATTCCTCCATAGGTGTATCGATACTTTGTGATTCTTGAATTTCTTCAAGTTCTACTTTCCTCCCACTGATTCCTTTGGAAATAAAATCCCTTTCTAGGAAAACTCAAGTTCGAGCGACAAACACTTTGCCCTCAGAAGGATTGTAGAAATAATATCCTCTTGTTTCTTTAGGATACCCCACAAATAAGCATTTATCAGATTTGGGCTCAAGCTTAGTTGAAATTTGTCATTTCACATAAACTTCGCAACCCCAAATCTTCATGTAAGACATATGTGGTCTCTTACCACTCCATATCTCATATGGTGTCTTTTCAACCTTTTGGATGGAACACGGTTAAGTGTGTAAGCTGATGTCAATGGTGTATGTCCTCAAAAGGAGTTTGGAAGATTGGTGTGACTCATCATGAATCGGACCATGTCCAACAGGGTTCGATTTCTTCTCTCAGACACACCATTCCTTTGGGATGTTCCAGGAGGAGTAAGTTGGGATAGGATCCCACACTCTTTCAGATGGTCATCAAACTCTAGGACTAAATACTCATCACTTCGATCTGATCGAAGAGTTTTAATATTCTTACCTAGTTGGTTTTAACTCGTTAGGTTTCACCCTTTTGTATTAATGTTATTAATAGGCATTTCAAGATCAAGGACATATTGTCCATTGTTCATTTGTGCAGTAGCATAGAATATATCATTCAAATAAATTGAGCAACAATTGTTCTTTATTATAAATGAAAAACAAAACTTGTCCAAACAAGCAATGGAAATAATATTCCTGCTAATTCCAGGTACATAATAACAGTTCTCTAACTGAATTATTAAACCACTAGGTAAAGTCAATACAAAAGTTCTTACGGCTAAAGCAGCAACCTTTGCTCCATAGCCAACTCGTAGGTCGACTTCACCTTTTGCCAAATCTCTACTCCTTTTTAGTTCCTGCACATTTGTACAAATGTGAGAACCGCATCCAGTATCTAATACTCATGATGTAGAAGTAGATAAATTAATAACAAAAATACCTGAAGTTGAAGTCTCTACTCCATTCTTCTTATCTTTCAGGTACTTTGGGCAGTTCCTCTTCCAGTGTCCGGTCTTACCGCAATGGAAGCAGGTGCCTTCTTTTGCTATGCCTCCACTAGGCTTCAAAGCAGCAGTGGGTCTGGGATTGGCAACTTTCTTGCCCTTCCCCTTATCACTCTGCTTAGTGGGCCTTTTGTTCTATCTCTTTCCATTTCCGATCATCAGAATGGACTTCCCTTTTGACTTCAGATTCTGCTCGGCAATTCTTAACATGGCGAGCAGTTCAGGAAGAGATTTGTCCATATCAATCATATTGAAATTTAGGACAAATTGACTGAAACTATCTGGCAACGATTGCAAGATCAAATCAGTTGCAAGTTCCTTTTCGAGAGGAAAACCCAATCTCTCAAGGTTTTCCACATACCCAATCATCTTGAGTACATGGGGACCTACAGGGGCTCCCTCAGCTAACTTGCTTTGAAAAAGGGCTTTTGAAACTTCAAACCTCTCATGCCTTGCTTGCTCTTGATAGAGCAACTTCAGGTGTTCGATCATATCGAACGCTGACATGTTCTCATGTTGCTTTTGCAATTCTGAGTTCATGGTAGCTAGCATGAGACAAGCAGTTTCATTGGCATCATCGACATGCTTCTTATAAGCATCTCTTTCTGCCTTAGGTGCAGAACTAGGAGGTTCCTCTTCAGGAACAGGTGTCTCCAAGACATACTGTAACACCCCGATAATAATATGTATTTATTTAAATTAAATTAATAATATGTTTATTAATTTAATTAGAATATTTGAATTATTATTATTATTTTGGAATAATAATTATTGGAATAATATATAAGTTGGAATTTAGAAAAATCCCATTTTTTGGTAAAAAGGTTTTCACGTGGAAGGGAAAAGAGGCAGAAAGGGCAAAAAGCAAAAGAACGAAGGTTGAAGGAAGGAGAAGCTTGGAGCTCGGAAGCTGCCGGATAAACTCAGGTAAGGGGGGTTTATCATCGATTAACGGGTATTATGGGATGATATGTACTGGGTAGTGATAGACCATTGTTTTACCTGTGATTGGATGATATATGTTGAATTTGTGAACTTTTGAGATGAACGAAAATTTGGATTATAATTGACGAAATTCGTAGGAATTAGAGGTAGAAAGGTTAGAAATTTGTGAAATCGAAAGTGTATGATTCGTGTTAGATGAGATGAATGAATTGTGTGTGGAATTTGGACTGTAGAAGGTTGAATTGGGTAGATCTCGTAGCAGAGAAAGCCATTGCAGATCTGAGAATTCTGATCTCTGGTCATACGCGTATGGCACTAGGCAATACGCGTATGAGATGTTGGTACGCGTATGGGGGGAAGCCTTACGCGTATGGGTGGAAAAGATGGCATTTTGAACGTGAATTGGTCTCTGTTGGTACGCGTAATGGGAAGTTGTTACGCGTAGCGTACGCGTATGGGACAGGTGATACGCGTATGAGTTGGGCGAGGAAATGCGCAATACGCGTATGAGAGTAGGCATTACGCGTATGGAGTTGGCCAGGTTTGGGCAATACGCGTATGGCATGGGCAGTACGCGTATGGGCAGAGTTGGGATTTTCATGAACTGTTGTTGTGCAGTTTTTGGTTGTTTAGGCTGAGTGATGTACTTAGCTGAGATATGATGTTGTAGGGGTCAATTCCCGTTGTTTTGAGTGGTATAGGTATTAGTAGAGCGGGCTAATACTGTGGTTGATTATGTGGCATGATATGATGTGCTTTTGTGATTAATTATGTTGATGATGTGTGATGGTATACATGATGATGTGAATGTATACGTTTGTGAATAGACTGTATTATGGCTTAGAGTGTGAGCATGTGCCTATTCTTGATTATTGTTGATGTTGCATTGCTAGGTGATTAGCATGCATGTTGTGGCCCATTTGGGGTGGTAGCTAATTCCCATGGTGAGGAATTAGTGAGTATATCATTTGATTGTTGTTGTTGATGTTTGCATGCTAGGTGATTAGCGTGCATTTCATGGCCCATTTGGGGTGGTAGCTAATTCCCATGGTGAGGAATTAGTGAGTGAGTCACTATGTCTCAAATGAGTGGGACTAGTGAGCTTGGTAGCCGTGCCTGGATTTGGACGGTGAGGTTGAACTATATGTTCACAAATAGTCGGTACCGCATGCATAGAGTCTCATTGCATAATGAATGTATGGCGTATGATATGAATGGATGTATTCCAGTATCATATGTGTGTTGTGTGTTGTGTTGTTAATGATTGAATATGATGGAGAATTGTACTGTTGATTATGATGTTTGAATGGATATTACTGTTGCTGAATGCGTAGTCTAATCAGGGTGAATTAATGTGTTAATTACTTGGCACTACATGTTGTTCTATAATGCTTGTTATATTGATTGAGGAACTCACCCTTACACCTATTTTTCAGGTAACGAGAAATGAGTTGAGTAGAAGCTTATGCTTGGAGTCTAGAGTAGTTCTTATGGGTCATGCTCTGATAGATGTAACATCGGGAGGGAATGTTTTAATTAATTTGATATTGGTTGTTGGATGATTAACATGTATAGTGTTACATGTTTTACATTGATGTTGAATTTGATTCCGCTGCGAATTATGCAAAAGACCTTATTTTGATTTAAATAAATGAGCATGACAGGATTTCTGATGAATGTAGTGAAATGATTGTGTGACACCCTTCGGGGCATAATTACTCTGATGAATGTATGTGTATTTTAATTATAATAATTTGGGGTATTTAGAAGGGTGTTACATTAGTGGTATCAGAGCATAGTCGGTCGTGTCGAGTCGTAGTTATTCTGTTTCCCCTGTACGGGATAGGTGTTGTGTAACCCTATCAGTACTTATTTGTTTAGCTGTGTTGGATTTCAGAATAGAGATGGCTGGAAGAGGTAGAGATGATGCTGCGATTGCTGAGGCTCTGGGTATGCTAGCTGGAGTACTTGGAGGAAATCCGAATGTTGTGGGAATGGGAGCTGCTCGTCAGTTGAGTGAGTTCCAGAAGAACAATCCTCCAATGTTCAAAGGAGCATACGATCCAGATGGTGCTCAGAAGTGGTTGAAGGAGATAGAGAGGATCTTCAGAGTAACTGAGTGTGCTGATAACCAGAAGGTCAGGTTCGGTACACATATGCTGTCAGAAGAAGCTGATGATTGGTGGGTTGCTACCCGCACTGAGTTGGAAGCTGCTGGAGATGCTGAGATTACTTGGGCTGTATTCAGAGAGAGATTTCTGAGGAAGTATTTTCCCGAAGATGTCAGAGGAAAGAAAGAGATAGAGTTCTTGGAATTGAAGCAGGGTAACCGGTCTGTTACGGAGTATGCTGCTAAGTTCACAGAGCTGTCGAAGTATTATACTCCCTATGCTGAGGCTGCTGGGGAATTTTCCAAGTGTGTGAAGTTTGAGAACGGGTTGCGTCCCGAGATCATGCAGGCGATTGGATATCAGAGGATTAGAGTGTTTTCTGATTTGGTTGACTGTTGCAGGATTTTTGAGCAGGATTCCAAGGCTAGAGCTGAGAGTTATCAGCAGAGGGTTGATAGGAAGGGCAAGAATCAGATTGATCGTGGAAAACCGTATGCTGCTGGCAAGGGTTTTCAGAGACAGAGTGGGATGAAGAGGCCTAGTGGGGGAGACTCTAATGCTCCTGCCAAGTGTTACAGATGTGGTCAGGCTGGACATCGTATCCATGAGTGTACCAGTAATGAGAAGAAGTGTTTCAAGTGTGGAAAAGGTGGTCATTTAGCTGCAGATTGCCGGTTGAAGACTGTGACTTGTTTCAACTGTGGAGAGTTGGGTCATATCAGTCCACAGTGTCCTAAGCCGAAGAGAGAGAATCAGTCAGGAGGCAAGGTTTTTGCTTTATCAGGTTCTGAGACTTCTGCAGATGATCGTTTGATCCGAGGTACGTGTTATATTAATGGCTTTCCTCTTGTAGCTATTATTGACACAGGCGCTACTCATTCTTTTATATCTTTGGATTGTGCTGTGAAGCTTAAGTTAGAAATATCTGAGATGCATGGAAGTATGGTGATTGATACTCCTGCGAAGGGTTCAGTGACTACTACTTCGGTTTGTTTGGGTTGTCCTTTGAGTATTTTTGGTAGAGACTTTGGGATAGACCTTGTGTGTCTTCCACTAGTGCAGATTGATGTTATTCTGGGTATGAACTGGTTGGTGTTTAACCGAGTTTCTATCAACTGTTTTGATAAGACAGTGATATTCCCTGAGATTGAGGAAGGAAAGAGTTTGTTTCTATCCGCAAGGCAGGTGAATGAGGAAGTAGCTGATGGGGCAGAGTTGTTTATGCTGTTAGCGACTTTGGAGGCTAAAGATAAACTGGTGATTGGCGATCTCGCTGTGGTGTGTGATTTTCCTGATGTGTTTCCGGAAGAAGTGAATGAATTACCGCCAGAGCGTGAAGTTGAGTTCTCGATTGATTTGGTACCTGGTACTAGACCGATATCGATGGCTCCGTATCGTATGTCTGCTGTTGAGCTAGCTGAATTGAAGAGTCAGTTGGAAGATCTGTTGGATAAGAAGTTTATTCGTCCGAGTGTGTCACCGTGGGGTGCACCAGTGTTGTTGGTTAAGAAGAAAGAAGGTACTATGAGGTTGTGTGTGGACTACAGGCAACTGAATAAAGTGACGATCAAGAATCGGTATCCTTTACCGAGGATTGATGATTTGATGGATCAGTTGGTTGGTGCAAGTGTGTTCAGCAAGATAGACTTGAGATCTGGGTATCATCAGATACGTGTGAAAACTGAAGATATTCAGAAGACTGCTTTCAGAACAAGGTATGGACATTATGAGTATTCTGTAATGCCTTTTGGTGTGACTAATGCGCCTGGAGTATTTATGGAGTACATGAATAGGATTTTCCATCCGTACCTAGATCAGTTTGTTGTGGTATTTATCGATGACATTTTGGTGTATTCGAAATCTGAAGAAGAGCATGCTGAGCATTTGAGAGTGGTTTTGGGAGTTCTACGAGAAAAGAAGTTATTTGCTAAACTCTCTAAATGTGAATTTTGGTTAGGAGAGGTTAGTTTTCTTGGTCATGTGATTTCAAGAGGTGGTGTTGCTGTTGATCCTTCTAAGATAGAAGCGGTATCTAAGTGGGAAGCTCCGAAGTCAGTTTCTGAAATAAGAAGTTTTCTTGGACTGGCAGGTTACTATAGGAAGTTTATTGAGGGATTCTCTAAGTTGGCGTTACCGTTGACAATGTTGACTAGAAAGGGGCAAGCGTTTGTTTGGGATTCAAAATGTGAAGAAGGTTTCCAAGAGTTAAAGAGAAGGTTAACTACTGCTCCTATTCTGATATTACCGAGTTCGTCGGAACTATTTGAGGTTTATTGTGATGCTTCATTGTTGGGTTTAGGTGGTGTGTTGATGCAGAATAAGCAGGTTATAGCTTATGCTTCGAGACAGCTAAGGGTTCATGAGAGGAACTATCCGACGCACGATTTAGAGTTGGCAGCTGTGGTATTTGTTCTGAAGTTGTGGAGGCATTATTTGTATGGATCAAGATTTGAGGTTTTCAGTGACCATAAGAGTTTAAAGTATTTGTTTGATCAGAAAGAGCTAAATATGAGACAGAGGAGATGGTTAGAATTTCTGAAGGATTATGACTTTGGTTTGAATTACCATCCGGGTAAAGCAAACGTGGTGGCTGATGCATTGAGTCGGAAATCATTGCATATGTCTATGTTAATGGTTAAGGAATTGGATTTAATTGAGCAGTTTAGAGATTTGAGTTTGGTGTGTGAAAGTACTCACAATAGTGTTAAACTGGGAATGTTGAAGTTAACGAGTAGTATTCTGGATGAGATCAGAGAGGGTCAGAAATCCGATATGCTTTTGGTTGATAAGTTGACTTTAGTGAATCAAGGTCAAGGTGGCGAATTCAGAGTTGATGAGAATGGTATTTTAAAATTTGGTAGTCGGGTGTGTATTCCGGATGTGACCGAACTTAAGAAGAGTATTCTGGAGGAAGGACATCGTAGTGGCTTGAGTATTCATCCTGGGGCTACGAAGATGTATCATGATTTGAAAAGATTATTTTGGTGGCCGGGAATGAAAAGAGAAATTGCGAGTTTTGTTTATTCCTGTTTGACTTGTCAGAAGTCAAAGATTGAGCATCAGAAGCCGTCTGGGCTAATGCAACCGTTGGCTATTCCAGAGTGGAAGTGGGACAGTATCAGTATGGATTTTGTTTCTGGTTTGCCGAGGACAAATAAGAATTTTGAAGCCATTTGGGTGATTGTTGATAGATTGACGAAGTCGGCTCATTTCATTCCGATCAGAATGGATTATCCGTTAGAGAGGCTAGCTGGGTTGTATATTGAGAAGATTGTAAGTTTGCATGGGATTCCGTCGAGTATTGTCTCGGACAGAGATCCTAGATTTACATCGAAGTTCTGGGAAGGTTTGCAGAAGGCTTTGGGAACTAAGCTGAGATTGAGTTCTGCATATCATCCGCAGACGGATGGTCAGACTGAGAGGACGATTCAGTCATTAGAAGATCTTTTGAGAGCTTGTGTTTTGGAAAAAGGAGGTGCTTGGGATTGTTATTTGCCTTTAATTGAGTTCACCTACAACAATAGTTTTCATTCGAGTATTGGTATGGCACCGTTTGAAGCTTTGTATGGTAGGAGATGTCGGACGCCTTTATGTTGGTATGAGTCCGGTGAGAGTGCTGTGGTTGGACCGGAGATTGTTCAACAGACTACGGAAAAGATTAAGATGATTCAGGAGAAGATGAGAATTACTCAGAGTCATCAGAAGAGTTATCATGATAAGAGGAGGAAGTCACTTGAGTTCCAAGAGGGAGATCACGTGTTTCTTCGTGTTACTCCGATAACTGGTGTTGGTCGGGCTTTGAAGTCGAAGAAGTTGACACCTCGATTTATTGGTCCTTATCAGATTTTGGAGAAGATAGGAGAGGTAGCCTATCGCATCGCTTTACCGCCGTCGCTTGCGAATTTGCATGATGTTTTTCATGTGTCTCAGTTGAGGAGGTACATTCATGATCCGTCACATGTTGTCCAAGTAGATGATGTACAGGTGAGAGATAACCTGACTGTTGAGACATCACCTATGAGGATCGAGGATCGAGAATTGAAGCAATTGCGGGGTAAAGAGATCGCCTTGGTGAAGGTAGCTTGGGGAGGACCAGCAGGTGGCAATGTGACTTGGGAACTTGAGAGTCAGATGAAGGAGTCTTATCCGGAGTTGTTCGTTTGAGGTATGTTTTCGAGGACGAAAACTCTTTTAGTGGGGGAGAGTTGTAACACCCCGATAATAATATGTATTTATTTAAATTAAATTAATAATATGTTTATTAATTTAATTAGAATATTTGAATTATTATTATTATTTTGGAATAATAATTATTGGAATAATATATAAGTTGGAATTTAGAAAAATCCCATTTTTTGGTAAAAAGGTTTTCACGTGGAAGGGAAAAGAGGCAGAAAGGGCAAAAAGGGCAAAAGCAAAAGAACGGTTGAAGGAAGGAGAAGCTTGGAGCTCGGAAGCTGCCGGATAAACTCAGGTAAGGGGGGTTTATCATCGATTAACGGGTATTATGGGATGATATGTACTGGGTAGTGATAGACCATTGTTTTACCTGTGATTGGATGATATATGTTGAATTTGTGAACTTTTGAGATGAACGAAAATTTGGATTATAATTGACGAAATTCGTAGGAATTAGAGGTAGAAAGGTTAGAAATTTGTGAAATCGAAAGTGTATGATTCGTGTTAGATGAGATGAATGAATTGTGTGTGGAATTTGGACTGTAGAAGGTTGAATTGGGTAGATCTCGTAGCAGAGAAAGCCATTGCAGATCTGAGAATTCTGATCTCTGGTCATACGCGTATGGCACTAGGCAATACGCGTATGAGATGTTGGTACGCGTATGGGGGGAAGCCTTACGCGTATGGGTGGAAAAGATGGCATTTTGAACGTGAATTGGTCTCTGTTGGTACGCGTAATGGGAAGTTGTTACGCGTAGCGTACGCGTATGGGACAGGTGATACGCGTATGAGTTGGGCGAGGAAATGCGCAATACGCGTATGAGAGTAGGCATTACGCGTATGGAGTTGGCCAGGTTTGGGCAATACGCGTATGGCATGGGCAGTACGCGTATGGGCAGAGTTGGGATTTTCATGAACTGTTGTTGTGCAGTTTTTGGTTGTTTAGGCTGAGTGATGTACTTAGCTGAGATATGATGTTGTAGGGGTCAATTCCCGTTGTTTTGAGTGGTATAGGTATTAGTAGAGCGGGCTAATACTGTGGTTGATTATGTGGCATGATATGATGTGCTTTTGTGATTAATTATGTTGATGATGTGTGATGGTATACATGATGATGTGAATGTATACGTTTGTGAATAGACTGTATTATGGCTTAGAGTGTGAGCATGTGTCTATTCTTGATTATTGTTGATGTTGCATTGCTAGGTGATTAGCATGCATGTTGTGGCCCATTTGGGGTGGTAGCTAATTCCCATGGTGAGGAATTAGTGAGTATATCATTTGATTGTTGTTGTTGATGTTTGCATGCTAGGTGATTAGCGTGCATTTCATGGCCCATTTGGGGTGGTAGCTAATTCCCATGGTGAGGAATTAGTGAGTGAGTCACTATGTCTCAAATGAGTGGGACTAGTGAGCTTGGTAGCCGTGCCTGGATTTGGACGGTGAGGTTGAACTATATGTTCACAAATAGTCGGTACCGCATGCATAGAGTCTCATTGCATAATGAATGTATGGCGTATGATATGAATGGATGTATTCCAGTATCATATGTGTGTTGTGTGTTGTGTTGTTAATGATTGAATATGATGGAGAATTGTACTGTTGATTATGATGTTTGAATGGATATTACTGTTGCTGAATGCGTAGTCTAATCAGGGTGAATTAATGTGTTAATTACTTGGCACTACATGTTGTTCTATAATGCTTGTTATATTGATTGAGGAACTCACCCTTACACCTATTTTTCAGGTAACGAGAAATGAGTTGAGTAGAAGCTTATGCTTGGAGTCTAGAGTAGTTCTTATGGGTCATGCTCTGATAGATGTAACATCGGGAGGGAATGTTTTAATTAATTTGATATTGGTTGTTGGATGATTAACATGTATAGTGTTACATGTTTTACATTGATGTTGAATTTGATTCCGCTGCGAATTATGCAAAAGACCTTATTTTGATTTAAATAAATGAGCATGACAGGATTTCTGATGAATGTAGTGAAATGATTGTGTGACACCCTTCGGGGCATAATTACTCTGATGAATGTATGTGTATTTTAATTATAATAATTTGGGGTATTTAGAAGGGTGTTACACATACAGCTTTTTATCATGTTTGAGGACAATCCTCAGGTTTCGGTGCCAATCCAGAAAATTTGTCCCAGACAATTTTTCCTTATCAAGGATTGATCGCAGGATGTTGTTAGAGGTGTTTGCTATCATGGTAATCTACACAAGGATTAATGAAAATATAAGTATCATTGACATATTCAATTAGGCCTTTAATTAAATATGCTCCCACTATTTTACTCAAAACAAATGACCCTCATCATCTGATTCGGAAAATCCCGTTGGAAGATTTTCTAGTGGGTCGAGATCCATATTTCACTTCGTTCTAAGTCCGCGTAGGCGGATTACACAAAACTAGGTTATTTAGGTAGGAACTCCTTCCAATTGTATCTCATACAACTCTCGAAAATTTCAATTGGGTGAATAACTCCTTATTCCAATCCATCATATGGATTATTCCCAACTCTTGCTTCTAAACATATATATAATCTTATTATAATTTGTTTAGTCAAGTTTGACCCATTGTTTTAACAGTTGGATATTACAATTATCCCATCGCACCTTACTAATACAGAACATGCACCTCGCGTAGGCGAAACCTATATTATTCGATACTAGTCTTGATGAGTGTTAAAACTTGGAAAGCTTAAAACTTAATATTTAGTTTTGAGGGAATTGCAATTTTCTGATCTCACCGGCTTGTTTATCATATAAACCGTCTCTCACATGCATCAACATACATTCACATGCATCAACATACATACAAACAAAATGAAACATTTATGGCCCCTAGCGCAATTGTTCTCCCAAGCCAATGAGAGAACCTAAGCTAACCTACAACGATCTAAGCTTCTCCAAGCAAGATCTTCAAGGTTGTCCTCCTTTGGCAATGACTTCTTTGCTTTCTTCATATCATTACATTACATGAAAGAAACTCGTTTTACATACGAGGGAGTGAGATGAGAAAAGAAGTTACATTTGGGAGATTAAGAGAGAGGCACGACACGCAGGTCGTATTTTAAAAACCCAAAATAAAACAAAGGAAAACTAAGGCCATAACCGATCACCACAAGACAATAATAAACACTTTATTATTATTATTATTAATTCCTTTAATTAATTAAAATCAAATTAAATTTCGACGACCGATCATCACATTTTAATGAACAATTCATTTAAAATCGATGTTGTAACACCCCGATAATAATATGATAATTATTTAAATTAAGTTAATAATATATTTATTAATTTAATTAGATAATTGGATTATTATTATTATTATTTTTGGAATTATTGAATTATTATTATTATTATTATTGGGATAATAATAATTATTGGAAAATATATAAGTTGGAAATAAGAGAAGGGGTCTCATTTGGAAAAGAAAGTTTTCACGTGAAACAGAGAAGCGATTGAGAAAGTGGAGAAAGGGAAAGAGGAAGAGCTAGAGAGCAAGGGTTGGAGAACGGAAAAGCTTGAAGCTCAAAGTTGCCGGATTAACTCAGGTAAGGGGGATTTATCGTCGTTTAATGGGTATTATGGGTTAGCATGTAATGGGTAGTGATAAACCGTTGAATTGACCCTAATTGGGATTGTTGAATGCTGAAAATTGTGATGGATATGTTGTGCAAAAACTGAAATTGAACCTGTAATTGAGTGTGTTGTAACTTCCCTAACGTATAGCTTTTTACGGAATTGGAATCGGAGGTCCGGAAGTCCTCCAACGGCGGAAAATGCGGAGAATTCTGCATTCTGCTTTGTGTTAGCGCAGGAACTGTTGTTTTGTCTGCGTTAACCGGTTAACCCAGGGTGTTAACCGGTTAACACTGTTGCGAATTGTGAAATTAGTGCTGTTTTGCCTGCGTTAACCGGTTAACCCAGGGCGTTAACCGGTTAACACTGTTGCGTTTTGCCAGAAAGTGTGTTTGTGCTGCGTTAACCGGTTAACCCAGGGCGTTAACCGGTTAACACTGTTGAAAAGTGAGAAAATTGACATTTTAATGTTGTGTACATAATTGATGTTTGGCCTATAGTGGCGTATGATGTAATAGGGATTAATTCCCGCTATTTTGAGCAGTATAGGTATTAGTAGAGTGTGCTAATACTGTGGTTGATTATTTAACCTGATATGATGTTTTGATACATGTGTTGATGATGGTTGATGGTATGCATAATATTGTGAATGTACATGTTATGTATGCAATTGTGAATGAACTGTTGTATGGCTTAGAGTGTGAGCATAATGTCCATTGTGGATTTTGTTGTTGATGTTGCATTGCTAGATGATTAGCATGCATATTGTGGCCTTTATGGTGGTAGCTAATTCCCATGGTGAGGAATTAGTGAGTTAGTCATTTTGGACTGTTGTTGATGTTTGCATGTGTCGCATCGCGCGAAAAACCGGCGGGAAAAGAAAGAAACAACAGAGCCGCCACCGTGCGTTATTTATCCCAAAAGAGGGAAAGGAAACGCTCAGAGTAAACCTGGGAAAGAACATGGTCTCGCGACCAAAGAGAATGGGTTCGGGAGTCGGTTATGCGAAGGGAAGGTATTAGCACCCCTACGCATCCGTAGTACTCTACGGGATCCACGCACAAAAGGAAGGAAATTGGTTGCTAAACACTGCTCAAATATTCACACACACTGGCTGAAAGAAACGAAGGAGACTGACTGAAACTGAACTCGGCAGGATGTCGCACCTGGGCCTACTTAGTCTATCAGGCATAGACATCAGAGTCGAAGTAGTTCGGACTGGGGAAACGACACATGCTCGCTAGGATGTCGCATCCTATGCATACGTATCTTCTCGGACGGGAGAAGAATCAGAGCATTCGTAGCTCGGCTGACACGCACACAAACAAACAAAACAGCACAGGCAAACATGGAGCCCGAATGCCAATCACTGGACTTACATCAGCATCCGAACCAAAACACACACGCACTGGAACCCAAATGCCACTCGATGGACTTACATCGGCTTCCAAGCACACAACAACACAACAAGTTGATAGGGAGTCGGGGACTCGAGCCTATAACTGTCAAGCACACACACAAAAAGAACAAACAACAAATTGCTAAGGAGTCAGGCACTCGAGCCTAGCAACTGTCAAACAACACACACAAAAAGAACAAACAACAAATTGCTAAGGAGTCAGGCACTCGAGCCTAGCAACTGTCAAACAACACACAAAAAAAAAAGAAAAAGGGCGAACAAACAAACTAAAAGGGAGACTAGAGCTCGAGCCTAATAGTTGCCCCGCAAACAAAAAGAGACGCTGAGACGTCAGAAGGAACACAAAGGTTGAAAGGACAAACTAATAGGGAGACTAGAGCTCGAGCCTAATAGTTGCCAAACACACACAAAAAAAAGAAAAAGGCGCCCGGAGAGATCAGCTCAATCTCCTGCCTACATACTTCATCTGGTATGAAGATCAGGGCGATGTAGTTCCCCTACGCAGGGATAAAGGACTAGCCTAACCAGATAACAGAGGGAGACACAACTAGGGAGACTACGACTCGAGCCTAGATGTTGTCATGCAAAGTCAACCCTAAGTTATGGTTTCTAGCTAAATGGCACGAGGGCCAACCTATCCTAAGCATGGCTCACACAGGAAGCAAGCCACACACACTTAACTTGCACAGGAAGCAAGCCAAGCAAAACCTAACTTGCACAGGAAGCAAGTCAAACAATCCTACAAGCACAGATAGCACACGCTATACACAAACAAGTGGCTCAAACAAGGGTTAGGTTTTAGTCAAGGGGTCATATCAACCTCAACAAACAAACCTCTGGAACTGGGTGAATGTGCTCTTAACCTTGCCATTGAGAGACTAAGGTGAAGCAGATGAAAGGTGAGTGAAGATAAGACTTCACAGCTCTTATCCCTGGCCTGGGAGAGCTCAAGACAAGAATGTGTGGGTTCAGAAAGTGGGAACCCTTCTACACATTTAAACTGACTCAACTGTACAATTGTACAAGATCTTGGGTTTTTATCTGTAATGCATCAACACAGTGGTGTGAGCAAAACAGATGACACACTGAATAGTGGGGGATAGATTGCATATCCCTACCTTCCACCAATTGCCTCTTCACTTAGGAGGTCTTTGACTCTATGCAAGGACAAAAGTAAACAATCACAAACATTGCCTCTTAAGGAGGACTTCAGACAGTTGCCTGGCCAAGTAACAGGCCAGGTCTTCCAGACTACATGAAGTAAAAGAGACATACCTCAATGCAAATTGCTTATAGAAGCAAAGCAAAGCAAAAAGTTCACAAGGAACTAAGCAACTAAAGCACCTGAAACAGTCAAGCAGATGTTAGTATACAACTTCAAACAAAACAAACAGAAACAGACAACAACAGTCCATTAGAGGCACATGGATGTGCAAAGCACAAGGCTTAAGGCATGTGAGCCAGGCCACCTACAAAACAAAGAGGTTAGACACAATATTCAAGCAAGCTCAGTCAAAAGAATTGGTCTCAATGGCCATTTGATGGTCAACCTGAAATCACAAACTCAAAGGTGAGTAGCAGGACCACTAGGGCAAGCCTAGGGTCAAGAGTGAATGAGAAAGTCAAGACAGCAAGGTCAAAACATGGCAAACAGAAGCTAGGAAACACAACCAATTGGATTCACACTCATATCAATCATCATCATTATTTCATGAACCATTTAGGTCAAAACATGGCAAACAGAAGCTCATAGAAGTCAATAGCAAGACTTGCACCAAAAGCAATCTAAACATTTTCCAAAAAATCATCAAATAAATCATGATCAAACCTAACACATAGCATGGTAAGCATGTCAAATTTCATCCCATTTGGGCAAGTGGAAGGCAGTCAATGAAAATCAGAAAGGCTAAGCACATTTGAGCATGCTCAAAGAAGTCAACCAAACATGCATCAACTTAGAAAAATCATAAGTCAAGAATGGTGTATGATAAATGAATGGGACTAAAGCCATGGCAAAGATGAGGATGTCTAGTTATCTCATGCAAAATTTCATGTCCATCCAATAAAGTATGAGAATTTCACAAATGAAATGGGAACATGTGTCACACAAGGGCAACATTTGTCTAGGCAGGGAAGAAAAATCTCAAACAAATGGAAAATAGTTCAATTAAATCCAAGAAAATTCACATGTAAACTAGACATACAAGAGTAGGCTTATGCAAAAAATCAAGTCATTTGGAGGTCAAGAAGCATGGTAATGAAATTAGGGAAAATGCATGATCATGTTGTGACACCAAATGTACACTTCAACTTCAAAAAAACATAACTCTCAATCCACACATGATAAATGCACAAACTTTATATGGAAATGAAGGTCAATGAGTCTAGTTTCACCACAAAAAGTTTCAAAGTCAAAGGATGCAACATGAGTATTTCACAATTGAAATGGAACAATGTATCAATTTGGCATACATGTTAGGAAACCAATTATTATTTAAAATCCAGCCAGTTAAAAATTAATTAAAAATCACAATAAAATAGAGGACACTCTTGTGAAGATGATGGAAAAAATATCATGATTTTTGGGTGAAGATGGAGAGAGAAATTAATTGTTGAAGATGAGTGATTAATTGGATGCAACATGAACAAATAACAAGGCATGGCAAGTCAACATAAGTTGACCGATGGCACAAATGTAAATATTGCTTTCACTTATCAAAACGACACAGCATAAGGCACGGCATTCAAATATTTTCATTGGCTGTTACGGGAATGCACAGTAAATGGCCTTCATGTATTAAACGAAAACCTAAATAAGCTACAGTAACACGCAGGGAAAAGGAAATTCTGGGCAACTCAAACTCAAACACGATGAATCTCAGGTCATGAACAACATTCGTGAAAATCAGAAACAAACACACCAAACCCTAGTTCCTACTTCATACCTTATGGATTCAAGAATCAATCGCAACAAAGCGCCATGGTCAGCATGAATCGCAGCAAACAAACTTGATATCACAAACATAAATCAAAGCTAACTCAACCAAATCTTAATGAAAATCGAAAACAAAAGGTCCAGAGTGTTCATGGCAGTGAGATATACATAAAACAACACATCATTTCATGAATTTTGAAAACAAGTTTCTAACCTTCAATCCATGGCAGAACTGGGACAATGGTTTTTGAGCTATGAAAAGCATAAACAGCAGTTCCAGAGAGCTCCAGTTGAAGAGTGGATGGAAGAAAATGGATCAATGGCACTCCAATCTTCTTCTAACCATGAACTATCATGAATGGACTCCAAGGAGGACAGCTTCGAGAAGGCGTTACAGTCACCAAAACAAGCTTGCAATGAACTCCATAGTGACGGTATATGGTGTTGCAATCAATGGCAGGTCGTATTCTGTGGAGTCTTTTGGAAGATTTGTGAAAAGTGATGAAAAATGAATTTTAGAGAGAGTGAGATTTCTGGGAGTGAGTGAAGTCCAATGCCTTGTTATGTGCTGGCTGCTGTTGCTGTTTTCGACAGAACAATGGCCAAGTGAGCAAGGGCTTTAGTTGGAAAAATAAGTGAAGGTTTGTTTTTGGCCTGTCACTTGTGGCAGGGTTTTTGGTTATTTTGAAGCTATGTGTTTGGACAGCAAATGACCTTGGCCAACAAGTGAAGTGTGTATAAATGTGAAGTTGGTTGTGATAGGGCTACTAGTGTTTAACATGACAGAAGATGACCATGATATGCTGTTTTATGTTGCTCTTTGGCAAAGGCAAACTTGGTCTTTTTGGAAGTTTTGACAGGTCTTGTAGAAAATGCAAGTGAGATCATGTTTGAGAAAATGAATGCAGTTCTGTTGGCAATCTCATGGCTTGGCTGGTATGGCTGCTCTTAGTTTCTCATGACAGAAAAAATGATGGAGAATATGGTGTCTCAAGCAGGGCCAGGTTTGGTTCCTTAGTATTTTGGACAGCTTCTTGATAAATGCCAAGCAAGCAAGGTCACCTCTTATGAGTATGAATCAATGCAGTTCTGTTGGCTTGGCTGCATGATGAAAACGGTGGTGAAACAACCAAGGCTTCAGCTCTTTGCATTTTAGGACAGACTTTTGAAAGTGCAAAGCAAGGTTGGTCCCATGACAGGTTCTTTTACCCTATGCTGTTGGATACTGCAGGGTTTTCAAAAATGGTCCAATGGCCAAATGAGGTTTTGAGTGAAAGAACATTGAGCAAGGCAAGGCAGGTCAGGTTGTGCTGCTGCAGGGTTTTTTTGGAAACATAATGCAAGGTGAGGGCAAGGTTAAAACAAACTTTCTGCTGCAGTGTTATGTTGGTCTTTTTTTGAGGTTCTTGAGTTTTTTGACAGTGTTTTCTAAAATGCAAGTGAGGTCCAACAAGATGAATGAAAGCTTGGTTGGTTTTCTGTCCAAGGCATTGTTGTGTTCAGATTTTTAGCCAAGCCTATGAGATGATTCTTGAGGGAGTAAGTTGTATGCCATGCTACTGCTGATGCTATTGTCCTTGACAGCAAAAAAAAGGTGGATGAAAAGTCTGCTATGGACAGTATAAGTATGGCCTGGAGGTATGGCTGTCCTACTGGTTTTGATGACAGGAAAAAATGAGGTCCTTTTGCCTGCTGCTAGGTTACCTCCCTTGCTGTTACTGCCAATGGTTGTTTAATGACAGGAAAATACACCCCTAAAATATGCTGTTGAGTCTTGCTTCAGTGGCAAGGTACTGTCCTTCCACTGTGGAGTTTGAAAGAAAACTTCTAAATGCCAAAGCAAGGTTTGAGTGAAAGCACGGCCTATGGTCTTGTGGTTTTGGGCTGCTGCAGCAGGGTTTTGGTTTTGCAATTGCCAGAGTTTTCTTTTTGTCTGCTGCAGCTCTTGTTGACAGAAAAAAAACAAGTGAAGTTTGCTGTTCTGTTTTGTGCTGTTTTGGTAAGGCAGTTTTTTTTAGAAAATGTCAAGGTGAGGCCTTTTGCCCGAGTGAATCCTTGGTTGGTCATGTGCTGCCAAGGGTTGGTGGTATGACAGAAAAATGGACAAGACTGCTAGGTGCAGTGCCAAGCATGGATGGATGGTTGCAAAGTACCCTCACTTTCCAAATTTTAAGCAATTAGGACATGGCCATATGTACAAATGGTTATTTGGCTGCATAATGAGGCTCTAATGACAGAAGCAATGCTGCATAATTGCTGTCCTTTTGAGGTACAAGGCAAGGCATGGACAAGTATGGACAAGCATGGTGCATTTGTACCTTTCTTATAATTCAAGCAACCAAGTACGATTCATATGTGCTGCATATTTTGACTTTACAAACACATTCTAAATGACATTTATGAGCTGTCCCAATTGGCCAAATGTTGAAAAAATGTTTAAATCAAAAAGTCAACTCTTGGTCAAACTTTCATTTAAATGAAAAAGGTCAAAATATTCCATTTTGATTGGTGAAGTTTTGGCTCATGAAATTTATATTTTTGGAAAGAGGGGATCAAATATGACTTGTAGGAAAAAACCCCACCAAAATTGGCCAAACGGTTTGGGAGATATGGCCCTTTGAAGTTCAAGATTTTCTGAAATCGATTCGATCATAACTTGCCAACCACACATGGGAATTGAGAGTTCTTGGACTTTTTGGAAATGGGAGAACAAGATCTTCAACTTTCATGTTGGGCAAAAATTCATTTGAGGCTTGTATCATGATGTAGTTTTGAGGATCAAGACTTTCCATTTATGGCAGGTTTCAGTTACAGGCCCAGTTTCCATTTTGGGAAATTTTTGATCTGGCTTCAAATTCTTCCATGATGGTGTTTGGCATGATATATGATGACTATTTGGACATGAATGAACTCTCACAAACCAATTCCAATCACCAAATCACTGATTAAATGGACAGTTGACCAACAGTTGACTTTTAGGGTTTCTGACTGATTGTGCATTGACTGATGATTTCCAAACCCTAATTCCTTGAGAACTTGACTTCAAATGATGTCCCAAGTTGTATGAACTCTTGATTATTGATCATGGTGCCCAAATTCCACAAGAATGGCCACCATCCACTGCTTTGACTGACAGTTGACTTTTTTAGGGTTTTTGACCGTCTGTGTGTAAACTGATGATCTCCAAGCCTTCAACCCTTGACTTGAACACTTCAAATGGACCTCCAAGTCATGTGAACTTGTTGGACAAACCCCAAGGTCTAGGTTCAATGAGAAATACCTTTGCTTGATTGGTTGACTGACCAGGAGATTAGTTTGACCTAATCCTTGATTGCTTGCTCTTGAGGCAACTGTGAACAATGCAAATGCTATGCAATGGACCATGATATGCTACGACCTAATATGAAAATGTATGCATAATGATAGGTGCAAATTTGAGGTGCTACAGCATGCTAGGTGATTAGCGTGCATAGCATGGCCCATTTGGGGTGGTAGCTAATTCCCATGGTGAGGAATTAGTGAGTGAGTCACTAGGTCTCAAATGAGTGGGACTAGTGGGCTTGGTAGCCGTGCCTGGATTTGGACGGTGAGGTGAACTATATGTTCACAAATAGTCGGTACCGCATGCATGGAGTCTCATTGCATAATTGATATATGGCGTATAATATGAATGGATGTATTCCAGTATTATACGTGTGTTGTGTGTTGTGTGTTGTGTGATGTTGAGTATGATTGAGTTGATATTGCTGTTACTGAGTGTGTAATCTAATTTGGGTGATGAAATGTGTTAATTACTTAACATTACATGATATTTTATAATGCTTGTTATATCGATTGAGGAACTCACCCTTACAACTATTTTTCAGGTAACGAGCAATGAGTTGAGTAGAAGTTAATGCTTGGAGTCTAGTGTAGTCTCCTTAGTGGGTCGTGCTCTGATAGATGTAACATCGGGACGGGATGTTTTTATTTTGTTGAATAATTTTACATGTAATATGTTACATGTTTTACATGATTGATGAGATTTCTATCCGCTGCGGTTTATGCAAATGTTTATGTTTTGGATTAATAAAAGAGCATGACAGTTATTGTGTTGAATGGTGTGAAATATTGTGTGACACCCTTAACTGCATAATTACTCTGATTTATATATGTTGTTTAATTAAATACTTTGGGGTATTTTAGAAGGGTGTTACATTAGTGGTATCAGAGCATAGTCGGTCGAGTCGAGTCGTAATTATTCTATTTCCCCTGTACGGGATAGGTGTTGTGTAACCCTATCAGTACTTATTGTTTTAGCTTGTTGGGTTTTCAGAATAGAGATGGCTGGAAGAGGTAGAGACGATGCTGCGATTGCTGAGGCTCTGGGTATGCTAGCTGGAGTACTTGGAGGGAATCCGAATGTTGTGGGAATGGGAGCTGCTCGCCAACTGAGTGAGTTCCAGAAGAACAATCCTCCAATGTTCAAGGGAGCATACGATCCAGATGGTGCTCAGAAGTGGTTGAAGGAGATCGAGAGGATCTTCCGAGTAACTGAGTGTGCCGATAACCAGAAGGTCAGGTTCAGTACGCATATGCTGTCAGAGGAAGCTGATGATTGGTGGGTTGCTACCCGCACTGAGTTAGAAACTGCTGGGAATGTTGAGATCACTTGGGCTGTGTTCAGAGAGAGATTCCTGAGGAAGTATTTTCCAGAGGATGTTAGAGGAAAGAAAGAGATAGAGTTCTTGGAATTGAAGCAGGGCAATCGGTCGGTTACTGAGTATGCTGCTAAGTTCACAGAGCTGTCGAAGTATTACACTCCCTATAATGAGGCTGCTGGAGAATTTTCGAAATGTGTGAAGTTTGAGAACGGGTTGCGTCCCGAGATCAAACAGGCTATTGGGTATCAACGGATCAGAGTGTTTTCTGACTTGGTTGACTGTTGCAGGATTTTTGAACAGGATTCCAAGGCTAGAGCAGAGAGCTATCAGCAAAGGGTTGATAGGAAATGCAAGAATCAGAATGACCGTGGAAAACCGTATGCAGCTGGCAGAGGTTTCCAGAGTCAGAGTGGGATGAAGAGGCCTAGTGGGGGAGACTCTAGTGCCCCTGCTAAGTGTTACAGATGTGGTCAGGCTGGACATCGTGTCCATGAGTGTACCAGTAATGAGAAGAAGTGTTTTAAGTGTGGAAAAGGTGGTCATTTGGCTGCAGAGTGCCGGTCAAAGACTGTGACTTGTTTCAACTGTGGAGAGGTGGGTCATATTAGCCCACAGTGTCCTAAGCCGAAGAGAGAGAACCAGTCGGGAGGCAAGGTCTTTGCTTTATCGGGTTCTGAGACTTCTGCAGATGATCGTTTGATCCGAGGTACGTGTTATATTAATGGCTTTCCTCTTGTAGCTATTATTGACACAGGTGCGACTCATTCCTTTATATCTTTGGATTGTGCTGTGAAACTTAAGTTAGAGATATCTGAGATGTTGGGTAGTATGGTGATTGATACTCCTGCAAAGGGTTCAGTGACTACTACTTCAGTTTGTTTAAATTGTCCTTTGAGTATTTTTGGTAGAGACTTTGGGGTAGACCTTGTGTGTCTTCCATTAGTGCAGATTGATGTTATCTTGGGTATGAACTGGTTGGTGTTTAACCGAGTTTATATCAACTGTTTTGATAAGACTGTGACATTCCCTGAGATGGAGGAAGGAAAGAGTTTGTTTCTATCAGCAAGGCAAGTGAATGAGGAAGTAGCTGATGGGGCAGAGTTGTTTATGCTGTTAGCGACTTTGGAGGCTAAAGATAAACTGGTGATTTGCGATCTAGCTGTGGTGTGTGATTTTCCTGATGTGTTTCCTGAAGAGGTGAATGAATTGCCGCCAGAGCGTGAAGTTGAGTTCTCGATTGATTTGGTACCTGGTACTAGACCGATATCGATGGCTCCGTACCGTATGTCTGCTGTTGAGTTAACTGAATTGAAGAGTCAGTTGGAAGATCTGTTGGATAAGAAATTTATTCGTCCGAGTGTGTCACCGTGGGGTGCACCAGTGTTGTTGGTTAAGAAGAAAGAAGGTACTATGAGGTTGTGTGTGGACTACAGGCAACTGAATAAAGTGACGATCAAGAATCGGTATCCTTTGCCGAGGATTGATGATTTGATGGATCAAATGGTTGGTGCGAGTGTGTTCAGCAAAATAGATTTGAGATCTGGGTATCATCAGATACGTGTGAAAGCTGAGGATATTCAGAAGACTGCTTTCAGAACGAGGTATGGACATTATGAGTATTCTGTAATGCCTTTTGGCGTGACTAATGCGCCTGGAGTATTTATGGAGTACATGAATAGGATTTTCCATCCGTTCCTAGATGAGTTTGTTGTGGTGTTTATTGATGACATTTTGATGTATTCGAAATCTGAAGAAGAGCATGCTGAGCATTTGAGAGTGGTTTTAGAAGTTCTACGAGAAAAGAAGTTATTTGCTAAACTATCCAAGTGTGAATTTTGGTTAGAAGAGGTTAGTTTTCTTGGTCATGTGATTTCAAGAGGTGGTGTTGCTGTTGATCGTTCTAAGATAGAAGCGGTATCTAAGTGGGAAGCTCCGAAGTCAGTTTCTGAGATAAGGAGTTTTCTTGGATTGGCTGGTTATTATAGGAAGTTCATTGAGGGATTTTCGAAGTTGGCGTTACCGTTGACGATGTTGACTAGAAAGGGGCAAGCGTTTGTTTGGGATTCAAAATGTGAAGAAGGTTTCCAAGAGTTAAAGAGAAGGTTGACTACTGCTCCTATTCTGATATTACCGAGTCCGTCGGAACCATTTGAGGTTTACTGTGATGCTTCATTATTGGGTTTGGGTGGTGTGTTGATGCAGAATAAGCAGGTTATAGCTTATGCTTCGAGACAATTGAGAGTTCATGAGAGGAACTATCCGACGCACGATTTAGAGTTGGCAGCTGTGGTATTTGTTCTGAAGTTATGGAGACACTATTTGTACGGGTCAAGATTTGAAGTTTTCAGTGACCATAAAAGTTTAAAGTATTTGTTTGATCAGAAAGAGCTGAATATGAGACAGAGGAGATGGTTAGAGTTTCTGAAGGATTATGACTTTGGTTTGAATTACCATCCGGGTAAAGCAAACGTAGTGGCTGATGCATTGAGTCGGAAATCATTGCATATGTCTATGTTGATGGTTAAGGAATTGGATCTGATTGAGCAGTTTAGAGACTTGAGTTTGGTGTGTGAGAGTACTCACAATAGTGTTAAATTGGGAATGTTGAAGTTAACGAGTGGTATTCTGGATGAGATTAGAGAGGGTCAGAAATCCGATGTGCTTTTGGTTGACAAGTTGACTTTAGTGAATCAAGGTCAAGGCGGTGAATTCAGAGTTGATGAGAATGGTATTTTGAAATTTGGTAATCGGGTGTGTATTCTGGATGTTACCGAACTTAAGAAGAGTATTCTTGAAGAAGGACATCATAGTGGCTTGAGTATTCATCCTGGAGCTACGAAGATGTATCATGATTTGAAGAAGTTATTTTGGTGGCCGGGAATGAAAAGAGAAATTGCGAGTTTTGTTTATTCCTGTTTGACTTGTCAGAAGTCAAAGATTGAGCATCAGAAGCCGTCTGGGCTAATGCAACCGTTGGCTATTCCAGAGTGGAAGTGGGATAGTATCAGTATGGATTTTGTTTCTGGTTTGCCGAGGACAAGTAGGAATTTTGAAGCTATTTGGGTGATTGTGGATAGATTGACGAAATCGGCTCATTTCATTCCGATCAGAATGGATTATCCGTTAGAGAGATTAGCCGAGTTGTATATTGAGAAGATAGTAAGTTTGCATGGTATTCCATCGAGTATTGTTTCGGACAGAGATCCTAGATTTACATCGAAGTTCTGGGAAGGTTTGCAGAGGGCTTTGGGAACTAAGCTGAGATTGAGTTCTGCATATCATCCGCAGACTGATGGTCAGACTGAGAGGACGATTCAGTCACTGGAGGATCTTTTGAGGGCTTGTGTTTTGGAAAAGGGAGGTGCTTGGGATTGTTATTTGCCTTTGATTGAGTTTACCTACAACAATAGTTTTCATTCGAGCATTGGTATGGCACCGTTTGAAGCTTTGTATGGTAGGAGATGTCAGACACCTTTATGTTGGTATGAGTCCGGTGAGAGTGCTGTGGTTGGACCGGAGATTGTTCAACAAACTACGGAAAAGACTAAGATGATTCAGGAGAAGATGAGAATTGCTCAGAGTCGTCAGAAGAGTTATCATGATAAGAGGAGGAAGTCACTTGAGTTTCAAGAGGGAGATCATGTGTTTCTTCGTGTTACTCCGATAACTGGGGTTGGTCGAGCTTTGAAGTCGAAGAAGTTGACACCTCGATTTATTGGTCCTTATCAGATTTTGGAGAGGATAGGGGAGGTAGCCTATCGTATCGCTTTACCGCCGTCGCTTGCGAATTTGCATGAGGTTTTTCATGTGTCTCAGTTGAGGAGGTACATTCATGATCCGTCGCATGTAGTCCAAGTAGATGATGTACAGGTGAGAGATAACCTGACTGTTGAAACATCGCCTATGAGGATCGAGGATCGAGAGTTGAAGCAGTTGCGGGGTAAAGAGATTGCCTTGGTGAAGGTAGCTTGGGGAGGACCAGCAGGTGGCAATGTGACTTGGGAACTGGAGAGTAAGATGAAGGAGTCTTACCCGGAGTTATTCGCTTGAGGTATGTTTTCGAGGACGAAAACTCTTTTAGTGGGGGAGAGTTGTAACACCCCGATAATAATATGATAATTATTTAAATTAAGTTAATAATATATTTATTAATTTAATTAGATAATTGGATTATTATTATTATTATTTTTGGAATTATTGAATTATTATTATTATTATTGGGATAATAATAATTATTGGAAAATATATAAGTTGGAAATAAGAGAAGGGGTCTCATTTGGAAAAGAAAGTTTTCACGTGAAACAGAGAAGCGATTGAGAAAGTGGAGAAAGGGCAAGAGGAAGAGCTAGAGAGCAAGGGTTGGAGAACGGAAAAGCTTGAAGCTCAAAGTTGCCGGATTAACTCAGGTAAGGGGGGTTTATCGTCGTTTAATGGGTATTATGGGTTAGCATGTAATGGGTAGTGATAAACCGTTGAATTGACCCTAATTGGGATTGTTGAATGCTGAAAATTGTGATGGATATGTTGTGCAAAAACTGAAATTGAATCTGTAATTGAGTGTGTTGTAACTTCCCTAACGTATAGCTTTTTACGGAATTGGAATCGGAGGTCCGGAAGTCCTCCAACGGCGGAAAATGCGGAGAATTCTGCATTCTGCTTTGTGTTAGCGCAGGAACTGCTGTTTTGTCTGCGTTAACCGGTTAACCCAGGGTGTTAACCGGTTAACACTGTTGCGAATTGTGAAATTAGTGCTGTTTTGCCTGCGTTAACCGGTTAACCCAGGGCGTTAACCGGTTAACACTGTTGCGTTTTGCCAGAAAGCGTGTTTGTGCTGCGTTAACCGGTTAACCCAGGGCGTTAACCGGTTAACACTGTTGAAAAGTGAGAAAATTGACATTTTAATGTTGTGTACATAATTGATGTTTGGCCTATAGTGGCGTATGATGTAATAGGGATTAATTCCCGCTATTTTGAGCAGTATAGGTATTAGTAGAGTGTGCTAATACTGTGGTTGATTATTTAACCTGATATGATGTTTTGATACATGTGTTGATGATGGTTGATGGTATGCATAATGTTGTGAATGTACATGTTATGTATGGAATTGTGAATGAACTGTTGTATGGCTTAGAGTGTGAGCATAATGTCCATTGTGGATTTTGTTGTTGATGTTGCATTGCTAGATGATTAGCATGCATATTGTGGCCTTTATGGTGGTAGCTAATTCCCATGGTGAGGAATTAGTGAGTTAGTCATTTTGGACTGTTGTTGATGTTTGCATGCTAGGTGATTAGCGTGCATAGCATGGCCCATTTGGGGTGGTAGCTAATTCCCATGGTGAGGAATTAGTGAGTGAGTCACTAGGTCTCAAATGAGTGGGACTAGTGGGCTTGGTAGCCGTGCCTGGATTTGGACGGTGAGGTGAACTATATGTTCACAAATAGTCGGTACCGCATGCATGGAGTCTCATTGCATAATTGATATATGGCGTATAATATGAATGGATGTATTCCAGTATTATACGTGTGTTGTGTGTTGTGTGTTGTGTGATGTTGAGTATGATTGAGTTGATATTGCTGTTACTGAGTGTGTAATCTAATTTGGGTGATGAAATGTGTTAATTACTTAGCATTACATGATATTTTATAATGCTTGTTATATCGATTGAGGAACTCACCCTTACAACTATTTTTCAGGTAACGAGCAATGAGTTGAGTAGAAGTTAATGCTTGGAGTCTAGTGTAGTCTCCTTAGTGGGTCGTGCTCTGATAGATGTAACATCGGGACGAGATGTTTTTATTTTGTTGAATAATTTTACATGTAATATGTTACATGTTTTACATGATTGATGAGATTTCTATCCGCTGCGGTTTATGCAAATGTTTATGTTTTGGATTAATAAAAGAGCATGACAGTTATTGTGTTGAATGGTGTGAAATATTGTGTGACACCCTTAACTGCATAATTACTCTGATTTATATATGTTGTTTAATTAAATACTTTGGGGTATTTTAGAAGGGTGTTACAGATGTCGCTTTTCGTATCAACACTTGACACTTTTAAAGCACTGAGTTAGCCGAATGGGTGAAAATTTCCTTGCGTTAACCGGTTAACCATATGCGTTAACCGGTTAACACTGTTTTGAAATCTGAAAAAATTGTTTTCTGCCTTGCGTTAACCGGTTAACCAAATGTGTTAACCGGTTAACACTGTTTGAAAATGTCTTGGAAAACTGTTTTCCGCCTTGCGTTAACCGGTTAACCATATGCGTTAACCGGTTAACACTGTTAAAAATCTCAAAAATTTTATTTCGCATTCCGTTAACCGGTTAACCATACGCGTTAACCGGTTAACACTGTTCCAAAAAGTGTTTAGAACGCACAACTCTTGTGCAGTCATACCCCAATCGCATAACTCTCTGACAACACAACCCTTGTGTCGTCACTAACCCTGATGCACCAATTTCAGACCGTCAAACACGTCTCGATTGTTAATTCAGTATGATTGATCAACACGTCATTGCTTCACCATACTAATGTCGGATCAAGAAGCAAATGACCATTGAATGCTCAAAGGAAAACAATCATCGAGGGTTTGAATGAACGAAACGAGAACACTATATCATATATAATGTATTTTGCATTAGGATCACATATATCACATATATGTAACTTGATCGATCTCAATTTAACCTTTGATTCATTCTGTTTTAATCATATTATTACAGAACAAAAACAGTTATCAGATTCATGGTTTCTTAAGTGGCTCTGATACCACTGTTGGAGAATTGCCATCCAAGGTGCAACGGAATTTAAAAATTTCTCCATTTAGTGATCCTTACGAATGGGCATGATCAGTGATAGAATCGTTACCTCTTGTGGCGATTCAAACCTTTGGTGCAGATCTCTGATAATGATCAAAACCTTTGATACAGATCCACGGGGCGATCACGAACGTTGAACGATGACAACGTCTCTACTCAGTCCACACGAACGGATTCCTTCAATCGCAGTGCTAGCTGTTATGAATGAAGGCTTTGAGTGAGAGAGAGATACAAAATTCCAACTCTTCAGTTGTGTTGTATTCCCCATACAAAGCTTCTGCAGAAGAGCTCTATTTATAGAACCACTTCTGTGGGCTTCAAGCCAAAACGCCCACTTAAGTGCATTTTGGCCTATATCTCATAATATGCCAAAATCACTTAAGTATTTGGTACCTTACCATATTTCGTATTCTGCTTAAGTACACCGTACCTTACGATGTTCCTTAATTATTCTATCTCTCATCAATCCGTCCTTTGTGTGTGACCCTATAGGTTTTCGCGACGTTGGCAATTATATTAAATCACGCATTTAACATAATAAACAGTGAGCGGTATCTAGCAACACATCACTGCTACCCAAGTCACGAAAATGTCATGTGATCTGACAAAACCTCCTGTGATAATAATTATGTGTATAATTACCCCTTTGCCCTTTATGTCTATATTGAACACAAGGTATAGACAGTGTCACCCTTGTCCAGTTCAATATTGGGCCCATAGACATTTATCCTGTTACGCAGGATTGGCAAATTCCATCTAGGACACTCATGTCCCTCAGCATGCTTGTGGAGTACTCATCAACTGTCTTTATGGTCATCCAGTTACGGATAACGTTGGATCAGTAATAAGGCACTCAACTCTACATCTAGGATCCATAGTGGTTTCAGGTCGAAGAGTGGTATACACTATTATCACCATGAGAATAACTTATGACACTTTGCATAACTTTCTATATAGTATTCTCATAGCGGGTCAATCCGGTATAAATATTACTCCTAATATTCATACCTATGTTTAAGACTTGATAACTCTTTATCCATGATCCATGAGATGTGATCATCAGTCTACAAGCATAATAGTCTTAATGCTTTAATGTTATCCCACTTCACACTAAAGCTCGACTACGGATACTTTAAGAATAGTGTCCTTATCTTTAATGTGTTCTCATGATTAAGTCACACTTAATACATTAAACGGACTATCTATTCTAGGGACTTTATTAATCAACCATAATAAAGAAAATGCCTTTTATTATTAATAAACAATTCGATACAAGTACCAAAAGTATTGGCCTCTAGGGCTTACACCAACACCATATACTTGCGGAAAGCACGCATTTAAGCTGCCTTACTGCATTTTTGAAGCCAAAATCTAGTCCAGACTTTGGTTATAAATAGAATTCCACAAACATAATGATGGATGGATCAAATATTGTTCATTGAGTTTTTAGGGTTTGCGTGTTCATGTTTATTATGAGCCTCTATAATATCATCTTGGTATAAGAGTAGGACTATATTTATTGAGTTATAAGTTCTGTCAATCACTCTTAAGCTTTTAAGCATTGAGTGATTGTGTGTCTTTGAAATGTAACTTCTGAAACATTCAAAATAGTATTGTTTCATTACTGTTGTGATTGAAAGGGAAGTGAGTGGGGTCTCATACCTAGGCGAGTCTTAGGTAGATGTTAAGCACGAGTAGTGATTAGGGAGTAGATTGTAAATTGGAGATAGTTTGATGAAGGTCTACAAACTGATACTATTTAGTGGATTTCCTTCTTGGCTTGGTAGCCCCCTAGAGGTAGGTGTTATTGTACATCGAACTGGGTTAACAACTCTGTGTGTTCTATTACTTTCAGTACTCTTAACTGTATGTTATATTGTCATTATGTTTTGATCAGATATCATTTTCTCGACATCTCTTAGGACACCTGATATTTGCATACCAGAATTTCAATATCCTTTTAAGCATTCAGAGTATCCTAACATGATGCACTTTTGTGCCTTAGAATCAATTTTTATCATATTTTACTTAGTGTTCAACATAAAACAAGAACATCCAAAAGGATGAAAATATGAAATGTTGGGCTTCATATTCTTCCATAATTCATATGGAGTCTTACCAAAAATAAGTCATATAGAGATCCTATTTTGAATGTAACCCACTGTGTTATTTGCCTCTGCCCAAAAGTGCTTAGCCACATTAGTCTTGTTTATCATGGTTCTGGCCATCTCTTGTAGAGTCCTATTTTTCCTCTCAACAACTCCATTTTTCCGTGGAGTTCTAGGGTAGGAGAAATCATGGGAAATGCCATTTTCATCGAATGGTTTTTCAAAATCTTTGTCTTCAAAATCTCCACCATGAGCACTTCTAACTTTTACAATTCTGAGATCTTTCTCATTTTGCACTTGAGGACAGAAGGTAGAAAACACATAATATGACTCATCCTCGTGTCTAAGAAATTTCACCCATGTTCATTTGTTGTAGTCATCAACAATGACTAGTCCATACTTCTTACGTTGACATAGATAATTTTCACTGGTCCAAATCAGTCAATGTGAAGAAGTTCCAATTGTCCGGAGGTTGAAACAACATTTTTAGCTTTCAAAGAAGTTTTAGAAAACTTACCTTTCTGTCATGCTTCACTAGAGCATATGAAGCAAACTTCAGATTTGGTAGGCCTCTAACTAAATTAAGCTTATTTAGTTGAGAAATCCTCCTTATGCTAACATGGCCAGATCTTCTATGCTACATCTATTTCTCTTTATTTTTCTGACATAAGACATTTTACATTTTTATTTTTTAAATCAGAAAGTCTTATATTATAAATGTTGTTCTTCCTCTTTCCATTGAAAAGAACTGAGCCATCCTTTTGACTGACAGCTTTACAGGATTTTGATTGAATATAATATTATAATCATTGTCACTTAATTGACTTATGGACAGAAGGTTATAAATTAATCATTCAACTAAAATAACATTAGTAATGGAAGGAAGAGAATTGTTACCTACTGTTCCGGAGCCAATGATTTTCCCTTTCCGATCACCTCCGAAATCGACGATGCCTCTAGGCTTAAGTTTCAGGCATTGGAACACATGCCTTCTTCCCATTGTATACCACGAGCACCCAGAGTCCAGGTACCAAGAGTGGTGTCTCAACTTTGCTGCTAAAGATATCTACAACACATATTATCTTATCCTTAGGTACCCACAACTTTATGAGTCCTTTTGGGTTAGTATTCCGAGAGTTTTTAACAAACTTGGGTTTCTGTGCAGGATATTGATACATGAATGCAAGGTTGAAACCAGAATGAGTTTTTTATTTAGTCTTAGGTTTTGAAAAAGTTCTACCTTTAGGCACAACACCATTTTGTTTAACAGAAGGGACAAAATGGGACTGAAGAGTATTTGTTTTATCATCTTTTTTAGAATCAGATTCTTCATCAGAATCATAACCAATACCCCTTGTTCTGTTTCTGCTTATTCCATAAATCATTGAAGCAATTAAGCTTCTATTAAGGATTTTAGCAAGAAATTTCTGGAAAGACTTATCATATTCATTTATGATACACCAGAACCTGTAGAGGATTTTGAAAGAATTTTTTTCACAGGTTTGAGACTCTTGCTTTGAAGCACATAGTTTTTGCTTTTCAAAAAAAAGTTTCTTCACTCAAACTTGAAAAATCTTCCTGAAGCTTACGATATGCCTCTGATTCATATACATTAATCTTCTCCAGATTCTTGTATTTGTCCAAAAGCTTCTGATACTTGTCCAAAACATTTGATAGACTAGATTCAAGTTTAGAACGAGAGAATTCCTCAAATACCTCTTCAGAGTCTGACTCAGAATCTGATTCTAATTGAATCGTCTCAACAAGAGCTTAAGTGGATGCCATCAGCGCCATATTAGCCCACTCTTCCTCAAAGTGGTTATTTAAGGACTCTAAATCATCCTATGTAGCCATCAGACCCTTCTTCTTTCCTCTGAAATTCTTCTTAGGTATGTCTTTCTTTAACTTGGGGAATTCATTCTTGAAGTGGCCTGGCTCTTTAACGTGAGTTCTTTTCTAGCTCCAACTTTCTTAAATCCAGAAGTAGACTCAGAATGACTACATGTACTTCTTTGTTCTTTGAATTTTCCTTGTCTTTTCTTCAAGAGTTGATTGACATGTCTAGACAGAAGAGACAATTAATCTTCTTCTTCTTCTAATTCCTCTTTAGAATCTTCATATGTTTTTGATTGAAGAGCTTTTGTCTTCTTAGGTCTTCCTGAAGACTTCAGAGCAACATATTTTCTCTTTCTCTTGGGCTCATCTTCCTCAAACTGAATTTCATGACTTCTTAAAGAACTAACTAGTTCTTCAAGAAAAATGTTGCTTAGATCCTTTGATAACTTCAGAACAATTACCATAGGTCTCCATTGTTTAGGTATACTCTTGATGATCTTCTTCACATGATCATTAGTAGAATACCCTTTGTCCATAACCTTAAGTCCTGCAACAAGAGTTTGAAACCTTGAGAACATGTTCTCAATAGTTTACTCGTCCTCCAACTTGAACACTTTATATTTTTGAATCAAGGTAAGAGCCTTGGTTTCTTTGACTCGTGTGTTTCCTTCGTGAGTCATCCTCAGAGATTGACTTTGCAGTATCTCTGTTGGTGATCTTTTCATACTCAGTGTATGAAATAGAGTTTAGCAAGATAGTTCTTGGTTTGTGATAATTCTTATAATCTTTCTTATGTTGTTCTGTCATCACTCTTCTTTCAACTTTATTGCTATTTGCATCTACTGGGTGTATGTAGCCATCAACCACCATAGCCCATAGATCAACATCGTGACCTAGAAAGAAACTCTCTATTCTATCCTTCTGTAGCGGGGTATTCGTTACCTTTAGATTTATTGACTAAATCAAAAGTAAATCATACAATTCGAGTCGCCACCACACTTCTATTTATCCAAAGGAAAGGTTAGAAAGTGAACAAAAACCGAGAAGTTTTATCGAATCAAAAACTAATAAAAATGTCAGAGATCTGGGTAAGGGGGTTGGTTATGGAATGGGAAGGTTTTAAGCACCCAAAACATCATTAGTACTCTAAGGGAGCCCTTTTCACCAATTTTGTAAGATAGGTTGGTATTTGTGAAAAATATTTGTGCAAACATGATTGGGGAGATGAGAAAAGAATATACAAGTTATTTATAATTTTTGTGTTTGAATGGATAAACACATTGCCTACATACCATCTTAAAAAAGATTAGGATCAAAACCTCGTAGTTCGGGGTAAAAATCTCAAAAGAAGTTGGTGAATTGATTGGTCCAAAAGCCTTAAGGTCTTTTGTTATCAAAGGGAGAAAACTCAACCTAAAACCACAAATCCACCACGTGAGGAGAGCTTCAACATGCTAGTGAGGGGTTAACCCTATAATAAGCATGGAAGACTTATAGTCCATCACTAAGGATATAGATGAGTATTATATCAACCTCTAGGATAACTCAAACCTTATAGCTAATGTTTATGAAAAGCTTTGGCAAAAGGGGCCATTGAAACCACAAAACAATTGAGTGAGTTGTATTTACAAATGAAGAGTATTTACAAAGTAAGGTCAAAGTTGACTTAAGGATTCAATTCAAAATAAGTGTTATGAAAAGAGTTTGGAAAATCAAAAGCATAGTGCTTAGGTATCTAATTTTTGAAAACAATGTTAATGTTTGCACAAAAGACTGGCTTGGGTTAGAGTGGAGAGAAAAAGAGAATGGCTAGGTCCTAAACATGCAAAGATGAAGGAAGAGAAATAAAACCACATGGAGTTCCCTTCTTGAGATCATACAAATGATCCAAGTTGCTCCCTCCTTTGGATTTAGCAATCAATAAGCAAACAACTCAAGCAATCAAGCAAATATCAATCAAGCTCCTAGGAATCTTCCAATTGGCTTTTGTATCTCTCACTTTGGATGCTCATGACAATGGTTCTTCTAATTGGCTCAAGTTTGGGATCCCTAGCACACAAGAACACACAAATCAAAAAGTTCCACAATACAAATAAAGAATGGACAAGAGTGAGTTTAGAATTAGGGGTCCTTCCAAGTTCATCTTCAAGGTTAAGCATTCTAAAGGCATGAGGCCTAGTTTCTCTTTGACAATTTTAGCAGTCTAAAGGCATAAGGCCTAGTTGCTCTTCAAACTCCATTAGCATAGGTAAGGTCCTAAATCTAAGTCCTTTCTCCATTTGCATTGGGTTCACACAAACAAAACAAAACAAGCACAATAGTATATACACAATAATATGCTCAAGTGAGCAAAAGGCAAATTGTCTTAACATAAACATGAGCTCAAGTGAGCAAAGGGCAAAAGCAAATGAATTAATGTGCAAGAAATTAAATTGCATTAAAGTAAATTGCAAGAATTAAATGCTTAAATTAAAAGTTAGTCATTAGTAGTTAGTGTTAGTGTGCCATAAGGCAATTTAGCGCTATGTTAAGCAATCGTAAGTGGACTAATGTAGTAGTCACACCTATCTGAGGCCGGTCAATAAAACTATAGGCAACAAACACAAGTTAGAGACCATGACTAGTAAGCCAAACTCCTACAACTTGCCATGCCAAATGAAAAGAAGAATGATCTTGTATTGATTTAGGTTTTTTGCTTGACCAAGAAGCAACTTATCCTTAATGTAAAGCAATTCACTTGATCTTTGATCAAGATGAATTTGATTTGGATCAAGGAAGGTTAAGCCTCTCATATGTCAAGGCTAACCACCAATCTTTAACTCATTGATCAAAAAGAAAAAAGAAGAAGAAGAAGAACAAAGTAGAATGTACACAAATGGAATTCAAATGAAATTACCAACACACATTGATCAAACATGAATGGAATCAACATCAATCAATGGTAAACATAAGTAAGATGAAGCTTAGAAGTCAAGAAACAATAAAAATATTTTTGGTATTTTTTGGAATTAAAATAATACTTGAATTAAAATAAACAAATAAAGGTCAAACTTCAAATCCATTTCAAATCAACTTGGAAAAGTCTAAATGGATCATCATGAGTTCAACATGGTCAAAAAAGGTTTGACAAATTTTTTCATCATTTTTAGAAACCAGAAACTAATTTTAAACAATTAAAAATAAAGAAAATATAACATAATTGAACTAAAATCTCAAATAAATCTCAAATTAATTAAGAAATTGATGAGAATATTTTTCATAGATTCATCATCATTCAAAGATGTTAAGCAAATATTTTTGGCATTTTTGAATATTGGAAACTATTTTAAATGAATTAAAAATAACCAGAAAAGAGAAAATTCACAAAAAATATTAAATGGACTCATAAAAAATATTAAAAATCATTTTTAGAAACTAGAATTAAAAAAAGAAATAATGCAATTGGTCCCATATTTTTTGGATTTAAAATGAAGAAGATATGAATTTTTGAAATAAAATGAAATAAAAGAAAATAGAATGGAAAATCAGAAATTAAGAAAAATCAGGAGGCGTTGGATCACGTTCATTAATTGACGTGGCCAATCCTAAGGTGCTCAGGCGCACGCTCATGGTGTGGATCCAGTCAAAGCGAAACACAAAACATTAATGAAAGTCAAACAAACCAAGCGCCAAGATTAGATCCCAGAGGCCAGATCCAAGGGTCCAGATGCAAACGCGTGGGGACGGTGGTGTACACTACCGTCTTCTTCGGCGAGCAAGCCAACTCCGGCCAGAGTTGCAGGTTTTTAAAATCTCACCAAAATGCACGATCCTCATATCATTGGAAAGCTGGGATGATGTACATCACCCCTGTGCCATTGGTTTCCACTCAAAATCATTATATGAAGAGAAATCTGAGATGGAAGTTTATGGTGTTCAACTTGAACTTGATCAATTCATTAAATTAAATGCACAGATCAATTGCATCTCACATGAGGACTTCAGAGGTACCAACAAACACAAGAAATGAGCAATATCCAAGGAGTTTCGAATCAAAAAAGTTTGAACAACAACCTTTGAAGTGCAGCTTTCAATGGCAAGATCTGTTCCAATTCTTTGATGCAGTGTGTTCTTGAGATGGCAAAGAGGCTAGGCTAAGGAATTGAAGCTCAATGATCAACCAATGTAGTTGAAAATTGAACTTGAAAAGTGAAAGAAAAAATGCAAAATTCCTTTGAGTGAAGGTTAGGGATTCAGTTCTACAGCAATTCAGGCGCCTTGAGGCTGGATATGAATGAAGCCAGACATGTATATTTATAGCAAGAGATGATGCAAGCAATGGAAAACCCATGTGTGCATGAGCTTGGGTCTTCCATGCATGGGCCTCTACAGGCGCATGGGAGGCCCAAATGCAATTGGAAATGCAAGCTAAACATCAGCAAAATGAATTTGGACGTGCAGATTTGATTGAATTAGCTTGTGCATGAAGTTTTGATATGTCATGCACAAATGAACATAAACTTTCACCTCTTCGAAAATGCACTTTGCCAAATTAAAACATAGACATGTGGGTAATGGTTGGAAAGGTTTTGACATGAGGAACAAATGTTATGTTGAACAAAAATCCATTTGGTGTTGGGAAATTAATGAAAACAGGCCATGAAGTTCAAGGTGCAAAACATGTATATGGAAATTTAGCCAAAATGGACCAAATTTAGCCCGAAAAGAAAGGACATCGGGATACCGGTTACTGGGTATAAAATGATGACCAATCAAGGGGAGAAACAATCATTACCAACAAAAGGGTAAATGAAAGATGACTCGTGGGGGATAAATTGCTTGATCTAAAGCAATTATCCAAGAGATATATCACCGGTTAATGGGTGGTATACTCAAAAGATGAAGGAATATCAATACCGAATATTGGATAAAGATAACCAACAAGGAGGGGATTACATCTACCAGTTACTAGGTAGAAAACCACAAAAGAGAGTAACCGTCATCGGTTAGGACGAACAAAATCAAGGGTTAACTCTGCAAGGGGATAAATGGGGTTTACAACTACCGGTTACTGGGTAGAAAGCCACAGAAATAGGACTTACAACTATCGGTTACTGGGTAGAAGGCCACAAAATCAAGGGTTAACTCTGCAAGGGAATAAATGGGGTTTACAACTATCGGTTACTGGGTTGAAAACCATAGAAATAGGACTTACAACTACCGGTTACTAGGTAGAAGGCCACAAAACTCCGCCTGGGAAAATATGGACAATTACCGGTTACTGAGCAATCATTCATCCAAACTACGAGGAAGCTGCAGGGAAAAATAACAAGAGTAGTCAATCTAGGAACAAAATAGAGAGACACAATGAAACAAGACTCAACCCAATGAGGATATAACTCCGGGGAGTAATTCCATCCCAATACATATTTAGGGAGGAAACTGAAAAAACAATCATCCACAAGGACATAACTTAGTGGGGAATATGGAAGAAAGGATAAACACTTTCTGCCTATGGGGCTGACTCTATGTGGAGAGATCAGACACAAACATCTGCTTGGGGAAATATATATTACCAAATAGCAAGAGACAACAAACAAAGATATATGGCAAAGAATGCAACATGAATATCTGAATGTTATAATTATGCATGTACATGCATGGTTTATGTATGATGAATGCTGATAAACAAACATATCTAACACAAACAGGTCTAGGAATCAATGGACAAACATTCGGTACTACATCTCAAAAGAGAAAGCCAAGCCCACAGGAGGAAATCCACTCTGGTGGGGGCAACCAATACCAGGAAAACCAAATCTCTGTAGGGGATTAAGACCAATGTTGAGAATCGAGCGAAGTCGCTGCCAGGGACAAAGATCACTGCTAGGGGAACAAGCAGGATCACCGGGAATCAGAGACTGCTGTTGGGAATGAGCAAAGGATCACAACCAAAGCTGGGGATATTCCAATAGTACGCGGAGAACAGGATAAGATCAGAGAGGAAATCTACTGGGGGATCTTATCGGAGGTGATGTGAAATTCTGTGGGGAACAACCACCAAACAGAAGCACATCAAACAACATTCACTTCTAACCACAGAAGAATATCTCTGCTGCGGAGAAGGAGAACCAGTCACTCCACTGGGGAAGGAAGAAAAAACATCTCCCTCAAAAGTTCCAACGCGAAGTCAAGATCAGACAGAGTCTTAGCTAGGGGAACTACACGGATAAGATTCCATTATAGAAGAAACTCTACCGGGGAACTATCGAGACAAGATAGGAAACTCTGTGGGGAACAACCACCAAACAAAAGTTTCAAAAACCACCACAATTCCTCATACTGCTGGAGAAATAGTCTCTGCTGAGGAAGGGGAAAACAACGCTCCAGTGGGGATAGAAAATAAACATTTTCATCACCCGCTCTTCTAGGAGGAAAAATCATCCGAGAAGGAGGAAGCAACAATAATCAGGCTCCAATCAGGCAACTCTCCTGGGGGGAAGATTGTTGGTGATCAAACCGAGGATAACCTGAAGGCGGTCAGCTGGAGGTAACCCGCTGGGGACCAAATTGGGGAAGTCTAATATGAACAACCCTGCTGAGGATGGATGGGAAGCAAACCTGCTGGATATCATAATACGTGAATCTGTTAAGGATAAGCTGCAAACCAACTTGTTGAAAATTCCCCTCATGCCGGGATTTCCTGCTCACTCTGCGGGACAATTCGAATCTGAATGAGGGAAGACCAACTTCCTCGAAAAGATAGCATATCAATTTATCAATCTATAAGGGATTTTAGGTCAATCCACACAAGGGATGACAACCATATAATTGATAACATAAATGCTAGATCCAGACTCAACCGGGGAGCTAGATGACCAAGGCCAAACTCCAAACACCAGACTCTTTGGGGAGTTGAGGGGGTTAGAGATATACCCCTCTAAAAAAATCAGGACCAAAGCTCCAGACTCTCTGGTGAAATTGGCGATGCTTAACCTTCTTCTGCGCTCGCGGAGGAGACAACTTGAAAAATAATGAAGAGGATACAAGTATGCTAGGAATAATGAACAAATGTCTTACCCTTTTGGAGATCATACTATCCTTGGGAGATCACTGAAGATGTCCCAATTATCCTTTCGGTCGTTGTGAATGTTCACTTTGTTTAAAAATAGTTTATAAAAAAACTTTATTTATTTAAAAACAATGATATCTATCAATTAAAACATGCAAACATTTGTTAAACACAAACAAATAAGAGTGCAAAGAATTGGATAAAGGCTCAAATTTATTTGATGGAATGGTAGTCTGCAAATGGCAAGACTCCATGGATCTTTACAAATTTGAAATTGGTGATATATATTGGAAAAGGGCTACATGGAACATAATGACCATTTCTCCACCAACTCTGAATTCAATGTATTTGAAGCTTCAGTTGACGATGACTGAGCGAGAATCTCTGACAGATGACGGCTTGAAAAACAAAGTCTTGTCAGGATGCAGTTACTTGCCAAATCCCAAAATTTTGCCTAGATTTTCCCAGGATGAGGTACTCAATCTAGCCGGATATATATATATATATATGTTCATTTTTTTATGTCTCTAACTTTTGCTTGGATCGCCCTTTCGGGTTTTCAATCCACCGAGACGCTCATTTTTGCCTAAGCCGCCCTTTCGGATTTTCAACTTAGAGAGCTATTCTGTTTTTATTTTAGGCGAAGTATTTCTTGACTGCATCTGAATTCACAGGACGAGTGAAGTTCTCCCCATCCATAGTTGTAAGTATCAAAGCACCGCATAAAAAGGCTCTCTTAATAACATATGGACCTTCATAGTTTGGAGTCTACTTGCCCCTGGAATCGGGCGCGAAAGACAAGACTTTCTTGAGCACAAGGTCACCTTCGGAACACACGAGGCTTGACCTTCTTATCAAATGCTTTCTTCATCCTTTGCTGATACAACTGACCATGGCACATGGCAGTTAATCTCTTCTCTTCAATTAAGTTCAACTGGTCATAACGACTCTGAACCCATTCAACCTCAGCCAACTTGGCTTCCATCAAGACTCTCATTGATGGGATCTCAACCTCCACGGGGAGCATAACCTCCATGCCATAAACAAGAGAGAAAGGGGTTGCCCCTGTTGAAGTGAGGACAGATGTACGATAACCATGCAAAGCAAATGGCAGCATCTCATGCCAATCTTTGTATGTAACAACCATCTTCTGGATAATCTTCTTAATGTTCTTATAAGTGAGTTCAACAACCCCATTCATCTTGGGCTCGTAAGGAGAAGAATTATGATGTGCAATCTTGGACTCGCTACACAGCTGTTTCATCATCTTGTTGTTCAAGTTAGATCCATTATCAGTAATGATCTTGTCTGGCACACCATAATGGAATATGAGTTGATTCTTGGTAAACTTCACAACCACCTGCCTGGTCACGTTTGCATATGACGCCGCTTCAACCCACTTGGTGAAGTAATCAATTGCTACGAGAATAAATCTGTGACTGTTGGACGCCTTTGGCTCTATCATGCCAATTATGTCAATTCCCCACATAGAGAAAGACCATGGTGATGAAATAACATTCAGAAGTGTCGGGGGAATATGAATCTTATCCGCATAAATCTGACACTTATGGCATTTCTTCACATATTTGCAGCAGTCAGACTGCATTATCAACCAATAATAGCCTGCTCTCAACATCTTCTTTACCATGGCATGCCCATTGGAATGAGTACCAAATGAACCCTCATGGACTTCAGTCATCAACAGGTCTGCTTCGTGTCTATCCACGCATATGAGCAGAACCATGTCAAAATTTCTCTTGTAAAGCACGTCGCCATTGAGGTAGAAACTGCCAGATAATCTCCTTAAAGTCTTCCTATCTTTAACAGATGCCCCATGTGGGTAAATCTGACTCTGGAGAAAGCATTTGATATCATAATACCATGGCTTATCGTCTTTTACTTCTTCCACTGCAAATACATGAGCTAGTCTATCCAAGCGCATCACAGTAATATTAGGGACTTCATTCCAGAATTTCACCACAATCATAGAAGCAAGTGTAGCAAGCGCATCCGCCATCCGATTCTCATCTCGAGGAATATGATGGAAGTCAACCTCAGTAAAGAACGTTGAAATCCTCCTAGCATAATCTCTGTATGGGATGAGGCCAGGCTGATTCGTCTCCCATTCACCCTTAATCTGATTAACAACAAGGGCCGAATCACCATACGCATCAAGATGTTTGATCCTAAGATCAATACACTCTTCCAAACCCATGATACATGCCTCATACTCCGCCATATTATTCGTGCATTTGAAAGTTAACCTTGCTGTAAAAGGAAAATGTGTTCCCAGAGGAGTAATAATCACTGCCCCAATACCATTTCCATATTGAATTACAGCGCCATCAAACACCATGCTCCATCGGGAACCAGGCTCTGGCCCTTCATCGAGCGTAGGCTCATCACGATCTTTCATCTTCAAATACATAATCTCCTCATCTGGGAAGTCGTACTGAACAGACTGATAATCCTCAATTGGTTGATGTGCCAAGTGGTCAGCCAAGATACTACCTTTAATAGCCTTCTGAGCTCGATACTCAATATCATACTCAGACAACAGCATCTGCCAACGGCAATCCTCCCAGTTAAAGCAGGCTTCTCAAAGATATACTTGATTGGATCCATTTTGGATATCAACCAAGTCGTATGATTCAACATATACTTGCGTAAACGCTTAGCGGCCCAAGCCAAAGCACATCATGTTTTCTCAAGCATCGAGTATCGAGACTCACAGTCAGTGAACTTCTTACTCAGATAGTATATAGCATATTCTTTCTTCCCTGATTCATCTTGCTAACCAAGGACACAACCCATAGAGTCTTCAAGAACAGTCAGATACATAATCAAGGGTCTCCCTTCCACAGGCGGAGACAGGATCGGAGGCTCGGACAAATACTCTTTAATACTATCAAAGGCCTTCTGGCAATCCTCGGTCCAATCATGACGCTGATATTTCCGGAGGAGCTTGAATATTGGCGCACATGTGGCAGTCATGTGGGATATAAATTTGGAAATATAATTCAAGCGGCCAAGAAAACCTCGGACTTGCTTCTCAATTTTGGGCACATGCATCTCTTGTATTGCTTTGACCTTGGCAGGATCAACTTCAATACCTCTCTCGCTGACAATAAAGCCCAATAACTTGCCGGAACAGACTCCAAATGTACACTTGTTAGAATTCAGACGAAGCTTATACTTCCTCAAGCGCTGAAAAAGCTTCAACAAGTGCTCTACATGTTCAACTTCCGTTCTCGACTTTGCAACCATATCATCAACATACACCTCGATCTCCTTGTGCATCATATCATGAAACAAGGTAGTCATAGCGCGTTGATACGTGGCTCCGGTGTTCTTCAATCCGAAGGGCATCCCTTGATAACAGAATGTTCCCCAAGGTATGATGAATGTTGTCTTTTCCATATCCTCGGGTGCCATTTTGATCTGATTATATCCAGAAAATCCGTCCATAAATGAGAAGACATTGAATTTAGTTGTATTATCTACCAACATATCAATATGTGGTAGAGGAAAATCATCTTTCGGACTAGCTTTATTCAAGTCTCTATAGTCCACACACATTCGGACTTTTCCATCTTTCTTAGGCACGGGCACAATATTGGCCACCCATTGAGGATATGTAGAAGTCACGAGAAACCCCACATCAATTTGCTTCTGAACTTCTTCTTTAATCTTCACTGCCATATCAGGATGGGTTCTTCTAAGCTTCTGCTTCACAGGCACACACTCAGGCTTCAAAGGCAGGAAATGTTGCACGATATCAATATCCAGCCCAGGCATGTCTTCATACGACCAGGCAAAGACGTCGACGTATTCTCGTAGCAACTCAATCAACCCCTTCTTAACAGATTCTTCCAGGAGTGCCTCAATCTTCACCTCACGAGCACAATCCTCAGACCCCAAGTTGACTGTTTCTAAATTCTCGAGATGCGGCTGAATGATCTTCTCTTCGTGCTCAAGTAGATGGGTAATCTCATCAGGAATCTCTTCAACATCATCTTCTTCGGCCTCAAATACTGGGAACTCAAAGTTGGGAGATGGTGTTGGATCATTATGTTCAATGGGTTTGATCAACCTGCATAATGATTTTGGATATAAAAGAGATTTTAGAATTCAAACAAGGCAAATCATTATGCAGATGAAAATATTGATTTTATTCTATTTTTAGGGTTTTTTGTGATCACCAATTTCATGCAAAAAGCAAAAAGTGAAAATAATTTGAAAAACAAACATTTAACATGAATTTATTGAATGAGTATCATTGTATTTATGTGCCAACAATGTCATCACTTCTCCTTTTGGCATGGGAGAAGGGGTTTTAAACAAAAATGAACATTACATGGACTTATGGACAACTGTTGGAACATCAACAGCGACCCAATTATTGCAGACCCCTCCAGGGATGACAAAGTTTCCATAATCTTCCTCTGCATCATCTTCCACAACAGCAGCAGCTTCTTGGTCTTCGACCGTGTGGATGAAACCACCACTCTGAAATAGACCGTGCTTGTTGAAAGTGCATGAAGAATACCCTATGCCAGCCCTGGATTTATTGTCTTCCAGCTTGATCATTTGTCCTAAACCAGTAGTTGCGCCATACTCAATGGCCAACTTCGCATCGTTGTAGGACACAAATGAAAAAGTTCCTTTCTTAGAAGGCTCAGTAATAGACAAGGCTTGGAACGGCGTCCCAACCTCATCCTCAGCATCAATATAAGAAAAGGAAGACATATGGCTAACCAAGAGAGCCTTCTCTCCCCCTATCACCACCAACTTCTTGTTCTTCACGAACTTCAACTTTTGGTGTAGGGTGGATGTCACGGCGCCTGCCTCGTGAATCCATGGTTTGACCAACAAACAACTATATGATGGGTGGATATCCATGACCTGAAAAGTGATATGGAAATCACTAGGTCCAATCTTGATTGAGAGTTCAACCTGGCCAATTAAAATCTTGTGGGATCCATCAAAAGCTTTCACAACCACTCCACTCTGCCTCATGGGAGGCCCCTGGTATGAAAGTTTCGCCAGAGTGGATTTTGGCAACACATTCAACGATGATCCTGTGTCTACCAGCATATTAGACAAGGCATCATCCTTGCAGTTCATTGAAATGTGTAAGGCCAAATTGTGGTCCTTTCCCTCCTCGGGAAGATCAGCATCACAGAAACTCAGGTTGTTACAAGCAGTAATGTTTGCAACAATGCTATCAAACTGTTCTATAGTGACATCGTGATCCACGTACGCCACATCCAACACCTTCTGCAAAGCTTCACGGTGTGGCTCAGAGTTCATCAACAAAGACATCACTGATATCTTTGAAGGCGTTTGTAGCAGCTGATCTACAACATTATATTCACTCCTCTTGATGAGCCTCAACATCTCATCACAATCCTCTTTCATCATGCCATTCTGACCAGCAGGGACAAGAGCTCTAACAACAGCGGCAGGTCTGTCAACAGCAAGTTCCATATTCGGAGAAGTAGAAGAAGGATTCCCCAAAGGACAGTCGACACTGTCAGTAGCATCAACTCTTCTAGTGTCATCCTGGGGTTTCGACGGTGCCGAGAAAACACGGCCACTACGGGTCAAACCACTGACATCAACAATATTCACAACAGAAGTGGAGGGCAACGACACCTCCTTCCCATCTTCCAATACAACCGCATTATAACGATGGGGAACAACCTTGTCGGAAGAGTAAGGAACAGGGCCAACTTGCTTAATTATGAGAGTGGAAGAGGCCTTCTGCTTGCTGCCATCGTATCCTTTCAATCAGGGAAGGATAAAGCTCTGCATAGGTCATTGGAATATGATCAAAGCTGACCCTCTTCCTATCATAGCTTGTGCTGGTTTGATTGTTGTTTCGAGGCTGGTAGGCCTGCTGTTGCGGACGGTGCTGTTGTTGCTGATACTATTGATGTTACTATTGCTAGTTCTGATGCTGATAATACTGGTTTTCTCTGAAAGCAGGTGCTATATGAGCCACCTGGTGCTGGTTACTGGCGGGACGCACAGTCTTCCTCTTTATAGAGGGTCTTCTGAATTTGACATGGGAGGACACAACATGCGCCTCTCCATCTTCCTTCTTTGCAAACGCCCCATAACGTTTGGCAGAAGAGCCTTCTTCTCTGGTCAGGCGCCCTTCCCTGACTCCCTCTTCTAGACGCATCCCCATGTTCACCATCTCAGTGAAGTCAGAAGGAGCGCTAGCAATCATCCTCTCGTAGTAGAAAGAGCTTAAAGTCTTGAGAAAGATCTTCGCCATCTCCTTCTCTTCGAGCGGGGGCACAATCTGTGCAGCCAATTCTCGCCACCTCTGGGCGTACTCCTTAAATGTTTCTTTCTCCTTCTAGGACATGGCACAGCAAGGACCGGGCTAGATGCCGGCAGAGAAGCAAAAGTTGGGGCGAGACCCTCTGGAACAAAGTTAGCGGGCATCCCCCAGGGAAACCCAATTGGCATAGCAGTAGGCGCGAAGTGAGCACTGGCAGCATGCACAGTATAGGAAGCAATCTCAGAAATGACTGTCCTTTAGGAAGGAGTTGAAGGCGTTGGAGAAGACTGGCTTTGGGCGGCCAAGAATGACTCCATCAGGGCAGTCAATCTTGCCACTTCCTCCTTGAGTTCTCTGTTCTCTTGCTCTAGATGATCCATTAGCTTTGATGAGTTGGCTCTAGTGTAGTACCGGTGCGTTAGCTTGTCTTTAAAATAAATGAAGAACACAGAGTTAGACCACTGAATAAGAAGCCCTGGAACAAAACCTGCTTATGCACATGATGCATGCAATGCTTGTGCATATGATTTTATTTTTAATCAGAGGAACTCTAGAGTTCTATTTGCAAATATTTGGAAAATATTAATCATTTAGACATATAATGGAATAATCATATCAATAATATCTGGAAAATATTTACACCAAAGAAGTACAATCTTGGTAACCAAATACAATACAAGAGAGAAGGAAAATGAACATCCTATGGAACCCTAGAAACAATCGTCCAAAGCTCTCGAGACCGGAAGATAAGCTACACGAAGCCTCTTCACCTCTCTTTCATAGACTGCCTCCATATCTGCCTTCTCCTTGGCGAGTCGATCGTACTTCCTCTTCCAAAACCTAGAAGACTGAGGAAGAAGAGAAGTAACCACATCATCAGGCTCGTCGATAACCTGATGCTCCAGAAACTCTATCAATGCATCCTTATCTCTAAGCTGCTGAAGTAGCTCCTCTCGCTCACGGACCCAAGCACACGAACGGTCTTCATCTCTCAACTCCTCTACTCCTTGGTCAGGGAGGGTTGAAGGCCCAACCATAACCATAGGTGTAGGTCTTGGGTAGTCATAGGGCATGCGGTACTCAGAAGCTCTCCTCCTCAACCACGAGGTATAGGGTTCCAAAGCAATACAATTCTTCGGACCAAGCTCTTTCCTTCCCTTCCTATGAATCTTGCGCCAAGCGCGGACCATCCTGCCCTTCAAGTTTTGGGGATCTTTACCCTCTTGAAAGAACACACCTTCTAACAAAACGTTATTAGTTTTATCCTTTAAGGGGAACCCAAGCTGACGACACGCCAAAATAGGGTTGTAGTTAATCCCACCACATGTACCAAGAAGGGGCACATTGGAGAATTCACCACAAGAGTCAATAATCTGCACACCATCATACACACGGTTGTACCAAAAGATATCATCATTAGTGAGAGACATAAGTCTCGTGGACCACCGTAGACATCCTTTGTTCTCCTTAAAGGCCAGCGTCTGCGGCAAGTGCGAAATAAACCACTTGTACAACAGAGGCAAATAGCACACAATGGTACCACCACCCTTTGCATTCCTCATATGCAAAGAGAAATAAGTGTCACCCAACAGAGTCGGAACGGGATTAAGAGTAGAGAAAATCCTAATAGTGTTCACATCCACAAAATTTTTGATGTTGGGGAATAACACTAGCCCATAGATGAGAAGTACAAATATGGCTTCAAAGGCGTCCTCACTCATGGCCTTCCCAAACATAGTAGCTTGAGCGATGAGGAAATCAGATAGGAGACCTTGAATTCCACCTTTGGTAGTCATATGAGCACCCACAATAGATTCATCTATATGTAACAGATCAACAATCTCTTGGGAATAAGGAACTCTCTCCAAGCCACTGAATGACAACTGATCTAAAATAGGTATACCCACAAGATAGGCATGCTCCTCAAGCGTAGGCAAAAGCTGGAAATCTGGAAATGTGAAGCAACGGTACAAGGGATCATAGAACTGTACCAACACACTCATCAGACCTTCATCCACCTGAGTAGCAAGAATAGACAGAAGCTTCCCATGACGAGCCTTGAACTCCAAGGGATCTAATACATAGGATGTCAAACTCCTTAACTCTTTCAAGTCGGGTTTTCTGAAACTGTACTTCTTTGTATTCCTTCTTTGCTTATCCATGTCTGAAAACTTGCAAATAGACCTCTTAAGTTCCTTGAAAATTTTCTCATTATTGATGATATGGATGTGTATGAATGCATGAATGCATGGATGCAACAATCACACTCAAGGATCAAGAAAATCACACCACACAAAGGTCATGGGATGGATCAAGTCATCCTTAATATCAATCATCCATTTTGGTGGATTATGGTTTATACCTTATCAACACCCAAGTTCCATTGATATTAAGGATATACAAAAACGGATCAACCATGAATCAAGGGTTTGTTGCAAGTCACGAGCATGGAGTCTCGGTTAAGAACCACCCAAAGGGAGTGTACTATGGTTAAACCTGACAATCATGTTCTACAAGAGGTTCCCATAGTCATCATCTCATCTTTCGGATATTATCGGATAAACGACTACTCGTATTCCAAAAATATCCTCAACAGAGACTCTTATGAGTGTAGTATAGCGTAACAATCGTATCAAATCTTACACTTGAACGACCTTCGCACTACATCCTAAAAATAGGCCAAGATGGGCTAGGTAATCTAAGGTCCTTGGCTTCTAAGGCATATATTGGAAAAAGTAATGCCTAACCACGACTACTCGTGTGACATTATTGATCTCAACATAACCTCCACCAAGTGAATGGGCTTGCAAGTCAACTTGCTAAGGAATAACTCCACACAAGTCAACAAGACTATGCCATTCTCCTATCGTACGTGCACTCGATTTCGGGTATAGAACTCATCTCACAAGAGACCACCAAGCACACAAGCAATCAATATATCAAGCAATTCATACATTACAATCAATACAGTCATCCCAAAATTTGCACAAAAAAATATGTCACAAATAATATAAACATACAATACAACAAAGGTAAAAAGTAGGCAAAACCCACTAGGCAATGATATCCCCAGCAGAGTCGCCACTTTTCTGTAGCGGGGTATTCATTACCTTTAGATTTATTGACTAAATCAAAAGTAAATCATACAATTCGAGTCGCCACCGCACTTCTATTTATCCAAAGGAAAGGTTAGAAAGCGAACAAAAACCGAGAAGTTTTATCAAATCAAAAACTAATAAAAATGTCAGAGATCTGGGTAAAGGGGTTGGTTATGCAATGGGAAGGTTTTAAGCACCCAAAACATCCTTAGTACTCTAAGGGAGCCCTTTTCACCAATGTTGTAAGGTAGGTTGGTATTTGTGAAAAATATTTGTGCAAACATGATTGGGGAGATGAGAAAAGAATATACAAGTTATTTACAATTTTTGTGTTTGAATGAATAAACACATTGCCTACGTACCATCTTAAAAAAGATTAGGATCAAAACCTCGTAGTTCGGGGTAAAAATCTCAAAAGAAGTTGGTGAATTGATTGGTCCAAAAGCCTTAAGGTCTTTTGTTATCAAAGGGAGAAAACTCAACCTAAAACCACAAATCCACCATGTGAGGAGAGCTCTAACATGCTAGTGAGGGGTTAACCCTATAATAAGCATGGAAGACTTATAGTCCATCACTAAGGATATAGATGAGTATTATATCAACCTCTAGGATAACTCAAACCTAATATCTAATGTTTATGAAAAGCTTTGGTAAAAGTGGCCATTGAAACCACAAAACAATTGAGTGAGTTGTATTTACAAATGAAGAGTATTTATAAGTTAAGGTCAAAGTTGACTTAAGGATTCAATTCAAAATAAGTGTTATGAAAAGAGTTTGGAAAATCAAAAGCATAATGCTTAGGTTTCTAATTTTTGAAACAATGTTAATGTTTGCACAAAAGTTTAGCTTGGGTTAGAGTGGAGAGAAGAAGAGAATGGCTAGATCCTAAACATGCAAAGATGAAGGAAGAGAAATAAAACTACATGGAGTTCCCTTCTTGAGATCATAAAGATGATCCAAGTTGCTCCCTCCTTTGGATTTAGCAATCAATAAGCAAACAACTCAAGCAATCAAGTAAATATCAATCAAGCTCCTAGGAATCTTCCAATTGGCTTTTGTATCTCTCACTTTGGATGCTCATGACAATGGTTCTTCTAATTGGCTCAAGTTTGGGATCCCTAGCACACAAGAACACACAAATCAAAAAGTTCCACAATACAAATAAAGAATGGACAAGAGTGAGTTTAGAATTAGGAGTCCTTTCAAGTTCATCTTCAAGGTAAGCATTCTAAAGGCATGAGGCCTAGTTTCTCTTTGACAATTTTAGCATTCTAAAGGCATGAGGCCTAGTTTCTCTTCAAACTCCATTAGCATAGGTAAGGTCCTAAATCTAAGTCCTTTCTCCATTTGCATTGGGTTCACACAAACAAAACAAAACAAGCACAATAGTATATACACAATAATGTGCTCAAGTGAGCAAAAGGCAAATTGCCTTAACATAAACATGAGCTCAAGTGAGCAAAGGGCAAAAGCAAATGAATTAATGTGCAAGAAATTAAATTGTATTAAAGTAAATTGCAAGAATTAAATGCTTGAATTAAAAGTTAGTCATTAGTAGTTAGTGTTAGTGTGCCATAAGGCAATTTAGCGCTATGTTAAGCAATCGTAAGTGGACTAATGTAGTAGTCACACCTATCTGAGGTCGGTCAATAAAACTATAGGCAACAAACACAAGTTAGAGACCATGACTAGTAATCCAAGCTCCTACAACTTGCCATGCTAAAAGAAAAGAAGAACGATCTTGTATTGATTTAGGTTTTTTGCTTGACCAAGAAGCAACTTATCCTTAATGCAAAGCAATTCATTTGATCTTTGATCAAGATGAATTTGATTTGGATCAAGGAAGGTTAAGCCTCTCATATGTCGAGGCTAACTACCAATCTTTAACTCATTGATCAAAAAGAAAAAAGAAGAAGAAGAAGAAGAAAGTGGAATGTACATAAATGGAATTCAAATGAAATTACCAACACACATTGATCAAACATGAATGGAATCAACATCAATCAATGGTAAACAGAAGTAAGATGAAGCTTAGAAGTCAAGAAACAATAAAAATATTTTTGGTATTTTTTGGAATTAAAATAATACTTGAATTAAAATAAACAAATAAAGGTCAAACTTCAAATCCATTTCAAATCAACTTGGAAAAGTCAAAATGGATCATCATGAGTTCAACATGGTCAAACAAGGTTTGACAAAAAATTTCATCATTTTTAGAAACTAGAAACTAATTTTAAACAATTAAAAATGAAGAAAATGTAACATAATTGAACTAAAATCTCAAATAAATCTCGAATCAATTAAGAAATTGATGAGAATATTTTTCATAGATTCATCATCATTCAAAGATGTTAAGAAAATATTTTTGACATTTTTGAATATTGGAAACTATTTTAAATGAATTAAAAATAACCAAAAAAGAGAAAATTCACAAAAAATATTAAGTGGACTCATAAAAAATATTAAAAATAATTTTTAGAAACTAGAATTAAAAAGAGAAATAATGCAATTGGTCCCATATTTTTTGGATTTAAAATGAAGAAGATATGAATTTTTGAAATAAAATGAAATAAAAGAAAATAGAATGGAAAATCAGAAATTAAGAAAAATCAGGAGGCGTTGGATCACGTTCATTAATTGACGTGGTCAATCCTAAGGTGCTCAGGCGCGCGCTCATGGTGTGGATCCAGTCAAAGCGAAACACAAAGCATTAATGAAAGTCAAACAAACCAAGCGCCAGGATTAGATCCCAAAGGCCAGATCCAAGGGTCCAGATGCAAACGCGCGGGGACGGTGGTGTAGACCACCGTCTTCCCCGGCGAGCAAGCCAACTCCGGCCAGAGTTGCAGGTTTTTAAAACCTCACCAAAATGCACGATCCTCATATCATTGGAAAGCTGGGGTGATGTACATAACCCCTGTGCCATTGGTTTCCACTCAAGATCACTATATGAAGAGAAATCTGAGATGGAAGTTTATGGTGTTCAACTTGTACTTGATTAATTCATTAAATTAAATGCACAGATCAATTGCCTCTCACATGAGGACTTCAGAGGTACCAACAAACACAAGAAATGAGCAATATCCAAGGAGTTCCAAATCAAAAAAGTTTGAACAAACCTTTGAAGTGCAACTTTCAATGGCAAGATCTCTTCCAATTCTTTGATGCAGTGTGTTCTTGATATGGCAAAGAGGCTAGGCTAAGGAATTGAAGCTCAATGATCAACCAGGGTAGTTGAAAATTGAACTTGAAAAGTGAAAGAAAAAATGCAAAATTCCTTTGAGTGAAGGTTAAGGATTCAGTTCTGCAGCAATTCAGGCGCCTTGAGGTTGGATATGAATGAAGCCAGGCATGTGTATTTATAGCAAGAGATGATGCAAGCAATGGAAAACTCATGTGTGCATGAGCTTGGGTCCTCCATGCATGGGCCTGTACAAGCGCATGGGAGGCCCAAATGCAATTGAAAATGCAAGCTAAACATCAGCAAAATGACTTTGGACGTGCAGATCTGATTGAATTAGCTTGTGCATGAAGTTTTGATATGTCATGGATAAATGAACATAAACTTTCACCTCTTCGAAAATGCACTTTTCCAAATTAAAACATAGCCATGTGGGTAATGGTTGGAAAGATCTTGACATGAGGAACAAATGTTATGTTGAACAAAAATCCATTTGGTGTTGGTAAATTAATGAAAACAGGCCATGAAGTTCAAGGTGCAAAACTTGTATATGGAAATTTAGCTAAAATGGACCAACTTCAAGCCCTTCTATTTCACTAATGAAAGCCTCAAATGACAAAACCTTCAACATGAAAGTTGTATATCTTTTTAAGAAAATCAATTTGGACTTAAATTTTGCATCATTTTTATTTTTTATGAGAAAGTTATGGGCACTTGAAGTTGGACTTTTTCACATTTCAATGGCTTTGGTCCAAAGTGACCTATAATGTTTTGTATTATCACATGTGTTTCTTTTAGGATTATGAAATTTTGTCCAATATAACAATTGAAGTAGAAATCTTAAAATTTCCAATGCATTTAATCCCACCTAAAAATCATAAAAAAATGAGTGAGTTAGGTCCTTGGGAAGTTGACCCAAAATTAGGGTTTCTGTCAAAATGACCTATAATGTTTTGAAATGAATGATGACCTTCCAAGCTTCAAATCAATTTTTTATGAACATTAAAGTTGTTAATATGGTTCTTAAGAACAATGTTTCTCTTGGGGTCATCTTCATTTGACAAACACATCAAAAGTTAGGTCTCAGGGGATTTCAAAATAGTCAGATGAATTGACTGATCAACTTCTCAAGTCCAAACTTCAAATCTTGATGAATTAATGATTGAGGACACTCACATATCCACATATATGCATAAAAGGATGAATGAAAGAACTTACCTTGATTGTATTTGATCATGGGTTGAGGTTTCTTCATGAGCAAGGCACAGTCAATGCACAGTTGAATTAGGGTTTCCTTGAGAAACAATCCTCAAGCCCTTTGGTTTATCCTGGGCAAATTGACAAATTGAGATACTTGGGAGGCATATATGATGATTGAGAGCTTTGGGGACCATTGTCATGCTTGCTTTCTCTTTCATCTGGCCACTTCAATGAGAATAGAGGCCTCGTAGGAGCCTTGGATCACATGATTGCTCAAGCTTCAAAACAAAAGATGTTAGTGACATATTTTTGTGCTTTTGGTTAGTAAAAAAAATAGGAAAAGCAATAATATATAATTCAAGCATGCTTGGTGGTCTCAAACCAACTCACACAAGTCCTACCCAAGGGTAAGGAGCCAAGATGCTATGATCCTTGAGGCAAACGCAATGTGCAATGATATGATGCCACGAGGGATCTTAGGGTCAAAATTAGGGTCTTACACCTTCCAATAATCAAATCTATCTCCATAAAAAATAAGAGGTTTAACATTATAGTGATCTCTATCATTTTTATGAGCAACTGGTGGTGGAAGGTCAACCATTGTATTTCCCATTGGATCTTTACCTGAACCGGAACTCTGATGCCAATTAAAGGTGACAAGTAACACAAGGGGGGGGGGTGTATTGGGTTTCTAAAAATGAAATCTTTTTAAAAACCAACACAATCAAGCAATAACACGGACACGAAAAATAACACATTTATTTTTGTACTGGTTCGCTATTAACGAAGCTACCTCCAGTCTACCTGCCAAAATGGTTTTGCCTTCTCAACAAGGACTTAATCCACTATAACCGAAACTGATTATAGACACCACAAAGACAACCTGCCTTTATCATCTAGAGTTTATCTGACTAAAATCTAGTCACTTAAGGAATACACTCAAACAAATGAGATTTACAAGAATATGTTTACAATATTGCTTCTAAGAAAGAAAATTCACACAATTTAAAAGAAATGAAGTTCTTACACAGTAACGAACAAAATATCTGTGTGTTTACAAAAACTATACATAAATAAAATAAAGTTTAGCAAAAGCATTATGTATGTTCAGATGAATTAATAATCAATTGAGCTACTTCTCCAATCTTCCAAGTTTCCTTTATATAGGTAGTTAAAAGATCCGTTGGAGGGTAGAGATGGAATAAAAAAATGAAACTGTCTCGTTGTATAACGATTTGTATATTGGGAGGCAAAAAAGTACAATAGTACCGTCCTTAGCCTTCAAAATCAGCGTAGTGGAGATAATGGTGATCTTGTACTCTGGATGATTTTCCTGATGCAAAACCTTTTGATCTTCTCTTCTAATTTTCAGAGGATTCTGAATAAATGATATTGAAGCATGCTTAGAAGGATCAAGAGACTAGTTGAGAGAATCTTCAAAACCTCGATCTTCAAAGTATTGACACAGTTCCTCAGAACCTGGTCTTCAGATCTTGTTTTTCAAAGTCATCTTAACTTGAGAGTGAAAAATCTTGAAGGCTTAACAATCCTTTAGAGGCTCTTCAATCAAACCCACAGGTAGAATCTATAGCACAAATGTTCATCTGAACTGCTGTCAAAGAGCTTTCTAGAACTTGTAATCATCTTGTAAATCACTTTGTATCTCTTCAGAGTCAGAGTGTGTTGAGTACAGAATCTGATGACGTCACGCGTCAGTTCTTCATAGCCAGAACCTATTAGCAAAAGCCTTACCTTAGGCAAAATTATTCTCTAAGAGACAATACATTATTATCATCAAAACTAGTTGCAGAACCAAGTCTTGTTCTTACACATAATGTCAAGAAGTTCGACCCTTTTCACAATCAAAAGTCCAATCTTTCATTGGTAACTACAAAAAGCCTAAAGGTACAATCTTTATTGGCACCCTCTCCTACCAAAAGTCCAATCTTTCATTGGCAACTAGAAAATCCTAAAGGTCCAATCTTTCATTAGCACCCGCATAAACCATTAGTCTGATCTTTCATTGGGAGCCAGGAAAAAAAAGTCCAGTCTTTCATTGGTATCCACAAAATCCAAAGTCCAGTGTTTATTGACATTCCCTCCAGACCAAAAATTCCAATTGTCATTTTTCAAAACTTTGGTGTTCACCAGTAGCCCAAAACTCAATTGTGTTCGACAAATAAAATTCAAGTGTCATTAGTATTCCAAAGTCCAATTTTCATTGGCACATCAAACACAAACTCACATTGGTATTTCTCCAAGTGAGTTCCTACCCTACGGGGTTTCTCAATGAATATCCCCAATGAATTTTCTGAATTTGATCCCTAAGTAGAGGTTACCCTAAAAAGTATCCTTTAGAACTTTTCCTATGCAAAGCTTCTCCGGAGGGAGTATATTCTGGAGTAGTTTTCCCAGCCACCGGTTGTCTTTTATGATACCCGTCGACCCCCGAGTTGATGCTGATTTCTTTGCCTTTACATTTTTTATTTGAATGTCGGCCCCCTGGTTGATGATGACGATCTTGTCTTTATTTTTGATTTGAATGTTAACCTCCGAGTTGGCGATGACAATCTTGTATTTATTTTGATTTGAATGTTGACATCCTAGTTGATGACAATATTTCCTTTTTTATTCAACCCCCGAGTTGATATGTTCTCAACCCCCGAGTTGACGTTGTTTTATCTTCATATTCTCTCAACCCCCGAGTTGATATATTCTCAACCCATGAGTTGATGCTTCTTTTATATTTTCTTAACCCCTGAGTTAATATATTCTCAACCCCAAGTCGATGTTGTTTTATTTTTATATTTTCTCAACCCCCGAGTTGATGATATTTCTCAACCCCCAAATTGATGTTGTTTTATCTTTATATTTTCTCAACCCCTAAGTTGATGATGTTTTCTCAACCCTGAGTTGATATGTTCTCAACCCCCAAGTTAATGATGTTTTGTATTTATATTTTCTCAACCCTCAAGTTGATGTCTATCTTTATATTTTTCAACCCCCGAGTTGATGATGTCTATCCAACCCTCGAGTTGACGATAACAATCTCAATTTTATGTTTTTTTTATCTAAGTGCCAGCCCCGAGTTGACCATGACAATCTTGTATTTATTTTGATATGAGTATCAATCTCCAAATTGACCATAACGATCTGACCATGTTAATTTTATCTTTGTCTTTCAAGTCTAAGCCCCCGAGTTGATGATGGTTTTATTTTTATGTGTATCAACCCCCAAGTTGATGAGCGTTTTTATCTCTATCTTTTAAGTCTAGACCCCTAAGTTGATGATGTTTTTACCTTTATGTTATCGAACCCCCTAGTTGATGTTGATTTTATGTTTATCTTTATGTCTCAACTCCCAAGTTGACGATGATTTTACTTTTAAGTCTCAACCCCCAAGTTGATGATAATTTTATCCCTATGTTTTTCAACCCCGAGTTGATGACAATCTTGTCTTTGTATTAAACCCCAGAGTTGACGATAATCTTGTTTTTATTCAACCCCCGAGTTGGTGATGCTTTCAATCCCTAAGTTGATGATGTTTCTGTCTTTATATTTTCCAACCCCCGAGTTGATGATATTTTTTCAGCCCCAGAGTTGAGGCCAATCATTGTAATTTGATCTAAGCATCAGCCCCCGAGTTGACAATGATCTTATCTTCATTTTTCTAAGTGTTAACCCCCAAGTTGACAATGATCTAGCATCCTATCATAGTTTATTATTTTCCTAACCTCACCGTATTTTCAAATTTCAAAAAGACAAAATTTGAGTCCTTTTGTATTTAATCATCTTCTACCCTGAAGATATAAAAACCATTGTTATTCATAACCCTGGGTTCAAGATAATTAAATAGGGGTAACTTTCATCCCCTCACATAATAGACTCCTGAACCCGAATCTGGTTACGACAATCATTTTATTTTTATTTTTGGGGTTTTATCAATATTTTTCCTTTCCTTTGGTAATAAATAAAGTTCTTTGGCGACTCTATTATCATCTCGAGCGTGCGAATGCACATGGTCAATTTATGTTCTACGGTAGGAACCGCCATAATTCACATCTGTTTGAAACACTATTTAAAATTTAAATTTATTCTGGTTTTTATGGCTGTTTGGACCTGCCGTACCTTACACTGTTTAGAACCAGTATGTATAATTTGAATTTATTCTGGATTTTTATGGTAGTTTTGGTATCGCTGTAATTTACGTTTTTTGAGCCATTCTCATTCTAAATTGAAATTCTGGTGTAGTCAGAGTTCAGATGTTCTACTCCAAGTAATGACATCTAATCCAACATTGTTACTAATACAACAAGACAGTTATACAAATTAAAACCCAGTACTGATAAGCACACATTCACAGATGTCACGACATCTGCTACTATATCACCATAGAATGGAAGAACACCCAGTTTTGTCCATCTAGTACAACAACACAGCAGAGATCAAACATAGCACTTACTTCTGTTGAGCCTGCACAGTTAACAGCATGATGTCTCACCATTGATTTGAACATCACCTGTTACAGCATTACAGGTTGACCTTATTTTATAACAGACAGAATTATAACGTGCAGAAGGTAAAAACATAAGTAATTGTTAACCCAGTTCGGTGCAACATCACCTACTCTGGGGGCATACCAAGCCAGGAAGAAGATCCACTATCAGCAGTAATAATTCAGAGTTAAACTCCCCCGTTTACAACTCTTCACTTAATCCCTACCCAATGCAATCTATACCTAGGAACTCCTAGATAGAAACCTCCAGTTTCCATTCCTATCACTACAATTACAATGCAATGCTTAAACAACTTGAACATGCTTCACAGCTTCGTTCAAGAACATAACAACTCTTGCCTACAGGCTTTGAGTTACAAATAATCTCATGCTTTCAAGCACTGAGAAACACATGGTAACCTTCCCACAGGTTGGGAGGTTTACCTCACACACACCCCTAATTTTTACGTTGTATGAGGCTTACAAAACCTAGGTTACAATCTGCTATTTATAACCTAAACACCCAACTGGATTTTTGCTTTGAGAAATCGCAGCAAACTTCTTCTTTGCTGTTACAAAGCCAGCAGAAAGTTTCTGCTACAATCAAGGTCTTCAATCTTTTAGTTCCTAAAATATCGCCATATTTAGTTCCTAAAATATCTCCATATTTAGTTCCTAAAATATCTCCATATTTAGTTCCTAAAATATCTCCATATTTAGTAATTGTTTATTCTGATTGAGTCTTCAAGACCTCCACAAATAACGCCACATAGGATTCTAACTAATTTCCACATATTAGGATGCTAACAAATAGGCTATTTGTTAGGTTCATTAATTGTAGCTCAGTTGTTAGTTTCCTGGATTTTAGATCAGCTGTTGGATTCCTGAAGAATAGCCTGAGAAAAATCCTGAAACAGAAAAACTAACCATCCTACAATTTAGCATATGATGTCAGGAATGAATGTCACAACATTCAGTTTGACGTCCAGAGCATAGACCATATGTTAAGTCTGTTATTTTCCTGAAACCAGACTGTGCTAAATGCTGTACTGTAAAAGACCAACCAGTCTATACTTCAGTATCAGCTTACAGTAATAAATGTCAAGATATCCCCTTAACATCTTGTTACCACACTTGCAGCAAGTAACATACAGGTTCATCATAATGAGATACACCACATCCATATTTCCTTATGACTGTAAGTTTCAGAAGGAAATAACAATATTGTCTTAGGCAATGTCATGACATCCGGTCAGACATTCTTCTGCTCACTCAGCCTTGACACACACCACATCATCCCAATAACTAACAAGGTGCCATACCTTGTTATCTGAGAACACATAGACCACAAGCTTGATGATTACTTGCAGCACAAAGACAGAACTCCCCCTATCATGAACAACCAACTCTCCTCTTGAAACTTGGAGATCACACATGAACATATCCAACACCCCAAAGTTGGACCTTCACATACTTCCTGATTCAAAGAGAACCCAGACCACTTGATGAATGGAAAACATAAGACGCATCTTCATGTCTTCAAGAGCACACCCTCTGTTCAACACTCTTGGCTGAACACATCCACACTCTGTGTCAATCTCTCTTCTAACCAGAACAGAACACCACTTCACAAAATGTTCTAACATTAGTTAGGACATCCTTCACAACATAACAGAGAACACCATCTGATAATCTTCAGATATCACTGAGTCACCAGCTTGATCCAAAAGAAACCAGACACAAATTGGGACATATACATTCTCATCCCATTACAAGAGATAATCTTCCATAGATAGCTCAGAACTCCTACCACAAGCTCCAAGAGATGAATAGAAAACACCTCTTTTTGTCTTCAACTTACTACTTTTCTGCTCAAAAGTAATTTGTCTCAGACTTTCCTCAAGAATAATCAGCTGTCATATGTTGATTATCTTGATTCTTCGAACTCACTTCTGAGATGGACCAATTGCCACTGGTTGATTACCTCCTTCATGAATCCTCATATGAAAAAGTCAAATGCCACTTATTGACCTCTCCACGTTTATCAGACTTCTCCCAAAGATATTCTCACCTTCCAAGTGAGACTTGAACTTCAAGCTACATGTTAAAAAAAACTTAGATTCTCTAAGACATGAACATGTAACATCCTTTCTATCCAGCAACTCCAAAGAACTGCAACGAGAACGACCTTTTTGAAGTATCCAATCTACAACCCTGTAGACCCTTCTATCTCAAGTTGATGTGCCACTTCACCAACTAAGATTCTGATGTTGAACCAAATGTCATAACCTTGTGTTTTGACATCTAGCTGTTGAATTCAGCTCCTTCTTCTGCCATTTGAAAGAACTTCCTCCCTTCACAGAACAAGAGTTCAATGTTCTCATAGACTTGATTGTGGAACCAAGTTTGAGTAAACATCCTCCATCCTGCAGGTTTGCAGTTAAGTCATCCAAGCTCACACCTTGATGAATCCCTGCTTCTTCTCCAAAGACATCAGACACTCTGATGTATGAGTCTTCAGAAGGACTAGTTAGAGACTATCCCTTCAGCTATACCAAGGATTCCACTTCCTAAAGCAAAGCTGTTTCCATGATGTCAAGACTGCTGCCACTTGTTCTTGACTCAATAGTGTGCATTAGCTAATGCACTTTCTTACCTAGATCAGAAGTAAACTGATCCAAGTAACCACCATCAGGACTATGATGTTTTCTTCTTCTTGTACACACCAAGGCTGAACATGTTTCTTGCTAGGAAACCTTTTCAAAGATCATATGCTTTTGCTGCCACCAAAGTGATAGATCATAAACCAATGTACTATCCTTCCTGTGATTTTGCACAGGATCTTGAAGATGAGATGTTCCAACATCTTTTAAAACATCATTTATCTTGAGATCCAAGGATAATCAATTAAATACTTGTACTTGGCACAAGTAGACATTGATCTTAAATCCTTTCCCAATATTCCTTTCAGATACTTCCACCATAAGACTACTTTGTAAATACTATTCTAGTGTCAACATCTTCTGCTTGCAAGCACCTCAACAGTTTTGAAAATCTTCCCAGATTAAATTCACCCTTAGGAATGAGAGAGATGAATTCTTCCTTGCAAATATGTCACACAACCACCAGAACCCATGTGACACAGGTCAACAGCCAACCAGTGGCAACTAACTCTATGAGTTATACCTATACATGCTCCAATCACACCAATCAGACTCCAGCTGATCATCAGTACTGGTGAAAGAAAACAACACCAGTCAATAGTAGATATGCATTGCCAGAGCATACTACCTCAACCAACCTCTGAATCTTCATATTCTCACTCCTTGAAAGAGCTGTCACTTCTGAGCGTGGTTGAATAACAAGATTCATGGTCCCAATCCTCTTAAATGAAATATCAGTCAGGTTACCCCATTATTGACTTCTAACATCCAGGGGACTTGTCTTCCAACACAACATAGTACTTCAGGGAACAACTATCCAACCCTGATCAATCTACAGGAATAAGGCACACAGCAGGGATTGCACAATGTCACATCTCAACCAGCTCCACTTCTACAGGTCAGACTTCTAAAAGTGACCTTCTTGAGCATACACACAGTTGACCCTACCCTTGTCAACTTAGCACACACAGATGTCTCCTCTTCCAGGTCAGGAGTAGGTTCCAAACAAAAATATCCCTTTGTTTGACACCTAAAAACATCTGCTCTTCAACCAGTACCTGCATACTTGTTGAACAACATGTTCTAACATCACATAGAACATTAGTTCCACCTCCTTGGAACAAACCCTCCTTGAAAATCTTCAAGGTCTTCATATACACTACCCAAGAGAGTAAAAGAATCAGTGATCAGGTGATTCTTACCATCCTGAAGTGAGAACGTCATGATGGGTGGACTTGAGGAGACTCAAGTATCTTTGACATCTTCAGTAGGTTATGATGAAATCTTGAATACAGCAGCCTTTCATCCACATGAGGGGAAACTACATCAGAGTTTGAGTTTTGCCAGGTATTATGCAGCGGAAATCATAATACAACTCAACCTATGAACACACACTTCACCAGATCAGCCTCCAAGAACATACCAAGTTTGAATATGATTCAATACTAGCACAGCTGTCCCACACAAAGGCCAATTGCCAATATCCAGAGGCAGGTGCTGTCGCATCTCGAAAAATACGATTCCTCGTGATGGTCGCGGAAAAAATTACGTTCAAACAGAGTCGCCACCGAACTTTATTTATCCTAATGAAGGAATAGGAAAATATCGATAAAACCTTTAGGAAATGGAATAATGGTCGTCGCAACCATATTCGGGTTCGGGAGTGGATTATGTAAGGGGAAGGTATTAGCACCCCTTACGTCCGTTGTACTCAACGGGAACCTTTTAGTTCTAATTTGTGTTTCGAGTGTTAATTTATGTTTGTTTGTTATCTTTAGGTTATAAAATTATTAAAAATAGGAATGGATGAGAACCTCAGAATGGGAAAGGGGAGGTTTTTTATTAGTGTGCTCGCGAAGATACAACAATCTCCTGCCTACGTATCCTTATGGTATAATAAGGAAATCAGAGCATTCGTAGTTCGGGGAACTACGGTTGGTTGGTGTTTTTTAATGAACAACTATTTAGATCGCATCCTAAAGGCTAAACGTTGGCTTGTCTACTCTCGGCGGAGGCTTAAGCATTAGTTTGTTGTGCGCATCAAAAAGGATTAAATAGTGTTCTTTCTGAAAAGAGTTTTTGGTCACACGGGGGCGACAAGTTGGATTAATATGTTGGATGTTTTGATTGGTTGAGATGTTTTTGGTTGGATGACGATTACTCGGATAGTCGAGTAAGATAACTCGTATCCTAATAGTCGGGAAAAGGGAATAGAAGACTCTAGACCACTTTCTTTTTCATCCTTAATTATAGGAAAGATTTGATAATAGTTAAGGTGCTTTGGGCGGATGACGAATACTCGGATAATCGAGTAAGACAACTCACATCCTAATAATCGGGAAAGAGAATAGAAGACTCTAGACCACTTTCTGTTTCATCTGAATATTTATGAAAATAAGGTTGTATATGGTTGATGTTTTTAGAATAAACGACAAGTACTTGAATGACTGAGTAAAACAACTCATATCCAAGCATTTGAGGAGAGGAGTTGAAAGCTCAAAACCATCTCTCTTTTCTTACAGTTTTGATTGATTTATTGATTTGCGGAAAAATGACAATTGTTCGACTAACCGAGTAAGAGAACTCGTATTCAAACAGATGAGGAGAGAAGTTGAAAACTCAAAGTCATCTCCTTTTTCATTTAGCTTATTATGAAAATAATTCGATTTAATCGGGTTTAGAAGTTTGTAACGAAATGACGAGTGTTTAACTGACCGAGTAAGAAAACTCGTATTCAAACAATCGAGGAGAGAAGTTGAAGACTCAAAGTCATCTCCTTTTTCATTTCATTATTATGAAAATAATCTGTTTTGATTGTGTTTATGTTTAAGCGGATAAAAATGACAATTATTTGACTAACCAAGTAAGAGAAATCGTATTCAAATAATTGAGAAGAGGAATTGAAAACTCAAAACCATCCCCCTTTTCACATTTTTATTTATTGTAAGAATGTTTTTATTTAATCATGCTTAAGTGGGTTTAGAAATGAAGATTATTCGACTAACCGAGTAAGAGAACTCGTATTCGAATAATCGAGGAGAGGAGTTGAAAACTCAAAACCATCCCTTTTTTATTTCCAAATTGTGAAATGATATTTAATCGTGATTAGGTACTTTTTAATTAATTTTAAATAACGTAACCGACATCGGATCGAGAGTTGAATTGGTATTCGTCACATTAGTGAAAAATAATTTGATTTGATTTAAAGTTGTTTTTTTAAAAAAAAAGTTGATGGTGGAAATAAAAACGATTACTTGCATGACATGGGTAGACATTGATCTACTAAGTACTATAAAATCAGAGTAATCAAAAAATATATTTAACAATAATTTATTAATCTAATTAACTAATAATTTAATTAATCAATTAACTAATGCAAGTAAATAATAAATAAATAAATGAAATGCAATGAGCTTACACCAAAACTACTCAATGTAATATTTACATGATATTTATTACTAAAAGATTAATTATTTGCAATGTGCATATTATGCTGCTATTTTAAAGGAAAATCTAAACTGTCACGGTTTACACCATACAATGAACCTTTACCGCAAACGACGATAACCGCCCAAAAGTCATAGCTAATGAAACTTTATAGCAATCCTACCATTAAAATGTGCAGCAAAACAAAAGTGTTGGCTTTTAATGAAAAGAACTTAAATTTTTAAAGCACCAAATTTCAATATCCAATAAGCTATGTACTTAGTTCAGCATCTCAGTTAAACAAGTGGGAACAACAATCACTTAATATTATTTGTAACGCTATACTTTCCAAAAGCTATAAATTAAACCAAACTAATTGAAATAAACCTCAAGTAGCTTATAATAACTTATTTCCTTAGCATGAACATGAACCAGTTATCATAATTTAGAAACTTTAAAATAGACCTTAACCATTGATTAAATTATTAAAACAAAAATACAAATTGTAATCTCAAGATCTCAACACAGCATAATATGTTCAAATTAAATATAGTATAAACAATCAAACTCAATACGAAATCGAATCAAAAAATTAAATTGCAACACCAATTAAACCGGAATAGACACAACACAATTGGCTCTATTATTTAAACACAATACATCAGCCCATTATGCCGATATTAGTAACGAAACACAATCGTTACTACAATTGTCATATTCTGATTTGCTATATTTACATTATTACAGCAGCCTGAATATTTAAACACAAACTGAGAACGATTGCCTAAAACTGAGGTTTGTATAGGCATAAGTTTGCATAGCAACAAGAAAACATGAGATTAAATTGAGTAGAAGATACCAATTCTGAAAACTTATGCGCATTAATAACCATATCAACAGAATAAAAGATGCAACAGTAAATCCATTGGCAAAAATTGTTAGTGAGCACTAGCTTGGTATTTCATTCATAAAGTGTGCATCTTTACCTTTCAAAGTAAACCAATTCTGCTACTAAAATCTGAGCTAGAAATATGTGTATGCATGTATGTTGTTCTTAGTATTCCTATCATATGAAAATAAACACCCAACATATATAAGTAACGAAACAAACTAATGCCAAGACTCTACTATCTTTACCCACTCATATCATTCATCAACAGCCACACAACCATCAATTTGTGCAACAAATTCATCATGATAACGCAACGGCAAACCAATAAAAGTATTAAAATATCTGAAATAAGACATAGTGCGAAACCGAGTTTTGATATGGATTTGTTACCGGAAATATGTGGTTGGTGTGAATAGTCGCATCAGCGGCGTGGCTTCACCATGTTCATCAAACCAGTCGGTTAGCGGAATACGTCTTGGAACTCGAAATGAGACAATAACCTCGCACTTCAAGTTTGTTGTTCGAGCTGAATATGCTTGCATCTGAATCGCCGCAGCAACCAAAAGAAGTAACTGCGAAACATTGTTGTAGTGTTGTTGCTTGAAGAATTGTCGGTAGGTACCGGACCTGACTTCATCGATGACGGTAGATTCTAGATCTACAAAAACAGCACGAGGGATGTGCTTGCCGGAACCGGTTTCGCTGAAGAAAGTGTTGAATGCATCGTGCGCAACTCCAACGGAGGAATCACTTGGCATCATGTCGTCGGGCTGAATGCCATGTTCGAGACAGTAAAGCTCCCAACAGGAGTTTCCGACTTGAATACCAGCCCAACCGATATGAATGCTGATAATTTCTCTCATCTTTTCTCGATCTAGATTCGAAAGTTTTGAAAGAGAGAAGAGGGAGAGGAAAAGGTGGTTATGGAAAGAGAGAGAGGAAATGAAAGGGTGAGAGTGGAGATTTCCCTCTTTCGTTTTTTTGTGAGCAGAGAGATTTCCATATGTGCCTCTCCAATGAACTTTTTTTTATTTTTTTCCTTTTCAAAGCTATGAACGTTGTGGCTTTTTTGTGTGTGTGGAAGGAGAGTTTTTTTGAGGAGCCCCCGGTCTATTATGTAGAGAGGATCCTTTTATTTCATTTTTTTCTTTGTTACCGTTGGAGACTTTATTTATTTTTTCCATCTTACCGTTGGAAGATATTTACAGGAGAGAGAGATTTTTTTACTTATTTTCAAAAGAAAATTAAATAATAGTATTAATTAAATCATAATTTTGATTGGGTAAATAGGATAAATGTGGATTGTTAATAATGGTCATCGATTAATTTAAACCGATGACTTGGATTGAATCAAAAAAACACACCAAGAAACACATCTTTTTAAATAAATTAAAATGCCTATAATATTGTTTTTATATGATTTAATCGTTTTAAAATAATTTAAATCAATTGAATCAAATAAAATTCACAACTTTTTAAATAATCATGATAAAATTAAAATAATAACATGGAAAATTTTATTTATTCAATCTGACTATTTTGACGAAAGAACAAAATTAAAACGACTAAAAATGAATAAAAGTCGGGCAAAAATTTGCTCAAAAATTAAATCGGATGCATGAGAATGATCAGTGCAAAATATACTTATTGAAAAAATACAGCGTTTCTTTAAATTCTAAAAGGCTCAAGCGGGTCAAAACGCAACTGAAACAACTGCTGAAAAATACAACAAGCACACCAGGTTAAACTACATGAACTGTAGATTAATAATACTAGTGTCTATAATTTTAATTCTGAAACTTTTTACCCGCTGATTTTACATGTTCTTGAGAAATGATTTAACCAATTTGTCTGTATTTTCAATAAATTTATTCTGAATGATATTTTAGGTTTTATTCATGATGAAATGCATGTCATGTTGTGCGTATGATGCAAATTAAAAATGAAATCAGATTTACGAAAATTTAAATATGGCCGGACAAAATTGGCGTATGACAGCTGCCCCTATTTAATTAACTTGAACCAGAAGGTAAGAATGACAATAGTCTTCATACATTCGTAGTGGAAGGTAATTAAATACGAAAAGACCCAAATTTTGTCCTTTGAAATGCAAGGAAGAAAATATAGGAAGAAAATGCAGTGAGAAATAGTGAGAGACGTTATCCTAAAGTAAAATGGAACAGCCAAGACTTTCTGGGAGTCGTCAGAACAATATCTTGGACGTCATGGTCGTAATATGTTAGTAATAGACTTACATCCCTAGCTAAATCTCAAGACTTTTCCAGGATGCTAGAGCAGTATAAAGAAAATCTGGCATGAGACTCTTCATATTGATGAAGCAGCATCTCAACAGTAAAAGTGAGATTCTCTGTATCGAGTCGAAGCAGCATCTTATATGATAGAATTAAAATATTCCAGCAAGGGAAAAATACTTTAATTTAATCTAAGACTCTCCGAGGATATTAGAGCAATATCTCAAAAAAAGAATTCTGAAATGAGACTCTTCATATTGATGAAGCAGCGTCTCAAACAATAAAAATGAGATTCTCTGTATCGGATCGAAACAACATCTTATATGATAAAATTAAGATATTTCGAACAAGGGAATGATACCTTAATTGAATCTAAGACTCTTCGAGGATATTAGAGCAGTATCTCTAAAAAAATCTGAAATGAGACTCTTTATATTGATGAAGCAACATCTCAAACAGTAAAAAGTGAGATTCTCTGTATCGGGTCGAAACAACATCTTATATGATAAAATTAAAATATTCCAGCAAGGGAAAATACTTTAATTGAATCTAAGACTCTCCGAGGATACTTAGAGCAGTACCTCTAAAAAATCTGAAATGAGACTCTTCATATTGATGAAGCAGTATCTCAAACAGTAAAAATGAGATTCTCTGTATCGAGTCGAAGCAGCATCTTACATGATAGAATTAAGATATTCCAACAAGGGAAAGATACCTTAATTGAATCTAAGACTCTCCGAGGATACTTAGAGCAGTATCTCTAAAAAAATCTGAAATGAGACTCTTCATATTGATGAAGTAGTATCTCAAACAGTAAAAATGAGATTCTCTGTATCGAGTCGAAGCATCATCTTATATGATAGAATTAAGATATTCCAAACAAGGGAATGATACCTTAATTGAATCTAAGACTCTCCGAGGATATTAGAGCAGTATCCCTAAAAAAGAATCTGAAATGAGACTCTTCATATTGATGAAGCAGTATCTCAAACAGTAAAAATGAGATTCTCCGTATCGGGTCGAAGCAGCATCTTATACGATAGAATTAAGATGTTCCAGCAAGGGAAAAACAATACCTTAATTGAATATAAGACTCTCCGAGGATATTAGAGCAGTATCTCTAAAATAATCTGAAATGAGACTCTTCATATTGATGAAGCAGTATCTCAAATAGTAAAAATGAGATTCTCTGTATCGAGTCGAAACAGCATCTTATATGATAGAATTAAGATATTCCAACAAGGGAATGATACCTTAATTGAATCTAAGACTCTCCGAGGATATTAGAGCAGTATCTCTAAAATAATCTGAAATGAGACTCTTCATATTGATGAAGCAGTATCTCAAACAGTAAAAAAAATGAGATTCTCTGTCGCATCTCGAAAAATACGATTCCTCGCGATGGTCGCGGAAAAATTAACATTCAAACAGAGTCGCCACCGAACTTTATTTATCCCAATGAAGGGATAGGAAAATATCGATAAAACCTTTAGGAAATAGAATAATGGTCGTCGCAACCATATTCGGGTTCGGGAGTGGATTACGTAAGGGGAAGGTATTAGCACCCCTTACGTCCGTTGTACTCAACGGGAACCTTTTAGTTCTAATTTGTATTTCGTGTGTTAATTTATGTTTGTTTGATATCTTCGGGTTATAAATATATTGTAAATAGAAATTGATGGGAACCTCAGAAAGGAGAAATGGGAGGTTTTTTATTAGTGTGCTCGCGAAGATACAGCAATCTCCTGCCTACGTATCCTTATGGTGCAATAAGGAAATCAGAGCATTCGTAGTTCGGAGACTACGGTTTGTTGGTGTCTTTTAATGAACGACTGTTTAGATCGTGTTCTAAAGGCTAAACGTTGGTTTGTCTACTCTCGGGGGAGGCTTAAGCACTAGTTTGTTGTGCGCATTAGAAAAGATTAAACAATGTTCTTTCTGAAAAGAGTTTTGGTCACACGAGGGTGATGGGTTGGATTAATATGTTGGATATTTTGATTGGTTTCGATCGCACGAGGGCGAGAAAAGATAGATTTGATGTGTTAAGGTATTTTGGTTGGATGACGATTACTCGGATAGTCGAGTAAGAAAACTCGTATCCTAATAATCGGGAAAGGGAATAGAAGACTCTAGACCACTTTCTGTTTTATCTGAGTAATTCTGAAAAGGATTGGATAATAATTAAGGTGTTTTGAACGGATGACGATTACTCGGATGGTCGAGTAAAACAACTCGTATCCTAATAATCGAGAAGAGGAATAGAAGACTCTAAACCACTCTCTGTTTCATCTGAGTATTTATGAAAATAATGTGGTATATGGTTGACGTATTTTAGAAAGAACGACAAATACTTGAATGACTGAGTAAAACAACTCATATTCAAGCATTTGAGAAGAGGAATTGAAAACTCAAGACCATCTCCCTTTTCGTATAGTTTTGATTTGAGAATAATTTGACTTATGGTATAAGTTGATGGAAAAATGAAAATTGTTCGATTGACCGAGTAAGAGAACTCGTATTCAAACAATTGAGGAGAGAAGTTGAAAACTCAAAGTCATCTCCCTTTTCATTTAAAATCTCAATTTAACACAATACAATGGAAACAAATTATATTTACAAAGTTCATAATAAGTTGGAAAAAACCAATGATGCCATTATATAATCGGGTCAAAAATTTATGTACACTATAATGTTTCAACAAACAACTAACAACATAATTACAATTTTTTTTAGCAATCGATTGTCAATATAATTAAAATATTAATAATTAATTAACTCAGAATTATGACTACTACTATTCATGTGCTATAATATAACCAAAATATAATTAAAATCTATGTACTACTACTCAGAATTATGATTACTACTATTCAGGTGCCATAACATAACCAAAATATAATTAAAATCTATGTACTACTACTCAGAATTATGATTACTATTCATATGCTATAATTTAACTCTTCATTCTAAAATATAATCAAAATTTATGTACTATAATATAACCAAAATATTATAATTACTACTATCCACCTGCTACTTACTTAGAACGTAAACCAATTAACTCAGAATTTTGAACAAATACAAGAAAATAGGCTTTAACTTTGAGGTTTTGACGCAGTAGGAGCTCACGTTAAGTCCAGCTTATGCAGTGTTGATAAATTAATAATATTTACAAAGCTGTATCAATCCAAGATTATTATACAAGCTGAACAGAACAATAATATATTAGTTCAAAATCAATGTAATAGTCCAATTCAAATTACTATGCAAAATTAATTTATCATTCCAATTAATATACTGTAACTAATAGCTGCCAGAATTAATATAATAATCCAAAGTCAACATTCTCATAATCCAATACCTTAAAACCGAATCGGAATACTAACACGCACATAAATGAAAACAATGCTGCAAGATTATAATACCAACCTAAGATTAAGTTCTGCAAAATCGAATTAGGCCCTTGTATACAAACACTTTAAGTACACCATTCTCTAGCAGACCAAGAGGGAAATCCGACAAAAAAGACAGTAACTCTTCATTGTGAAGTACCAATATCAGAACTAGAACTTTAAATCCTTAAGTTTATGAAGTAGCAAACAAAATAGCAGCAGGAAAATCCGGTACACTAGAAACAAATGAACAAATCTGTCATCGTGCTAAAACAATAAAAAACAGCATAAGTCCAACCGCTCATAATAACGGGACCTGATCGTACCGGACCTGCACACCAACAGCGGCATCCGACTGTTTGCAACTCTAAGGTGACATCAATATACACCGATGAAACGTCCTTCACCCAGATCCAAAACTCAATTAAATACAACAATGAAAAAATATATTCAAAGCAACCTCAAAGGATGAATAAAAAAAAAAAAAACCAGCTCTTTATTTTATAATCCTAAAACAAACAAAACATTAGTCATCAAAGTGACCTCATAAAGAAATCAGAAATCTGACCACAAGATAGAAATGTAATGGATTTTTTTAAAAAAAAGGTATAATGAATCGCATAGTGAGGAGGTAATACTTAAAGTTGATTTGAAATTTTACCGGCAGAAACATAACTTCGGTTACACACGCATACGTAGGGATTCCGTCAACTCTTCGGATTTACTGGCTAATTTCTTGGCGGAGAGATCGCCGGAAAACGAACAGCGCGCAGCGGAGCAGGTTGGAGGGTCGTTGGCGGAGCTTTGTGGTTTGTGATGATGGAGGTGAGCGTTGGTTTGTAGATCTATGAGTTTTGTGGGTTTGTCCAGAAGGGTCCCTTGGAATATGAACGCAGAGCCTCTTTTATTGAGAGAGAGGAAAGTGGATTTCTCTTCTCTTCTTTTTCTTTTCCGTTGGTTAATAGAGAGAGTGTATTGTGATGGTGAGGTAGAGTGGATAGAGGATACTCTAAGAGAGAGATGGGTGGGTCTTTCGTGTGACCGTTGGGGAGTGTGGTGAGAGAAGAGGAAATCCAGTGCATAAGAGAAACATGTGTGGATTATGAGTGGGACTTTCTTGGGATAAGATTGATGAGCTGTCCATAGAATCCAATGTAAATTTTTTTTTGTTTGCATACAATTAATATTCATTTAAGAAAGTAAACTCATAAATTTTTTAATTAATATTTAATTTAAATAAATTCTAATTGTTTTAATTAAATAATAAAAGAAAACAAAATAGTGATCGATTATAAATAGAAACAGGATAAAAATTTGATCAAAAAAATAAATAAATCGGACACACTAAAATGATCAGCACAAAATATACTTATTGAAAAAAACAACGTCTCTTTTAATTTCGAAATAAATTTCACCGGTTAAAAGACTCAAACGGATTAAAATGCAGCTGAACAAGTTACCAAAAAATATTACGAGCACACCAGCCTAAACTACGTGAACCGTAGATTAATAATACTGACGTCTGCAAATTTAATTTCAAAACTTTTTACCCGCTGATTTTGCACGTACTTGAGAAATGATTTAACCAATTTGTCTGTATTTTCAATAAATTTATTCTGATTGATATTTTAGGTTTTATTTATGATGAAATGCATTTTATGTTGTACAACTGATGCAAATTGAAATAAAAATCGAATTTATGAAAATTTAAATATGGCCGGACAAAATTGGGGTGTGACAGCTGCCCCTATTTAATTAACTTGAACCAGAAGGTAAGATTGACAACAGTCTTCATACCTTCGTAGTGGAAGGTAATTAAATACGAAAAGACCCAAATTTTGTCCTTTTAAATGCAAGGAAGAAATGCAGAAAGAAATGCAGTGAGAAATACAGTAAGACACATTTTTAGAAGGTAAAATGAAACAGTCAAGACTCTCTGGGAATCGTCAAAACAGTATCTTGGATGTCATAATCGAGATATTCCAATAATGGAATGATACCTCAACTGTATCAAAGACTTTCTGATAATTAGCATAACAGTGTCTTGATTTGAACGCACGAGATTCTCTGGGGATCAACGAAGCAGTATCTTACATGATATAATCGAGATATTCCATCAAGGGAATGGTACCTTAATCGTATCTAAGATTCTTCGAGGATACTAGAGCAGTACCTCTAAAAATGAATGAGACTCTTCATATTAATGAAGCAGCATCTCAAACAGCAAAATGAGACTCTCTGTATCGAATCGAAACAGCATCTTATATGATAGAATTAAGATATTCCGAACAAGGGAATGATACCTTAATTGAATCTAAGACTCTTCAAGGATACTAGAGCAGTATCTCAAAAAAAAACTGGAATGAGACTCTTCATATTGATGAAGCAGTATCTCAAACAGCAAAAGATGAGATTCTTTGTATCGAGTCGAAGCAGCATCTTATATGATAAGATTAAGATATTTCAGCAAGGGAAAAATACCTTAATTGAATCTAAGACTCTCCGAGGATATTAGAGCAGTATCTCTAAAAAGATCTGAAATGAGACTCTTCATATTGATGAAGCAGTATCTCAAACAGTAAAAATGAGATTCTCTGTATCGAGTCGAAGCAGCATCTTATATGATAGAATTAAGATATTTGGAACAAGGGGAATGATACCTTAATTGAATCTAAGACTCTCCGAGGATACTTAGAGCAGTATCTCTAAAAATAATCTGAAATGAGACTCTTCATATTGATGAAGCAGCATCTCAAACAGTAAAAATGAGATTCTCTGTATCGAGTCGAAACAACATCTTATATGATAGAATTAAGATATTCCGAACAAGAGAATGATACCTTAATTGAATCTAAGACTCTCCGAGGATATTAGAGCAGTATCTCTAAAAAAATCTGAAATGAGACTCTTCATATTGATGAAGCAGTATCTCAAACAGTAAAAATGAGATTCTCTGTATCGGGTTGAAGCAGCATCTTATATGATATAATTAAGATGTTCCAGCAATGGAAAAATACCTTAATTGAATCTAAGACTCTCCAAGGATACTTAGAGCAGTATCTCTAGAAAACAAATGAGATTCTTCAAATTGATGAAGCAGTATCTCAAACAGAGAGATGAGATTCTTCAGATAAATGAAGCAGTATCTCGAATATTCGTCTGTTGGGGGAATTTTTGAAAAGACTCCTTTTGAGGGAGATTTACTAGAAATGCTCTGCAGGGGAAAAAACTCATAAGATACTTTTTAGGGTAACCTCTGTTTGGGGAGCAATGATTGTAAAGAAAAATGCTGGGAATATCATTATTAATCATAAAGTTTGAAAAATGATCTGTTGAGAAATAATCCCACGAGCATATGCAGGGTAATAACTTCATTTGGAAATGAGGAATGTCCAAGATACACACAAATAACCTTGGATCCTGATATTTTACTTTTGATTTTTGTATGATGTCCCACTTTAGGTGGGAATACCATACATGCAAGTATGCAATTGCTGGGGATATTTGGTTGTGCATGTAGGAATGCGAATGATATTTATTTTGTATAAGGTTATGCATAAGTATGTTGATGATCGATATGACTGTGTTTTTTTTTTTTGAATTTTCTGTTTGGTAGGAAAACCATTTATGAATGATTCATATGATGCATATGGGAATGCAAATGGGTAATTGGATGTTTTTGTAGGGTTTAATTCTTGATTGCCAATGAGGTTGGACTTTAAATGGGAACTGCCGGATGAGAATTGGTGAAGGAGATTGAACTGCCAAATGAGGACAACACTTGAAGGATATGATACCAGCTGCGAACTGGTGAAAATAATTGAAATGTCAGACGAGACTGAATTTGTTTTTGTTTGTCAGACAAGAACTGATTTTTAAAGTAGGCTACCAGACGAGAACTGGTGAAAATAATTGACTACCAGACGAGAACTGGTATCGAAATAGGTGACCTACCAGACGAGAACTGGTATTAAGAGATAATTTACCAGACGAGAACTGGTATTTGGCAAATGATTTGTCGTACAAGAACTGATTTTTGATATAGTTTGCCAGACGGGAACTGGACTTTGGAATAAGTTGTCAGACGAGAACTGAACTTTGAAATAAGTTGCCAGACGGGAACTGGGCTTTGAAATGAATTTCCAGACGAGAACTGGTTTTTAAAGTAAGTTGCCAGACGGGAACTGGGCTTTTGGAATAAGTTTCCAGACGGGAACTGGACTTTGAAATAAATTGCCAGATGAGAACTGGACTTTGAAATGGCCAAGCGGTGTTGGGCTTTGGTGTCAGATTTTAGGTTTCAAGGTTTTTTGATGTCAGGTTCATGTTATGGGTTATGTCTGATAAATGATATGATATGCATGGCTTTATGCTAGAGCAAAGCGACATGACTAATGCATGATGATGATTTATGTAATGATTGGAAGGTTTCCAAAATGCCCCTGCGCGGTTATTGGAAGAGAAGGTTTTTTTTTTGCAGAAAGGCTTTTGTTTGTCAAAAGGTTATTTTATGGGGTGATAGCGTGATTCCCCGACACTCATCTTGAACTCTGCAGTTGATGACGTGTGAAAAAGCTTTTGCTTGAACTGCTTGAAAACATGGAGAGGACTCGCTCCTGTATGGCTCATCTTGCCCCAATCTGATGGGTCTATGCAAAATGTTTGCCTCGAAAGGATTTTGAAAGCAATTGTATCGTAATTTGGAGATGGATTGCCCCAGAATTTTGATCCATGAAAGGATTTATCCTTGGTTAACCGACTCTTGGAGTGGTTGACTTTTCTGTGCTCTTGAGGTAGTTTGCCCCGATATGAGCGTTGAAGCGACTTAACTCACCCTAACTGAACATTGGAGGGGTCTTCTCCTGGCCAACAGAACCTCTAGGTGATCTGCCCCTAGTTAATAGAGTCCTGAGATGATTTGCTCTGGATCAAACAATTCTTGAAATGACTTGCCCCTGATTAACAGATGTTTGGAGATTGTTTTAAGACTGGCCAATTCGTGGAGTAATCTTCCCATGATCAACTGATGTTTAAGTGGCATGCCCCTGATTCATGGGTTATGAGGTAGTCTTGATTCGGGTTAGCACCAACGAATGTCCAAGTTCCTCTAATTGTTCCCTATTGTTGGAATTTCCCTGACGTCAAGTACTAACTTGCAGTTAAAATTGTTTGTTCAGAAACGGTAATTTTAATGCGATACTTATGCAGGTTTTGAAAAGAATTATTATTGAAATGATGTGATAGTGTGTGACGAGTGGACCATGAGTCCAGATGTAATGCTGATTTAGCAATTTAAAGTGTGAAAGACACAGCGAGAATAATGACATCGATGTTGAATATTAGCAAATCTTTAGGAGTCAGTTTACGCAACTTTGCTGTAATATGCTTTCGGAAATAACCCTACCTCAATTAGGTCTTTTGAGGGTTGTAACGTGGCTTGGTTCATGGTTATTGAAACAAAAGGATATAAGGCGCAAAGTTTATTTTAACCCACCCATTCTTCACAATGATCTATAATCCTATGCTCAGTTAATTCAACATACACATTCGTATTTTTTGAAGGTGTAAGGATAAAGATGATGATTCAAGGTCTCTTGAAATGGCAGTCACCTTATTTCATTTTCTGGATGTCGGTGACCCTTTGATTCTTGATATGGTGGTCACTAAGTCTTATTCTGTTGAGGGTTTTCGTGACCTCTTTTGATTTTTGTTTTGATCCCTAACTTTTGCATGGACCGCCTTTTGAAGCTTTAGTCCATCGGGATTGCCCCAGTTTTTGCCTAAGTCGCCTCTTGGGTATCGACTTAGCGGGCTTTTTCATTGATTCTATTTTTGATAGGTTGTGACTGCCAAGTCAATGGTCATTGAAGGACAAACGCCATAACTTTTTAATTTTCCAAGGTTCCTTCGACACTTCAGGATGTGTGCGAAGAATGTCATGTAGTTGATCCACAGACAGGATATTTCATCTTGTAATTTGAATGTGTAGTCAGATTAGCTGAACACTACCCTGCCCCAGGCTTAATGTAAGGTTTTTTTTTAATCCAAAAGAAACTCCTACTCCTAGGCTCAAAGTGGTTGACTAGGGATTAACTCCTTATCTCTTCAGTGTTTGGGAATTTGAAACAATGCCTGTACATCATCAGCAGGATTTTATCTGAAAGCATATAGTCAGCAATTATGGGTATCTTGTTTTCGTCATCCTCCCTCAAATCTTTGCTAAAAAAAGTTATGATAAAGAAAAGTGAATGGGAGAAATAATGATGTATTTTTTTGTTTTTGATATAAGTGAAAAAAAATGAGCGAATGCGAGATAATTAATTCAAAACATGCATCATTACTTCATCAATATTACCATTAAAAACAACAATGTTTAAACACAAGCAGCTTTTAACAACAAAGAAACTACAAATGCAAAAATAGACACAAATCAGTCCAACGATTGCCAGTGTTTTGGATGTCTTCCTTTTTTGATGAAACTATCATAGTTTCCACAAGTTAGTCTAGCTGATTTTTTATCGAGTCCACATCTCCTCCCAATGCAATATGACTTTGCTCCAACGGATCCATGATCTTTCAAGAGCTACTTCAAGTCTGATATGAGCATCGGGAAATCAACGAAGGGTGGATGAGTTTTTTTGTATTTATTTTTTGGTGAAAAATGATATGAAATGTATGATGATGAATGTGAATGCAATGATATGTGTATGAATGTAGTGACATGTTTAGGATCATAAGTTCAAAGTGTTCTCAGATGGATCAGAATAACGGGTAAATGACAGATATCTCTGATTAATGGAACCCCATGGGTAGGCTCTATAATTGGTAGGTTCCCAGAGTCATGGATATTTCTTGAGGACGTCACTGCCGTGACGAAAACTCGTCGGACAATACCTTAAGAAGATCTCGTCTAGGTGAGGTCTTCGTATTGTCCCAACAAGGAAAACTCCATGAGGATTCTACTACACGACTCTCGAGTCCAGGGTTCTAACAAGGTTCTCAGAGTCATAGATCGAGGTTGGAAATATTACTGTAAGATAGTAATACGTCCAAGGGATCTCATCTGATTGGGGCTTTCGTATTAACCCAACAAGTCTGAAACTTTGTAGGTTAATACTACATAACCACCGGATATAGTGGGTTAAAAGGTCCCTAGAGTCATTGATCCAACTTGAAAATACTATCGTCGTGACGAAGACTCGTCGGAAAATAATATCTCAAGAGAATCTCCTCTAGGCGGGGTCTTCGTTTCTTCCCAACAAGGAAGACTCCTTGTGGGCGCCCACTACGCAACCACCAACTTAATCTTATGGTTTTTCTCAGACTCGGGTGGAGAGCTTATCTCACAAAGCACCCCCAACAAAGAGCCCCAAATAAGACATAGTCAATAAATCACAATACAATAATTACAACAGAATAATAATAACAGAATAATAATAACAGAATAAAAATAACAGACAAACAAACAAGATTAACACAAAATACAAAAACTGAACTAAATTAGGCTTCACTCTCTTTTGCTTGGAGCTAGTCCCCAGCAGAGTCGCCATCTGTCGCATCTCGAAAAATACGATTCCTCGCGATGGTCGCGGAAAAAATTACGTTCAAACAGAGTCGCCACCGAACTTTATTTATCCTAATGAAGGAATAGGAAAATATCGATAAAACCTTTAGGAAATGGAATAATGGTCATCGCAACCATATTCGGGTTCGGGAGTGGATTATGTAAGGGGAAGGTATTAGCACCCCTTACGTCCGTTGTACTCAACGGGAACCTTTTAGTTCTAATTTGTGTTTCGAGTGTTAATTTATGTTTGTTTGTTATCTTTAGGTTATAAAATTATTAAAAATAGGAATGGATGAGAACCTCAGAATGGGAAAGGGGAGGTTTTTTATTAGTGTGCTCGCGAAGATACAACAATCTCCTGCCTACGTATCCTTATGGTATAATAAGGAAATCAGAGCATTCGTAGTTCGGGGAACTACGGTTGGTTGGTGTTTTTTAATGAACAACTATTTAGATCGCATCCTAAAGGCTAAACGTTGGCTTGTCTACTCTCGGCGGAGGCTTAAGCATTAGTTTGTTGTGCGCATCAAAAAGGATTAAATAGTGTTCTTTCTGAAAAGAGTTTTTGGTCACACGGGGGCGACAAGTTGGATTAATATGTTGGATGTTTTGATTGGTTGAGATGTTTTTGGTTGGATGACGATTACTCGGATAGTCGAGTAAGATAACTCGTATCCTAATAGTCGGGAAAAGGGAATAGAAGACTCTAGACCACTTTCTTTTTCATCCTTAATTATAGGAAAGATTTGATAATAGTTAAGGTGCTTTGGGCGGATGACGAATACTCGGATAATCGAGTAAGACAACTCGCATCCTAATAATCGGGAAAGAGAATAGAAGACTCTAGACCACTTTCTGTTTCATCTGAATATTTATGAAAATAAGGTTGTATATGGTTGATGTTTTTAGAATAAACGACAAGTACTTGAATGACTGAGTAAAACAACTCATATCCAAGCATTTGAGGAGAGGAGTTGAAAGCTCAAAACCATCTCTCTTTTCTTACAGTTTTGATTGATTTATTGATTTGCGGAAAAATGACAATTGTTCGACTAACCGAGTAAGAGAACTCGTATTCAAACAGATGAGGAGAGAAGTTGAAAACTCAAAGTCATCTCCTTTTTCATTTAGCTTATTATGAAAATAATTCGATTTAATCGGGTTTAGAAGTTTGTAACGAAATGACGAGTGTTTAACTGACCGAGTAAGAAAACTCGTATTCAAACAATCGAGGAGAGAAGTTGAAGACTCAAAGTCATCTCCTTTTTCATTTCATTATTATGAAAATAATCTGTTTTGATTGTGTTTATGTTTAAGCGGATAAAAATGACAATTATTTGACTAACCAAGTAAGAGAAATCGTATTCAAATAATTGAGAAGAGGAATTGAAAACTCAAAACCATCCCCCTTTTCACATTTTTATTTATTGTAAGAATGTTTTTATTTAATCATGCTTAAGTGGGTTTAGAAATGAAGATTATTCGACTAACCGAGTAAGAGAACTCGTATTCGAATAATCGAGGAGAGGAGTTGAAAACTCAAAACCATCCCTTTTTTATTTCCAAATTGTGAAATGATATTTAATCGTGATTAGGTACTTTTTAATTAATTTTAAATAACGTAACCGACATCGGATCGAGAGTTGAATTGGTATTCGTCACATTAGTGAAAAATAATTTGATTTGATTTAAAGTTGTTTTTTAAAAAAAAAGTTGATGGTGGAAATAAAACGATTACTTGCATGACATGGGTAGACATTGATCTACTAAGTACTATAAAATCAGAGTAATCAAAAAATATATTTAACAATAATTTATTAATCTAATTAACTAATAATTTAATTAATCAATTAACTAATGCAAGTAAATAATAAATAAATAAATGAAATGCAATGAGCTTACACCAAAACTACTCAATGTAATATTTACATGATATTTATTACTAAAAGATTAATTATTTGCAATGTGCATATTATGCTGCTATTTTAAAGGAAAATCTAAACTGTCACGGTTTACACCATACAATGAACCTTTACCGCAAACGACGATAACCGCCCAAAAGTCATAGCTAATGAAACTTTATAGCAATCCTACCATTAAAATGTGCAGCAAAACAAAAGTGTTGGCTTTTAATGAAAAGAACTTAAATTTTTAAAGCACCAAATTTCAATATCCAATAAGCTATGTACTTAGTTCAGCATCTCAGTTAAACAAGTGGGAACAACAATCACTTAATATTATTTGTAACGCTATACTTTCCAAAAAGCTATAAATTAAACCAAACTAATTGAAATAAACCTCAAGTAGCTTATAATAACTTATTTCCTTAGCATGAACATGAACCAGTTATCATAATTTAGAAACTTTAAAATAGACCTTAACCATTGATTAAATTATTAAAACAAAAATACAAATTGTAATCTCAAGATCTCAACACAGCATAATATGTTCAAATTAAATATAGTATAAACAATCAAACTCAATACGAAATCGAATCAAAAAATTAAATTGCAACACCAATTAAACCGGAATAGACACAACACAATTGGCTCTATTATTTAAACACAATACATCAGCCCATTATGCCGATATTAGTAACGAAACACAATCGTTACTACAATTGTCATATTCTGATTTGCTATATTTACATTATTACAGCAGCCTGAATATTTAAACACAAACTGAGAACGATTGCCTAAAACTGAGGTTTGTATAGGCATAAGTTTGCATAGCAACAAGAAAACATGAGATTAAATTGAGTAGAAGATACCAATTCTGAAAACTTATGCGCATTAATAACCATATCAACAGAATAAAAGATGCAACAGTAAATCCATTGGCAAAAATTGTTAGTGAGCACTAGCTTGGTATTTCATTCATAAAGTGTGCATCTTTACCTTTCAAAGTAAACCAATTCTGCTACTAAAATCTGAGCTAGAAATATGTGTATGCATGTATGTTGTTCTTAGTATTCCTATCATATGAAAATAAACACCCAACATATATAAGTAACGAAACAAACTAATGCCAAGACTCTACTATCTTTACCCACTCATATCATTCATCAACAGCCACACAACCATCAATTTGTGCAACAAATTCATCATGATAACGCAACGGCAAACCAATAAAAGTATTAAAATATCTGAAATAAGACATAGTGCGAAACCGAGTTTTGATATGGATTTGTTACCGGAAATATGTGGTTGGTGTGAATAGTCGCATCAGCGGCGTGGCTTCACCATGTTCATCAAACCAGTCGGTTAGCGGAATACGTCTTGGAACTCGAAATGAGACAATAACCTCGCACTTCAAGTTTGTTGTTCGAGCTGAATATGCTTGCATCTGAATCGCCGCAGCAACCAAAAGAAGTAACTGCGAAACATTGTTGTAGTGTTGTTGCTTGAAGAATTGTCGGTAGGTACCGGACCTGACTTCATCGATGACGGTAGATTCTAGATCTACAAAAACAGCACGAGGGATGTGCTTGCCGGAACCGGTTTCGCTGAAGAAAGTGTTGAATGCATCGTGCGCAACTCCAACGGAGGAATCACTTGGCATCATGTCGTCGGGCTGAATGCCATGTTCGAGACAGTAAAGCTCCCAACAGGAGTTTCCGACTTGAATACCAGCCCAACCGATATGAATGCTGATAATTTCTCTCATCTTTTCTCGATCTAGATTCGAAAGTTTTGAAAGAGAGAAGAGGGAGAGGAAAAGGTGGTTATGGAAAGAGAGAGAGGAAATGAAAGGGTGAGAGTGGAGATTTCCCTCTTTCGTTTTTTTGTGAGCAGAGAGATTTCCATATGTGCCTCTCCAATGAACTTTTTTTTATTTTTTTCCTTTTCAAAGCTATGAACGTTGTGGCTTTTTTGTGTGTGTGGAAGGAGAGTTTTTTTGAGGAGCCCCCGGTCTATTATGTAGAGAGGATCCTTTTATTTCATTTTTTTCTTTGTTACCGTTGGAGACTTTATTTATTTTTTCCATCTTACCGTTGGAAGATATTTACAGGAGAGAGAGATTTTTTACTTATTTTCAAAAGAAAATTAAATAATAGTATTAATTAAATCATAATTTTGATTGGGTAAATAGGATAAATGTGGATTGTTAATAATGGTCATCGATTAATTTAAACCGATGACTTGGATTGAATCAAAAAAACACACCAAGAAACACATCTTTTTAAATAAATTAAAATGCCTATAATATTGTTTTTATATGATTTAATCGTTTTAAAATAATTTAAATCAATTGAATCAAATAAAATTCACAACTTTTTGAATAATCATGATAAAATTAAAATAATAACATGGAAAATTTTATTTATTCAATCTGACTATTTTGACGAAAGAACAAAATTAAAACGACTAAAAATGAATAAAAGTCGGGCAAAAATTTGCTCAAAAATTAAATCGGATGCATGAGAATGATCAGTGCAAAATATACTTATTGAAAAAATACAGCGTTTCTTTAAATTCTGAAATAAATTTTCATCGGTTAAAAGGCTCAAGCGGGTCAAAACGCAACTGAAACAACTGCTGAAAAATACAACAAGCACACCAGGTTAAACTACATGAACTGTAGATTAATAATACTAGTGTCTATAATTTTAATTCTGAAACTTTTTACCCGCTGATTTTACATGTTCTTGAGAAATGATTTAACCAATTTGTCTGTATTTTCAATAAATTTATTCTGAATGATATTTTAGGTTTTATTCATGATGAAATGCATGTCATGTTGTGCGTATGATGCAAATTAAAAATGAAATCAGATTTACGAAAATTTAAATATGGCCGGACAAAATTGGCGTATGACAGGTGCACACAGTTCCTGTCATGAATAGTCCATCCACCTACTTCAAGGGACCATTCAGGGAAATCACAGAACCTTCCACAGGTTCCAACATCAGTACTAACATAACTCCTTGCAAGATACCAGAAAGTATCACCCATGGATCTCATCCAGAAACAGAACAGGATGCCTTCTCTGATACCATTTGAAATTCTGGTGTAGTCAGAGTTAAGATGTTTTACTCCAAGTAATGACATCTAATCCAACATTATTACTAATACACCAAGACAGTTATACAAATTAAAACCCAGTACTGATAAGCACACATTCACAGATGTCACGACATCTGCTACTATATCACCATAGAATGGAAGAACACCCAGTTCTGTCCATCTGGTACAACGACACAGCAGAGATCAAACATAGCACTTACTTCTGTTGAGCCTGCACAGTTAACAGCATGATGTCTCACCATTGATTTGAACATCACCTGTTACAACATTACAGGTTGAACTTATTTGATAACAGACAGAATTATAACATGCAGAAGGTAAAAACACAAGTAATTGTTAACCCAGTTCGGTGCAACATCACCAACTCTGGGGGCATACCAAGCCAGGAAGAAGATCCACTATCAGCAGTATTAATTCAGAGTTAAACTCCCTCGTTTACAACTCTTCACTTAATCCCTACCCAATTCAATTTATACCTAGGAACTCCTAGATAGAAACCTCCAGTTTCAATTCCTATCACTACAATTACAATGCAATGCTTAAACAACTTGAACATGCTTCACAGCTTCGTTCAAGAACATAACAACTCTTGCCTACAGGCTTTGAGTTACAAATAATCTCATGCTTTCAAGCACTGAGAAACACATGGTAACCTTCGCACAGGTTGGGAGGTTTACCTTACACACACCCCTAATTTTTATATTGTATGAGGCTTACAAAACCTAGGTTACAATCTGCTATTTAAAACCTAAACACCAAACTGGATTTTGGCCTTGGGAAATCGCAGCAAACTTCTTCTTTGCTGTTACAAAGCCAGCAGAAATTTTCTGCTACAATCAAGGTCTTCAATCTTTTAGTTCCTAAAATATCTCCATATTTAGTTCCTAAAATATCTCCATATTTAGTAACTGTTTATTCTGATTGAGTCTTCAAGGCCTCCACAAATAAGGCCACATAGGATTCTAACTAATTTCCACATATTAGGGTGCTAACAAATAGGCTATTTGTTAGGTTCATTAATTGTAGCTCAGTTGTTAGTTTCCTGGATTTTAGATCAGATGTTGGATTCCTGAAGAATAGCCTGAGAAAAATCCTGAAACAGAAAAACTAACCATCCTACAATTTAGCATATGCTATCAAGAATGAATGTCACAACATTCAGTTTGACGTCCAGAGCATAGACCATATGCTAAGTCTGTTATTTTCCTGAAAACAGACTGTGCTAAATGTTGTACTGTAAAAGACCAACCAGTCTATACTTCAGTATCAACTTACAGTAATAAATGTCAAGATATCCAGTTTGACATTTTCACAATGGACCTTATGCCAGGTCTGTTATCCTCCTGAAGAACAGACTGAATTAAATACTGAACTGAAGCAGAAAAATCAACCTGCCTATTATTCAGTATATGCTGTCACTGATGAATGTCACAACATCCAGTTTGACATTCAGACAGTAGGCCTTGTGCCAGGTCTGTTATTCCCTTGATAAACAGACTGAAAATAAATACTGAGTTATAGAAGAACACCAACTGTTCTATTCCTCAGTATCTGCTGACAGGAATGAATGTCAAAACATCTAGTTTGACATTCAGTAATTCCTGTATTACCTAAACCTGCAGCATACTACTCAAGTATGTCATGACATCAGTCAAGACATCAGAGTATAGTTAGATGATCTAACACACAATGCAGTCAACCAAACATATCCACAGCATTTCATGACATCAGTTAAGACATTAGAATCCAGCTAGTGTTTTACCATAAAATGCAGCCAATCAAACATCTACAAACTCCCCCTTTGGCAAATTTTTGGCTAAAACACTTTAGCCTCACAACAGAGTACACAGCAGTGGAAAACACACATCTAGCAGGGAAATTGACCTAGCTAATACACTCAGAGTAGCAGCACACTCACACACATACAGAAGTTAAATAAAAGCTTCTAACAACAGCACAACCTCTGGATTAGAGGAGCTTCAATGTCTGTTTAGCAAAACAATCTGTTGTCCTGGGGCATCACAGGTGTTACTCCCCCTTTTTTTCAAAAATGTTGCCAAAGCAACACTTTAAGTTACAGACCAACATATCACAAACAGAATTACACACAAACAAAACTACAGACTTGATTTTACTTCACAGTTTCAATCAAGAATATCCCCTCTTGATCTTGCTTTACAGCTTTGATCAAGACATCACCCACTTGACCTTGCTTCACAGGTTTGATCAAGTAGTCACACACTTTTGCTTTACCGCAGGTACACCCATATCAGATGCCATGACTTTGAGTTTGACATCTTGAACCACTCCTGCATGAACACTTTCTTGAAGTCCAGCAGGCACATAGGCTGTATCATGTTAGGATATCCCCTTAACATCTTGTTACCACACTTGCAGCAAGTAACATACAGGCTCATCATAATGAGATACACCACATCCATATTTCCTTATGACTGTAAGTTTCAGAAGGAAATAACAATATTGTCCTAGGCAATGTCATGACATCCGGTCAGACATTCTTCTGCTCACTCAGCCTTGACACACACCACATCATCCCAATAACTAACAAGGTGCCATACCTTGTTATCTGAGAACACATAGACCACAAGCTTGATGATTACTTGCAGCACAAAGACAGAACTCCCCCTGTCATGAACAACCAACTCTCCTCTTGAAACTTGGAGATCACACATGAACATATCCAACACCCCAAAGTTGGACCTTCACATACTTCCTGATTCAAAGAGAACCCAGACCACTTGATGAATGGAAAACATAAGACGCATCTTCATGTCTTCAAGAGCACACCCTCTGTTCAACCCTCTTGGATGAATACATCCACACTCTGTGTCAATCTCTCTTCTAACCAGAACAGAACACCACTTCACAAAATGTTCTAACATTAGTTAGGACATCCTTCACAACATAACAGAGAACACCATCTGATAATCTTCATATATCACTGAGTCACCAGCTTGATCCAAAAGAAACCAGACACAAATTGGGACATATACATTCTCATCCCATTACAAGAGATAATCTTCCATATATAGCTCAGAACTCCTACCACAAGCTCCAAGAGATGAATAGAAAACACCTCCTTTTGTCTTCAACTTACTACTTTTCTGCTCAAAAGTAATTTGTCTCAGACTTTCCTCAAGAATAATCAGCTGCCATATGTTGATTATCTTGATTCTTCGAACTCACTTCTGAGATGGACCAATTGCCACTAGTTGATTACCTCCTTCATGAATCCTCATATGAAAAAGTCAAATGCCACTTATTGACCTCTCCACGTTTATCAGACTTCTCCCAAAGATATTCTCACCTTCCACGTTTATCAGGCTGAACATGTTTCTTGCTAGGAAACCTTTTCAGAGATCATATGCTTTTGCTGCCACCAAAGTGATAGATCATAAACCAATGTACTATCCTTCCTGTGATTCTGCACAGGATCTTGAAGATGAGATGTTCCAACATCTTTTAAAACATCATTTATCTTGAGATCCAAGGATAATATTAAATACTTGTACTTGGCACAAGTAGACATTGATCTTAAATCCTTTCCCAATATTCCTTTCAGATACTTCCACCATAAGACTACTTTGTAAATACTCTTCTAGTGTCTACATCTTCTGCTTGCAAGCACCTCAACAGTTTTGAAAATCTTCCCAGATTAAATTCACCCTTAGGAATGAGAGAGATGAATTCTTCCTTGCAAATGTGTCACACAACCACCAGAACCCATGTGACACAGGTCAACAGCCAACCAGACCCTAGGCTGACCGAACGTGAGGAGGTTAACCAAAACTCCCCCTCAAATTAACAATCATGGAAATTCCACACCAATATCCATGCATTGTACAGACATGTCTCGACATGACATACACCATCCCTACCAGTGGCAACTAACTCTATGAGTTATACCTATACATGCTCCAATCACACCAATCAGACTCCAGCTGATCATCAGTACTGGTGAAAGAAAACAACACCAGTCAATAGTAGATATGCATTGCCAGAGCATACTACCTCAACCAACCTCTGAATCTTCATATTCTCACTCCTTGAAAGAGCTGTCACTTCTGAGCGTGTTGTTTGAATAACAAGATTCATGGTCCCAATCCTCTTAAATGAAATATCAGTCAGGTTACCCCATTATTGACTTCTAACATCCAGGGGACTTGTCTTCCAACACAACATAGTACTTCAGGGAACAACTATCCAACCCTGATCAATCTACAGGAATAAGGCACACAGCAGGGATTGCACAATGTCACATCTCAACCAGCTCCACTTCTAGAGGTCAGACTTCTAAAAGTGACCTTCTTGAGCATACACACAATTGACCCTACCCTTGTCAACTTAGCACACACAGATGTCTCCTCTTCCAGGTCAGGAGTAGGTTCCAAACAAAAATATCCCTTTGTTTGACACCTAAAAACATCTGCTCTTCAACCAGTACCTGCATACTTGTTGAACAACATGTTCTAACATCACATAGAACATTAGTTCCACCTCCTTGGAACAAACCCTCCTTGAAAATCTTCAAGGTCTTCATATACACTACCCAAGAGAGTAAAAGAATCAGTGATCAGGTGATTCTTACCATCCTGAAGTGAGAACGTCATGATGGGTGGACTTGAGGAGACTCAAGTATCTTTGACATCTTCAGTAGGTTATGATGAAATCTTGAATACAGCAGCCTTTCATCCACATGAGGGGAAACTACATCAGAGTTTGAGTTTTGCCAGGTATTATGCAGCGGAAATCATAATACAACTCAACCTATGAACACACACTTCACCAGATCAGCCTCCAAGAACATACAAAGTTTGAATATGATTCAATACTAGAACAACTGTCCCACACAAAGGCCAATTGCCAATATCCAGAGGCAGGTGCACACAGTTCCTGTCATGAATAGTCCATCCACCTACTTCAAGGGACCATTCAGGGAAATCACAGAACCTTCCACAGGTTCCAACATCAGTACTAACATAACTCCTTGCAAGATACCAGAAAGTATCACCCGTGGATCTCATCCAGAAACAGAACAGGATGCCTGCTCTGATACCATTTGAAATTCTGGTGTAGTCAGAAGTTCAGATGTTCTACTCCAAGTAATGACATCTAATCCAACATTGTTACTAATACAGCAAGATAGTTATACAAATTAAAACCCAGTACTGATAAGCACACATTCACAGATGTCACGACATCTGCTACTATATCACCATAGAATGGAAGAACACCCAGTTCTGTCCATCTGGTACAACGACACAGCAGAGATCAAACATAACACTTACTTCTGTTGAGCCTGCACAATTAACAGCATGATGTCTCACCATTGATTTGAACACCACCAGTTACAACATTACAGGTTGACCTTATTTTATAACAGACAAAATTATAACATGCAGAAGGTAAAAACACAAGTAATTGTTAACCCATTTGGGTGCAACATCACCTACTCTGGGGGCATACCAAGCCAGGAAGAAGATCCACTATCAGCAGTATTAATTCAGAGTTAAACTCCCCCGTTTACAACTCTTCACTTAATCCCTACCCAATGCAATCTATACCTAGGAACTCCTAGATAGAAACCTCCAGTTTCCATTCCTATCACTACAATTACAATGCAATGCTTAAACAACTTGAACATGCTTCACAGCTTCGTTCAAGAACACAACAACTCTTGCCTACAGGCTTTGAGTTACAAATAATCTCATGCTTTCAAGCACTGAGAAACACATGGTAACCTTCCCACAGGTTGGGAGGTTTACCTCACACATACCCCTAATTTTTACATTGTATGAGGCTTACAAAACCTAGGTTACAATCTGCTATTTATAACCTAAACACCCAACTGGATTTTGGCCTTGAGAAATCGCAGCAAACTTCTTCTTTGCTGTTACAAAGCCAGCAGAAAGTTTCTGCTACATTCAAGGTCTTCAATCTTTTAGTTCCTAAAATATCTCCATATTTAGTTCCTAAAATATCTCCATATTTAGTTCCTAAAATATCTCCATATTTAGTAACTGTTTATTCTGATTGAGTCTTCAAGACCTCCACAAATAACGCCACATAGGATTCTAACTAATTTCCACATATTAGGGTGCTAACAAATAGGCTATTTGTTAGGTTCATTAATTGTAGCTCAGTTGTTAGTTTCCTGGATTTTAAATCAGTTGTTGGATTCCTGAAGAATAGCCTGAGAAAAATCCTGAAACAGAAAAACTAACCATCCTACAATTTAGCATATGCTATCAGGAATGAATGTCACAACATTCAGTTTGACGTCCAGAGCATAGACCATATGCTAAGTCTGTTATTTTCCTGAAAACAGACTGTGCTAAATGTTGTACTGTAAAAGACCAACCAGTCTATACTTCAGTATCAGCTTACAGTAATAAATGTCAAGATATCCAGTTTGACATTTGCACAATGGGCCTTATGCCAGGTCTGTTATCCTCCTGAAGAACAGACTGAATTAAATACTGAACTGAAGCAGAAAAACCAACCTGCCTATTATTCAGTATATGCTGTCACTGATGAATGTCAAAACATCCAGTTTGACATTCAGACAGTAGGCCTTGTGCCAGGTCTGTTATTCCCTTGATAAACAGACTGAAAATAAATACTGAGTTATAGAAGAACACCAACTGTTCTATTCCTCAGTATCTGCTGACAGGTATGAATGTCATAACATCTAGTTTGACATTCAGTAATTCCTGTATTACTTAAACCTGCAGCATACTACTCAAGTATGTCATGACATCAGTCAAGACATCAGAGTACAGTTAGATGATCTAACACACAATGCAGTCAACCAAACATCTCCACAGCATGTCATGACATCAGTCAAGACATTAGAATCCAGCTAGTGTTTTACCATAAAATGCAGCCAATCAAACATCTACATAAATCATTACAAACCTTCATGGAAATATTTCAAACTTTTGAATCTACTCCAAGAGACATCATGGTATATATTTAAACCATTTTCATCATATTTTTCACTAACCTTTTTCATTCATAATTTTTATATACAATTCAAAAGAGTTTTTAGAATGATCCATTACTTTAAGTCAATAAACTTTAAGCATACAATTCCATATCATTGAAAAGTTTAATTGATTGTCAATAGCACTTAAAGTATTATAATTTGAATTGTATTCAGGTGGAAGAGAAGATCAAATTTAATTATCTTGGAACTCAAGGCAACTTGAAAAGATTATTTAAAATTTGTATTGTTTATACGCCATAGTTTTTGGTGTGACCATTAAAGTGTTTTGGTGATTGTACTAAAAGGTTCTTTGAATCAGAGTGAATCGAAGTCTACGATAAATTTGGTGTTGTGTGTAATGCCCCACATTTCCTTAAATACCCAAATTCCTATTAAATGAGATCAATTGAGTTCCTATATGCTCTAAAAGTTATAAGTTGGGATAAATAGAGTAAATAGTGAATTCAGAGTGACTCAATTAATATTATTTGGGACTGACCTTTTACTAATTGGGACATTTTGGTAATACTAATAATGGATCAATTGCTCTGGTAGAACAATTACCTAAGTGTAGTATCACTCAGGATATTTGTTCCTACCACTTCTACCCACTTTCTAACCACACAATGTTCATGGCCACTTGTTACTAACCCTTGGCTCACTCACCACCACATGTTATAACACCACTTGCCTTGTGAAATATCTAGCCATCAGTAGAAGTTATCAGAAGAAAAGAGGAAAGATAGAAAAAGATGAAGCAAGCTAGTGAAGAAGAAGAAGAAAAGCTTGGAGAAATCAAGGGCTTGGAATCATCACCATCATCTTCATATCATCATCTCATCCTCAACAACTTCTCCTCTTCTATTTCTTGAGGTGGGTTCTAGTTAGAAACCCTAAGATTTCTAGAGATTAACGTTGTAGAATCATATATTAACTATAAGAATCCATGCTATATGATGAATGTTTTCTCTTGATTATGTTGATTTCCATGAGCAAGTGCTTTGATATACTCTTCATGATTATTGTGACTAAATGACTGGTTATGGTTGAGGTTATGAACTTGAAACCCATGACATATATATGTATATAGGTATGTTATATGATGGATTTTGTTTGAAGAAGAAGTGTGTTTATATGTTAGAAAAGAAACAAGTTATGCAGGTGGGAATCCAAGTGATTTGGAAAGTATTTTTGGGAACATGATAAGGACCAATCGATTGGTCCTGGGCTTTTCCTTCAAGTCAATCGATTGGACACACACTCAAATCGGAAAATATGAGATTTTGCTGAGAACCAACCGATTGACACACTCTTCCAATCGATTGCACAAACTTTCTGTTTTGGAAAAATTGGAAAATTTCAGGTGCCAATCGATTCACACCAAGGATCAATCGATTGATCCTTTATATTCTTTGAAAAACAGAAATGTGAGAGGAACCAATCAATTGGGCTTCCCCAACCAATCGATTGACTTATGTAAAAAACTTCAAAATCCATTTCTTAAATGTTTCTAAGTGCATTCCTTCAACCATTAATCATTTGTGATGCTATGCTTGTATTGAATCCATGTTAATTGTGAAAATTACATAATGAATCTAGTGAGTTAACCTAGGATTGGTATTAGGCCATAATTTAGATTTATAACTTAGATAACATTAGAAAGCGATATTCATTCGTACGATGCTTATGTGGAGGTCGTGAATGAATGATTGCCATAGTTGAAAGTGAGACGCTTTGTATGGAACATGCATGTTATTGCTTGTATGTTTTGGTGAATGAAGTCACCTGTGATTGATGAATCTTGTTATGATCTTTGGAACCAATCATGTTTTCAGAATGTTTTGCCCTTGGTGGTGCACATCTCTATTTGATATGCTTAGATGAGTAAGCAATATGATGTGATACCGATGATTCGTTCCTAATTAAGTTTGAGCCCCAACCACGACGGACGTGGGGGAAAGGTGGACATCTAAATGGGTTAGAGTCCCATACGGTGAAAGATACCCTAAGTGGGTTAGAGTCCCATACGGGTGAAGATCTCTTGAAATGAGTTTGGAGCTTATAAAGGACCCGATATCCACCGCGAAAATCGAATCATACGAGCATGCATGAACTGGGCTTGCTCTAGACGTAGGTCCGCTCAGGGAATGATGTTTCATGAATCTGAATAATGATCTTGTTTTGAGTTGCGAGAACTCAGGAGCATGTTTCCATACATTGCGAGTTAGTTCCTCATCACTTAGCTCTTCTTTCCCTTGTTGACTTGAGTTGGATATTGATTAGGAAACCCTGTAGAGCCGAGTGAACCCATAAGATAGGGAACCTACTGAGATTATTATCTCACCCCATGTTGTTGATTATTCTTCAGGTGGCTTTGAGCAGGCGAAGGGTAAGGATAAGATAGAGTGATGTCTTGCTTACCTGATGTTTTGGATGGCTACTCCGCTGTGTAGATATTTTTGAGATCACTGTATAATGATCTAGCTCCTAGTTTTTATTTTAGGAACTCTAGTGTATATTTTGTGCCATGTAGTTTTCTTTTGGGCATGTAAATATGTACACTTTTCCCGCTAGGCGCTTATATATTTCAGTATCAGTATTACACTATGTATAATATGTATTCTAGACATATATTATATGTGAGTGTTACAATTGATATCAGAGTAGGTCGTATCCTCGACCTAGCCATGAGATATCATAAGTATTTCTTTCTGCCTCATATGTGGGTTGTCATCATTGTCCTTGATGTTATATTAATAGTATTGAGCCTGATCAACTTAATTCTATTCATATGACATTCAGGATCATGGTTGGATGACGCATAGGTCGTGGTAGACCCAGAACTCAGAATTCTGACTCTGAACCGCCAAGTGGTAGTGACGGTTTTCAATGGCCTCAATTTGTGCAACAGATGCAGCAACAACATAACCAATTCATGCAACAGATGATGCAGCAGTGGAATGGTGGTTTTCATCCTCAAGGGGTTCCACAAGAAGTTGTAGGTGGTAGTTTCCGAGATTTCTTTCGCATGAATCCTCCTGAGTTCCATGGTGGATTAAATCCTATGAAGGCTCATGAGTGGATAACCATCATGGAAATGATTTTTCAGATAGTGCATTGTAGTGAAGAGAATAAAGTTGCATTTGCTTCTCACATGATGAAGGGTCCTGCGGTGAGGTGGTGGGGGAATGCTTAAACTCTTATGACCAATCAAGGGGTACCTGGGGATTGAGAGCATTTTAAGACTAATTTCATGGATACGTATTTTCCTAGCTCTTTGAGGACTCAGAAAGAGTTTGAGTTTCAGCAGTTTAGACAGGGTACCATGACAGTAACTGCGTATGGTAAGAAATTTGAAGATATGGCTGCTTATTCTAGACGGGCCGAGTATGCACCAGATGAGAAGTGGAAGATCGATCAATTACTTTTTGGTTTAAGAGGTGAAATTTCTCATAGTGTTTCTCAAAGGGAATTCACTACTTATGCTGAATTGTTGAGGCAATGCTATGTGGCTGAGAATAGTTTGAAGAAAGTTCAAGAAGAAAGGGATCAATATAGGAGTGGACAGAAGGACAAAGGGAGGTCGGGTAACCAGTTTAGGTCTAGACCTCAAGATTTCAAGGGAAAACAAGTGCAACATGCAAGACCCAACCATCCTCTGCAATGTCAAGTATGTAAGAGGTCTCATTTTGGAAGATGTGCTGGAAGTGGAATTAAGTGTTTTACTTGTCAGAGGGAGAGGCACATGACTAGGGATTGTCCTCATAATAAGAATCAGATGCAAGGGAGGAATACTGGTCGAGTTTATACTTTGGATGCAAGGAAGGATAAGAGAAACAATGCCTTAATTGTTGGTACGTGTCTCGTCAATGATCATCCTTGTTTTGTATTATTTGATTGTGGGGCAACATACTCTTTTATATCAATTCAGTGCATGAAGCGTCTTGGCTTGCAAGCAATTCCCTTGTATCCTCCTATGGTGGTTACTACCACCATGGATGATGTGGTTGAGACGTCGTTAATTTGTGAAAATTGTTCTCTCTCGGTGAATGGTAGAATTTTCCAGATTGATCTTATTTATTTACCACTTAAGAAGGTTGATGTTGTTTTGGGGATGGATTGGATTTCCACCAATTCGGTGTTTATTGGATGTGAAGAGAAGTTGATTATCATTTCATCTAGTGAAGCTACTCCAAAGGATGTATTAACTACTATCTTGGAAAGTATAGTTGGCATGGTTAATTTCTTATTTGAGAAGGAAAAGTTAGTTCTCTTGATTCTCACCAAGGAACCTAGCGACAATCTGAGTGTTACACAAATTCCTATTGTTTGTGAATTTCCAGAAGTTTTCTCTAAGGATGTCACTTCTCTTCCTCCTGAAAGGGAAATGGAATTCTCTATTGACCTAATACCTGGGACAACTACAATCTCCGTTTCTCTGTATCGTATGGCGCTGCTCGAGTTGAGAGAGTTGAAGGATCAATTGGAAGAGTTGTTAACCAAGCATTTCATCTAATCTAGTGTCTCACCATGGGGAGCTCTAGTGTTATTAGTAAAGAAGAAGGATGGTAGTATACGGTTGTGTATTGATTATCGCCAGTTGAATAAAGTCACCATTAAGAACAAGTATTCTCTGCCAAGGATAGACAATTTGCTAGATCAATTGAAAGAAGCCTGCATGTTCTCGAAGATTGATTTACGATTGGGCTATCATCAAATAAGAGTCAAGAATTCAGATGTACCAAAGACCGTATTTAGAACCTGATATGGCCATTATGAGTTTCTTGTAATGCCGTTTGGTGTGACGAATGCCCTTGTTGTTTTCATGGACTATATGAATCGAATATTTCAACCTTACTTGGACCAGTTCGTGGTGATCTTTATTGATGACATTCTTATTTATTCTCGTACTCCACAAGAGCACGGAGAACATCTAAGGACTGTTCTATCGGTATTGCAAGAGAAGTAACTTTTTGCTAAGTTAAGTAAGTGTGAATTTTGGATGAACGAAGTGAAGTTTCTTGGTCATGTAATATCACAAGGAGGAGTATCAGTGGATCCATCTAAAGTCAAAGTAGTCATTAATTGGGAAAGACCGAAGAATGCTTCCAAAGTCAGAAGTTTCTTGGGTTTGGCAAGTTACTATCGAAGATTTATAAAAGGGTTTTCACAAATAGCCTTACCAATGACTAGACTTACCCGAAAGGAAATTTCTTTTAAATGGGATTCGAAGTGTGAGCAGAGTTTCGTGAGTCTGAAGGAGAAACTAACAACTGCTCATGTTTTAATCATCCCTGATCCTAGTAAGTCTTATGAAGTATTTTGTGATGCCTCTAAGAAAGGATTATGAGGAGTGTTAATGCAGAGTGGTCTGATTGTAGCTTATGCCTCTCTTCAGTTGAAGCCTCACGAAGAGAACTATCCGACTCATGATCTTGAACTAGCTGCTGTTGTTTTTACATTGAAGGGGTCGCGACATTACTTGATTGGAGTGCATTTTGAGATGTTTAGCGACTAAAAGAGTTTGAAATACTTATTTGACCAGAAAGGGTTAAACATGAGGCATAGGAGATAGATGGAGTATTTAAAAGACTTTGATTTTGAGCTTAAGTATCACCCAGGGAAAGCGAATAAGGTTACAAATGCCTTAAGTCGGAAAGAGATGCATAAAGCTGAGTCGATGATGTTAGAATACGCATTGTTGGAAAAGTTCCTAGATCTTAATCTTCAGTTTAGTTGGACGCAGGATGGTGTGATAATGGGAAATTTGAATGTTACTTCTAACCTAAAGGAAGAAATCCGGCTAGGACAAATGATAGATGAGAAGTTGCAATAGATGTCGACTCAACCAGGTTTCGCTCAATCACCAGACAGAGTTATCCTATTTAATCAAAGATTTGTGTTCCAAATGATGTCGAGCTGAAAATAAAGGTTTTAAAGGAAGGTCACAAGGGGGCGTTTACCATACATCCAGGTTCATCGAAGATGTATCAAGACTTGAAGAAGGACTACTGGTGGCCTGGAATGAAGAAGGATATTACAGAGTATGTGTCGGAATGCATAGTGTGCCAGCAGGTGAAGATCGAACATCAGAAGCCAGGTGGTTTATTGCGACCTTTGGAGATTCCAGTTTGGAAATGAGATAGTATTTCAATGGATTTTGCAGTAGGGTTACCTCAGACCCAAGGTGGTTATGATTCAATTTGGGTGATTCTGGATCGGTTAACTAAGTCCGCGCACTTCTTGGCCATGAAGACCACTTATAACGCAAGTCATCTTGCATGGTTGTTCATTTCAAAAATCGTAAGACTGCATGGTGTTCCAACTAGTATTGTGTCTGAAAGAGACCCAAAGTTTACTTCAAGATTTTGGAAGGCATTCCAATAAGCTATGGGATCGAAGTTGTGTTTGAGTACGTCTAATCATCCTCAAACGGATGGTCAAACTGAACGGACGATACAAACACTGGAAGATATGTTAAGAGCTTGTATACTTGAAAGTGGAGGAAATTGGAAGGAGCTCTTACCATTGATTGAATTCGCATATAACAATAGTTATCATGCAGTATCGGGATGGCTCGTTATGAAGCCTTGTATGGACGAAAATGTAGAACACCTATATGTTGGACGGAAGTTGGTGAAGGAAGAATCTTAGGATCGAAGATTATTCAAGAGACTACAGAAAATATAAGGATGGTTCGTGATAAGATAAAGAAAGCGCAAGATCTCCAAAAGAGCTATGCAAATCACAAAAGAAGACCATTGGAATTTGATGAAGGTGATCATGTATTCTTAAAGGTGACTCCAAGATTGAGACTGAAAGGACCGTTTAAGTCACGGAAGCTAAACCCGAGATACGTAGGGCCATACCCGATTATAGATAGGATTGAAGAAGTGGCCTACAAATTAGCCTTACCACCTTCTCTATCAGAAATGCATGACGTTTTTCTCAACTCCGAAAGTTCATTCCAAATTCTCTTCAGCCTATTCTTCCAGATTCAATAGAAGTAGAAGTAGACCTAACTTTCGAACCTCTACCAAGTCGTATTGCAGGACGGGAAGTTAAGGTATTGAGGAATAAGGAGATCCCTCTTGTTAAGGTTCAATGGGATGAGTCACATCTGGGCGATGCTACTAGGGAACTGGAGTCAGAAATGCGAGAAGCTTACCCTCATCTCTTCCAGGTAATAAAATTCGAGGACAAATTTTATTTAGGGGGGGGAGGATATAATATCCCGTATTTCCTTAAATACCCTAATTCCTATTAAATGAGATCAATTGAGTTCCTATGTGCTCTAAAAGTTATCAGTTGGGATAAATAGAGTAATAATGAATTCAGATTGGCTTAATTAATATTATTTGGGACTGACCTTTTATTAATTGGGATATTTTGGTAACACTAATAATGGGTCAATTGCTCTGGTAGAACAATTATCTAAGTGTAGTATCACTCAGGATATTTGTTCCTACCACTTCTACCCACTTTCTAACCATACAATGTTCATGGCCACTTGTTACTAACCCTTGGCTCACTCACCACCACATGTTATAACACCATTTGCCTTGTGAAATATCTAGCCATCAGTAGAAATTATCAGAAGAAAAGCGGAAAGATAGAAGAAGAGGAAGCAAGCTAGTGAAGAAGAAGAAGAAAAGCTTGGAGAAATCAAGGGCTTGGAATCATCACCATCATCTTCATATCATCATCTCATTCTCAACAACTTCTCCTCTTCTATTTATTGAGGTGGGTTCTAGTTAGAAACCCTAAGATTTCTAGAGATTAAGGTTGTAGAATCATAGATTAACTATAAGAATCCATGCTATATGATGAATGTTTTATCTTGATTATGTTGATTTCCATGAGCAAGTGCTTTGATATACTCTTTATGATTATTGTGACTAAATGATTGGTTATGGTTGAGGTTATGAACTTGAAACCCATGACATATATATGTATATATGTATGTTGTATGATGGATTTTGTTTGAAGAAGAAGTGTGTTTATTTGTTAGAAAAGAAACAAGTTATGCCTGTGGGAATCCAAGTGATATAGAAAGTATTTTTGAGAACATGATAAGGACTAATCGATTGGTCCTGGGCTTTTCCTTCAAGCCAATCGATTCGACACACACTCAAATTGGAAAATATGAGATTTTTCTGAGAACCAATCGATTGACACACTCCTCCAATCGATTGCACAAACTTTCTATTTTGGAAAAACTTGAAAGTTTCAGGTGCCAATCAATTGACACTAAGGATCAATCGATTGGTCCTCTGTATTCTTTGAAAAACAGAAATGTGAGAGGAACCAATTGATTGGGCTCCCCCAACCAATCGATTGGCTTATGTTAAAAACTTCAAAAATACATTTCTTAATTGTTTCTAAGTGCATTCCTTCAACCATTAATCGTTTGTGATGCTATGCTTGTATTAAATCCATGTTAATTGTGAAAATTACATAATGAATCTAGCGAGTTAACCTAGGATTGATATTAGGCCATAAGTTAGATTTATAACTTAGATAACATTAGAAAGCGGCATTCATTCGTACGATGCTTATGTGGAGGTCGTGAATGAATGATTGCCATAGTTGAAAATGGGACGCTTTGTATGGAACATGCATGTTATTGCTTATGTGTTTTGGTGAATGAAGTCACCTGTGATTGATGAATCTTGTTATGATCTGTTGAACCGATCATGTATTCAAAATGCTTTGCCCTTGGTGGTCACATCTCTATTTGATATGCTTAGATGAGTAAGTAATAGGATGTGATACCGATGATTCGTGTCTCAATTGGGTTTCAGCCCCAACCACGGCGGACGTGGGGGAAAGGTTGACACCTAAGTGGGTTAGAGTCCAATACGGTGAAAGATACCCTAAGTGGGTTAGAGTCCCATACGGGTGACGGTCGCTTGAAATGAGTTTGGAACTCATAGAGGACCTGATATCCACCGCGAAAGTCGAATCATACGAGCATGCATGAAGTGGGCTTGCCCTAGACATAGGTTCGCTCAGGGGTTGATGTTTCATGAATCTGAATAATGATCTTGTTTTGAGTTGCAAGAAATCAGGAGCATGTTTCCATACATTGCGAGTTAGTTCCCCATCACTTAAGTCTCCTTTCCCTTGTTGAATTGAGTTGGATATTGATTAGGAAACCCTATAGAGCCGAGTGGACCCATAAGATAGGGAACCCACTGAGATTATTATCTCACCCCATGTTGTTGATTATTTTCCAGGTGGCTCTAAGAAGGTGAAGGGTAAGGACAAGATAGAGTGATGTCTTGCTTACCTGATGTTTCGGATGGCTACTCCGCTGTGTAGATATTTTTGAGATCATTGTATAATGATCTAGCTCCTAGTTTTTATTTTAGGCATTCTTGTGTATATTTTGTGCCATGTAGTTTTCTTTTGGGCATGTAAATATGTACATTGTTGCCGCTAGACGCTTATATATTTAAGTACTAGTATTACACTATGTATAATATGTATTCTAGACATATATTATATGTGGGTGTTACATTGTGAAATCAAAGAAGTGGTGTACGTCTTTGTTGTGTTAGAAGATTGTAAGATAGGTCTTAGTGTAAGGCTTGTACAAAGATATAACATAATGGAAAATCCTTCAAGGTGTGAAAGGACTAGATGTACCATTGGTTGATAAGGGGAACTAGTATAATTGCCTTGTGTTCTTTACTTTTATGCATTTTACTATCCTAAAAATATAGCATTCAATATCTTGCTTCTGGTAAAATAACAAGATAAGATCCTAAACGCAAAATCAAAAAAAATCAGCAAGTCTAATCCCCCCCCCCTTCTTAGATTGCACTCTGAACCTACAATTGACATTGGAATTGGTTAAGGTAATTTGCTTAACACCTTAAAATCGCACTACTCTTTTTTAATCAAAATCCTAAAAATAAAAACATTTTAAAGCACCAAAGATGTTACACATCTCTTCAACACAAACATATTTCTGAAAACTTTTTGAAAAATACGCAGAGGATAATATCAAATAGGTTTAACTGTATAAATTTAAATAGATAGTTCAATACTCAAGCATGAGGGAAACAATCCCATAAATCTCAGAAAACAAAACACAAATAAAGACAAATATGGTCTCAGTGTTACATATTAGAGCGACACCACAAAATTAAATGAAACTTGAAAATGTAAATAAAGAAGAAGGCAATATGCGCTATTCTCCAACTCACAACTATTGCCCGCTACCTGTATCTGAAACATAGGGATGAAAAGCCACACAAAAATATAAAATGGATGAGAATAACTTTACAAAAGTTATTAATGTATTAGTCAGCAAGAATATCATATATAATAATATCATAACAATACACAAACAACATCAATAAATCATAATGCAAATGTATTAATGCAATGTACTCCTCCTCCAAAAATGCATGTGGTACCAAAAGTTTGGATGCCCGAGTTATTTTATGGATTTATCCGCGTCTCCAATTCCTCATAAGAAAATATTCTCTCTGAACAATGAGACCGTCACCGACTCTCTCTGAACACTAAACCTCGACACTAGATCTCTTTGAGCACTAGATCTCTTCGGACCGAAGTGTATATCATATTTTCATGCACTTCTATCATGAACAACATAATGGAATCAATATATAAATATATAATAAGTTATTTATAATTTAAAATCAATATTTTTACACAGTAGGTAGATTAATACACAATATGTATTAAGAATGTTCATATATCGACTAATTCAAAATATCTTCGTATAATTTAATTATTACAGGAAAATCAATAATCATGCTATGATTTCTATTAAAAACAATAAAAACGTACTCAAATAGATAATAACGATTTGTTCTTATGTTCTTTCTTCTAGTGTTGTTGATTTGGATTTTCTCTCCTTTCTTCATTCTTCCATTCGATACTTGAAATAGAAGTCTCAATTACCATTATTTGAAATACTATAAGAATGTTATAAAAATTAATTTAAACCAAAATTGATTGAGATTAGAATCGTGAACGAATCACTTTCCTTATAGTATTTTAAGCATTCTCAGATTGTCTTAGAGTTTATACGCAGAAATACATATGATAATTCATCCTATACTCGAGTTTGTACAAGACCGATGAATACTCAAATGTAGGGAAGATAAAATCTAGAATTTTGTGCGAAGAGGATAGACTTTTCTCATGTGTTTTTCTGAATCCGGAATGCCCAATTTATATGTCAAACTGGTGTTGTTTCATAAGATTGCGATCATTGGTGAAACACACACTTTCAACCACACTTTTGATAAATATTGCATTATTTTGCCTACAACAACATTTTTCGGACATTGCATTGTTTTGCCTACAATAATAGTTTTCAAATATTGTACTGTTTCGTATTCTGCAATATTTCACGAAGCGTTGCCTATTTCTGAATTTAAAATACAAATTGTCTACCGCAACACTTCACAAGTGTTGCCTATTTTTAATTAAAAAATTAATCTTTATTTTCATATTTTCTTGTCATTTTAGAACACACTTAAAAATTATTAATTATTAATAATTTATTATAAAATAAAGTCAAATAAAATGGGAAATGCAGCTTGCACATACAAATATGCACAGTACCCATAAGTTTAGCCAAATACTAATATTTTTTTAGGATATTTTGACAGCCACACACAATACATAACTAATATCATTATGTGTTGTATTGTGTCTGCTAATGGAATCACTACGTTTGTTAATTAAAATATGGAATTAGGTTTAAATGGATATAGATTTAGAATTTTTTTTTTAAATATCCAGAATTTTAAAAAAAATTTCAAAATTAACCCATTTTTCAAAAAAATTACACAAATGGGCAAAATTTGCCCTAATTGTGTACATAGGCGCCACCCTAGTTGGCGCCTACCCTTAATGGGTAGGGCAAGTCGCCACTAGGGGTGGCGCCTATGCCCAATCCCTTTTTTTTTTTTTTTTTATAAATGTTTTATTAATTTTTTTTTTTAATTTTTTTTTTTAAATATTAGATATTTGATAAATATATTTTTTTTATAAATTATATTAATTTATATTAACACTTATATATAATAAAATTATTACAAGATATATATATATATATATTAATTTATATATATATTAATTTATATATATATATATATATATTATTTAATTTATAAACAATTAATATTATACACATTTAATTAATATATATAAATATTTATTTACAAGATATATATATATATATATATATATATATATATATATATATATATATATATATATATATATATATATATATATTAATTTATGTATATATTAATTTAATTTATAAGTAAATAATATTATTTATAAATTTTTGGGAGAATTAGGGTTAGGTAGACTGGTGTACAACCCAGATCTTTTCCTATAAATAAAGTGTTATTTCCTTGCATTTTCTTCAACACTGTTTCCTACCACCTTCTGTATCAAGTTGAGTTCATGGCATCCCCAAGACCGTCGTCATGGCAGCGAACATCATCAAGGCGCCCGGATCCTGAACCAGTAATCTTAAAAAGGGATGGGCATGTTATTTTCTCGCCTTTGAAACCCCCAATGGAGATGAAATTTTGGAACATCCGTTCGTTGGACCAACTAAAAAGGTCCTTGATGTCTTGGTTAGAGGGAGATTACCAACCTGGTGAAGTCATCAGAAGGATTCAGAGGCTTAGAACAAGGTTCTCATTTGAAACTGGAGAAACGATACGCTGGTGGGTTGAAGTTGAAAGCGACATTGATTGCATCCAAATGATGCATGGATCAGACGACATAGTGTTAACTGTTGTAATTTCTTAGATTTTAATGGTTGTTTGTCATGTTGTTGTTGTATTTGTTATTGTTCTAGTACTTGTTCTTGTTTTAGTACTTGTTTTTGTTCCAGTATTTGTTTTTGTTTTAGTAATTGGTGTTGTAATGTTAGATGTTTGTGTTTGTTGTTCAAGTGTCATCTTCTATTTGGAATAAAAAGTAAACTTTAATTTAAAATGATTTTGGTACACAGATTTATGAAAGTGAAAACTAAGTTGTGGAACTAGATCCACGATATGGACATTTGTTCTTATTATGCCCTAGTTGTCTACATATGCTACACTTCCTCTGCATTTTCTCTGCGACGTCCATTTCAGTTCTAATGCGCCTGCTATTTGGGCGACCACTTTTATTCCGCCGCATCGATTCGTTGTGCCAAACAATTTCCCCGTCATACTCTGGCCAATACGCCTCCAATGCTACCACCGGAAAGGGATTGTCGTATACATTGAGCAATGTTGCAACTTTGTAGATTGGAGACACTAGCGATAATGCATCGAAGTGGCTGTGTGAACACGCTGCAATGACATGGGAACAAGGCATACGATACGCCTGAAATTGACCACAGTCGCACCAACGGTCTGGTATTAGGACCCTATACTCTTGTCTGGGCAGCCCTTGGTTGTGGTCAATTGTTTCCTTGACACTGAAAGTGTGGCCATGGCGGTCGAACTCCGTAACCCGATGGCTGCTGGCTTTGGCGGATTCCTGCCTCATAAACTTCATGCAGGCTTCACTATAAACCTGACTCGTCTGTAACACTTCATTCCAGCGCCTGCCCCTTGTTACGAACAACGTTGCCATCCGAAAATAGGTCGCACTCACCAATGCGGTTACCGGGAGGTTACGTATGCCCTTAAACACGCCGTTCATTGATTCCACAAGATTTGTTGTCATGTGGCCCCACCTCACCCCATCGTCGTACGATCTAGTCCACTTCGCTCTGTCGATATTATCAATCCACCTCCCTGCATCAGAATTTGCCAACACTATTTCCCGGCGATAGTATTGGAATCCAGGCTGGTTTAATGCGTACCCCGCGTTTATCAAATGTTGCTTCAAAAAGTTATCCTTGAACTCCCGCATAAAATTTTGTGCAATATGCCTGATGCAGTAGACATGGGTAGACGGGGGGTCATGCCAGCCATTTGCTGGATTATTGTATGCACTGTCTATTGAGGCGTGCCTGTCAGAAATAACGCAGATGCCAGCTTGTGGAGTCACGTGCGTTCGAAGATTCTTAAGGAAGAAACTCCAACCAGCTGCCGTTTCTCCTTCCACCAATGCAAAGGCTATTGGGAAAATATTTGAATTGCCATCTTGTGCGACCGCCATCAGTAACGATCCTTTGTATTTCCCATACAGCCAAGTTCCATCGACTTGAACAAGTGGTTTGCAGAATGTGAACCCGATGATGCATGGACGGAATGCCCAGAAAAGTCTATGGAAAATTCCATTACCTTCTAGACGAGTTCCGTCAGGGGATTGTGCAGGCAAGGTCTCCATTATAGTAACCGTCCCAGGTGAATACAATCGTAGTGCAGCCAGGTAGCGTGGTAGTTGTTTGTATGATTCCTCCCAGTTACCGTACACCAGTTCAATTGCCTTGGTTTTTGCTAACCTAGCCTTTCTGTATGACGGTGTATATTTGAAAACAGCCACACAATGGGAGATAATTGTTTTGACCTTCAGTGACGGGTCAGCCTCAACTAGAGGTAATATGGAATGGCAGATCATGTCATGGCTAAGTTTGCGATGATCCTGTGCCATGTTGGTGTTGACGCAAATGTGAGCTTGAGATATTGACCCTATCACCCACGCGTTATGCTTCTTCTTGTACGATGCCATCAACCTATATCCACACTCCGGATTTTTGCATTCAATAACGTATCTTTCCGGATTTGATTTGATAACATCGTAGTCAACACAATTTTTCAAGTGCCAGTTCTTTATTGCTAACAGACACTCTTCCTTGGTCCGAAATTGGTCACCCTTCTTTAAGTCCTCATCAGACCTCATATATGGGTTGTAGAACATATCTGATGAGGGCTCATCCTCGCCCAAGTTAAGTGTTGTGAAGTGCGCAGGAGGTGAGTAGCGTTGCGCTATAGGTATTTGAGGTTGGTCTTCGTCTTCAGAATGACGGTTCACCAAGTCATCAACCACGTCTTCAGCATCATCAACCACATCGTCTTCAACGTGGTGCTCAGCATCTTGTTCGTCATCAATCACAGGATCAATAACCTGTGATTGAATATTCTGAGTTGGTTGAGGTTGTTCCAACACAATGTACAACACTATGTAGTCGTAACCAGAGTACTCATGGTTACGAAGCATGTATTGTGTCTCCATGTCATTTTGAATCAATGACTTATAAAACTTGACAGAGTTGTTTTCTGAAAAAAAAGGTTGTTGATAAAAAATTTGGGACACGGGTTGTCTTAGTTTGGACTCAATCTTCCTTTTCAGATAAGAGAAGTCAGCTCCTCTATTTAGACAAAACCGAGTGCATTCGGTGTTTCTAAATAGGAAGCCAGACTTATCACATTCATAAGTCTCACCGTTGACGTGAGCTTTGACTTTGTATTGTGAAGAAGATGACATGTTTTGTGAAGACATTGTGAAGGTTTTGTGAAGGTTTTGTGAAGGTTTTGTGAAGGTTTTGTGAGGGTTTTGTGAAGGTTTTGTGAAGATATTTTCAAGGTTTTGTGAAGATTGCTGTGAAGATATTGTGAATACCTTTGCGAAAATGTGTGTGAATATTTATACTGCAAGAATCTTACTGAAGATTGCTGTGAAGATATGTGTGTGAAGATTGCTGTGAAGATATTGTGAATACCTCAGAGATTCCCTTGCATGCCTTACACGTGTCACACCCTTGAATGCAACACTCCCACCTAGTCTGTACTAATGCATTCCAACCTATCCACCTAGCCTGAACATAGTCTCAGAGATTCCCATGCATGCCTGTTCCCCATCAAGTCTTCACCACCAAGTCTCAGAGATTCCCACGCATGCCTTACACGTGTCACACCCTTGAATGCAACACTCCCACCTAGTCTGTACTAATGCATTCCAACCTATCCCATGCAGGTGTTTTGGACTTTTTCTACTTTTATAACACATATACGCCAATTAGTATGGCGTAACTAAATGAAGTATTCAATTTAAAGTTGTAATAAAACATAAAATAATTTAATTACAATATAATTATTTGTTTTTCTTTTTGAAAAATATTTGAAAGTGCACGCGTACACCACAATAATAAATATTTGAAAGTCAAATTTCAACCGTTAAATAAATTATTGGGGGATATCAAAGCTAAAATTGGATTCTACTATCTCTGTGACACTTAACTTCTCATCTGACCTGTACAGTGTGACACCTATTCTGCAAGATTCCCACGCATGCCTCACACTTGTCACATTTTTGCATCATCAGATTCCACCAAGTCTTCCCCAAGACAAGACAACTCCCACCTAGTCTGCACCTAAGCATGCCAACACTGCCACGTAGTCTGCACCTATTCTGCAAGATTCCCACGCATGCCTCACACTTGTCACGTTTCTGCGTCATCAGATTCCACCAAGTCTTCCCCAAGACAAGACAACTCCCACCTAGTCTGCACCTAAGCATGCCAACACTGCCACGTAGTCTGCACCTATTCTGCAAGATTCCCACGCATGCCTCACACTTGTCACGTTTCTGCGTCATCAGATTCCACCAAGTCTTCCCCAAGACAAGACAACTCCCACCTAGTCTGCACCTATGCATGCCAACACTGCCACGTAGTCTGCACCTATTCTGCAAGATTCCCACGCATGCCTCACACTTGTCACGTTTCTGCATCATCAGATTCCACCAAGTCTTCCCAACACTACCACGCATGCCTTACACTTGTCACATTTTTGCATATTCAGTTTACTTGAAAAAGAGTATAAATAGAGGGTCATTCTTGCAAGTTTTCATCTACCACTAACACTTTTATTCAGAGAACTCAGGCGAAACTTCTCATCCACCAAGCTTCTTCCTACATTGCAGTCATGTCGCTTCTTACCATGGGCCAAGAACACAGAGGAACTAGGGCAAACATTGCCTCATTCGTAAGTTTTTCTTGAACATTGCCTCTTTCGTATGTTTGTAGTTAGTTTTTTAAAAGTCCAATATAATAATTTTTTATATTGTTTGTTTTTAAAGGATCCCAAGAAATTTCGTCAACGTTCACACCTAATGCCTTATCCAGACCCATGGTGCGTACCTTACATAGAGCGTGCGGGTTTCGGTCATGTAATGCATGTCGTAAATGCCACCATTGATGCCAAATTCATTTTGGCTCTGTGTGAACGTTGGAGACCTGAGACACACACCTTTCACCTACCAACTGGTGAATGTACCGTCACATTAGAGGACGTGTACATGCTTTTAGGTCTTAGAATAGATGGTAAGCCTGTCACCGGAAATGTTCAACAGCCTAACCAAATATGTGTTGAAATGTTGGGGGTAGATCTGGTCGAGGGTGAGGGGTCTGCCAAAGCAAGGGGTCAGGGTATTAAATTATCTAGCCTACAATTGTACCACGACTCCATAACTTTGACTGAGGAATCCTCCGAACAAGAAAAAGTCATAAAAACCCGGGTTTACATTATGCTATTGTTTGGGAACTTGCTATTTCCCGAAGGGACGGGAAATAGCATAAATTTTATGTACTTGAGTTTGCTCGGGGACATTGATAGAATAAGCACATATAGTTGGGGTTCTGCAGTATTAGCATTCTTATATAGCTCTTTGTGTAAAAATGCACAAAATGAGCACTGTACATTTTCTGGATGTTCTTTTTTGCTTCAAACATGGGGGTGGTGGAGATTGCCGAGGCTAGCCCCAGAAAATCCTAATGACTACTCCTTCCCCTACGCAACTAGGTAAATTTATGATCTTATTTCATTTTGTATATTTATTCTATAAATATTTGTAACTAATATTATTTATCTTTTTTTGTTTAGGTTCATTACAACCGGACTGGATTACAGTCTTACCCCCAAAATAAAATTATATTTTATCGTCAACTGTTGGATCGTCTCCGAGCACAGGATGTATTACCACTAAATCACTCAACTTCTAACTGATTTATTAATGTCATGCATTATCGATAAATAACATATTTACTTTTTTCTTTGCAGTTTATTTGGAGGCCATATTTGGGATTGGAACATCAACCAAACCCCGAAGATGCAGCTGTTTGGACAGCAAAAACGGCCATAATGCGGTTCACCACTGTGGAGATGCACCAAAGTGACCGTGTCAAGCTTCAATTCGGAATGCATCAAGACATCCCAGGCCCCCCAATGTCCATGGAACCTTGGCATCTAAAAAAAGTCAGCCACCAGTGGTATGCCCAAAATTGGAAGGAATTTGCTAAGGAGTTTCGAAAAATGTGGAAAGACCGTGCCCACTATGTTCTACAATTTCCGGTGGCGCCCAACGAAATGAAGCCGACAAGGGAATATGTGGAATGGTATAGAGCAAATACCAATCCAGAAATGATTGTGTCTGACCCGTTCTATTTGGACGATCCCCGGATGCAACAGCCATATTTCCAACAACAACAACCACCACAGTATTCCCAACAACAACAACCACCACCTTATTACCAACAACAACCACCACAACCATTTTACCAACAACAACCACCACCACCTTATTACCAACAACAACCACCACCACCATATTACCAACAAAAACAACCACAACACATGTCCACCCCCCAACCAAATCAACAATACATACCACAAACTCAATCCCAATACCATGAAGACTACCAACAACAAACTCAACATTCCCACCACCATCAACAGTCCCAACACCTACCACAATATCAATCCCCCTACTTCCACCAATCCCAACAATTCCAACACGGCAATTTCCCAAGCTCTTCCAGTCCTCCACCTAGCCCCGACACGGGTATACAAGAGGACTACCAACAGGACTACTACACACCACAACAAACATTGCACTTTGGCCAACCCGATTCAACCCTAAACTACCAAAGACCACAATTCGAGGGCGCACCCAGCAGTAGTCAGTTTGTCCCACCGAGACAAAGCTTCGAGGGCGCAGAGGGGACCCGTCTTTCCTACAGCACTGAAGGGACTTCGACCGAACCACAACGGCAAGCGGCAAGGGGGCGCGTTAGGGCAAGGGGTGGTAATAGGGAAGCACCACCACCACGTGAACCGTCTAGGCGAGTAACTAGACCTCCCCCGTGCGGATCGTACAAGGGACCGCATCATATGTGATTAATCATATCTTTGTAATATTTGCCTTGTTTATTATTTAAATAAAAATATTTTCTGTTTATTATCTTTATATCTTTATCTTTATCTTTAAAAATATTGTCTATCATATCTTTATACATATATAAATTAATTTTTTTTCCAAAAATTTACAAATAATATTAATTACTTATAAATTATATTAATATATATATATATATAAATTAATATATATATATAAATTAATATATATATATATATATATATAAATAAAAAAATTTAGACAAAATATATGTGTGAACATAAATTAATATACTTAATAAAAAACATAAATTTATAAATAAAAAAAAATTAAAAAAAAAAAAAACATTAAAAAAAACATTAAAAAAAAAAAAAAAAAAAAAATGGATTTGGGCATAGGCGCCACCCCTAGTGGCGACTTGCCCTCCCCATTAAGGGTAGGCGCCAACTAGGGTGGCGCCTAAGGGTAAAAAATGGCCAATTTTGGCCATTTGTGTAATTATTTTGAAAAATTGGATATTTTTGAAATTTTTTTGAAATTTTTGGATATTTAAAAAAAAAATTCATAGATTTAAATGCAATGAAGATAAAACTATGGAATTTTTTATAAATACGATTATAAATGTTGTACTGTTTGACTTTGGATGATATTCGTGCATCCAAACAGTTAAATTTATTTAATATGATTATATTTAAATTTAAAATTAACTACTTAATTATAATAATCAATAATAATATAAACTTAATGATATTAAATAATTATATAAAAAGAAATAAAATCCTGAAATGGAGAAAGATAAAAAAAAATTGATATTTAAAAACAAAATTTTTATATCTCAAATAAAGATAATTGTTAATTATAATAAAATAGATATTTTGCTGATAGTTATCCGTGAGAAAAAGAGATTTTTTGACATTTGAAAATAAAAAAATTGTATCTCATATAAAGATAATCGTTAATTAAAATAAAATAAATATTTTACTGATAGTGACTTATGAGAAAAAATACATTTGAAAATAAAAATTTTGTGTCTCAAATAATTGTTAATTAAAATAAAATAGGTATTTTGCCGATAATGACCCATGAAAAAAAGAGAAATTTTGACACAAAAAATTTCGACATTTTAAAATAAGAAATTTAATAAAAATAATTGTTAATTAAAATAAAATAGGTGTCTTGATGATAGTAGCCCGTGAGAAAAAAGAAAATTTTTGACTTCTGAAAATAAGAATTTTGTGTCTCAAATAAATGTATTTGTTAATTAAAATAAAATACGTATTTTGTTCATAGAGACCTGTGAGAATAAGAGAAATTTTGACATTTAAAAATAAAAAATTTGTATCTCAAATAATAAAAATTGTTAATTAAAATAAAATTTATATTTTTCTGATAGTGGACTATGAGATGAAAAATTAGTTGTGTGTATGGTATATATTCTTAATTTTATTAAAATTTAAAAATAGATTAATTAATAATTTCAACAATAATAAATAAATATAATTGATTAAATATGTCATAAAAATAAAATTAAATGCCAACATTGTATATATTTTATCCACCAATAAATATTTAATATGATAATCATATATTATAGTTATACATTTTAACATGTTAAAAATAATTGAGAGAAGATAAAATAGTTAGGTAGAAAAGATAAAATAATAAAATAAAAAGAGAAAGTAATATAAAAGAAAAATGAATTTAATTTGAAAGAAGAATGAGATGGTGAGTGAAAGAGTGGGAAGTGAGGAAACTTGACACTTGGTAGCATTTGACTGAAGTAGAATAAATTAGTTGGGAGATTAGTTTTTTTACTATATAACCTTTTGCAAGTGTAAATTTTTTTAAAGTGAAGGACATCATTGGAAGTTTACATGTATGTTTTATTAATAGATATATAGTTAATGCTAGGTTTATTATATGTTATTTTCTAAATTCGAAATGACCTATTTATATGTGATGTCTGTTAAGTATCATCGATGTTTGGTGACGACACCGGTGAGGGGGAGTGTGGAGGTGACAAGTGGCATCCGACTTGGAACCATCTTGATCATGTGACACTTTATCCTTTTCACCACATTTGTTGAGTTAATGTGTGTAACTCTATATAAGGACTATTAAAGTGAGATGAACTTTTCATGTGTGACTATTTCCCATGCATTGAATGCTCACTTACTCCCTTGCACTTTTCATGTTATTATTGGAACACACCAATGATCATTAATAATTATTAATTACAACAATCCTCCACTTGATTTAATAATAAAAAGATCAATTTCAGAAATAAAAACAAAGATTATCTTTCAATTTGAACTTAATCTTATTAAGGACAACACAAAATATAATCGGAATGTTAGGTAAGAACTTGTTACTCCTTGTGATTAGATCGACATTACCTTACATGCACTCTTTAATAGTTCTTCGCCTACATCTCTCACATAATACTATTTATGGTCATGTGCTTTTTCTGTTTCATAAATTTATCGTGAGAGAAAAAAAATACAATTCTCACTTTGAGACGACGTCATCTCAAAATTCATATAGGTGAAGTTCAGATTATATATACTTCACTTGAGATACATATTCTCAACATTGAACTTCATTAAGAGTTTGAAAAACTCAACACTCCAATTGCAATAGTCAACATTATTACATAATATTGCACAAACATCAAAATCAACAACTTGTTGTTACCTATTGATTCTTCAAGTTAATGTTTTCTTAACACAGGATTGGGTTGCTACCATAGTTGAAACTCTTACTGGAAGAGTTTCAAGTCCATACCTCTTGAGGTAGTCTTACTAAATCTATTGTCAATGATTTAGTAAATGGGTCAACTAAATTATTACTTGGACATATATATGTGAGTTAAATAATTTCATCCTTAATCAATTTTCTCACGAACGAATGTCTAAGACCTATGTGCCTAGACTTTCTATTATACACTTTGTTGTATGCTCCATCTAAATTGGCTTGATCATCCAGTGGAAGCAAGAGCCACGAACTTTAATACCATGATTGAAAGAGTGATAGACTTTTTTTTTGCTTTTCTAAGATTTTGTACACCATACTACCGTCAATATCCATCTGGTTATATATTTATGATATCCAACGCTTGATATCCAAATCATATCGGTATATTTTTCTAGTATGGCGGAAAACCTACCATAATGAAGAACATAATTTTTGCTTTTAAAAAAATAACCAAAAACCTTTGTGATAGCCTTCCAATACTCACCATTTGGATTACTAGTAAATCTAAACATTTTAGTAATTGCAAATGATATGTCGGGTCTAGTATATCATATCAAATACATTAGACAACCAATTGAACTAGTATATTTCAATTGAGCCAAAACTCTTCTATCATTTTTTTGAAACTTTACACTATGATTAAATGGAATGTTCACTTCCTTATAACGTAAGTGTTTGAATCAAATATTTTTTTAATATAGTGTATTTAACTAAGTTTATAATCCCACTATTCACTTTACTTTGATCTTAAAATAGTATCAATTAATTCAAAATCTTTCATTCAAAAGTTAGAAACTTCTTTATTTCTAAAACTCTATTCATCTTGTTAAACGTATTATTATGTTACGTGGCTTGAACAAAATTAAATTATATATAAATTTTAAGTCTTATTATTTTTACTGAATATATATTAGTATATAATTCATGTAATCCATATCTTAGCATTTTCTTTATATAATTCATGTAATCCATATCTTAGCATTTTCTTTTAGAAATAATTATGTTACTTAATTTGTTATATTTATAAGTTAAAGGATCTGGAAACGGGGTTATGTTATGCCATTATGATAATATGATATACTTACTTATATGCAACTTACTATTTTAACGTTAAAAAGAAAAGTCACAGAATGGATAGCATTATGGTACTTTATCTAAAAAGAAAATGCATCATATTTTACAAGACTATTTTATTGTATCATTAACGCTTATAATAGAATTGATTTTCCAAAACATGTATCACCATGATTCTTCTTGCATGTGAAATGATTCAAAGTCAAAATAAAAAATTTACAAACATCATAACAACGGTACGTAATTTGTCCAAGTGACATATCAACGGTTGCTTAATTTATTACTGTATGTAAATTGTTTATTATAATTATTGGCCAATGCAACTTTTGTCATATCAGTACATCATGAAAAATTGGTCCTTTCATTATTATGATATGGGTGTAAGTATCTTAAAATGGCGAAGAATAAAATTGCAATGTTAATTGCTATGAATACACAAATACACGGTAAAGCAATAAAATAGCAACATACCAAACTCTGTGCACTCTAATTGCCTAATTGTTATAGTTTATTTAAATAAATAAATTATAATTTGGAATTATATATTAAAGTAGAAATTTAATCATTATTAAAGTAGTCAAATTCATTAGTGTTTATGATTTCAAAATTATGTGATTGAATTATGATTTAGATGCTATGTAAAAAATATGTTTGTATTTAATGAGATTTATTATTATAACACATATAAAGACCTTTCAAATATGAATCATGACTTATATAAATTTTTGAATTTGAAATCTAATTGTAACTATTGAATCTTGAGATGTGAAATTTTAAGAACCTTTCACAGATGATATGGAATTCGAGATTCCCACATTTGAAGAATCTCATAAGGAAGGTTCTCCAACTGTTGAAACACAAATCAAAAGTTCATCACTAATTATTGAAAAACAACTCAAAATTTTGATAAGCAAGAGATTCTGAAAGACTAAGGATCAAAGACAACAAAATCGATAATCAATTTATTTGTTTTATCTGGTAGAAGGAAATAGTAAAAAATTTATTCATAAGGTTCCTATTCTTCAAGTGGTAAACGATCCTAAGACTTATAAGGAAGTAATAGCTTCAAAGGACTCCGTTTTTGGAATGATACTATCCAAGACGAAATGGATTCAACAATGACAAACCATGATTGAGAACTTGTCGATCTACCTAAATGATCGAGACCTATTGGATGTAAGTGGATGTTTAGAAGGAAATATCACATTGATGATACAGTAAACATATATAATGATAGATTAGTAGCCAATGGTTTTAGACAAAAAGAATGTGTTGATTATTTCTGTTGGTGTAAGCCCTAGAGGCCAATACTTTTGGTACTTGTATCGAATTATTTATTAATAATAAAAGGCTTTTTCTTTATTACGTTTGTTCAATAAAGTCCCTAGAATATCTAGTCTATTTAATGTATCAAGTATGACTTAATCATGAGATCATATTAAACATAAGGACACTATTCTTAAAGTACCCGTAGTCGAGCTTTAGTGTGAAGTGGGATAACATTAAAGCATTAAGACTATTATGTTTGTAGACTGATGATCACATCTCATGGATCATGGATAAAGAGTTATCAAGTCTTAAACATATGTATGAATATTATGAGTAATATTTATACCGGATTGACCCGCTATGAGAATACTATATAGAAAGTTATGCAAAGTGTCATAAGTTATTCTCATGGTGATAATGGTGTATACCACTCTTCGACCTGAAACCACTATGGACCCTAGATGTAGAGTCGAGTGCTTTATTGTTGATCAAACGTTGTCCGTAACTGGATAACCATAAAGACAGTTGATGGGTACTCCACGAAGCATGCTGAGGGACATGAGTGACCTAGATGGAATTTGCCCATCCTGTATAACAGGATAAATGTCTATGGGCCCAATATTGAACTGGACAAGGATGACACGGTTTATGCCTTGTGTTCAATATAGACATAAGGGCAAAAAGGTAATTATACACATAAGTATTATCACAGAAGGTTTTGTCAGATCACATGACATTTTCGTGTCTTGGATAGCAGTGATGTGTTGCTAGATACCGCTCACTGTTTATTATGTTAAATGCATGATTTAATACAATTGCCAATGTCACGAAAACCTACAGGGTCACACACAAAGGACGGATTGATGAGAGATAGAGTAACTAAGGAATACCGTAAGGTACGGTGCCCTTAAGTGAATTATAGAACATCGTAAGGTACGGTGTACTTGAGTAGAATACGAAATATGGTAAGGTACCATGGGCTTAAGTGATTTTGGGCATATTATAAGATATGGGCCAAAATACACTTAAGTGGGCCTTTTAGCTTGAAGCCCACATAAGTGGTTCTATAAATAGAACCCTTGTGCAGAAGCATTCAGCGCGATTGCATTATTTTCGTTTTCTCTCTCTCTCTCTCTCTCTCTCTCTCTCTCTCTCTCACTCACTCACTCAAAGCCTTCATTCGTACCAGCTAGCACTGAGATTGAAGGAATCCGTTCGTGTGGACTGAGTAGAGACGTTGTCATCGTTCAACGTTCGTGATCGCTCCGTGGATCTGCATCAAAGGTTTTGATTGTCACAAGAGATCTGCACCAAAGGTTTCAATCGTCACAAGAGGTAAATATTCTATCACTGATCATGACCATTCGTAAGGATCTCTAAAGGAGAAAATTTTAATTTCCGCTGCGTTTTGGATCGCAATTCTCCTTCAGTGGTATCAGAGCCACTTATGAAACCATGAATCGGATAGCTGTTTAATTTCTGTATTAATATGATTAAAAGACAGAATGAATCAATTAATTAAACGGGTAATTAAATTTGGCATCATGAGTGTACGAGTTGGATGATTGATGTTGGCTATGCTTCGGAACCGACATTAGTATGGTGAAGCAGCGATACATCGATCGTCCATATGTTACGCAATTGAGACCGATCAACTTATATATGATATAAGTAATCCTAATGCAAATTACGGTATATATGATATACTGTTTCTGTTTCGTTCATTCAAACACTAAGTGGTTGTTTTCCTTTGAGCGATCAATGGTCATTTGCTTCGGAATCCGACATTAGTATGGTGAAGCAATGACCTGTTGATCGATCATACTGAATCAACAATCGAGGTGTGTTTGACGGTCTGAAATTGGTGCATTAGGGTTAGTGACGGCGCAAGGGTTGTGTCGTCAAGGAGTTGTGGATTTAGGGCTTTGTGGAACACGTTTGTTGACTGTTTCAAAGTTCTGTTATTTTGGGCGCGTAATGTTCGTCACGAGCTTGTGACGATCATAACAAGCTGGATGTGACGGTCGTCACACTCACAAATCCAGAATTCTAGGCGTTTCTGTTTTTGGCCGCGTGACGCTCGTCATGGGCCTGTGACGGTCGTAACAAGCTTGTGACGATCGTAACATGCTTGTGACGGTCGTCACACTCACAGAGTCAGAATTCTCGGGGTTTCTGTTTTGTGACTGCGCAAGAGTTGTGTTGATGCAAAACGATGTCCATTTCAAATGAATTGTTCATTAAAATTTTTGGACAGGGGCGCTGCCCCTCCAACCCCGCAAGGAACCCCCGGCTAACTCTGCGTAGTATGATCGGTCGCCGAAATTTAATTTGGTTTTAATTAATTAAAGGAATTAAAAATTAATAATAATAATGTGTTTGTTATTATTTCCTTGTTGTGATCAGTTATGACCTTAGTCTTCCTTCATTTTGTTTTGGGTTTTTTAAATATGAGTTGCGTGTCGTGCCTCTCCTTTTAATCTCTTAATGTAACTTCTTTTCTCATCTCAATCCCTCGTATGTAAAACGAGTTTCTTCTGTAATGTAATGTTATGAAGGAAGAGAAGAAGACAATGTTATGAAGAAAGAGAAGATTTCAATATCAAAGGAGGACAACCTTGAAGATCAAAGGAGGACAGCCTTGAAGATCTTGCTTGGAGAAGCTTAGATCGTTATTAGGTTAGCTTAGGTTCTCTCATTGGCTTGGGAGAACAATTGCGCTAGGGGCCATAACTATTTCGTTATGTATGTTGATGCATGTGTATGTATGTTGATGCATATGAGTATATGTTGATGCATGTGAGAGACGATTTATATGATAAATAAGCCGGTGAGATCATAACAATTACAATTCCCTCAAATTAAATATTAAGTTTATACTTTCCAAGTTTTAGCACTCATCAAGACTAGTATCGGATAATGTAGGTTTCGCCTACGCGAGGTGCATGTTCTATATTAGTAAGGTGCGATGGGATAATTGTAATATCCAATTGCTAAAATAATGGGTCAAACTTAACTAAATAAATTATAATAAGATTATATATGTTTAGAAGCAAGAGTTGGGAATGATCCATATGATGGATTGGAATAAGGAGTTATTCACCCAACTGAAATTTTCGAGAGTTGTATGAGATACAATGGAAGGAGTTCCTACCTAAATAACCTAGTTTTATGTAATCCGCCTACCCGGACTTAGAACAAAGTGAAATATGGATATCGACCCACTAGAAAATCTTTCAACGGGATTTTCCGAATCAAATGATGAGGGTCATTTGTTTTGAGTAAAATAGTGGGAGCATATTTAATTAAAGGCCTAATTAAATATGTTATTGATACTTATATTTTCATTAATTCTTATGTAGATAACCATGACAACAAACACCTCTAACAACATCTTGCGATCAATCCTTGACAAAGAAAAATTGTCTGGGACAAATTTCCTGGATTGACACCGAAACCTGAGGATTGTCCTCAAACATGATAAAAAGCTGTATGTCTTGGAGAAACCTTTTCCTGAAGAGGAACCTCCTAGTTCTGCACCTAAGGCAGAAAGAGATGCTTATAAGAAACATGTCGATGATGCCAATGAAACTGCTTGTCTCATGCTAGCTATCATGAACTCAGAATTGCAAAAGCAACATGAGAACATGGCAGCATTCGATATGATCGAACACCTGAAGATGCTCTATTAAGAGCAAGCAAGGCATGAGAGGTTTGAAGTTTCAAAAGCCCTTTTTCAAAGCAAGTTAGCTGAGGGAACCCCTGTAAGTCCCCATGTGCTCAAGATGATTGGGTATGTGGAAAACCTTAAAAGGTTGGTTTTTCCCCTCGGAAAGGAACTTGCGACTGATTTGATCTTGCAATCGTTGCCAGATAGATTCCGTCAATTTGTCCTAAATTTCAATATGAATGATATGGATAAATCTCTTCCTGAACTGCTAGGCATGTTAAGAACAGCTGAGCAGAATCTGAAGACAAAAGGGAAGTCCATTCTGATGATCAGAAATGGAAAGAGACAGAACAAAAGGCCCACCAAGCAGGGTGATAAAGGGAAAGGCAAGGAAGTTGCCAAACCCAGACCCATTGTTGCTGCTTTGAAGCCTAGTGGAGGCATAGCAAAGGCAGGCACCTGCTTCCATTGCGGTAAGACCGGACACTGGAAGAGAAACTGCCCAAAGTACCTGGAAGATACGAAGAATGGAGTAGAGACTTCAACTTCAGGTATTTTTGTTATTGAAATAAATTTATCTACTTCTGCATCATGGGTATTAGATACTGGATGCGGTTCTCACATTTGTACAAATGTGCAGGGGCTAAAAAGAAGTAGAGATTTTGCAAAAGGTGAAGTTGACCTACGAGTTGGCAATGGAGCAAAGGTTGTTGCTTTAGCCGTAGGAACTTATGTATTAACTTTACCTAGTGATTTAATAATTCAGTTAGAGAACTGTTATTATGTACCTGCAATTAGCAGGAATATTATTTCCATTTCTTGTTTGGACAAGTTTGGTTTTTCATTTATAATAAAGAACAATTGTTGCTCAATTTATTTGAATGATATATTCTATGCTACTGCACAAATGAGCAATGGACTGTATGTCCTTGATCTCGAAATGCCTATATATAACATTAATACTAAAAGGATGAAACCTAACGAGTTAAATCCAACTTACCTTTGGCATTGTCGATTAGGCCACATAAATGAGAAACGCATTTCCAAACTCCATAAAGATGGACTCTTGGACTCTTTTGATTATGAATCATATGAGACATGCAGATCTTGTTTAATTGGAAAGATGACAAAGTCTCCATTCACAGGAAAAGGTGAAAGAGCGAATGATCTTTTGGGCCTAATACATACTGATGTATGTGGACCACTAAACATACCAGCCAGAGGAGGTTTTCAGTACTTCATCACATTCACTGATGATTTCAGTAGATATGGATATATGTATTTAATGAAACACAAATCAGAGTCCTTTGAAAAGTTCAAGGAATTCAAGAATGAAGTACAAAACCAACTGGGTAAGAATATTAAAACTCTTCGATCAGATCGAGGTGGTGAGTATTTAAGCCTAGAGTTTGATGACCATCTGAAAGAGTGTGGGATCCTATCCCAACTTACTCCTCCTGGAACACCCCAATGGAATGGTGTATCTGAGAGAAGAAATCGAACCATGTTAGACATGGTCCGATCCATGATGAGTCACGCCGATCTTCCAAACTCCTTTTGGGGACATGCATTATTGACAGCAGCTTACACACTTAACCGTGTTCCATCCTAAAAGGTTGAGAAGACACCATATGAGATATGGAGTGGTAAGAAACCACATATGTCTTACATAAAGATTTGGGGTTGCGAGGTTTATGTGAAACGACAAATTTCAACTAAGCTTGAGCCCAAATCTGACAAATGCTTATTTGTGGGGTATCCTAAAGAAACAAGAGGGTATTACTTCTACAATCCTTCTGAGGGAAAAGTGTTTGTCGCTCGAATTGGAGTTTTCCTAGAAAAGGATTTTATTTCCAAAGGAACCAGTGGGAGGAAAGTAGAGCTTGAAGAAATTCAAGAATCACAAAGCATAGATACACCTATGGAGGAATTAGAGCAGGAAACACAAGAAGTTGCGGAAGAGCAACCTGCTCAAGTAGAACAAGACCAGCGTAGGTCAAGCAGGATACGTCAACTACCTGAGAGATATGGATATCTCATAACTGATCAAGGTGATGTATTACTCATGGATCAAGATGAGCCTGTGACCTACCAAGAGGCCATAACTGGTCCCGAGTCTGAGAAGTGGCTAGAAGCCATGAAATCTGAAATGGATTCCATGTACACAAACCAAGTTTGGACCTTGGTAGAGCCTCCTGTAGGAGTTAACCCTATAGGATGCAAGTGGGTCTTCAAAAAGAAGACTGACATGGATGGTAAGGTACATACCTATAAGGCAAGACTGGTTGCAAAAGGATATAAACAAATTCATGGGATTGACTATGATGAAAACTTTTCACCAGTTGCAATGCTCAAATCTGTTCGGATTTTACTTGCTATCGCTGCATATCATGATTATGAAATATGGCAGATGGATGTCAAAACTGCTTTCCTTAATGGAAATCTTCTTGAGGATGTGTACATGACACAGCCTGAAGGATTTGACATACCAGAGGAAGCCCAAAAGATATGTAAGTTACAAAGATCAATCTATGGATTGAAGCAAGCTTCCAGAAGCTGGAATCTTCGTTTTGATGAAACAGTAAAACAATATGGATTCATCAAGAACGAAGATGAGCCTTGTGTCTACAAGAAGGTTAGTGGGAGTATGATCGTTTTCCTGGTATTATATAGAGATGACATATTACTCATTGGAAACGATATCCCTATCCTACAACAAGTAAAGTCTTGGTTGGGGAAATGCTTTTCTATGAAGGACCTAGGTGAAGCAGCCTATATATTAGGAATCAGAATCTATAGAGATAGATCACAAAAACTGCTTGGCCTAAGTCAGAGTACATACATAGACAAAGTGTTGAGACACTTTAATATGCATGATTCCAAGAAAGGATTCATACCTATGCAACATGGCCTGTGTCTATCAAAAACACAATCCCCTTTAACTAAGGAAGAAAGGGATCGCATGAATAAGATTCCATATGCATCTGCAATAAGATCTATCATGTATGCCATGTTATGTACTCGACCAGATGTCTCGTATGCTTTAAGTGCAACGAGTAGGTACCAATCCGATCCTGGTGATGCTCACTGGGTAGCTGTCAAGAATATCCATAAGTATTTAAGAAGGACTAAGGACTCATTCTTGATATATGGAGGTCAGGAAGAGTTGGCTGTAATTGGATACTCCGATGCTAGCTTCCAGACAGATAAGGATGACTTTAGATCGCAATCTGGTTATGTGTTTTGCTTAAACGGTGGCGCTGTGAGATGGAAAAGTTCAAAGCAAGATACAGTTGTTGATTCTACAACCGAGGCCGAGTATATTGCTGCCTCAAGTGCAGCAAAGGAAGCTGTTTGGATCAAAAAGTTCATTAATGAACTTGGCATAGTTCCTAGCATTGTGGATCCCATTGGTCTCTACTGTGATAACAATGGTGCTATCGCACAAGCCAAGGAGCCTAGATCTCACCAACGATCCAAACACATACTTAGGCGTTATCATCTCATTCGAGAGATAATAGATAGAGGAGATGTGAAAATATGCAGAGTACCTACACTTGACAATATTACTGACCCACTGACAAAGCCTCTTGCGCAGCAGAAGTATGATGACCATACTAGATCTATGGGTATTAAGGGTATGCCTGATTGGCTCTAGTGCTAGTGGGAGATTATTGGTGTAAGCCCTAGAGGCCAATACTTTTGGTACTTGTATCGAATTATTTATTAATAATAAAAGGCTTTTTCTTTATTACGTTTGTTCAATAAAGTCTCTAGAATAGCTAGTCTGTTTAATGTATCAAGTATGACTTAATCATGAGATCATATTAAACATAAGGACACTATTCTTAAAGTATCCGTAGTCGAGCTTTAGTGTGAAGTGGGATAACATTAAAGCATTAAGACTATTATGTTTGTAGACTGATGATCACATCTCATGGATCATGGATAAAGAGTTATCAAGTCTTAAACATAGGTATGAATATTATGAGTAATATTTATACCGGATTGACCCGCTATGAGAATACTATATAGAAAGTTATGCAAAGTGTCATAAGTTATTCTCATGGTGATAATGGTGTATACCACTCTTCGACTTGAAACCACTATGGACCCTAAATGTAGAGTCGAGTGCTTTATTGCTGATCAAACATTGTCCGTAACTGGATAACCATAAAGACAGTTGATGGGTAATCCACGAAGCATGCTGAGGGACATGAGTGACCTAGATGGAATTTCCTCATCCTGTATAACAGGATAAATGTCTATGGACCCAATATTGAACTGGATAAGGATGACACGGTCTATGCCTTGTGTTCAATATAGACATAAGGGCAAAAGGGTAATTATACACATAAGTATTATCACAGAAGGTTTTGTCAGATCACATGACATTTTCGTGTCTTGGATAGCAGTGATGTGTTGCTAGATACCGCTCACTGTTTATTATGTTAAATGCGTGATTTAATACAATTGCCAACGTCACGAAAACCTACAGGGTCACACACAAAGGACGGATTGATGAGAGATAGAGTAACTAAGGAATACCATAAGGTACGGTGCCCTTAAGTGAATTATAGAACATCGTAAGGTACGGTGTACTTGAGTAGAATACGAAATATGGTAAGTGTCGCATCCGCGAAAAACAACCGGCGGGAAAAAACAAAACAAACAGAGCCGCCACCGTGCGTTATTTATCCCAAAAGAGGGAAAGGAAACGCTCAAAGTAAACCTGGAAAAGACATGGTCTCGCGACCAAAGAGAGATGGGATCGGGAGTCGGTTATGCGAAGGGAAGGTATTAGCACCCCTACGCATCCGTCGTACTCGACGGGATCCACGCTCAAAAGAATAGAAGAAAGGTTGCTAAAACTGCTCAAAGAATGCACACACACACTGGAAAGAAACACAGATGGAATAAGAGGGGAACGGGCTCGCTAGGATATCGCATCCTATGCCTACGTATCTCATCTGGAATGAGAATCAGAGTTACCGTAGTTCGGCTCACGCACGCCGAAACAAAACACACATAGGAAACTGACTGCCAATCGCTGGACTTATGTCAGACTCCACACAAACAGGCAAACATGGAAACCGAATACCAATCACTGGACTTACATCAGACTCCGAACCAACAAACACACACAGGAAACCAACTGCCAATCGCTGGACTTACGTCAGACTCCTACACACACAAAGGGTTTAACCGGACGCTGAGTCGTCAAACGCAACAACAAAGGTTGAACAAACAAGTTAATAGGGAGTCTGGAACTCGGGCCTAATAACTGTCAAGCAAACACACACAAAAAGGAAAAGGGTTCCCGGAGAGATCTCGTACGATCTCCTGCCTACGTACCTCATCTGGTATGAGGATCAGGGCGACGTAGTTCCCCTTAACAGGGGAGAAACTCCCTCCTAACCAGAGATTGGGAAATGACAAACTAAAAGGGAGACTGACTCGAGCCTAATAGTTATCATGTAATCCACAATGGTCCTAGGTTGAGGTTTCTATCTAACTTACACAGTCAGCAAGCTATCCTAAACAGCACAAGCAAAGTCATACAAACACAAGAGCAAGCACACACACTATATACAAACAGATGGGCTCACACAAGGCTAGGCTGTGAAACACAAGCCAACTGGAATCGGGTGTAGTTAGCTCTTAACCCTAACATTGAGAGTTAGGGTGAAGCAGATGAAATGGAAAGTGAGGGTAAGACCTCACAGCTCTTATCCCTGGCCTGGGAGAGTTTCAGACAAATGAAAGTGGGAGTTCAGAAAGTTGGAACTCTTCTCCACATATGACTGACACAACAAATATCTTGGGTTGATATCCACAATGCATCAACACAAGGTGTGAGCAAAGTGGATGACACACTGAGTAGCAGGAGATGGACTACACATCTCTTTTATCTGCAAATTGCCTTATCAAAGGACTTTTCCTGCTTGGCACAAAAATAAACATTCACAAGCATTGCCTCTTAAGGAGGGCTTCACACAGGTGTCTGCCCCACATAACAGGACAGGTCTTCCAGACTACATGAAGTCAGAGAGTTATACCTATGTGGTTAAGCAACCAAGCAAAATCAAAGTTCAAAGTGAACTTAAGCAACTAATGTACCTGTGGAAACATCACACAAATCATATCAACTGTACAGACAAACGGATAACATGAATATCAAACAGTCAAACCCAATGAGCAAAGGCACAAGCCAACAAGTCAAACTCAAATGAGTTAACAACCCTACAAAACACACAAGGTTAGTAGTCTAAAGTAAACATCACAGGCTCAAGTGATAGAGCATCAACAACTATGGAACTTGAGTGCTCAACCTGAAATCAAAGCTCAAACATAAGCAACCAACCACTAGGTCAAGGCCTAGGGTCAAAGATGGAGAAAAAAATCCAAAACAGAACATGAAATTTGACATGAATCAACTTCATTCAATTAAGAACACAATCCAAAAGGTCTCACATCAATACCATTAACCAAAACCATTTCATGAACCAAATATGGCAAGGTATGCAAGTTGTGATCACATTGAGACACCAGAATGAACAAATGCACAATAAATCAAAAATGCTTCAAATAATCTTGTCAAAATTCATGGGTAAACAGAACATACAACATGATCATCACACAAAAAATTAGAGCATTTGGACAACATTAGGCATGGTAATCAAATTGCATAAGCCAAGGCAAGCACAATCAAGCACATATGTGACACAACTTGGCACACCAATTAAAACAGAAATGAAACATGGTAAAAACCTCAAACCAAAGCCAAAACAACATTCAACATGTCTAAAATTAGTGTGAAAAATTTCATATCCATTGGATAAAGAACAAGCATTTCTCAATCAAATGAAGTACAAGGCATTTCAAAAGCTCAAATGTGACCATCCAGAATGAAAAATCTTAATTAAATCATAAATGATCCCAAAAATTCCAACAAAAATCATACTCATTCACAACATTCATATCAATCACCATACAAAAAATCAGGACATTTGGAGATCATTTAGCATGGTAAATTCATCAATCAAGTTGGACATCACAAGGTGTGACACAAATTGTCACACCTCCCTTAGAAAATCATAAATCAGCAATGGCAATTGATAAAAATGCAAACTCAACACCAAAATGTCCAGCAAGATGTCTATTTTCAACATGTAAAATTTCATGAGCATTGGATTAAAAATGAGCATTTCACAAAGGATATGGAAAGGCAATGTACAAAATGGACATGTATTCAAACTCTCTAGGCAAAATAATTTCCAGGCCAGGCACAATTTTGGAATTAATAATGAAAAAATAGTAGACAAAAAGAGAAACACAATGCAAAAAATCTCATCATTTTTGGAGCATTTTTCAATTATATATGAATTTTAGAAGTTGAAGAAAAAATAAAAAGAAATGATGAAGCAAGCATATAGAAATGAATGGAGGGAAATGAGAAATATGTGAAGCATTTTGAAATAATGTCACCGCCTGGAATCGAACCAGGCGCCTTTTTGAATTTGATTTTGGCGCCTAAACAAAACGGCGATGTTTCAGTCACAAACCCTAGACTCAGCGCGCTGCATGGCATTTCGTAGCAAACCAAAATTCCTAGCTAATTCGTAGCTAAAGTCCTAGCGAAATGGTAGCAAATACTGGACACGCAAATGCTCACACGAGGAAGATGAAGATCATCTTCTGGAAATTTCCAGATCCAAAATACGTTCCAAAAACTGGTAAAAGCTATACCAAACGATTCGCCATGGTTCATACATCAAAGATCAAGCAAGCATTCAAACAAAAACAACAACATACGCACGGATCGAAGAAATCAAAGATTCACATCCAAACTTCAAATGCATATATCTCACTCAAAACAACACCAATTTGCACGATTCAAAGCTTACAATGATCAGCATACTAAGATCTATAAGAACATCACAACAATTTGGAGAATTAAAGAGGTCGAAAGTGTAACCTCTTGATGAGCAGCTTTGAATCCACATATTTCCAAGCTTTATGATGCTCCAAATCTCCTTCCAGTATGCTTAGGGATGTAAATGATGATGAATTGGAAGCTCAAATGCTCTTGAATCAAGCCAAATCCTCAACTGCCATGGAAGCTTCAAGAGATGAACATGAACTTGTATGCAATGAATTCCTCTGTTTCCACGTCCAAAGATGCTCAATAATAGCTCAGGATGATGAATCCACCAAGGAAAAGTGATTGTGATTGAAGAAATTTGGAGAAAAAAGTGAGAGAGAATTTTGAGAATTTTGTGAATCTTGATCTAGAATTGGGAATTGTGATTAACCTCCAAATTCTGTTATGATTATGGTATTTATATGCTGTACTAATCATACTGAAAGTGCAATTAGCAATTGGTTAATTGTGATTAAGTGAAAATAAGGTGTGGGAGCAAATTTGGAAAATAACCAACTTACCAACCAAAAAACAGCTTTTCACACAGTGGAAAATACTCAGAAAACTGAGTTTTCGCACGAGCGGTCGACCATAGGTCGGCTCAAGTATGCTATGCGCCGACCTGTGGTCGACTCAAACATGCTATACGCTGACCCGTGGTCCATGCGCTGACCCTTATGGTCGACTCATAGCCTGCAACAATTTTTATTTTTTTTTAAAAAAAAAAAAAAAAAAAAAAAGAGGAGGGCAAATTTTGAGATGTTACAGCTGCCCCTATTCAATCCACTGTGAACCTGTCGATATGAATAGCCTCGGCTTTCAGATGATCAAGGTGAAGAGTGATTGAATACCAAGAACAGACGAACAATTTACGCTCTGATGGGAAGTAATTAACAGTGCCTGTCAGAATCGGCAAAGAAGTGATCTCAAAATCCGTCTGGTACGGGACAGTCGGCCTGAACACCGAAACAGAAATTTGACCTGGATACCAAAATAAATGGTAACACAGGGATAACCATGGCCTGAACACCGCATCCGCTGGGGATTATTATTATTATTTCTTTTACTTTTTCTTGAACCCCGGAACTTTCTGATTGATAATCTCTTTTTTTTTTGCTTTTCTTGAACCCCGAACAAACATTTTCGCGCGTATGATCCCCGATCACCGCATTTGAACCCCGACATCTTCATAGTAGTCTTGTTTGCCAAACAATGAACCCCGCTCTCCAGTTGAACCCCAGTCGCCTGACGATAACTTGCGATCGCCGTTGTGAACCCCGCTCTCCGGGAAACACCCTGTGTCTCCCTTTCTCCATTTGAACCCCGTTCTCCAGAAAATGCCCAGCATCTCCTTCTTTCCATTTGGACCCCGTTCTCTAGAAAATGCCCAACACTTCCCTTTCTCCATTTGAACCTTGTTCTCCCTTTTCTTGTGATAATTCTGCTGGCAACGTCGGAAATAACACCAAAACACCACTCTGATAGCGACATATCAGAGGGTACGCCTTCACAACAGGAAGGTAACATGTGCATTTCTTCCTCAGAAGACACCCATAACGACTTCCGTTGGCCTCAGCCAAAGTCTAAGGTGACACATGATCAGAAGATAATCCTGAGGACCTCATCCCGGATATAATCTTCAACTCCACTCTCCGTTTGAACCCCGTTCTCTAGAAAATGCCGCAACACTTCCTTTTCTCCATTCTTCGATTTTCGCGCTGATCGCGTAGCGTTCTTTGATCTTCATTTCCATCTCCGCCCGATAGAAAAATTTCCTCCAATATCGCACTACTGGGGAACATTATTACTCCAACGTCATGATGCTAAACTTCTCAGAGTAACATCTTCCAACTTCTATCTCGCACGACAGAAATCTCCTCCAGTATCGCACTACTGGGGAATACCGTTGACCCATCGTCACGATGCTAAACTCCTCAGAGTAACATCTTCACCATCCGGCGAAACCGATTCTCAGGCGGTAACCACGGCTTGAGTAACCGATGCTTGCAATGCTGATGTTGATTTTCCAACTAGCGAAACCACTTCTCAAACGGTAACCACGGCTTGAGTAGCATCTTCACCCATTAGCGAAACCAAATCTCAAACGGTAACCACGGCTTGAGACCAGCTTATGCTTGCAATGATGATGCATGGTTTTTTTAGCGCAATGCTCCATAATTATGGAAATGCTACGCAATTTATTATGCAATATGCTATGATCTCTTAAATGATGCATGCATAAAAAGTATCCCCCTCAAGGGACTCTCCTGGGGAGCTCGAGGCACTCTGCTGAGGAACCCGATAGCACTCCAATCTCTACCCTGCTGGGGAATAACCCTGTTGCTGGGAAATAGGCCACCTTTACCAGGGATAACCTCCACTGAACCCGACCCACTTGGGGACTTCGTTGGGGAACAAACCACCAACGCACTCTGTGGGGAAACAACGGTCTCTGACTTGCTGGGGAATTAACAAGCTCCTCCATGATAGGGGAAACAACTACCCACAGACACCTTCGCTGGGAAATAGCAACCTTCAGGTCTGGCTGCTGAGGAACCAACGATCTAAAACCTGCTGGGGAGATAACAATCCTGACCCTGCTAGGGAAGACTCGGACCTTGAATCTACCGGGGAGGTAACAATCCCGCCTCTGCTTGGGGAAACAAGGAAAGTCTGGCACAGAACACCCGCCGACTCGTCGAACCCTGGTATTCAACATCCAAATCCAGTGTCAGCTTTCCACTTTTGAGAGCTCCCAGACTCGTCTGGACTTTTCTGATTCATCACCTTGTATTCTCGACTCCTCCGTACCCTACGACGATCGAACTCCTGGGATTCATACAAACTTTCCAATCCTCAGACTTTGAAGAGTCTTCTTGATTAATTCTCAAGGATCGTCATACGTCTTTCACCGTCTTTCCACCATTCCTCCATTCATTCGTCCCTGATTGGATTCCACGGGGATCTTTTGTCAAAAGCTTCATCTCGCAACCTGCAAGTGAGTGAAAATATCTAACAGCACCTGCAAAAGAGATCGTTAGATAACAACGTGCCCCAGGCGTGCCAAGATTTCAACACCTGGGTCACTCAACCTTCCGAATAAGATTTCAAGTTTTCAATCTTATAAGCATGTATTGGAAGGGACCTGTATGTTTTAAAATGCAAAGATTCTTTATCAAAAATAATTGGATGTTTTTGCAATCAAAGCGGTAATGAAAACAAAAACAAAATTATTTGACTGAATATGCATTTATTGATTGAAAAAAGTGTGGCTCAAGACTGAGCAATACAAAGGAAGTAATTCCTGAAAAGAGGTAATTGCGCACAAAAGGAAAAATCTATCCTAATGGCAATGTGAAACCGCGATCTCATCGAGTTCCAACTCGGTTACACCCCATATGTCCTCAGACTCTCCGTGCTTTCTGCCTTCTGAACAAGACGTTTCCGACTGATCCCTGCCAGGGATTATCCATGATGTCATATCCAAAGTACAAACGATCATGCTGGACGCAGTTGTTCGTTTCAATCCCTCTTTTGCCTGGACCGCCCTTTCGGGTTTTCAGTCCACCGGGATACCCTTTTTTGCCCAAGTCGCCTTTTCAGGTTTTCGACTTGCCGGGTGTACAGTTTTTTTTCCTTTTATCCCTAATTTTTGCCCGAACCTTTTTTCATTTTTTTTTGGTTCGCCGGGATGCCCATTTTTGCCTGGACTATTTTATTCTTTTCGTCCAGCGGGTCTCTTATACGAAGTATTTTTTAACTGCGTCCGCATTCACAGGGGATGGAAAATCTTCGCCATCCATGGTCGTTAACAACAAGTCTCCGCCAGAGAAAACCTTCTTGACCACGAATGGTCCTTCATAATTGGGTGTCCATTTGCCCCTACGATCGTTCTAAGGAGGAAGGATCCTTTTCAGCACCAGATCACCCACGTGATACACACGAGGTCGCACCTTCCGGTCAAAAGCACGCTTCATCCTTTGCTGGTACAACTGCCCATGACAGATAGCCGCCAGCCTCTTTTCCTCAATCAGGCTCAACTCTTCATACCGGGTCCTTACCCATTCAGCCTCTTGCAGTTTTACGTCCATCAGGACTCTCAAAGAGGGAATTTGAACCTCAACCGGTAGCACCGCTTCCATTCCATATACCAACGAGAAAGGCGTTGCCCCAGTAGAAGTACGTACTGAAGTTCGATACCCATGCAATGCAAATGGCAACATCTCGTGCCAGTCCTTATAGGTCACGACCATCTTCTGCACAATCTTCTTAATATTCTTATTGGCTGCCTCGACCGCCCCATTCATCTTCGGACGATAAGGAGAAGAATTGTGATGCTCAATCTTGAATTCCCGGCACAAGTTTGTCATCATCTTATTGTTCAAATTAGAACCATTATCAGTAATGATTCTCTCGGAAACCCCATATCTGCAAATGATGTCTCTCTTCAGGAATCTGGCAACGACCTGCTTCGTCACGTTTGCATAAGAGGCTGCTTCCACCCACTTGGTGAAGTAATCAATAGCCATTAATATAAACCGGTGCCCATTCGAAGCCGTAGGCTCAATCTTTCCAATCATATCAATGCCCCACATAGTGAACGGCCACGGAGATGACATCAAGCTCAACGGATTTGGAGGCACGTGCACCTTGTCAGCATAAATCTGGCATTTATGACACTTCCGCACGAAATTGAAACATTGGGCCTCCATTGTCATCCAATAATAACCTGCCCTCAGCAGCTTCTTCACCATTGCATTCCCACTGGCATGGGTACCGAACGACCCCTCGTGAACCTCTTTCATCAACTGGCTTGCTTCTTTTCATCAACGCATCTGAGCAAAACCCAATCAAAATTTCTCTTGTACAAAACCCCATCCTTATTCAAGTAGAACACCATAGCCAACCTCCGCAGAGTCTTTCGGTCCTTCTTGGATGCTCCCTCAGGATACTCTTGGGTCTCCAGATAGCGCTTGATATCGTAATACCACAGCTTCTCATCATCAGGCGTTGTGTCAACAACAAACACATACGCCGGTCTATCCAGACGTCCCACCTCAACACTGGGGAACTGATTCCACCACTGCACCTTGATCAAGGCAGCCAGAGTAGCCAAAGCATCTACCAAAGGATTCTCTTCTCTAGGCACATGATGCAAAACCACCTTGGTGAAAAACGTCAACAATCTCCTCGTATAATCCCGATATGGAATTAAATGAGATTGATGCGTATACCATTTTCCGTTAACCTGGTTCACAACCAAAGCCGAATCTCCATATATAACAAGGTTCTTGATCCTCAAATCAATCGCCTCTTCAATCCCTAAGATACAAGCTTCGTATTCAGCCATGTTGTTGGTGCACTCAAATGTAAGCCGGGCAGCAAATGGAATATGGGATCCTTTCAGCGTAACCAAAACAGCACCAACACCACTACCATTCACGTTAACGGCCCCATCAAACATCAGAATCCATTCGGATTCAGGGTCAGGCCCCTCCTCCGGGAACGGTTCCTCGCAATCTTTCGATTTGAGAAACATGATGTCCTCATCAGGGAATTCAAACTTCATCGATTGATAATCCTCAATAGGTTGCTGGGCGAGATAATCAGACAATACACTCCCCTTGATTGCTTTCTGAGAGGTATACTGTATATCATATTCGATCAAAATTATTTGCCACCTCGCAACCCGTCCGGTCAATGCTGGCTTCTCAAAAATGTACTTGATTGGATCCATCTTGGAAATCAATAAAGTGGTATGAACCAGCATATACTGCCTCAGTCGGCGAGCAGCCCAGACCAAAGCACAACAAGTTTTCTCGAGCAGTGAATATCTTGTTTCACAGTCGGTAAACTTTTTGCTAAGGTAGTATATGGCATGCTCTTTTCGACCAGACTCGTCATGCTGCCCCAATACACACCCCATAGACCCCTCGAGGACCGTCAAGTACAGAATTAACGGTCGTCCCTCCACAGGAGGCATCAGAATCGGAGGCTCCTGCAAATACTCTTTTATCTTTTCAAATGCCGCTTGGCAATCATTATTCCACCTGACCGTTTGATCTTTTCTCAATAACTTGAATATTGGTTCGCACGTGGCTGTTAGATGAGATATGAACCGCGAGATGTAGTTCAATCTACCTAAGAAACCACGAATCTCTTTCTCTGTTCTCAGTTCAGGCATTTCTCTTATTGCTTTTACTTTAGTAGGATCAACCTCGATTCCTTTTTCACTTACAATGAACCCCAGCAGTTTACCGGACCGCACTCCGAAAGTGCACTTATTCGGATTCAACCTCAGTCTGAACTGTCTCAGCCGGTCAAATAACTTGGCCAGATCTACCAAGTGTCCCTCCTCTGTTTGGGACTTTGCTATCATGTCATCAATATAGCATTCGATTTCATGATGAATCATATCATGAAACAAAGTCACCATGGCCCTCTGATAAGTAGCACCGGCGTTCTTGAGACCAAATGGCATCACCTTATAACAGAAAGTGCCCCATGGTGTGATGAACGTTGTTTTCTCCATATCATCTGGCGACATTTTGATTTGATTATAGCCAGAAAAACCATCCACGAAGGAAAACACCGAGAATTGAGCTGTATTATCTACCAACACATCAATGTGAGGTAGCGGGAAATCATCCTTCGGGCTAGCTCTGTTCAAGTCCCGGTAGTCCACACACATTCTCACCTTCCCATCCTTCTTCGGGACCGGCACAATGTTAGCGACCCAAGGCGGATAGTTAGTGACAGCAAGGAAACCAGCATCCCACTGTTTCTGCACTTCCTCTTTGATTTTCATGGCCATCTCGGGTCGAGTTCTGCGCAACTTCTGCTTCACTGGAGGACAATCTGCTCTCAACGGTAGCTTGTGCACAACGATATCGGTATCCAACCCTGGCATATCTTGATAAGACCAGGCAAAGATGTCGACATACTCTTTCAACAATGCTACCATTCTGCTCTTAACACTCGCCTCCAAAGCAGCCCTGATTTTCACTTCTTTTCTGACCTCTTCGGTACCCAGATTCACTATCTCAACTTGCTCCTCGTGCGGCTGAATCACCTTCTCCTCTTGTTTCAACAACCTGGCTAATTCCCCCGGCAGTTCACAATCTTCTTCGCCTTCTTGTTCGGTATGATAGATCGGATTTTCGTAGTCATATGAGGGTGTAACAGGATTGTTATCAATGAGATCCGGCGAGAAATCGCATCTGCATGAATGTTGATTCATGCATTGCTTTAGAAACGGAGCGAGACAAATTTGAAAAAGAAAATGAAAACATTGCCATTTTTATTTTTGTTTTTAAACTGCAAAAATAAATGAAAAACAGGGAACGCCGCTTTTAATTGAAAAACATCCATTTATTTATGATGCAAATTTTGCAAAATGAAACATGAGGTGGCCCTTACAATGAACCATTACGTTTCGGGCAAAACGTATGGCTTCCATGCAAATAAAATTGAAAACAGAAAATATTACTCTTCAAGTAGAGTGACAGTGATGATCTTTTCGACCTTCCAGTTCTGGACTTCCATCCCTGGTACGCACGGCTTTATCCATCGATCAATCTCACAGTCACTGTCAACTTCTTCACTCACCATACAGATGTGATCTGGATCCAGCATTCCAGCACTGGTGAATGTGAACGACGGACGACGTCCTCTGCCTTGTCCAGACGAGCCTCGGCCCGGCTGATAACCCACTCCGAATCTATCCTTCTTGGCGGCGATGTCCATCATCTTCCCCCAACCAGGAGCTTCCCCACTCTTCACCACCTCAGCAGCCTGTTTATATGAAGAAATGGAGGGTTTCTCCTCTTCTTTTGCAAAAAGAGCATTCTCTACCTTGACGGTTTCGAATGCTTGACTCGGCGTTTCCCATATCTCACCGTCCATTTCCACGTATTTGAACGACGACAAGTGGCTGACGAAGATATCCTCCTCCCCACAAACTGTGACGACCTGCCCGTCCCAAATATACTTCAGCTTTTGGTGCAAAGTCGAGGTCACTGCCCCAGCAGCATGGATCCATGGGCGACCCAACAGGCAACTGTATGCCGGCTGAATATCCATGACATAGAATACCGACTTGAACACCTCGGGCCCGATCTTCACCGGGAGCTCCACTTCCCCGAACACTGCCCGCTTCGAACCGTCGAAAGCTCTCACTATCAGGTCAGTGGGCGTCAAAATCAAACCTTCACAGTCCAGCTTCGCCAGGGCTTTCTTTGGCAACACATTTAAGGATGAGCCGGTATCAACCAACACGTGCGAGAGCACGGCCCCTTTACATTCCATAGCAATGTGTAAAGCCCGATTATGATTCCTCCCATCCACAGTTAGATCAAGGTCGGTGAAACCCAGCCCATGACTGGCATTGACATTAGACACCACCGTCTCCAACTGATTAATTGTTATCTCCTGGGGAACATAGGCTCTCTTCAAAGTTTTCAGCAAAGCCTCTCTATGCCCCTCGGAGCTTAACAACAAGGACAAGATTGAGATCTTGGATGGGGTCTGCTGCAAATGGTCAACAAGTTTGTACTCTGACTTCTTGATGATTCTCAAAAATTCTTCGACTTCATCATCAAGTTCTTTCTCCGACCCACCAGGCGCCGGTGTCACCACAGGAGTACCTTCATTTACCACTTGTTTCCCTCTTGCCCTGGCTAAAGCCTCGGCCTTATCTTTCTTTTCTTTTTCTCCTTCCCCACTCCTCAAAGCATCTGGTGCAAACAACCTTCCACTGCGAGTGAAACCACTAGGTCCGGCATTATCCACCTTTGAAACGGTGGTTTCACCTGCAGTCTGATCCTCCAACTTCTCCCTATTACAATAGACCTCTCCACCATAATGCCACGGCACGACATCATCTTTGTCATAAGGAATTGGCCCAGGTACCGTGATAGTAACTAGAGCTGCATCTGCCAGTGTTGACAAATCAACCGGGTCGAAGTAGATTGTTATGGTGGAGACATCCTCCTTCCCCAAATCAACCTTCTCAAACCTGAGGCTTCCCTCATCCATCAGCCTCTGGACATCCTCCCTCAATGATATACACCCATTGACAGCAACAGTGCACGCAGCACAACAATCATCACAACCCGGGAAGACCCCACTCTTCAATAACTGCCTCTTGACCTCAGCCAAGGGAGTCTTCAACTGACCAACATTCAATAGCCCAATTCTGCCCTCTTCAGCAATTGCATTCACCCCCATTTGACCATGCGCAGGCATGGGATTAGCATTCACATTCGGAGATGGTGCAAAGTTGATAGCTTTAGAATCCACCAAGTCCTGGACCACATGCTTAAAAGCTTTGCAATTTTCTATGTTGTGTCCAGGAGCACCAGAGTGAAATTCACATTTGGCATTCTCATCAAAACTGGCCGACCTCTGATCAGGTCTCAACGGAGCCAAAGTTCTCAGCTGGACCAACCCCAAATCCTTCAGCTTCTTCAACAAGAATGAATAGGTCACAGGTGGCCTATCAAACTGACGATCATTCATTCGTCCTCGCACCTGATACCCAGCCCTCTGCGGTCTCTGTTGAAATGGTTGTCGTTGTTGTTGCGTTTGCTGCTGTTGCTGTTGTGCAGGCTGATTATCGGCAGGAATGGTTACCGCAACAGTGTGCTGGTAGTAACAATCCCTACTCTGTCCTCTTTGGGTGTACACGGCACTTGTATCACCCTCCTTTTTCCTCTGACCACTTCCAAAGGGCTTCTTCGATCCAGATGACGAAGCACTACCCTGGATTTTCTCCAGCTTCAACCAACTTTCAATTCTCTCCCCGGCCACCACTATATCAGCGAAGTTAGTAACCGGGCATCCGACCATCCTTTCTGCAAATGTACCCTGAAGAGTACCCATAAACAGATCCGACATTTCTCTATCCACCAATGGAGGTTGGACCCTGGCAGCCAGCTCCCTCCATCTCTGCGCATACTCTTTAAACCCCTAATTAGGCTTCTGAGACATACCCTGCAGCTGGGTACGACTAGGAGCCATATCAGCGTTGAACTGGTACTGTTTAAAGAATGCATCGCCAAGATCTTGCCAGCTTTTGATATCAGAAGATTTCAGCTTGGTGTACCATTCCAAGGATCCTCCAGACAGACTGTCCTGGAAAAAGTACATCCACAGCTTCTGATCCATCGTATAGGCAGAAATCTTACGGACGAAGGCCTGAAGATGAGTTTCCGGGCAGGAACTCCCATTGTATCTATCAAACGCAAGCGCTTTAAACTTTTATGGGATCACAATCCCTTCGACCAGCCCCATGTTAGACATATTAACAAACCCCGGCGTAGCATGGCTTTCCAGAGCTCTGATCTTCTCTGCCAGCAACTGAATTTCTTTATTCGGCGGTTGAACACCATACTGACCAAATGGTTCATTCAACATAGAGAATTGATCTGTTTCCCTGTCCTCCTCTCTATCCTCCTCAGCCCCAAAGAAAGGAGGAAACAGACTGTCCTTCATATTGTTACCCACCGGACCTGGTCTACCGCTTGTGGCAGCACCGAAACCCCCAGCATTGTTAGTCACTACACCAACAGTTGTCCTCTTCCCAAGATCTCCTCCATCCCTGGAACCACCAAGGCCATGGTTAGAGACACCTTCCAAATTGACACCACTGTTAGCAGCTGAAGCCCGCTCGAGCTTCTCCACTTTATCAGCAAGTGCTTTCTGCCCGACGGCAAACCCTTGCATGACATTGATCAGTTCATTCATCTTCTCCTTCAGCTCGAGAATATCTGTGTTGGGTAGATCCATCAGCCTAGGTGTGTTGCGTCTGGTAAAATATCAGTGCGGACGGGTTGTGTGCAAGGGAATGACTCTACGCGCACGAGCAATGATTCCTGTAACAACCAAGCACGTTAGAAACTGACACCTGCAAAATAGAAGACAAGTTATTATGATTATGCATGAATGCAATGTCTATCCACATGAGGAACATTTTGTCTTTCGATCCTGGTTTCATCGAGACAGATAATAATCCGGCAGCAATATTCTGACATTCATCATTTGATTTCCTCATTCAGATCAGAGATATATGATTTAGCAAAGATACCACCCAACCATGTGTGTGCGATGTGAGTGCATACAGGAAAGCAAATAAAGCTTGAAGACCAATCACTGAATGAAAACAACCATTGTATACCAAAAGTGCACAATAAGAGCAAAAGTCATACATCAGGCTGATACAAATCAAATTACAATTCTCCAGAATCAGAAAGAAAATACAAGCAAGTGAATTCCGTCAACAGGCCTGATGGTAATCCACACAAATGATAACAAGAGGCTACACTGAAGAAGGCCCCACAGAAGGCTCCGCATCATCTACCATCTTGGTAAACTTCATGGCAAACCTGAGCTCAGCGTTCTCCTGCTACAGTCTCCCTATCTTCTTCTGGTGAATCTTCATCTGTCGGAAGTAATGATCCCTCTCAGCAAGGTAGTGATCTCTCTCAGCAATAATCTTCGCTTTCTCAGTTTCCTTAATCTTCAGCTTTGCCTCCCACTCGGCGATAAGGGTTCTGACCCTGTCTTCCCTCTGATCCCTCACAAGGATTTGTCTCCTCTTCTCGTCTTCAATGACCTTCGAAGCTCTAGCCAACCTCTCCTTGGTGATGTCGTGCTCCCTTGTGGATGACTCTAAAGCTTGGCTGACCTTGCCATAATAAGGGGTGTCCATCTCAAAGCGCTTCACCTTAAGAGCATGTCTCTTATCCTGGTCTTCCATTTTCCCTTTGATTTCCTGATTAGCCATTTGGACTCTAGCAACACTCATCTCCAATTCAGTCTTCTCTGCATGCAGCTGATCTTTCTCCTTCTTCATCTCTAGGAACTCTTCCATACTAACAGAAGGATGTGATTCCTCAATCAATGGATAACAAGGATCAACCACAGGAAATGGTAGACAAGTGAGCTCCACTCTCTTGCTAAGCTAGTCATCAAACGGAGGGAAAGACCTGTTATTAGCTCTACCCCAAGAAAACTTCCCTTTCCTTTGAATGCTGCGCCATGCATCAGACACTTGCCTTAACCGTGACTGGTTGCCCTCAACCGGGAAGTACAAAGTTTCCTGAACCTCACTCTTGAGAGGAGGAACCTCCATAGCGAATCCCATTTGTCTCTTAAGAAGCGTCGGGTTATAATTAATGCAACCCTGAACTCCTATAAGAGGCACATTGGGAAAACTCCCACAACTGCAAATGAAGTCCTGTCCAACCCCACTACTGTGAGTCCAAGCTATGTCTTTGGCCCACAAACACATCAACTTGGTCGCCCAATTGACAGTATGGCCAAGAAGAACAAAAGCACCCCTGGAAGGCAAATATCCCATAAACCATTTGTATAGTATCTGAGCACAACATCTGATCAATCCCCCACGCCTCTTCTCGTTCTGATTATGGACCGAGTAATAAACATCCCCAACCAGGGTAGGAATAGGATTCTTCTGAGCAAACAAACGGATGGCATTAATATCCACAAAGTTCTTCTGGTTAGGAAACAGGATGATACCATAGATGCCCACAGCAATCAAAGCACAGACAGCTTTCCAGTCACCCAAAACAGCATGCTCCTTGGCTTTGGCCTCCAAGAAACTTAGATGAAAACCAGGCAACTTCCCCTTCTCTTTCAGACCTCCTTTGGTCACCTCTGGACTCAAATAAAGAGCACGGGAGATTCCACCAATATCAGGTTCTTCCTTAGTGGCATAGAAAGGCACTTGATTTCTGATCTGAATGCCCAAGATATCAGCATAGTCCTCCATCAAAGGCCCCAATAAGTAATCTGGGAAGACGAAACACCTCAAACCAGGGTCATAAAACTGGAGAAGAGTATGGATGACGCTCCTATCCCTGTCAGTGAGCCTGAAAACCATCTTCAGAATACCCCCATACGTCTCACGGAACATCCCCACATGGTCAGGTGTAATCAATGATATCATCTCCTTCAGCACACTGATCTCTGGATCAAAGAAACTGTAGACAACATCGTCCTTCAAACCAGGCCTCATGTCTGAGCAAAGAAGTCTCTCAACCAGGATCTCAATCAAAAATGTCCCCTGCATATGGATAAACATGAGTTAGATGCAGATAAATGCAAAATGAGAATGATGTTGATGTATGAATGCAATGCACTGTGTCGTCCTCCAAATCATCTGATCATTCACTGCACTGAGTTACGGCCTCCGAACTGATCACAACCATCTGAAGGAATATGTAACCACAAATCCCACTCAGGGTTCCGAAATAAACGGAACTGAAGAATGCGTCACCATCATCATAGGAACATCCACTGATCTGATATCAACAAAATCATCTGAATCAACCCAGGGAATCCTGAAATAAATGGATCCCCACTGATAAATACCACGGACGGAATTCCGGCGCCTCGGAAATAAATCCATAAATCCGACTTATAAATAGGACTCTGATCAACGGCTGAACCATTAGTCACCAACAAAGTCACCACCAGAACATGCATCTGTAAGAATCAACCCTCCCCTCACAGGTGAATTCTAATCAGGTCATCCTAAGGCGGATAATGGTCTCGACAATCGGGCAAAGATACTCAACGGGTTTGCCCTTTCGGGTGTGCCGTTGCAGCTCTCTTAAGATTGCCTAAACCAAAGATCCGGGAAAGAACGGTCACCGAAGTCAATAGCTCAAAAGAGGTAACCCAACCAGAGTGGAATACTCCACAATGGAAGAGCTCTCTCAGATGAACCTCGTCCGGCTTGTGGTATGTCACGTCGCAACAACATGCCCAACCAACATGTGAGGAACGTGAGACCATACTAATCCTAGGTGTATACTCGGGCCTGGGTTTTAGCCCCACTCAGAACACCCCCCCCCCCCCCCCCCAAATTAGAGGAACCACCTGTACAGAAGACAGCACAATGATAGTATGATGCATGTAAACATTTATGCAAATATATACACAACATAATAATCATAAATGCAATAAATAAAGCAGCACAAGCAACCTAAACTATCCTAGAGAACGCTAGGAGTGACTCGCTTAGGGAAGATGGACCAGCAGAAGGTCAACTTCTCAAGGTCCCCAGCAGAGTCGCCAGTTGTCGCATCCGTGAAAAACAACCGGCGGGAAAAAACAAAACAAACAGGGCCGCCACCGTGCGTTATTTATCCCAAAAGAGGGAAAGGAAACGCTCGAAGTAAACCTGGAAAAGACATGGTCTCGCGACCAAAGAGAGATGGGATCGGGAGTCGGTTATGCGAAGGGAAGGTATTAGCACCCCTACGCATCCGTCGTACTCGACGGGATCCACGCTCAAAAGAATAGAAGAAAGGTTGCTAAAACTGCTCAAAGAATGCACACACCACTGGAAAGAAACACAGATGGAATAAGAGGGGAACGGGCTCGCTAGGATATCGCATCCTATGCCTACGTATCTCATCTGGAATGAGAATCAGAGCTACCGTAGTTCGGCTCACGCGCCGAAACAAAACACACACAGGAAACCGACTGCCAATCGCTGGACTTATGTCAGACTCCACACAAACAGGCAAACATGGAAACCGAATGCCAATCACTGGACTTACATCAGACTCCGAACCAACAAACACACACAGGAAACCAACTGCCAATCGCTGGACTTACGTCAGACTCCTACACACACAAAGGGTTTAACCAGACGTTGAGTCGTCAAACGCAACAACAAAGGTTGAACAAACAAGTTAATAGGGAGTCTGGAACTCGAGCCTAATAACTGTCAAGTAAACACACACAAAAAGGAAAAGGGTGCCCGGAGAGATCTCGTACGATCTCCTGCCTACGTACCTCATCTGGTATGAGGATCAGGGCGACGTAGTTCCCCTTAACAGGGGAGAAACTCCCTCCTAACCAGAGACTGGGAAATGACAAACTAAAAGGGAGACTGACTCGAGCCTAATAGTTATCATGTAATCCACAATGGTCCTAGGTTGAGGTTTCTATCTAACTTGCACAGGCAGCAAGCTATCCTAAACAGCACAAGCAAAGTCATACAAACACAAGAGCAAGCACACACACTATATACAAACAGATGGGCTCACACAAAGCTAGGCTGTGAAACACAAGCCAACTGGAATCGGGTGTAGTTAGCTCTTAACCCTAACATTGAGAGTTAGGGTGAAGCAGATGAAATGGGAAGTGGGGGTAAGACCTCACAGCTCTTATCCCTGGCCTGGGAGAGCTTCAGACAAATGAAAGTGGGAGTTCAGAAAGTTGGAACTCTTCTCCACATATGACTGACACAACAAAGATCTTGGGTTGATATCCACAATGCATCAACACAAGGTGTGAGCAAAGTGGATGACACACTGAGTAGCAGGAGATGGACTACACATCTCTTTTATCTGCCAATTGCCTTATCAAAGGACTTTTCCTGCTTGGCACAAAAATAAACATTCACAAGCATTGCCTCTTAAGGAGGGCTTCAGACAGGTGCCTGCCCCACATAACAGGACAGGTCTTCCAGACTACATGAAGTCAGAGAGTTATACCTATGTGGTTAAGAAACCAAGCAAAAGCAAAGTTCAAAGTGAACTTAAGCAACTAATGTACCTGTGGAAACATCACACAAATCAGTTCAACTATACAGACAAACGGATAACATGAATATCAAACAGTCAAACCCAATGAGCAAAGGCACAAGCCAACAAGTCAAACTCAAATGAGTTAACAACCCTACAAAACACACAAGGTTAGTAGTCAAAAGTAAACATCACAGGCTCAAGTGATAGAGCATCAACAACTATGGAACTTGAGTGCTCAACCTGAAATCAAAGCTCAAACATAAGCAACCAACCACTAGGTCAAGGCCTAGGGTCAAAGATGGAGAAAAAATCCAAAACAGAACATGAAATTTGACATGAATCAACTTCATTCAATTAAGAACACAATCCAAAAGGTCTCACATCAATACCATTAACCAAAACCATTTCATGAACTAAATATGGCAAGGTATGCAAGTTGTGATCACATTGAGACACCAGAATGAACAAATGCACAATAAATCAAAAATGCTTCAAATAATCTTGGAAAAATTCATGGGTAAACATAACATACAACATGATCATCACACAAAAAATTAGAGCATTTGGACAACATTAGGCATGGTAATCAAATTGCATAAGCCAAGGCAAGCACAATCAAGCACATATGTGACAAAACTTGGCATACCAAATTTGCACAAGCCTAAAACAGAAATGAAACATGTTAAAAACCTCAAACCAAAGCCAAAACAACATTCAACATGTCTAGAATTAGTGTGCAAAATTTCACATCCATTGGATAAAGAACAAGCATTTCTCAATCAAATGAAGTTCAAGGCATTTCAAAAGCTCAAATGTGACCATCCAGAATGAAAAATCTTAATTAAATCAGAAATGATCCCAAAACTTCCAACAAAAATCATACTCATTCATAACATTCATATCAAGCACCATACAAAAAATCAGGACATTTGGAGATCATTTAGCATGGTAAATTCATCAATCAAGTTGGACATCACAAGGTGTGACACAAATTGTCACACCTCCCTTAGAAAAATCATAAATCAGCAATGACAATTGATAAAAATGCAAACTCAACACCAAAATGTCCATCAAGATGTCTAGTTTCAACGTGTAAAATTTCATGAGCATTGGATTAAAAATGAGCATTTCACTAAGGATATGGCAAGGCAATGTACAAAATGGACATGTATTCAAACTCTCTAGGCAAAATAATTTCCAGGCCAGACACAATTTTGGAATTAATAATAAAAAAATAGTAGACAAAAAGAGAAACACAATGCAAAAAATCTCATCATTTTTGGAGCATTTTTCAATTATATATGAATTTTAGAAGTTGAAGAAAAAATAAAAAGAAATGATGAAGCAAGCATATAGAAATGAATGGAGGGAAATGAGAAATATGTGAAGCATTTTGAAATAATGTCACCGCCTGGAATCGAACCAGGCGCCTTTTTGAATTTGATTTTGGCGCCTAAACAAAACGGCGACGTTTCAGTCACAAACCCTAGACTCAGCGCGCTGCATGGCATTTCGTAGCAAACCAAAATTCCTAGCTAATTCGTAGCTAAAGTCCTAGCGAAATGGTAGCAAATACTGGACACGCAAATGCTCACACGAGGAAGATGAAGATCATCTTCTGGAAATTTCCAGATCCAAAAAACATTCCAAAAACTGGTAAAAGCTATACCAAACGATTCGCCATGGTTCATACATCAAAGATCAAGCAAGCATTCAAACAAAAACAACAACATACGCACGGATCGAAGAAATCAAAGATTCACATCCAAACTTCAAATGCATATATCTCACTCAAAACAACACCAATTTGCACGATTCAAAGCTTACAATGATCAGCATACTAAGATCTATAAGAACATCACAACAATTTGGAGAATTAAAGAGGTCGAAAGTGTAACCTCTTGATGAGCAGCTTTGAATCCACGTGTTTCCAAGCTTTATGATGCTCCAAATCTCCTTCCTGTATGCTTAGGGATGTAAATGATGATGAATTGGAAGCTCAAATGCTCTTGAATCAAGCCAAATCCTCAACTGCCATGGAAGCTTCAAGAGATGAACATGAACTTGTATGCAATGAATTCCTCTGTTTCCACGTCCAAAGATGCTCAATAATAGCTCAGGATGATGAATCCACCATGGAAAAGTGATTGTGATTGAAGAAATTTGGAAAAAAAAGTGAGAGAGAATTTTGAGAATTTTGTGAATCTTGATCTAGAATTGGGAATTGTGATTAACCTCCAAATTTTGTTATGATTATGGTATTTATATGCTGTACTAATCATACTGAAAGTTCAATTAGCAATTGGTTAATTGTGATTAAGTGAAAATAAGGTGTGGGAGCAAATTTGGAAAATAACCAACTTACCAACCAAAAAACAGCTTTTCACACAGTGGAAAATACTCAGAAAACTGAGTTTTCGCACGAGCGGTCGACCATAGGTCGGCTCAAGTATGCTATGCGCCGACCTGTGGTCGACTCAAACATGCTATGCGCTGACCCGTGGTCCATGCGCTGACCCTTATGGTCGACTCATAGCCTGCAACAATTTTTTTTTTTTAAAAGAAGAGGAGGGCAAATTTTGAGATGTTACAGTAAGGTACCATGGGCTTAAGTGATTTTGGGCATATTATAAGATATGGGCCAAAATACACTTAAGTGGGCCTTTTAGCTTGAAGCCCACACAAGTGGTTCTATAAATAGAACCCTTGTGCAGAAGCATTCAGCGCGGTTGCATTATTTTCGTTTTCTCTCTCTTTCTCTCTCTCACTCAAAGCCTTCATTCGTACCAGCTTGCACTGAGATTGAAGGAATCCGTTCGTGTGGACTGAGTAGAAACAGTGTCATCGTTCAACGTTCGTGATCGCTCCGTGGATCTGCATCAAAGGTTTTGATCGTCACAAGAGATCTGCACCAAAGGTTTCAATCGTCACAAGAGGTAAATATTCTATCACTGATCATGACCATTCGTAAGGATCTCTAAAGGAGAAAATTTTAATTTCCGCTGCGTTTTGGATCGCAATTCTCCTTCAGTGGTATCAGAGCCACTTACGAAACCATGAATCGGATAGTTGTTTAATTTCTGTATTAATATGATTAAAAGACGGCATGAATCAGTTAATTAAACGGGTAATTAAATTTGGCATCATGAGTGTACGAGTTGGATGATTGATGTTGACTATGCTTCGGAACCAACATTAGTATGGTGAAGCAGCGATACATCGATCGTCCATATGTTACGCAATTGAGACCGATCAACTTATATATGATATAAGTAATCCTAATGCAAAGTAAGGTATATATGATATATTGTTTCTCTTTCGTTCATTCAAACACTAAGTGGTTGTTTTCCTTTGAGCGATCAATGGTCATTTGCTTCGAAATCCGACATTAGTATGGTGAAGCAATGACCTGTTGATCGATCATACTGAATCAACAATCGAGGTGTGTTTGACGGTCTGAAATTGGTGCATTAGGGTTAGTAACGGCGCAAGGGTTGTGCCGTCAAGGAGTTGTGAATTTCGGGCTTTGTGGAACACGTTTGTTGACTGTTTCAAAGTTCTGTTATTTTGGGCGCGTGACGTTCGTCACGAGCTTGCGACGATCGTAACAAGTTGGATGTGACGGTCGTCACACTCACAAATCCAGAATTCTAGGCGTTTCTGTTTTTGGCCGCGTGACGCTCGTCATAGGCCTGTGATGGTCGTAACAAGCTTGTGACGGTCGTAACATGCTTGTGACGGTCGTCACACTCACAGAGTCAGAATTCTCGGGGTTTCTGTTTTGTGACTGCACAAGAGTTGTGTTGATGCAAAACGATGTCCATTTCAAATGAATTGTTCATTAAAAATTTTGGACAGGGGCGTTGCCCCTCCAACCCCGCAAGGAACCCCCGGCTAACTCTGCGTAGTATGATCGGTTGCCAAAATTTAATTTGGTTTCAATTAATTAAAGGAATTAAAAATTAATAATAATAATAATGTGTTTGTTATTATTGCCTTGTTGTGATCAGTTATGGCCTTAGTCTTCCTTCATTTTGTTTTGGGTTTTTTAAATACGAGCTGCGTGTCGTGCCTCTCCTTTTAATCTCTTAATGTAACTTCTTTTCTCATCTCAATCCCTCGTATCTAAAACGAGTTTCTTCTGTAATGTAATGTTATGAAGGAAGAGAAGAAGACAATGTTATGAAGAAAGAGAAGATTTCAATATCAAAGGAGGACAACCTTGAAGATCAAAGGAGGACAGCCTTGAAGATCTTGCTTGGAGAAGCTTAGATCGTTATTAGGTTAGCTTAGGTTCTCTCATTGGCTTGGGAGAACAATTGCGCTAGGGGCCATAACTGTTTCGTTATGTATGTTGATGCATGTGTATGTATGTTGATGCATGTGAATATATGTTGATGCATGTGAGAGACGATTTATATGATAAATAAGCCGGTGAGATCATAACAATTACAATTCCCTCAAATTAAATATTAAGTTTATGCTTTCCAAGTTTTAGCACTCATCAAGACTAGTATCGGATAAAGTAGGTTTCGCCTACGCGAGGTGCATGTTCTATATTAGTAAGGTGCAATGGGATAATTGTAATATCCAATTGCTAAAATAATGGGTCAAACTTAACTAAATAAATTATAATAAGATTATATATGTTTAGAAGCAAGAGTTGGGAATGATCCATATGATGGATTGGAATAAGGAGTTATTCACCCAACTGAAATTTTCGAGAGTTGTATAAGATACAATTGGAAGGAGTTCCTACCTAAATAACCTAGTTTTATGTAATCCGCCTACGCGGACTTAGAACAAAGTGAAATATGGATATCGACCCACTAGAAAATCTTCCAACGGGATTTTCCGAATCAAATGATGAGGGTCATTTGTTTTGAGTAAAATAGTGGGAGCATATTTAATTAAAGGCCTAATTAAATATGTTATTGATACTTATATTTTCATTAATTCTTATGTAGATAACCATGACAACAAACACCTCTAACAACATCTTGCGATCAATCCTTGACAAAGAAAAATTGTCTGGGACAAATTTCCTGGATTGACACCGAAACCTGAGGATTGTCCTCAAACATGATAAAAAGTTGTATGTCTTGGAGAAACCTTTTCCTAAAGAGGAACCTCCTAGTTCTGCACCTAAGGCAGAAAGAGATGCTTATAAGAAGCATGTCGATGATGCCAATGAAACTGCTTGTCTCATGCTAGCTATCATGAACTCAGAATTGCAAAAGCAACATGAGAACATGGCAGCATTCGTTATGATCGAACACCTGAAGATGCTCTATCAAGAGCAAGCAAGGCATAAGAGGTTTGAAGTTTCAAAAGCCCTTTTTCCAAGCAAGTTAGTTGAGGGATCCCCTGTAAGTCCCCATGTGCTCAAGATGATTGGGTATGTGGAAAACCTTGAAAGGTTGGGTTTTCCCCTCGGAAAGGTACTTGCGACTGATTTGATCTTGCAATCGTTGCCAGATAGATTCAGTCAATTTGTCCTAAATTTCAATATGAATGATATGGATAAATCTCTTCCTGAACTGCTAGGCATGTTAAGAACAGCTGAGCAGAATCTGAAGACAAAAGGGAAGTCCATTCTGATGATCAGAAATGGAAAGAGACAGAACAAAAGGCCCACCAAGCAGGGTGATAAAGGGAAAGGCAAGGAAGTTGCCAAACCCAGACCCATTGTTGCTGCTTTGAAGCCTAGTGGAGGCATAGCAAAGGCAGGCACCTGCTTCCATTGCGGTAAGACCGGACACTGGAAGAGAAACTGCCCAAAGTACCTGGAAGATACGAAGAATGGAGTAGAGACTTCAACTTCAGGTATTTTTGTTATTGAAATAAATTTATCTACTTCTGCATCATGGGTATTAGATACTGGATGCGGTTCTCACATTTGTACAAATGTGCAGGGGCTAAAAAGAAGTAGAGATTTTGCAAAAGGTGAAGTTGACCTACGAGTTGGCAATGGAGCAAAGGTTGTTGCTTTAGCCGTAGGAACTTATGTATTAACTTTACCTAGTGATTTAATAATTCAGTTAGAGAACTGTTATTATGTACCTGCAATTAGCAGGAATATTATTTCCATTTCTTGTTTGGACAAGTTTGGTTTTTCATTTATAATAAAGAACAATTGTTGCTCAATTTATTTGAATGATATATTCTATGCTACTGCACAAATGAGCAATGGACTGTATGTCCTTGATCTCGAAATGCCTATATATAATATTAATACTAAAAGGATGAAACCTAACGAGTTAAATCCAACTTACCTTTGGCATTGTCGATTAGGCCACATAAATGAGAAACGCATTTCCAAACTCCATAGAGATGGACTCTTGGACTCTTTTGATTATGAATCATATGAGACATGCAGATCTTGTTTAATTGGAAAGATGACAAAGTCTCCATTCACAGGAAAAGGTGAAAGAGCGAATGATCTTTTGGGCCTAATACATACTGATGTATGTGGACCACTGAACATACCAGCCAGAGGAGGTTTTCAGTACTTCATCACATTCACTGATGATTTCAGTAGATATGGATATGTGTATTTAATGAAACACAAATCAGAGTCCTTTGAAAAGTTCAAGGAATTCAAGAATGAAGTACAAAACCAACTGGGTAAGAATATTAAAACTCTTCGATCAGATCGAGGTGGTGAGTATTTAAGCCTAGAGTTTGATGACCATCTGAAAGAGTGTGGGATCCTATCCCAACTTACTCCTCCTGGAACACCCCAATGGAATGGTGTATCTGAGAGAAGAAATCGAACCCTGATAGACATGGTCCGATCCATGATGAGTCACGCCGATCTTCCAAACTCCTTTTGGGGACATGCATTATTGACAGCAGCTTACACACTTAACCGTGCTCCATCCAAAAAGGTTGAGAAGACACCATATGAGATATGGAGTGGTAAGAAACCACATATGTCTTACATAAAGATTTGGGGTTTCGAGGTTTATGTGAAACGACAAATTTCAACTAAGCTTGAGCCCAAATCTGACAAATGCTTATTTGTGGGGTATCCTAAAGAAACAAGAGGGTATTACTTCTACAATCCTTCTGAGGGCAAAGTGTTTGTCGCTCGAACTGGAGTTTTCCTAGAAAAGGATTTTATTTCCAAAGGAACCAGTGGGAGGAAAGTAGAGCTTGAAGAAATTCAAGAATCACAAAGCATAGATACACCTATGGAGGAATTAGAGCAGGAAACACAAGAAGTTGTGGAAGAGCAACCTGCTCAAGTAGAATAAGACCAGCGTAGGTCAAGCGGGATACGTCAACTACCTGAGAGATATGGATATCTCATAACTGATCAAGGTGATGTATTACTCATGGATCAAGATGAGCCTGTGACCTACCAAGAGGCCATAACTGGTGACGAGTCTGAGAAGTGGCTAGAAACCAAGTTTGGACCTTGGTAGAGCCTCCTGTAGGAGTTAACCCTATAGGATGCAAGTGGGTCTTCAAAAAGAAGACTGACATAGATGGTAAGGTACATACCTATAAGGCAAGACTGGTTGCAAAAGGATATAAATAAATTCATGGGATTGACTATGATGAAACCTTTTCACCAGTTGCAATGCTCAAATCTGTTCCGATTTTACTTGTTATCGCTGCATATCATGATTATGAAATATGGCAGATGGATGTCAAAACTGCTTTCCTTAATGGAAATCTTCTTGAGGATGTGTACATGACACAACCTGAAGGATTTGACATACCAGAGGAAGCCCAAAAGATATGTAAGTTACACATATCAATCTATGGATTGAAGCAAGCTTCCAGAAGCTGGAATCTTCGTTTTGATGAAACAGTAAAATAATATGGATTCATCAAGAACGAAAATGAGCCTTGTGTCTACAAGAAGGTTAGTGGGAGCATGATCGTTTTCCTGGTATTATATGTAGATGACATATTACTCATTGGAAACGATATCCCTACCCTACAACAAGTAAAGTCTTGGTTGGGGAAATGTTTTTCTATGAAGGACCTAGGTGAAGCAGCCTATATATTAGGAATCAGAATCTATAGAGATAGATCACAAAAACTGCTTGGCCTAAGTCAGAGTACATACATAGACAAAGTGTTGAGACACTTTAATATGCATGATTCCAAGAAAGGATTCATACCTATGCAACATGGCCTGCGTCTATCAAAAACACAATCCCCTTTAACTAAGGAAGAAAGGGATCGCATGAATAAGATTCCATATGCATCTGCAATAGGATCTATCATGTATGCCATGTTATGTACTCGACCAGATGTCTCGTATGCTTTAAGTGCAACGAGTAGGTACCAATCTGATCCTGGTGATGCTCACTGGGTAGCTGTCAAGAATATCCTTAAGTATTTAAGAAGGACTAAGGACTCATTCTAGATATATGGAGGTCAGGAAGAGTTGGTTGTAATTGGATACTCCGATGCTAGCTTCCAGACAGATAAGGATGACTTTAGATCGCAATCTGGTTATGTGTTTTGCTTAAACGGTGGCGCTGTGAGCTGGAAAAGTTTAAAGCAAGATACAGTTGTTGATTCTACAACCGAAGCCGAGTATATTGCTGCCTCAAGTGCAGCAAAGGAAGCTGTTTGGATCAAAAAGTTCATTAGTGAACTTGGCATAGTTCCTAGCATTGTGGATCCCATTGGTCTCTACTGTGATAACAATGGTGCTATCGCACAAGCCAAGGAGCCTAGATCTCACCAACGATCCAAACACATACTTAGGCGTTATCATCTCATTCGAGAGATAATAGATAGAGGAGATGTGAAAATATGCAGAGTACCTACACTTGACAATATTACTGACCCACTGACAAAGCCTCTTGCGCAGCAGAAGCATGATGGTCATACTAGATCTATGGGTATTAAGGGTATGCCTGATTGGCTCTAGTGCTAGTGGGAGATTATTGGTGTAAGCCCTAGAGGCCAATACTTTTGGTACTTGTATCGAATTATTTATTAATAATAAAAGGCTTTTTCTTTATTACGTTTGTTCAATAAAGTCCCTAGAATAGCTAGTCTGTTTAATGTATCAAGTATGACTTAATCATGAGATCATATTAAACATAAGGACACTATTCTTAAAGTATCCGTAGTCGAGCTTTAGTGTGAAGTGGGATAACATTAAAGCATTAAGACTATTATGTTTGTAGACTGATGATCACATCTCATGGATCATGGATAAAGAGTTATCAAGTCTTAAACATAGGTATGAATATTATGAGTAATATTTATACCGGATTGACCCGCTATGAGAATACTATATAGAAAGTTATGCAAAGTGTCATAAGTTATTCTCATGGTGATAATGGTGTATACCACTCTTCGACCTGAAACCACTATGGACCCTAGATGTAGAGTCGAGTGCTTTATTGCTGATCAAACGTTGTCCGTAACTGGTTAACCATAAAGATAGTTGATGGGTACTCCATGAAGCATGCTGAGGGACATGAGTGACCTAGATGGAATTTGCCCATCCTGTATAACAGGATAAATGTCTATGGGCCCAATATTGAACTGGACAAGGATGACACGGTCTATGCCTTGTGTTCAATATAGACATAAGGGCAAAAGGGTAATTATACACATAAGTATTATCACAGAAGGTTTTGTCAGATCACATGACATTTTCGTGTCTTGGATAGCAGTGATGTGTTGCTAGATACCGCTCACTGTTTATTATGTTAAATGCGTGATTTAATACAATTGCCAACGTCACGAAAACCTACAGGGTCACACACAAAGGACGGATTGGTGAGAGATAGAGTAACTAAGGAATACCGTAAGGTACGGTGCCCTTAAGTGAATTATAGAACATCGTAAGGTACGGTGTACTTGAGTAGAATACGAAATATGGTAAGGTACCATGGGCTTAAGTGATTTTGGGCATATTATAAGATATGGACCAAAATACACTTAAGTGGGCCTTTTAGCTTGAAGCCCACACAAGTGGTTCTATAAATAGAACCCTTGTGCAGAAGCATTTAGCGCGGTTGCATTATTTTCGTTTTCTCTCTCTCTCTCTCTCTCACTCAAAGCCTTCATTCGTACCAGCTAGCACTGAGATTGAAGGAATCCGTTCGTGTGGACTGAGTAGAGACGTTGTCATCGTTCAACGTTCGTGATCGCTCCGTGGATCTGCATCAAAGGTTTTGATCGTCACAAGAGATCTGCACCAAAGGTTTCAATCGTCACAAGAGGTAAATATTCTATCACTGATCATGACCATTCGTAAGGATCTCTAAAGGAGAAAATTTTAATTTCCGCTGCGTTTTGGATCGCAATTCTCCTTCAATTTCAACACATATGCACCACTAACAAGGACCACGATAATTAGAAGTATTATTTGCATTAGTTTCTTTACATGGCCTTATAGATCATCAAGTGCATTCCAAAATATACATGTCAATGAGGAGATTTACATGAAGAAACTGGAAGGTTATATGTTTCTTGGTAATGAATAAAAGACATGCAAACTTGTTAAATCCTTGTACAGATTAAAACAAGAACCAAAACAATGACAACAAAAAATTGACTTTGTCATTGTAGAATTCCCCAATTAAGAGGGGGACACACAACTTATGGGGAGACAATATTTTGTAATCATCAAAAGGAGGAGATTGTGAGGAATACATCTTATATCTAATTGATGAAGACAAAGATATCAAAGAAGAAATGATCAAAAGTGTCATGCACATTAATGATGAAGTTGATCAAGAAGGTTGAACATAAAAATTCAAGTGAAGATTCAAGACAAGTAAACATAACTAATGTGCTCATTGCAATTCATACTATACTACTTTAAATTGCTAAAAATTTCATCTCACTTCATTTAAAAATCTTCTTGTATCATCATGCATGATCATTCAAAAACCTTCTTCATCTAATTGTAGTGACAAATGTTTGTACACAATCTTAGGTAAGAATATTGTGATATTCCTTTGTCACTATGTTGATTACATGTTGATCAATAACAATGAGATGAATAAAATTTTAGACACAAAGAGGTTTATAACTTCCACATTCAAAATGAATGATCTTGGACTAGTTGACACACTTTTGAGAATCAAAGTTAGTGGGAGTTATGAACTTAGTCAAACACATTATGTTGAGAGATTACTTGATAAACTCAAACACTTACGTTTCAATAAAGTGAGTATTATATTTGATCCTAGTGTTAAACTTTAAAATAATGATGGAAGAGTTATGTCTCAATTAGAATATGCACTTGATTCTTTAATGTATTTGATGCAATGCACCCACCATAATATTTGCAGTTAGTAAAATAAGTAGATTTATCTGTAATCAAAATGGTGAGCATTGGAAGCTTATCACAAAGAATTTTGGTTTTTAACTATTATATATATATATATATATATATATATATATATATATATATATATATATATATATATATATATATATATATATATATATATATATATATATATATATATATATATATATATATATATATATATATATATATATATATATATATATGTGTGTGTGTGTGTGTGGTGGTAAGGTCCAAAAGAATGAAATAATTGTATAATTGTGATCAAAGATAACTTAAATACTTGTAGAGAATGATAGTCATATGACAGACTTTTATGATGTTCCGGCATAATTTTCCTAGAACATAAGAGACGCAAGTTAAGACCTAATAAAATGCAAAATTGCCAATGTGTCTGGTTTTTGAAATATGAGATTGTTTAACTAGTAAACTCCACAATTTCAATTTGTATAAAGGACCACTTCAAGAAAAAAAAGTATAATACAGAGATTAAAACATTAACATTGTTTAGTACCAGAAATAACACAAATTAACTTAATCTAAATTTTAAATCATAATATAAGCATATAAGCAACAACCAAAGAAAAAAAACCAACAACACTATAACACTCAAATAACAAATAAAAGCCACCTTATGTAAACTAGGAAGAAACCTATTCATAGAGAATCAAGCCTTATGTAAACTAGACTATTTGTGAGTAACCATTAAATCCAAATAGATTGATGTGTGAGGTTTCTACGTTATTCGTTTGCAGTACTAGAATTAAAATTAAAATTGAAATTGAAATTGGGATTTGAGTGAGGGAAAATGAAATTATTTTGGAATGAGAGGAAATTGAAAAAACTTAGATATTTTTTAATTCAAGTTAACCATATTTCTAATTCAATTGATATGTCAACAAAATTATTTTGATAGACTTTATATTATTATATATGTAGAAACATTTGAAAGTTATATTTATTAATTTTTTTATTTAAATTTAAAATTTTCTTTTTTATTTAAAAAGTTATATTTATAAATATAATATTAATTAGTTATTAATTAATATTTATAATTTTAAACATAAGTACCAAATTTAATTTTAATAAAAAAACTATTTATACGATATGTTAACATATTTTTTAAAAAAAATATTATACTATAAACTTTAAGTAATTTAAGCTACAATGTCAAATTAAATAATTTAAGTTTTAACTTTTTTATATAAAAAAAATTAGAAATAAAATTATATTACTTTCAAAATTTGTCAAAACTAAGACGGGAATTTATGACGGAAAGATTAGAGAGGACAAAAATTTATCTCAAAATCCTTCCCTAAATTTATTCTTAAAATTTGTGAGAGAATATTTGTGATGGAATAATTTTGTCACAAATTTCTTCGTTAATGTTCACTCGTGTTTATTTTATCACGTAAACAAATTTCGCTAACTAAATCCATCACAATTTGTGAGGGATTCGCGTTCTTCATTAATTTTCGTCTCTAAATTATATATATTTTTTAAGTAGTGAGTGGATAACAGTTCAAAGTATTGTTACCTAACATATATTTCGATTAGAATTTGCATTATTGTTATTAATGATAAGTTCAAATCAAAAGATACTTAAGTGTATTAATATTCTTTATTTTTCTTCCTGTAATTGATCGTATCATTATTAGAACAATTTGGGGATTGTTGTAAATTATTAACAATTAACAATCTTTGAGTGTGTTCTAAAATGACAAGAAAATATAGAAGTGAAGGATAATTTTTTAGTTCATAAATAGATAACACTTTGTGATGTGTTGTAGAATACGAAACAATATAATCTTTGAAAACTATTTTTGTATGCGAAACAATGCAACGTTTGAAAATTGTTGTTGTAGGCGAAACAATGCAACATTTAACAAAAAATGTTGTTAAAAGTGTGTGTTTCATCAAAGATCACAACCTTATGAAACAACATCAGTTTGACTTATAAATTGAGCGTTTCATATTCAAAAAAATACATGAGAAAAGTCTATCTTCTTCACATAAAATTTTAGATTTTATCTTTCCTACATTCGAGTTTTCGTTAATCTTATGCAAACTCGAATATATGTTGAATTATCCTGAATATTCTTATATAAAAACTCTAAAACAATCTAAAAATGTTTAAAATACTATAAAAAAGTGATTTGTTCACGATTTTAACCTTGATCTATTTTAATTTAAAATAATTTTTGTTACCTCCTTTATTTGGTGGTATTCTATATTACTTGATCCATACATTATTTTATTTTCTGAAGTTATCTTTGTTGATGTTGGTGATGCTTGAAAAATATAAAACACGAGTCTTTGAAACTCAATTATCAATTTCACATTTCTTTAAAATGACTTTTGTGAGATCTCTCAGAAAAACTCATGTCATTAGTTCTATTAATCCTCCATCCATTTACACTTTAATTTAGCTGTAAACCGTTTTCATCTAACAACTTGAACTATTTTTAATTGTATAACAAAATATTTGATTTACTCACCATAAATAAATTATTCTTACAAAAATAACGGGGGATTGAAATAAAAAAGTTAAAAACTAAAGAATGTAAAAATAGTTGTACGTGTACCTGGAAACCACATATTATAAATGCACATGCACAAATAGTATATAAATACCAATATACTATATATGATGGTTGTCCTCTTGGATAGCAATACAAAATGTTTCTATTTCACAGAAACTACTTCAATTTGTTATTCGGGTTATTTATAGACAGAGTAGAATGTTTAAATTAATACAAATTTTTGATACTTTGACATGTATATATTTATTCAAAATGAGATTCAAGTTAAGTGCACTGTACACTAAATTTCATGATTAATATACAAATTACATGGACACTGAATCATGGACTTGGTGTGGACAATAATACTATAATCTTTTTGGATTTTGTTTGTAATTGAAACAAGTGTTGACTTGTATATGCTTGAAATCGCACATTAAATAGATAAAATTGTTCGATAGAATATTTAAATATATATATTTTTTAATTATTAAATTAGTCATTTAGGTTGGATTCTTCTGACGAATATAAATTATGATAATTAATATATTCGTTGAAAGTTGGATTATAGAAAGGACTTTCTACAACCTGAATTAAATTAAAATGTTTTAGTAAAAGAAAAATTTTAAGAAAAATTCGCAGAAACCCTATGAATTTTATTGCGGATTTTAATCTAGAGACTAAAATTAAATGAAATTTAATATTTAAAGATTTTATCCAAAAACAAATATAGAGACGAAAAACAAAAACACACAAACTTATAGAAATAAAAAAACTATTTAAACCTAAAATCATCTACATGTCACACAAATTATATATTATTTAAAAAAAATGTCTTAAATTTTAAATATAAATATATAAGAGAAGAATCAAAATTGTTTAAATTTAAAATTAAAAAAAAACTAATTTCATAAATAAGCTAATATAAAAAAAATCATATCTACAACTAAATTTAAATAGATAATAGGTGGCTATCCCGGAGTTTGTTTCAAATCAAAGGAGTTTTCATTGTCGAACACTTTCAATAACAAAATTTATGGTCATGAGCTCAACATATAGGGAATTTTGAACACAAAGCGGGGACATCAAATCCACCTATGAAATCACCATCTTTATTTTTAAAAACTCCAGCATAAGGAGTTGTTTCATAGAAACCTTGTTGCCGCCTCATCTGTGTTACATTTGTGTCACTGCATAGGAGGAGGATTCTAGAAGATTTCAAAATTCTTAGAGCTTTTGGAGGATGAACATTGATGGTAAAAATTTTAAGAATTTTGAAGTCAATAATGGAAGGACCAATGCAAAGATTGGACAAGTTACCCGAGAATGAAGTGGAGACAATGATACTTGAAGTCAATAACAGAAGGTTAGATACATAATATAAAATTCCACTTGTAATATAAGATATTACGTAAGAACACCAACCTTGTATCAAATTTTATTTTGCATTTGCAATCCATCTCAGAGATCATACAAGCTTCTTAAATTTCACTATTTTCATTACTTTCATCATCAATATTTGAGTTTCACAAGATAGCTAGCGTTCAATATATATAGTGGTGGTGTTCACATTTTTATTGGATGTAGAGAGTTTTTTGTGGATTCATGTGTTGACAATATCTTGAGCGTTGTTAATTTATGAATGTAGGGCAATGATTTGTTGTAGGATAACTTAGTAGTTATGCCCCTCAGTTATATGTTAAAACTGAGGGGAAATATTTTTTTTAATTAAAAAATAAAATAAAATAGTGACTTTCCCTTAGATTTTATAAAGGAACTGAGGTAATATATTACTTGCAAAAAAATGGTGAATAAAAAAAAGAAACATGTACTATTTTCTTTTTCAATTTTTTTACGATTCACCACTTTCTTTGTGTACTGCAATATTCAAAACAAAATTTTCAAAATTTGGGTATTGTGAATCAACAACATTGCTTGCAATTTATAGTATGTTTAGGAATAAATTGTTGTCAACCGAAGAAAATAAAAAATTATGGATTGTTTTCTTTGAATGACAATATAGGAAGGTTATTCCAAAATATAACAATGGCCTTGCAAGAGGTGGAAACAACAACAACAACAACAACAACAACAACAATAACAACAACAACAAAAACATCATAATGTGAGATAGATTGCAAGAGCAGAAAAATGTTTTGTTCAAGGTTGGTGTTAGAAAAACAACATACAACACAAAATCTTGAAGGTTTTTCTGTCTTGCAGTCCACATCCCAAAGCAATGGTGTACGAGTTTGGAACGACTATATATGAGTTAGGTTTAGGATAAAACTTAATGAACGAGTAGTTTTATAGTAAAATCTAATTATCTAAATCCTCGACTATTAAAATAAACGAATAAATAGATTATTTAATTTACAAATAAATAATAAAAGGAAAGGAAAGGAACCACTTTTAAATAAATAAAAACATAAGCTGACTTTAATGGGATTGGAAGCATGTTCTGAATTTGTTTCACTTCGGTTATATAAAAAACTAAGGGAATAAATGATTTTTTTTTAAATAAAATAAAACATGTCGCCTCCTGGAATTTTACCTCGTTGTTTGTTGGGTGAGGTGAATGCTTTGTCATAAAATGTATTATTTATAATAATGCATGATTATAAAAATTAATACTTTTCCATTACCAACCAGCCACTTGGAGTATTCAATGACCAGAGAAAACCAAGGCTTTAGAGCATTCCATAAATAAGAGAAGATATAGTACCTTACACAATCCTTGTTTCTTAGGATTCTACTTCTTAGGAGTTGTGCCCATTGGGTAGAAGACTTCAACATGTCATAACAAAGTTTAACCTTGGAGGTTGCATTATGAGTTGATATTAATCTTAAGCCCATGCCTCAACTAGAAATAAGGATGCATATTGCATATGTCATTAATGAGGGACTTATGCCAAGAATAAATTGTGATGAAGTAGATGAGCATATCATGAACAATTATTTTGATCAACTGGACCCTCCTTACAAATGAAAGAAGAGTTTCTTTTGAATAGGTCAACTTAACTTTAACCTTAATCATAATTTATTAGAGATCAATGAAAACAGATATGTTAGCATACAACATACGACATACATAACACTTTAACATGCAGAGATAACAAAACTTGTTGATAGAGCAACAACTACATATTTAGGATCTAAGAAATTGTCTTACATAACATCATCATCAAATCAAAAATATTATCCCCTTTATTACCTCAAAATGAACAAGGGGTACAAGCACCATAATTATCCAGCATAGGATGGGCTCATGCATTAGAAAGTACCAACATAAATTGGAACCAACCAATCAAGGGGAAACTGGAATCATTATCCTGCATGTAGGGAAGTTACCGAAATAGAATAAAAGAACCCTTGCAGGGGTAGAGAACACCATCATTATAGAAAACAAAAAAACTTCAGAGAAAACAACATCGTTACTCTGAGTCACTAGAGGAGACTGATTCACACTCCTTTTCATCATCACTAACTTCCACATTTTATTCATCATTGACCACATATTCATCCTCATCCTCCCTAGCTTCCTGACTTTCATCATGAGAGGTTGACGCTTCAAACACCTCATGAACTTCCATATTCCATAAAGTGCATAAAACAATTAAACATGATTAGACGAATATAGAAACAAATCTCCAATCAGCGCGAGATTCATTTAGTGCATAACAACTTCTAGGTGAGACAAAATGTCTCACAATCTAGGAAAAACTATGTTCCATGTGTTGCTTTCTGGTTTGAGCTCACAACGAGACATAATGTCTCAAATAATGTCATGACATCTTGCTCCACATGTTACTTATAAGATGACGTCAATCTGATCTAACAACAGAGGTGGAAATTGCTCTTTGGACACTCTATGGTGTAGAGAGAATATTTGTCTTCTAGATATGGAGTTATTGTGATGTCCTTTGCGTCAAGATGTAGAGTTAACTGCATTTGGTTTATGTCTTCTTGGTGGAGAGGATTTTTCCTTCTTGGTTGCAAAGGGGAGGACCCTTCGGATTGGTTTCAGGATAGTATGGTTAAGAAAGTTGGCTCTGGTATTCTCATAATTTTTTTTTGGAAGGACCCTTGGGTTGGGGATATCCCTCTTTGAGCTAGGTTTCCTCGACTTTTTTCTATCTATGATCAGAAAAATTTCTTAGTGGGAGAGGTTAGTAAGTGGGAGGGGGAAAATTGGGTTTAGGATATCTAGTGGAGAAGATCTTACATTTTTTAGCATGAACAAGTTTTGATATCCGATTTTCTCTTATTAGTTAGGGATTTTATCCCTTCCTCCCAGCCTGATAAGTGACGGTGCAAACGTTATACTGATGGTCCTTATTATATGGCTTCCAAGTAATTTTTTCTTCTCGTTCATGAGTTTCCTAGAGATAGTCAGGTCTCGGTGGTAGAGTCGGATCTCTTTAATGTCTAGAGTAGTTAGGCCTCCTCTAAAGTGATATTATTCTCCTGGAAACTTCTATAGGATATGATTCCTACCTGAGAGAATTTTATCAATAGGGGAATTGTCATTAGTTTAGAGTGCGTCTCTTTCCCTTTATGTTTGAGATTTATATAGTCGTCCTCTCACTTGTTTGTCACTTGTGATGTCGTGTTTTATGTGTGGTATAAGATTTTTAGACAGTTATGATGGTCTGTAGTCATACCTAAAGATTCTTTGACCTTTATTTATAAGTTTTTTTGTTATGGTGTTTCGTATAAGCTTAGGGAGAGGCTTATGATTTGGAATATACTGGTCTGAATGATTTGAAAATCTCGGAATCATATAGTGTTCTCAGGTAAACTGGTGTCAGCGAAGGATATTGAAGATATGAGCATTCTTTTGACTTGAAAATGATATCTTGGTAGGTTTGTGGAGAATTCTTGTGTTTTTTTTTTGCCTGACTCGAGAACCCTATTCAACATCTTGGCCACAAACAACATGAATATTTTTGCTCTTTTTTAAGTGTGTTCTTATTACTCACTGGAGATTGGTGTCGCTTTTGCGGGTCTTTGGCTGGAGAAATCTAGCGAGTGATCGTTTCCGATGCTCTGGGTTTTTCCTTTCTACGACTTTATTCTTTTGTATTTTTTTTCTTACTTCGGTTGACTTCTATTGGAGTTTTCCTTTTTCATTTGGATGTTGTTTCATTTTTTTTCTACTACTTCTCAGCTTTCTATACTATACCATACGCCTTTAATACCCCTCTATATTTATATTTAGTTCTATTTGCTTAAAAAAATGTAAATATGTGAAATCTGTTGAATAATTGAAGCATGATATAATAATGTGTACTATTCAATAGTGGGAAGCATAATATAATGGTTACCTTACAAAATCTACCACACTACCCACTTTGTCTTTATATATATATATATATATATATATATATATATATATATATATATATATATATATATATATATATATATATATATATATGAAATTCTGATATCAGATATGAGATGTCGAAAGTAATGTCACGACACTAATATCTGAATTACACTAACAGAAGAAAGATATAGGAAGGTAAAGCCAAAAGACACAAGAAATTGTTAACCCAGTTCGGTGCAACTCACCTACATCTGGGGGCTACCAAGCCAGGAAGGAAATTCACTAAAATAGAATCAGTTCAAAGACTCTCCGTACACTTCAACAAGTTACAGTCTTTCTCACCTAATCTCTACCCGTGCAATTTCTACCTAAGCACTCTTAGATATGAGAACCCACTCACTTCCCTACAATCACACCTGTGATCTTAAACAACAATCCCTTGAGAAAAGAAAACACTTTTCAATAACACACTCTTGATTTTACTTCACAGTTTCAATCAAGAAGACACACTCTTGATCTTGCTTCACAGCTTTGATCAAGAAGACACACACTTGATCTTGCTTCACAGCTTTGATCAAGTAGACATACACTCTTGCTTAACAGCTTTAGAGTGACAAATTACAACCACAAATCAGTCCAATTCAATCATCAAAATATGACTTGAATGGCTTACAAGTCTCACGACTAAACAGACACAAACCCTAGCTCTTTCTCTATATTTTGCTCAGTATTGGTTGTGTTGTAAAATAGGTTTTCTAAGTCCCTTTTTATAGAAGCTTTCAGCTGGGCTTGGACATCTTGAAAACCCTAAATCTATTTTCCAATCAAATCTTCTCTATAACAGTTGGTTATATCTCCTTGGAAAATAAGTAAATCAGGTTATAATCCATGATTCAATGCGCCAGCTAATCAGATCTTCAATCATACATAGATTGCCATTAATTGTGCAATCACAAAACACCAGACACTCACACTGAATGTTCTGTGTACAGGATGTCATGACATCGGGTCTGACATCTTGGAAAAATCCTACATCATTCCATAATTCCTTTTATAACTTCCAGCAGGTACAACCATATCAGATGCCATGACCTTGTGTATGACATCTTGAAACAATCCTGCATGAACATGTCTTTCATTTAAGCTCCAGCAGGTACATCCCATATCAGATGCCATGACCTTGTGTATGACATTTTGAAACAATTCTGCATGAACATGTTCTTGAACTCCAACAGGTACATAGGATATCTTATGTTAAGACATCACACATAACATCTTGTGAACACTCTTTGTTTTACCAAAATTGCTGCCAACACTTAGAATCAACAAACTCCCCCTTTGGCAAATTTTGGCTAAAACATATATCTGTCCTTTTTGTTCATAAGAAAACTATCAGCAGTTAAACAAAAGTTTAAACAGCAGCAGAATCAACACAATTACTAGTTATATAGTTACTAGTAATACACATGTGTACAAGGGTACTTCTCCTCCCCCTAAATCTGTGCAACAAAAATAGAATTACTAGTTATGGATGCAACTAGTAAGACAGACAAATGCACAAGGGTACTTCTTCTCCCCCTAAATATGTGCACACATCAAACATCTTCCATGAAAATAACAGCTACTGTAACTCCAGCACATGTACCAGCCAGAATGTCATTCTGACATCTGCTTCAACATCAACACCTGTGCACCATATCAAACATCTTCTTTGACATCTGTAAACAGAACAACATTCTGTTTTAACACCTGTGCACTTCCTTCAATAATAAATATCCTTCAGTTCAGCTACATACATGTCTCACTACTCCACAACTGCTTCCATATTCCACATCAACACTTCTCCCCCTTTTTAGTCAAAATTGACCAAAGGTGACCAATTAGACAAAATAAATGTCAATTAGTCTATCAAAGAATGTTAGGACAGATGTTATAACATTAAACATGTTAAAACATAATAGTCAAGCAGTACAAACCATCATCATACACAGCTGTGATAGCTGAGATAATGAACAAATCCAAGGAACTCATTTAGAGCCCAAAATATTACAAACATGCATCAATGAGGACTGCCACAAATTTCACATTTTTCAAAAAACCAATAAAACTTCAGTCTTCCAAATAGCAGCACCAGAACAACAATAGTCACAATAGCCACACAGCACCCCTCACACAATCTTCAGTCTTCAACACACAAGGGGGGGAACCATCAATCAGAGAAAGAAGTATCACCTTCACCTTCAGAGCCTTCATAGCTTTCAGAGCTGCCATTGGATTGAGCATTTGATCTCTCACTTGAACTATTTGCATCTGAGTTTTTGGTCTCACCAGCCTTCTCCACCTCTTCCTTCTCTAGGCCACGAATAAGAGCCTCCAAGGTCTCTTTTCTTGCTTTGGCAACCCTAATACCATTCTCCAGTTCTTTGCAGGTTTCCTTCAACTGATCAATTAAACTCCCTTGAGATGCAGGCTCTTTTCTGGCAGATGTCATGACAACATCATTGACATGACTTCTCTCAAACAGCTTATGATGAATGGACAGTGGGGGCTTTCTTCTGCTTGGAATGTCATTTGCATTGAGTATGCCTGGTTGTTGACTCAAGATAATACCACAAATAATGGATGGGAAGGCAATGGGCAGCTTCACAGCATTTATGGAGGCATGTCTGATAATTTGGTCAAACATAAACTTTCCAAAATCATAGTTAATCCTGGTTCCAATTGCATGAATGACTCTTCCCAGACTGCTGGAGATGGTAGAGATATGATTAGTAGGCACCCAATTAGCTGAACCAATCTTGTGCAAGATGGCATATTTGACAGTTAGCTTGCTAGCTGAAAGGTGATTCCTACTAGGCCATTCCTTAACTTGGCCAGCTGTAATGATCCTACAGACCTCATTGTCTGTAGTCTCTAGATCCATTCCTCCATCAGTTCCTCTCCCTAGGAACTTGTTGATGATGGTTAGTGAGAATCTCACACACCTACCTCTTACAAAAACTTTGCAAAATTCCCTGCTGCTCCTTTCAAAAATCTCCTCAGGGATATTTACAACAAATTCTTTCACCAACCCCTCATAGCATTGGGGCAGAGCAACCACAGTCTTTATCAATCCAGCATTCTTGATTAAATCCATGACTTCCTTTACTTCAACAGCCTCTTTACCCAGCTCTCTCTCAACCGCTACCCTTCTCTGAATGACAAACTTCCATTTAGCAGCACCGTCTTCTAAGTGAAAAGAGATGTTGTCTAAATGTACAGCTGCAGCTTTGCCTGGACACTTCTTAACAGCCTTCCTTTTTGCAGGGGAGATATCTGGAACATTGTCTTCGACATCCTCATCAGAGTCAGAACTCTTATTTTCTTTCCTCTTCTTAATCTCAACCTTGCTCCATGACTTGGAGGGTCCTACACCAGCAGTCTTCTTCCTAGTCCTGGATGTCATCATTTCAGCCACGGTTTTTCCTTTCCTAGTCTTCAATTTCCTAGCAGCACTTGGTTTCACATGGTGAACCAAAGTGTCCTTCTCTTCCTCTGAGCTTTCTTCCTCCAAATCAATGATATCCTCAGCAGTATCAGGAGACATGCTAGCTGGTTTCTTGCTAGGTAAATTTTTCCCAAGAGAACATAACCCCTCAGCAGCTACTTCCTTTTCTGTCTTAGATGAGTCATCATCTTTTTCAGCTTGGGTTTCCACCTCAGGAGAGGGGTCCCTTCTGGACAGAGGGGTAAAAATATCCTTGACTCCATGTTCTTCATTCAGAATCCTAGTAACTAGGTTTCTTATGGTGCGATCAGTAAAGTGCATGTCCTCTTTATTAGGAGATTTTTCAGGAATGTTACCTTGCTTAGTTCCAGCCATGGAAGAGGGGCCTGGGACGTCACCTGGTATCATACACAGAGGAGTCACGTCCATCAAATCTTCATCCAGAAACTCCATGGAGGGAGTTCTTGTATGAAAGGGTTTTGAGCTAGATGATGATGGATGTTGAGACATGTTGTTGAACTTTTGAGGAAAATTTCTTTGCCCTAGCAGAGGTTCTCTGAGTAGTTTGATGAAGATGGAAAGAATTGTGTTCAGGTAGAGCGTGCAAATGGAATATATCCTATTTCCAATACAAGGGAATGATTCATTATTAATGTGGCTCTTTCTTTTAATTGGACAGATAATATTTTTGTTACCTTTTCCACTCCACATTAATTGCCATATTTTCTCAAGAATCCAAGTCCCTAATTTCCCCCTTACATATTCAAGTTGGATATCATCCCAATCCCTTGCAGCCTTGTCAGTTAGTTGCATTTCATGCTGGAGAACTATGAATTTGTTTTCCATATATTTTCTGATTGAGTGATGACAGCAAATAATGTACTTGGTCCAGCTGTGCTGAATATGATTTTTGGACATAGTTGCATCATACAGATTGTCATAATACAATGTCATGACATCGTGTGTGACATTGTATGCAATTATCAGTAGTTTCATCCAACCTAGTTGAGAACAGCTGCTTTTATCTGATATACTTTCATCATCAACATCATTTTTATCTTTCACATGTGTGGGATCAGGAGTCCTATCACTCTTCATCTCAATCTTCTCCACATTGTTCTTGGTACCCATATCCCCTTGTGGCACAGTTCCAATAAAGCTCTCTCCAATATCATACTGCATATAACTAGTCACATGTCCACCTATTTGATCTAACCTCTCACCCATTTGGGCCATCATGACCTTTTCTCTCTTGAGAGTAAGGTTAAGTCTGAGCTTCTAGTGTGACATCCTTGTCTGACATTTCCCACAGGCTTGGCTTTCATTACTCTTGAGGGTTCTTCTAGCAGCTGTACTTATCTTCATCCCTTCCTTTTTGTCAAAGGTACACTTTGAGGAATGATCCAATTGAGAGATCCACATGTAACAATTGTCTTTGGTCCTGATTCCTTTCATAATCACTTCACTGTCTTTGTTACTAATCAGACAAGAAGTTGACATTCAGGCCTTGATCACATAGTTGACTGATGCTTATTAGATTTGCAGTCAAACCCTTAACCAGCAGGATATTGTCAAGTTTAGGAACTCCAGGACAATCAAGCTTGCCTATCCCCTTTATTTCACCCTTTGCTCCATCACCAAAGGTTACATGGCTTATGATATGAGGGTGAAAATCAGTTATCAGGTCTATGTTTCTAATCATGTGTCTATAACATCCACTATCAAGATATCACTCTTCTTTGGCTAAGATTCTAAAGGGAGTGTAATCTATTAGACTTGCAACATTAGTCTTAGGAACCCATTGCTTATTGTTGATATGCTTGTGCTGTTGATAGTGAGTCTGTTGGTGAACAGGGATAGGGTAACCATATAGCTTATAGCAGAAAGGCTTTAGGTGACCAAATTTCCCACAGTAATGGCATCTCCATCTTTGGTGTTTCCTTTTCTGCTGTCTTCTCCTTTGATGTTGTGACATCTCAGGACTGCTCTTACTATTGTTGCATTTAGGTTTGGCTTGAGGTTTGTAACTAGAGTAACTGATATCAGCCTTGGATTTATTATATCCTATTCCAGATTTGTCTCCTGTGATTAGTCCAGTTTGGAGAATCTTGTCTAAGGAGTCAGATCCATTATTTAACATCCTTACATACTTGGTCATCTCTTCTAGTTTTGAGTTCAAGAACAAAGCTTCTGTTTTTAACTTGGAGATGGTTTCCACATGTTCAGCCTTTTCATTCTCCAGTTGTACTATCTTTTGGCTTTCAACTTGTTGACTTTCATCTAGCTTGACCTTCAGAGCCACTGCTTCTGTTTTTAATTTGGAGATGGTTTCCAATTGTTTTACCTTCTCTTTTTCAAGTTGAGTTATCCCCTTCTTCTGGTTCTCAACCTGTTTACACAGCTCTACACTTTTGTGGCACAACTTTCTGTTGGTAGAGGCCAACTCTTCAAAGGTCACTTCTTCATCACTTGAGTCTCCATCAGAACCCCATTTTCCTGTCAATGCAGTCACCATATTTGCAGCCTCCTCTGTATCACTCTCATCAGACCAAGTGGCAACAAGACTCTACTACTTCTTGAGATAGGTTCCACCTTCAGTTCTAATGTGTCCATACCCATCACATTCATAACACTTTACTTCTTTTCCTTCTCTGGACTTTTCATCTGACCTTGCTCTTCTTTCATTGCTGATGTCAGATGAGATGTTCTTGACATTTGCCTTGGATCTTACATCCATCTTTTTTAACAATCTGTTGAACTGTCTCCCCAGCATTGCAACTTCATTGGTCAAATCTTCATCAACATCCTGACTATTTTCCTCTTATGTGTTTGATATGAAGGAAATGCTTTTGGTTTTCTTCTCAGAACCATCATTTAATCCCATCTCAAAGGTTTGGAGGGAACCAATTAGCTCATCAACCTTCATGTTGGAAATGTCTTGAGACTCTTCTATGGAAGTCACCTTCATTGCAAATCTCTTAGGGAGTGACCTAAGTATTTTCCTTACCAGTTTTTCATCTGTCACCTTCTCTCCCAGGGCTCCTGAGGCATTAGCAATTTCAAGGATACTCATGTGAAATTCATGAATGTTTTCATCTTCTTTCATCCTTAAGTTTTCAAACTTGGAGGTAAGCAGCTGAAGTCTAGACATCTTTACCCTAGAGGTGCCTTCATGAGTGGTCTTGAGAATATCCCAAGCATCTTTGGCCACTTCACAATTGTTTACCAACCTGAAAATGTTCTTGTCTACCCCATTGAATATTGCATTCAATGCTTTAGAATTTCCAAGAGCTAGATCCCTTCCTCCTTGGACCATTGTTCTTCAGGCTTCTTCTCAGTGGTGGCTTCTCCTTCTTTAGTAATGACAGAATGCACCAAGCCTGTTAACACGGCTTTCCAAGCCTTGTTATCAAGAGATTTTAGAAAGGCTACCATTCGAGGTTTCCAATAGTCATAGTTTGAACCATCCAAGATTGGTGGTCTATGAACAGATCCTCCATCTCTCTCCATTGTACCAGAAAGTATTGTCCCTAGATCTCACCCAGAACCAGAGCAGGATGCCTGCTCTGATACCAATTGAAATTCTGGTATCAGATATGAGATGTCGAAAGTAATGTCACGACACTAATATCTGAATTACACTAACAGAAGAAAGATATAGGAAGGTAAAGCCAAAAGACACAAGCAATTGTTAACCCAGTTCGGTGCAACTCATCTACGTCTGGGGGCTACCAAGCCAGGAAGGAAATTCACTAAAATAGAATCAGTTCAAAGACTCTCCGTACACTTCAACAAGTTACAGTCTTTCTCACCTAATCTCTACCCGTGCAATTTCTACCTAAGCATTCTTAGATATGAGAACCCACTCACTTCCCTACAATCACACCTGTGATCTTAAACAACAATCCCTTGAGAAAAGAAAACACTTTTCAATGACACACTCTTGATTTTACTTCACAGTTTCAATCAAGAAGACACACTCTTGATCTTGCTTCACATCTTTGATAAAGAATACACACACTTGATCTTACTTCACAGCTTTGATCAAGTAGACACACACTCTTGCTTAACAGCTTTAAAGTGACAAATTACAACCACAAATCAGTCCAATTCAATCATCAAAAGATGACTTGAATGGCTTACAAGTCTCACGACTAAACAGACACAAACCCTAGCTCTCTCTCTATATTTCGCTCAGTATTGGTTGTGTTGTAAAACAGGTTTTCTAAGTCCCTTTTTATAGAAGCTTTCAGCTGGGCTTGGACATCTTGAAAACCCTAAATCTATTTTCCAATCAAATCTTTTTTATAACAGCTGGTTAGATCTCCTTGGAAAATAAGTAAATCAGGTTGTAATCCATGATTGAATGCGCCAGCTAATTAGATCTTCAATCATACATAGATTGCCATTAATTGTGCAATCACAAAACACCAGACATTCACACTGAATGTTCTATGTACAGGATGTCATGACATCGGGTCTGACATCCTGGAAAAATCCTGCATCATTTCATAATTCCTTTTATAACTTCCAGCAGGTACAACCATATCAGATGCCATGACCTTGTGTATGACATCTTGAAACAATCCTGCATGAACATGTCTTTCATTTAAGCTCTAGCAGGTACATCCCATATCAGATGCCATGACCTTGTGTATGACATTCTGAAACAATCCTGCATGAACATGTTCTTGAACTCCAGTAGGTACATAGGATGTCTTATGTTAAGACATCACACATAACATCTTGTGAACACTCTTTGTTTTACCAAAATTGCTGCCAACACTTAAAATCAACAATATATATATATATATATATATATATATATATATATATATATATATATATATATATATATATAAATTTTAACCCTCTACTTCTTTGAAATCTCACATACTTTGGCTCTACAAGTGCACATTCTCCTCCATCATCACAAAAAGCCTGTCAAAGTTAACCCTACTAGTTTGAAATCTAATTTTATGGCATTCCCCCACTTAATTTCATTTATAACATCTTCTACACTAGCTTCTGTATTTCCATGCAACAAACATTTTCTTGAAATGCTCTCACACACTAAAAGAGAATAATAAGAACCTTTAATTGTGCTTGTTTTATGTGCCACCATATTCAGTTCTTAAATATCCACTAGCATTAATTGGAGATTGAGTTGACCAAACTTCCAATTTTCAGCAAAAAAAAAAGAGAGCAAGATTTAATGAGAATCCATCAAAAAGAGTTTATTTCTTTCCTCTTTCAAACATGTCTTGTTTTGCTCTTATTTCCAATTTTTAGTTCTTCACAACCTCACCGCAAAATTAAAGACAACAACTACATTAAGGTATTTATATCTCATTTCTCTTGCATATTCTTCTTCTTTAATCTTCAATCGTATGAGTTTTTGTAAGAACTAGAAATAATAGAAACGTTGAGAGGAAGGTTGTGTTGTTCATTAGAAATTAAAAGCAGGCTTATATAGCCTTTACAAATGGAATTAGTCAAAATCTAGTATTGCATGGAAATAAAATAGGAATAAAAGAAACTGATCCTAAAATATATGACTTCCTCATAAAGAATCTAACTTCCCTTAGGACTAGGATTTATTAGTAAACATAGACTGAATTAAAAAATAACTTTAACTAATATTCCCTCCCTTAAGCTAATGCCTCTGCGATTAGCTTACTTCTGTGATCTCCATTACTCCAAGCATGCTTCGAAGTTTCTCAAACTGCTCGAGCTTCAATGGCTTTGTCATTATATCTGCAGATTATTCTTCAGAGCAGCAAAAACTCAGTCTCACCACTTCATCATTTACCAAGTCTTTGAGAAAATGAAACCTTACTGCACTATGCTTACTTCTGCCGTGAAAAACTGGATTTTTGGACAATTGAATAGTGGAACTGTTGTCACATAAAATCACAGTTTCTTCCTTTTCTTCAGATCCAAGTTTCTCCAAGATTCTTCTAAGCCAAATATATTGACAAGCACAAAGTGCTTCAGTAATATATTCCGCCTCAGTGGTAGATAGGCTCACAACAGGTTATTTTTTCGAAGCCCGTGAAACAGCTCTAGACCCTATCATAAACACTAAACCAGAAGTGCTTCTTCGATCATCTAAATCTCCCGCGTAATTGCTATTAGAATAAGCTATAAGACTTGTTTTTCTTTCTTCATTCTTATAGAATATTCCGTGCTCTATGGTTCCTTTTAGATATCTTAAGAGTCTTTTTGTAGCAGCCCAATGTGATTCTTTTGGATTTGCCATGAACCTGCTCATCAAACTCACTCCGAACATCAAATCCGGCGAGTTACCGTTAGATACATGAGGCTTTCAATTACTTGTTTGAACATCGTAACATCTACTTCAGTGTCATCCTCATCTTTTGATGAAATTGTTCCTGGAACAATTGGATTCCTTAATGAGTTGCTGCTTCCCATGTTGAACCTTGCTAGAACTTCTTGAGCATATCTTCTTTGACAAATAAATATCCCAGCTTCACATTGTATCACTTCTATTCCAAGAAAATGTCTCATCTTTCCCAAGTCAGTCATGTCAAAATCTAACTTCATTGAGCTTTTAAATTCATCACACATGCTTCTACTATTTCCAATAAAGATCAAATCATCAACATAAAGACTAACTATCAAAATGTTACCTTCATTTTTCTTGGTGAACAAAGTGTGTTCACTGGAGCACCTTTCAAATTTTTCTTTTGCAAAGTATGCCTCAATTTTGCTGTACCAAGCTCTCGGTGCTTATTTAAGGCCATATAATGCTTTCTTCAACTTGTAGACTTTGTCTTCTTCTCCTTTCTTGACAAATCCTTCAGGTTGCTGTACAAATACTTCCTCCTTGAGCTCACCATGAAGAAAAGCGCTTTTCACGTCAAGTTGATATACTTCCCATCCACGTTGAGATGCCAAAGCTAATAGTACCCGCACAGTGTCGAGTCTTGCGACTGGTGCAAATACTTCAGTATAATCCACTCCATACTGTTGTGCATATCCTTTTTCTACCAATCTCGCCTTAAACTTTTCAACTTTCCCACTTTCATTGAGCTTGGTTTTGAAAATCCATTTAACTCCAATAGGCTTAACTTCTTTTGGTGCATTAGTTAGCTCTCATGTCTTGTTCTTTTATATTGCCTTCATCTCCATGTTCATTGCTTCTCTCCACTTCCTGCTCTTGAATGCTTCTTCGAAGAGGTAAGGATCACTTCCATTTTCAGACATCATCATCACCATTAAACTTTCTTCTTCCTCGGAAAGATTTGTTCCCTCTTCATAATCTGCCATCCAAACTGGTTTTCTTCTATTCCTTGCCGCCCTCTCTAAAAAATCTTGTTCAACATCATTTGTTTCATTTCCCGGTGACCTGGTCTCGTTTAAACTGCTTAAGGATGCATCTTGATTGATATCACCACTGTTTTGTTCATCTTTTTGTGCAGGTCCTTGGTCTTCACTACCTTCTTCTTCCCAATCTAGAACATCAGCTTTGCATTCTTCTTCAGTTCTTCCCCAGTCCTAACTCTTTTCTTCTTCAAACACTACATCTCTGTTCACAATGACTTTCTTTGCAATAGGATCAAAAAATTTGTAAGCTTTAGACTCATCACTAACTCCCAAAAATACACACCTTTTGCTTTTGTCATCTAGCTTGCTTCTCTTTTGGTCTGGTACATGAGCATGAGCTACGCATCCAAAAATCCGAAAATAGTCAGCTCTTGGTCTTACACCAGTCCATGCTTTTTCAGGGATTCTGTGATCTATTGCTGAAGTTGGACTTCTATTTTGTACGTGAACACACCATTTAACAACTTCAGGCCAAAATACTCTCGGAACTTGTCTCTCATTCAGTACAGCTCTTACTGCATTCATGATCGTCCTGTTTTTTCTCTCGGCGACTCCATTTTGTTGAGGAGTATGTGCAGCCGTCAATTGCCTACAGATTCCTTGATCCTTACAGAATTCTTCAAACTCATTCGAGGTAAATTCACCACCTCTATCAGTCCTTAAACAAGTGATGAATGCACCCACTTCTTTCTCAACATATGCCTTGAAAATTTTGAACATACCAAATGCTTCTGATTTTTCATGTAAGAAATAAATCCAAGCTTTACGAGTAAAGTCATCAATAAAGCTTAACATATATCTCTTGTTACTGTTTGAAGATGGCGTGATCGGACCACAAATATTAGCATGAACTAGCTTAAGCTTTTTCGAGGCCCTCCATGAGCTTTTCTTTGGTATTGACTCTCTATGTTGTTTTCTAATTAGGCATGTAGTGCATATCTTCTTTGGAGACTTCAGGGAAGGTAATCCAATGACCATCTTCTTACCCGAAAGTGTATTGAGCCCCTTGTAGTTAAGGTGCCCAAAGCGACAATGCCACAATTGAGTTTCTTTCTCCGACACCGTTTCAGCTTGTGGACACATGGCATTTTTGTTTGGTGCTGCAAAAATTGTCAAATAGAACATCCTATTTCCCTTCATATTAGTGTGCATAATTAAACCTTTATCCGAATGAAATACTTTGCAGGTGCCATTTTGAATTAAAATTGCCAACCCTTTTTCTTGGAGTTGTCTTAAGCTTAGCAAATTGTTCTTAAGCTCAGGAACAAAGTAAACATCAGATATTACCTGAGTAATGCCATTCATTTGCACACGTATGCTTCCTTTTGCCACAACATTCATTGTTGTATCATTTCCAAGCTTCACAATTCTGCAAAATTCTTCCTCCAACTTGAAAACCATTTTTTGTTTCCCGTCATATGATTGTTGCAGCCGGAGTCTAAGAACCAAGCTTCTTCTTGTGTGGGTTGACACATCTCTTCATACGCCATTAATAAAAGTTCTTCTTCTTCCTCCAGCTCCACATAATTGGCCTTCTTCTCCCAGTCAGGGCACTCATGCTGAAAGTGACCCAACTTGTTGTTGGTGTAAGCCCTAGAGGCCAATACTTTTGGTACTCGTATCGAATTATTTATTAATAATAAAAGGCTTTTTCTTTATTACGTTTGTTTAATAAAGTCCCTAGAATAGCTAGTCCGTTTAATGTATCAAGTGTGACTTGATCATGAGATCACATTAAAGATAAGGACATTATTCTTAAAGTATCTGTAGTCGAGCTTTATTGTGAAGTGGGATAACATTAAAGCATTAAGACTATTATGTATATAGACTGATGATCACATCTCATGGATCATGGATAAAGAGTTATCAAGTCTTAAACATAGGTATGAATATTAAGAGTAATATTTATACTGGATTGACCCGCTATGAGAATACTATATAGAATGTTATGCAAAGTGTCATAAGTTATTCTCATGGTGATAATGGTGTATACCACTCTTCGACCTGAAACCACTATGGACCCTAGATGTAGAGTCGAGTGCTTTATTATTGATCCAACATTGTCCGTAATTGGATAACCATAAAGACAGTTGATGGGTACTCCATGAAGCATGCTGAGGGACATGAGCGACCTAGATGGAATTTGCCCATCCTGCATAACATGATAAATGTCTATGGGCCCAATATTGAACTGGACAAGGATGACACGGTCTATGCCTTGTGTTCAATATAGACATAAGGGCAAAAGGGTAATTATACGCATAAGTATTATCACAGAAGGATTTGTCAGATCACATGACATTTTCGTGTCTTGGATAGCAGTGATGTGTTTCTAGATACCGCTCACTGTTTATTATGTTAAATACATGATTTAATATAATTGCCAACGCCGCGAAAACCTACAGGGTCACACACAAAGGACGGATTGATGAGAGATAGAGTAACTAAGGAACACCGTAAGGTACGATGCACTTAAGTGAGTTGTAGAACATCGTAAGGTACGGTGTACTTAAGTAGAATACGAAATATGGTAAGGTACCATGGGCTTAAGTGATTTTGGGCATATTATAAGATATAGGCCAAAATACACTTAAGTGGGCTTTTTAGCTTGAAGCCCACACAAGTGGTTCTATAAATAGAGCCCTTGTGTAGAAGCATTCATTGCGGTTGCATTATTTTCGTTTTCTCTCTCTCTCTCTCTCTCTCTCACTCAAAGCCTTCATTCGTACCAGCTAGCACTGAGACTGAAGGAATCCGTTCGTGTGGACTGAGTAGAGACGTTGTCATCGTTCAACGTTCGTGATCGCTCCGTGGATCTGCATCAAAGATTTTGATCGTTACAAGAGATCTGCACCAAAGGTTTCAATCGTCACAAGAGGTAAATATTCTATCACTGATCATGACCATGCGTAAGGATCTCTAAAGGAGAAATTTTAATTTCCGCTGCGTTTTGGACCGCAATTCTCCTTCACTTGTGACATTTAAAGCACTCAACAATTGCTTTGTTTAGAGATAGTTTTCCTCTTCCTCTGCCACGTCCTCCTTTGAATACACCTCTACCTCCTCTGCCTCTGATTGATCTATCATTACTGGTTATTTTCAATACATGTTCTTCTGTCTAAAATCCCTGCATTCTTTGCTCATGAACAAGGAGGATGCCGTGCAGTTCATCAATACTCAAGGTACTCAAATCATTTGATTCCTCTATTGAGCACACAACATAATTGAATTTAGAGGTCAAAGATCTGAGTATCTTGCTCACCACCGTACTTTGCTCCATTGTTTCACCATTTGATTTCATCTTGTTTACCACATTGAGAGTCCGTCCTAAGAAGTTATCGACCTTCTCACCTTCTTTCATGGTCAATAGCTCGAATTCTCTTCTCCACGCTTGAAGTTGTGCTCTTTTCACCTTTGTGGATCCTTGATACTTCTGTTGCATGGACCTCCATATTGCCTTTGAAGTTCCCTTGTCAAGAATCGTTTCAAGAATTTCTCTGTCAATAGCTTGAAACAGATAATTTTTGACCTTCAGATCTTTAAGCTTGGCCTCTTCCACACTCTTTCTTTGCGCTTCACTTGTTGATGGAGTTCCAATTGCCGGTGCTAGGACTCCTTCTTCTACGAGGTTCCACATCTCTTTACTTCGTAGAAAATTCTCCATCGTCATTGTCCAAAAATCATAATGACCATCGAACCTTGGAATGACCGGCAGTACGAACTTTTCAGATGTAGACATGTTGATCCTTTGGTGTTTCTTATCACACATACACATGCTTTTACTCCCTTAGTGTTTCCACTCTCACACACTCACTCCCCGAACAATATCAGGCCCCTTGTGGAGCTCTGATACCAATTGTAAGAACTAGAAATAATAGAAACGTTGAGAGGAAAGTTGTGTTGTTCATTAGAAATTGAAAGCAGATTTATATAGCCTTTACAAATAGAATTAGTCAAAAGTCAGTACCGCATGACAATAAAATAGGAATAAAAGAAATTGATCCTAAAATATAGGACTTCCTCCTAAAGAATCTAACTTCCCTTGGGACTATGATTTATTAGTAAACGTGGATTGAATTAAAAAATAACTTTAACTAACAGTTTTATCCTATTTTTTAAGTATTAGTATATGGTAAAATGATCGGTAATGTCATTTTAATTAATAATAATTTGTTCATTTAATTTCGTTTTACTTTTTTGTGATTCTTTTGATATATGAAGATGAGTCCAAGACTTCAATTTGAAATTACATTACATGGCTTTCTTCTTTGGGCTTCAATGGGATTCTTGATGCCGATTGGTATACTTGCAATTAGACTATCAAACAGAGAAGAAAATCCAAGAAGGCTTCGATCTTCATATGATTTTGCAGGCAAGTATACTAATTTAACTCTTTCATAATGATTTTGTTTACATTATGAAAAAACAAATGCTGATTTCAGAGATTGAACCATGTATTAACAATTTATATCTATTTAATTCAACTAATACAAATGGAACTATTGGACTCACCCAAATTGTAACTAGAAAATAAGTGCATAATAAGAGTGAGTATAAAGTGTCACAGATTAGGATATTCTGTGGTTATTTTTAAAACTTTAAGTGGTGAAAGTTATGAAAGATGGATGCTTTGGCCCATTTGGATCTGTCAATGTTGTCCCATTGTTAACTTTTTTTTAATGATGGCATGAAATGAAGATAAGATCATTAGATTAGTAATTTTTCCGTATTAAAGCTTGTTAGTTACTAATAAGATCATGCAATGGTGATTGCCTCCTTTTTGACAAGGACTATAATGGATACTTTGTAAACAAGAAAAACATTTTATTAAAATATTACTTACTCCAACCACTTTCATAAGATATATGTCATTTTTTATTTTTTATTTATTGAATTGACAATATATTTTATCAAATATTAACTCTAATCTCTTCTTACAAAATACAACAAAAAAATTTAGATGGTTCAATCCGTTGTCATTTAATAAATTTAAAAATAATTTGTATTTTATAAAAACGATGGTAGGTAATAGGAGTGGTAAGATACGTTCTGTCCACCAAACATATTTGTTTCGTCCACAATTTTTTACAATTCGATTCTAAATTTTATATTAGTGTTCCTTATTTTTTTCACTCCGTCTTTTTGTGGGTGCGTGTAATAACGTGACAAATATGAATTTTTGTCACTAATATGAATTATTGTCACTTGTAGATTTTAGGAATACAAGTTGCGTCGGATTCGCACTATCCTATTGTTTAATAAAGAGAATCAAGATTTGTTTGTGTGCTCTTTCAATTAGGTCTATTTCACCTTTTTTTTTTTTGACAAATCTAAACCGAACCGACATGGTTGATTGTCACTTTTAATAGATAGTAATATTTTATAAATAGTTATTTTATAAATTTTAAATTTCCAATAAAATATAAATGTTTATTTTCATATCATTACTAGTTTACTAGTTGCTTTCTTCTAATTTTTGAAATTTTATTTTTAATATTATTAATGAGAATAATTTTGTATATTCTATATAAAATTGAGAAAAAAGACTATGCACACCGTCAACCAATCACGACGTATATTCCACCAAATCACACATTTAATTTTAAAATACTAGTATGATATAATAGAATCTTATAATTTTATTTAATGATGGTGTAAAACTAATTTACGCTGATAGTGCATTACCTTTAATCTCTATAAAATTAATATTTTTTTATGTGAAATAATCAAAATATCATATAATTTAGGATGAAGTGAATAGTTTTTATCCTTTGTTTAAATATTCATGCCTATGTTATGTTAAAGTCGACAAAAATGTTGGGTTTAAGAAGTATTTGGGTCATTTTGAAGAGATTTCCCTCTTTGAAGTACAAAATTAAGCCCATTGTTGTGTCACTAACCAAATGGAGGCCATTAGAAAGAAATAGCATAACATTGAAACTTATTTTCATTGATAATATTTTCTTTGTTAATGTGATGTATAATTTTGAGTTTGTATTCAACAGATGATTGCTGTACTTCTTGCAACCGCAGGAGCAATTATGTCCATAAAAAATTTCAACAATCTCTTCAACAATAATCATCAAAGATTAGGGGCTGCACTTTATGCTATTATATGGCTACAAGTACTACTTGGTATCTTTAGACCACAAAGGTTAGACATTTGAATCCTCTTTTTGTTCCGAAAATGCACACTTACATGCTTTTGTTTGTTGTAACAATCACGAGTTATATTTTATTTATCTTTCTGCCGAACTTCAGTCCATTATATCGTTTTTTCTTGATAGCCTGAGAGTTAAAACAAAAAAGTGTTTGAAGATTTCTTAAAGTCGACGAAAATGGTACTTATAACTTCATTTATTTTATTTTTTTATGTTTGTAGGGGATGCAAAAGAAGAAGTGTGTGGTTTTTTGCACACTGGATACTTGGAACTGCAGTCACATTCTTGGGTGTTTTGAATGTTTATATTGGTTTAGAAGCTCACCATGAAAAAACATCAAAAGGCATAACAACTTGGAATTTATTTTTCACTATTCAGATATCATTGATTGTATTTTTCTACCTTTTTCAAGAAAAATGGTTCTACATTCAAAAACAAAGAGTGGTTTTGAAAAAGGACGAAAATGTTCCAAAGGAGGTGGGATTGAAGGTTGGAACTTGTTAAGGAACCAATGCTTGATCCAAATTTCTACATAGTTTATACAAGTGTTTTGAAACATGCTAAAGAGTACTAGTCATAATAATTTTTGTTTCTAATTCAGAATTTTCTTTATAAACTTTATCACTTCGTGTAAGGATAGAAAAATTTTCTTTATAAACTTTATCACTTCGTGTAAGTATTGAAAGTAATTTAAAAGGGGATTAGATTTATTGGACTTTTGAAATTAAAAAAAAAAGACACCAAAGTATACACTAGTCTCCTTTTTAAATAAGGATATGTCTAGTCCCCTCATATTCTGTGAGAGATTTTACTATATTATCGCTTGTACAATCATCAAATCAAGGTCACTCGTACACTTATATAATATACAAGAAAGTACACCACTTTCTTTTACAATTTGAATAAAAAACACACCACTTTTTTTGTATCATAAACTAAAATCACTTAACACTTAATGATCTACAAAAATATAATATTGTAAAGATGAAGATTTGAATAAGAACCGATTCTTGAGAATTGATCTTTCCTTCAATGTATACAATATACAAGAGTAATGTTTAAGTGGTCATAAATGAATGAGTGAAACTTCAATGATACTTATAATTTTAATGCAGAAAGTTTCACAAAAAATATTGACTTAAGTAATTTAGTTGAAATTTGAGAGAGATTTGAATTTGAAATAATTTGGAGTGAATTTTGAAGTTCAGAAACATTGCCTATTTATAGTATGAAAAAACCCATTTTGAATCGGTATAGAATCATCAACCATTGTCATGATTCAATGACCAAATATGAAAAATGTTGGAATATAATTTTTTATGAAAAAATGTCACTGCTTCAGTAGTAACAAGTTAACACATTGTATTAACCGGTTACAATTGAAGCCAATTTAGATTTTCAAAATTTGTGACTTTAATCGGTTATAAGGTTTGGCTAACCGGTTACAGCTGAACAAAATTTCCAAAATATTTAATTTCTCGTGTCTGTAACAGGTTAACATGTATGTGTAACCCGTTACAGCTGATAGAAAATGTGAAAATCAGTTTGTAACTGATGTTAATTAAAGTGCTATGATTCAAAAACACTTTAGAATGAGTAGAGATTAAATATGTAAATTTTATGAGCAACTAATGTATTATTCTATGTATTATTCTAACAAATACATTATGCTTGATCAAATCCTTCAAAGTCCATTTGTCTTTTGTTGATAACTTGAATTCCAAGACAAGTAGAAACTTGAAAGATACTTGAAAGATGATGATCTATCTTTTTCTTTTTTGATAATGTAATTGATTTTGAGGCTCATACAAAAGGTTGGAAGATACTTGAAAATGCAATTGATTTTGAGGCTTAGACAAAAACTTGAAAGATACCAAAAGGTTGGAAGATAGTTGATAATGCAATTGATTTTGAGGCTCAGACAAACATTTGAAAGATACCAAAAGGTTGGATAACCATTGTACTTGATTAGACACATCAAGAAAACAACTTTTCTGCAAGGAAAATTATCCGTTGAAGCTCAGACAATAACGCTTAGATTTTTCCTTAAGCCCTCATGTGATCAAAAGGTCTCTGAGTCTGTTAGAGTTTCCTCGATTAAAGAGATACAACCTTTAGAGGTTTACTTTCTTCAGTCTAGATTCTCCAGAGTCTGATCTCTTCAGAGTCTTCTTCTTGGCTTATGAAGCTTCAAAGTCTGGATCACTAGAGGCTAACTTTTTTCAGAGTTGACTTCTTAGTAGTTTATATCTTCCATTAGACCCAAAGTCTTCATAAGTAATCTTCATAACCAGATTATGAACTTTAGATACAAGAGAATCAATCTTCTTTTCATTTGTTCTTAGATTTATAATCCTGCATACTTGAACAGATGTTAGAATACCCAATTATTCTTTAAATACTTTGTTATCATCAAAATCCAAGGGATAAGGTATCAACCAATTTTGTTACAATAGAAAAAAACTTAAAGTTAAAGGAATATAAACACGTGAAGTGAGCTATATAGACTACTAGGCAAATCCACATGGCTCTAACACATCCATGTTTACGGGGTGAACATACTTAAAATGAGGGAGGCTTAACTGACTAGGAAAGTCAGATATTTCACCTAGAGAATCAAGACACTATTGAAACGCCTATATGAATGAGATAGAAAATACTTATTGGGTGTAGAATATAGAAAAATATGATCCCTCACAAATTTACAAAAAAAATAGTTCAAACCGAGTCCCCACTGAACTTTATTTATTCCAAAAGAAGAAAGGAAAAATATTGATAAAACCCTTTTAAATAAAAGAAGATGGTCGTGGCAACCAAATTCGGGTTCGAGAATCGACTACGCAAGGTGAAGGGATTAATATCCCTCACGTCCATTTTACTCAAAGGAAACCGTTTGCTTAACTTGCGATTGAATGTTAGATATTGTTAATTGCTTTCTTCAAATGATAAAAAAATGCAAAAGGGAAAGAAAATGGGTCGCAAAAATGTTTTTATTAATGTGCTTGACGAGATTGCGGGTCTCGCTCCTCCGTATCCCCAAGTAAAATGAGGAACTCAAAGATTCATAGTTCGGGGTAGAAAATGAGTGTTGGTTGATTGATTTTAGTGAACACGTGTTTAGGTCGCATTATAACGGTTAATCATTGGCTTGTTTGCTCGCGGGGGATGCTTAAGCGCTAGTTTGTATTTGCATTAGAATAGACTAAAAAATGTTCTTTATGAAAAGGGTTTCGATCGCACGGGGTCGAGATAAAGATAGGTTTGATGTGTTGAGTGATTTGTTGGATGAAGATTGCTCGAATGGTCGAGTAAGGCAACTTGTAACCAAAACAATCGAGGAGAGGAATCGAAGGCTCTAGACCATCTCCTTTTTGCATCCTTAGCTGCGAAAGGGTTTGGATATTGTTAAGGTATCTTTGATGGATAAAGAATACTAGAATGGTCGAGTAAGGAAACTCATATCCAATTACTCGAAGAAGGTAATATAAGGGCTCTAGACCACCTCCTTTTTAATCCAAGTTAATATGAAAATGATTTTGATTAAGTCTGACTATGAAAGTGTTTTTAGGTGAATCAGATTAGACGTTATTTTTATTGAATGACGATTACTTGAATGGTCGAGTAAGGAAACTCGTACACAAGTAATCAAGGAGAGAAATCAAAGGCTCCAAACCATCACCCTTTTCATTCTTTGAAGGTGCTCGATGTTGATCTAGGTTTTTATTTGCGTTGAATCGAAACGAGATGGAATGAATTTGAGAAAAGACATGCTTGGAGTTGGACTAAGGGTTTTGCTTATTGAAAATGATTGATAAGTTGGGATAGTGGAAATGGTTTTGATTTCGGAAAATTACTCGATATTGGATTGAGCACTTATTTTTGTTCCTTTTTGAAAGTGGATGATTTTAATCTTGAGTTAGAAGTTAACTAAGATAACAAAGCAATCAAAAGGAAAGCGATAAAGTTATTACACATCATGGGAATTAGCGTACATTTTGTCGAATGGGGATATAATAAACGATTAAAATACAAGCCCGTTAAACAAGTATGTAATAACAAGGATCTCATTGTAATAAGGCCCAAGAGAAAGTCACGAGACCGAAAATAGAAATCCAGAGCACTGATATATGCATCCAAATGTGTTCAGAAGCAACATCAAATTTATGATCTGAATTCGCAACGCAATCGACTAGATGAATAATCAAATAATCACTTAGTAACCAAATAATAACTAATCAACCAAAACTATAATAAACTAATCAATTAAAAGTCTAACCAATTAATTAATTACTAATAAAAATTAATCAAAATATTAAAAATAAACCATAAACATGTACAAATGATCATAGGGGTATGAAAAATAAATATGGGCCTAAGCCCAATTAACAATATTAATCCTACTTAAATAATAATAATAATAATAATAATAATAAGTAAAAAAATATATAGAATAAAAAACAAATAATACATAAATAACAAAAGTAGTAAAAGAGAGAGGTAACACCTCTTTTGGAGGAGAAGCACAAATTTTCCAAATTCAAGGCTATCAATCACCTTTGGACACATGGCCCATTTGAGTTCTAAAATTTGGGCTTGCTTTGTGTTGTTAGTTACTGTTTATGACTGCGATATGGCGGGTTGTAGTTGTTGTTTTTGTATGGTGGAGGATTTTGGCGTGTAGATCGCGGTGGCTTCGTTTTAGTTGTTGGTGTAAGGTGGAGTTCAAACAAGGATAAATCGTTTTGTTGTTTTTGACGATGGAGGTTGGTTGTTTGCACGATGGAACGGCTAAATGATGGTGGTGGTGGTAGTTTGGAACTGAACATGGTGATGGTGATAAGTATGACGTTGTTTTTGGTGAGTTTAGGTACACGATTAGTTTGAGATAGTTATAATGGTGGTGTTGGTCTTTTGTTTGTGAGGAAAAAAACGGTGATCAAGTGTTTGTAAGGGGGAGGTTGAAGTGTGATGAGCGGTGGAGAAACAAGGAAACAAAAGTGAAAATGAAATGGTGTTAACAGTGGTTTCTTGCTCGATTTGCTTTTGATAGTGTGAGGGCAATGTGGTTTATAATTTGGTGGTGATGGTGTGTGTCGCATCCGCGAAAAAACAACCGGCGGGCTAAAACAAAAAAACAACACAGAGCCGCCACTGCGCGTTATTTATCCCAAGATAGAGAAAGGAAACGTTCAGAGAAACCTGGAAAAAGCATGGTCTCGCGACCAAAGAGAAAGGGTAAGGGAGTCGGTTACGCAAGGGGAAGGTATTAGCACCCCTCACGTCCGTCGTACTCGACGGGATCCACGCTCTAAGAAAAGAAAAGGTTGCTAAAACACCACACACACACACACGCACCGAAGACAACACAGGTGGGGTTAAGAGGAAGAGAGCTCGATAGGACATCGCATCATATGCCTACGTATCTCGTCTGGAACGAGAATCAGAGCTGCCGTAGTTCGGCTCACGCACGCCAAACGAACAAACACAAACACAGGCAAACTGGGAGCCTGAATGCGAATCACTGGACTTACATCAGCATCCGAACCAAAACACACACAAGAAGGCAAACGTGGAGCCCGAAAGCTAATCACTGGACTTACATCGGCATCCGAACCAAACACACGCACACTGGAACCCGAATGCCACTCGATGGACTTACATCAGCTTCCAAGCACACAACAACCAAACAAGTTAATAGGGAGTCGAGAACTCGAGCCTATAACTGTCAAGCACACACACAAAAAGAAAAAAAAGTGCCCGGAGAGACCTCGCACGGTCTCCTGCCTACATACCTCGTCTGGAACGAGGATCAGGGCGATGTAGTTCCCCTGAAAGGGAAAGAAAATCTAGCCAGAAACCAAGGGGAGACACACTACCAGGGAGCTGTACTCGAGCCTAGTGTTATCATGCATCATTGCCCTATGTTGTGGTTTCTACCTACTTGCACAACAGCAAGCTAATCCTATCCAGGAAGAAAGCAAGCATGCAAGCATCAATCAAAATAAAACAAACATTTCAAACAAATATTCACAAAGCACACACTATATCCAGTCAGAAGTGAGGCTCAAACAAAGGGTTCGACTGCCGAAGCAAGTCATCTGTACAGAGGTAGTATTAGCTCTTAACCTTGCCATTGAGAGGCTAAGGTGAAGCTGATGAAAGGTGAGTGAAGATCAGACTTCACAGCTCTTATCCCTGTCCAGGGAGAGCTTTAGACAAAGGAGCGTGGGTCCAGAATAGAGGGACCCTTCTACGCTCAAGACTCTGACACAACTGTACAAAGTACAAGATCTTGGGTTGTGTCCCAATGCATCAACACAGTGGTGTGAGCAGAGGGACGACTCAACAGAATAGCGGGGATAGATTGCATATCCCTTGGGTTCCGCCAATTGCCTCATAGAGGTCTTTACCTGCTTGGCACAAAAGTAAACAATCACAGACATCGCCTCTTAAGGAGGACTTCAGACAGTTGCCTGGCTAAATAACAAGCCAGGTCTTCCAGACTACATGAAGACAAGAGAGTCTACCTCAATTGGTTTATACAACCAAGCAGCAGCAAGCAAGTTCTTAAAGAACTGTAAGCGACTAAATGTACCTGAAATCAATCAAGCATCATCAGTACTCAGACAAACCAATAATAAACAGCAAAAGTCAATCTATACAGACAACACAAGTTAATGCACATAAATGCAAGTCATGAGCTCAAGCTCAAGCATCAAACCTACAACACAAAGCCAATGTTAGTTTACATCATCAAACAATCTCAATTTACAACTTGAATTTCTCTCCTTAAGCCTTTTGCACTTTTAACCTGAAAATCCAAGCCAAATGTGAGAAACTAGACCACTAGGCCAAGCCTAGGGTCCAAAGGGGATAAAAAATCCTAAACAGCAAGTGAAAATTATCCTAAATCACATTCAAACAAATTAAAAACAAATGCAATTGGTCCCATTCTCATATCAATCACCATTATCATTTCATGCACAATTTAGTATCAAACATGCAATTTGCAACTTCAAATGACCAAACAGAACTATCTCAATCAAATCCATATCAAAACAATTCAATTAATTCCACAAAAATTCACACCTAAACAGGACCCATTCAATGTATAGCATGTCAATTTTCAGCTCAATTGGACAAAATAAAGTAGGTCAATGAAAATCAAGAAGTCCAGACACATTTATACAAGCCAATTCAAGGCATCAACACAAGCATCAAATTCCATAAATCATAAAACAGTGACAACCTCTAAGAAATGAATGGGATCAAAACCATGATGTCCTATAATGTGTCTACAATGCTCACACCAAATTTCATCTTCATCCAATACACTATGAGAATTTCACAAACAAAATGCCAACATGTGTCACACAAATTCACAAAATGAGCCAACAGAGAAGAAAATTATCAATCAATTAGAAAACTCCATCCAAAATTCCAGCAAAAATCACATGTAATCTTGACATATCAATGTTCATTCAAACAAAAAATTGGAGCAATTCAACATTCCTAAGCTAGGCAAATAAAATCATGAAGTCAGCAGAAATCCAAACAAGTCAACACATGGTAGCAAAATGAGCATCAACTTCAATCAAATGCCAAACAGTGAAAACAATTAAGAAATGAATGGGACCAAAGCCAAACTACATCTAAACATGTTATGAATCACTCCATCAAATTTCACATTCATATGATATGGTATGAGCATTTCACAAGACTTGGAAGACAAACACTCAAACAAAGCCCTAAAAATGCTAAACAGCAATCAAAAATCTCAATTAAATGGAAAATGAATCAACAATTCATACAAAAATCATGGTGAAACTAGACATATACAAGACACAGCATGCAAAATTTGAGATCAATTGGAAAAGCATAGGCATGTCAAATAAATTCATGAAATTGACCTAACCTAGTGTGACACAAATTGTCACCCTCAACTTTCACACATCATATCTACCAAACCAGAGATCCAAAATTCACAAACTATACATGAAAATAACCAGCAAGGAGTCAAGAATTAGCATGTGAAATTTCATTCAATTTGGATAATGTATTAGTATTTCATGTTAAAAATGGTGAAACATACACAAAATGCACACAAGTCAAAGATCAATAGGCAAAGTCAAAAATTCTCCAAGCACAACTTGTGTTATCATACCTATAAAAAACTAGAGAAAATTATGAATCTAACAAAAAAAGTCTCATTAAATTTGGATGAGTTTTGAGTGAGATATGAATTTTTTAAGATCATGTAACAAAATTGAAATACAAATGAAAAAAGAAATGGAATAAATATTAATTTAATGATGCAGTGGCAATTTGGTAATACTAATCACACCGGCCAAAACGACGCCGTTCTGAAAAGAAACAATGGCGTGTTTTGATTGGCCAGTCCGCGCGCCAAACAACATTCAAACGCAGGCGACTGGAAATATGGATCAAAACATGCTTTTGTTCGTGTTCTTCACCAAAACAAGTCCAGAATTTCCAGATTTCGATGAACAACGAATCTCAACAAAAATTGGCAAATGGCACACCGTTCTCACCGTCTCTCCACGTACATGACAAATATGCTATCTATTTTCCCTAACACTAAACACACAGCACGGATCGATCAAATTAAGATGTGAGCACAAAACTTTGAAGCACGATATCTATCTCTATACTTAACCAATTCACAAACCACAACTTGCACGATGCTCTACATTCAAAGCTCTTTAAAACACATCAAACAATTTAAGCAAAAGAGAAACTCGAAAACTGACCTTAGATTGATGGCAGCAATGGATTTGGAAGCTTCAAGGTGTAATGATGCAAAACAGATGTGTGTCAAGGTGTAGGAAGGTGAATGGAATAGCTATCTCGATCCAAGGTTGCTCCAGGTGTGAGAATTCTCAATTTGCCATGGTTATGCTCAACATGAACAGTCACGATTTTGAAGGTTTCTTGCATAAATTCACCAAAACAGATGTAGCTTATGGTTCATGGAAGATGAATCAAAAAGAACTTTGCGATTTCGTTCAGATTTGATGGAGTTTTGGTGAAAAATGTTGATGAAGATTCTTGAAGAATTTGGGAGAAAATGGAGGGAAAGTTGGTTAGGATTCTTGAGAATTGTGATTATCCTTTGCAATTCTGTTATAATTAGAGCTTTATACTCCACCTTAATCCAATGCACTAATCTCAATTAGCAATTTGGAAGTAATTAGCATAATGTGACTTAATGTGAAAGTTCCAAAATGGCCTTGCCAAATATTGCCATGTGACAGCTCATGACAGCTCAAGCAAGTTTCAATTTGCATTTGGAGAGTGTTGCAAAAATCCTCATCTCAAAATTCCATGTATTTCTCAAATTGGACCATTTTGCCCTTGGATTTTAATTGTTGCACTTGAAAATTGACCTTTTGCATTGACCATTTTTTATGAATTTTAATTATGCACCATGAAAGTACATGTGAAATGGAGTTTGCTCATAAAAAGATCATCCATTTTGGACATTCAATGTGAAAGTTATGCCACTTTGATTATAGGCATTTTTGGAAAGTGAATGGACCATAACTTGTCAACCATACATGGGAATTTCAAGTTCTTGGACTTTTTGGAAAGGTGAGAGCAAGATCTACAACTTTCATGTTGAACAAATTTTCATTTGAAGCTTTCTTGGACATGTAATTTTGTGATGAAAAACTTTCCATTTTTGGAAACTTCCATTACAAGTCACTTTCCATTTTTGGCAATTTTTGTCCTGACTTTATTTTCTTCATTCTTGAGATTTGACATGTCAAATGAAACTTGTTCCAACATGAATGAAGTGTATCCAACTCTCTCCCACCTCCAAATCCATAAAATCAAGCACAGTTGACCACAGTTGACTTTTTCAACTGATAGATGAATTTGGCAATGCACTGATCAATATGAGCCCCAATCTTCTGATGAAATGGCTCAAGGATGAAACCCTAGCCTCCATAAGCTCAATACAATCATGAAATTATCCCCATATCCATCATAGACCCCATCTCCTTGCTATGCCCTGATTGGCCCAATGCAACTGATTAGGGTTGACCAGTGGTCAAAACCCTAATCTCAAGGTATCTGATCAAACTCTTGAACTTCTTGGATGATAACAAGACCATGATGATGATGATGTATCACTTGCACCAAGATCAAGACCAATCTCCTTGAGAAATCATGAAACCCAAATTTGAATCACCACCCTCAGATAGTTAGTGATCAGTCCATGAACCCTCAGCTTGCACATGACCTCTTCATCTTCTGATCAAGACCTAGGAGGATGACTTGCACAAAGTTTCCATATGATATGCAATTATGCAATGCCTAATGACCTAAAAAATGCAATGCAATATGTTAAGCTAGTCCCAAGAGAGGAGGGCAAATTTTGAGGTGTTACAGCTGCCCCTATTCAATCCACTGTGAACCTGTCGATATGAATAGCCTCGGCTTTCAGATGATCAGGATGAAGAGTGATTGAATACCAAGAACAGACGAACAATTTGCACTCTGATGGGAAAATAATCAACAACGCTTGTCAGAATCGGCCAAGAAGCAATCTTGAAACAAACATCCGTCTGGAACGGAAAAGTCGGCCTAATCACCGAAACAGCAACGTCGACCTGGATACCAAAATAAATGGTAACGCAGGGATAACCACGGCCTGAACACCACATATCCGCTGGGGATTATCATTCCTTTCTTTTTTATGCTTTTCTTGAACCCCGAAATTTCTGATAATCGCTCTTTTTTCATTTTCTTGAACCCCAAAATTTTCTTTCGCGCCAATGATCCCCGATCACTGCATTTGAACCCCGTTCTCCTATTTGCCAAAATAATGAACCCCATTCTCCAGTTTGAACCCCAGTCGCCTGACGATTACTCGCGATCGCCAATGTGAACCCCATCTCCAGAAAACACCTCGTGTCTCCTTTTCTCCATTTGAACCCCAATCTCCAGAAAATGCCTCAACACTTCCTTTTCTCCGTTTGAACCCCAATCTCCAGAAAATGCCTCAACACTTCCTTTTCTCCGTTTGAACCCCAATCTCCAGAAAATGTCTCAACATTTCCTTTTCTCCGTTTGGACCCTGTTCTCCCATCTCTCGTGATAATTCCGCTGGCGACCTCGGAAATAACACCAAACCACTCTGAGGGCGACATATCAGAGGGTACACCTTCACAAAGGAAGGTAACATGTGCATCTCTTCATCCGAAGACACCCTTAACGACCTCCACCGGCCTCCGCCGAAGTCTTAGGTGACACATGAACAGAAGACAATCCTACGGACCTCATCCTGGATATAATCTTCAACTCCAATCTCTATTTGGACCCCGATCTCCAGAAAATGTCTCAACATTTCCCTTTCTCCGTTTGAACCCCGCTCTCCAGAAAATGCCTCAACATTTCCCTTTTCTCCAGTTGAACCCCAAAATCGCGCTGATCGCGTAACATCCTTTGATTTCACTTCCATCTCCGTCTGACGGAAAAAACTCATCCAGTATCGAACTACTGGAGAACAATGCTGATCTGTCATCACGATGCTAAACTCCTCAGAATAACCCCTTCAACCAGACACTAACTAATGACTGGGAAGAAACTCGACGTTTACTGGACATCGAACAATGATGTTTACCTGACACCAAAGAAAGATCGACCAGACACTTACTGATGACTGGGAGAAAACACGACGTTTACCAGACATCAAACAATGATGTTTACAGGCATCAAACAATGATGTTGACAGGACATCGAACAATGATGTTGACAGGCATCAAACAATGATGTTGACAGGCATCAAACAATGATGTTGACAGGCATCAAACAATGATGTTGACAGGACATCAAACGATGATGTTGACAGGACATCGAACGATGATGTTGACAGGACATCGAACAATGATGTTGACAGGACATCAAACAATGATCGACCAGACATTAAACAATGACTGGGAAATAACTCGACGTTTACTGGACATCGAATGATGATGTTGACAGGACATCGAAGAAAACTCGACCAGACACTTACTGATGACTGGGAAATACTGTTGCTCCAAACTCACAATGTTGAACTCCTCGGAGTATCGTCTTCACTGTCCGGCAAAACCAAATCTCAAGCGGTAACCACGACTCGAGTCGCGCTGATCGCGTAACATTTCTATCTCTGTCCGACGGAAAAGTTTCCTCCAGCATCGCACTACTGGGGAATATTGCTGATCTGACGTCATGATGCTAAACCCATCAGAGTAACATCTTCCAACTTCTGTCGAAACCACCTCTCAAACAATAACCACAGCTTGAGACTAGCCTATGCTTGCAATGATGCATGACTTTTTCTGCGTAATGCTCCATAATCATGGAAATGCTACGCGATTTATTATTTTTCTATGCAACATGCTATGCTATTTTTTTCATGATGAATGCATAAAAACGTCCCCCTCAAGGGATTCTGCTGGGGAGCACGAGACACTCTGTTGAGGAACTCGTCAATACTCCAATCTCCACCCTGCTGGGGATAAGCACTGCTGCTGGGAAAAGGTAACCCTTGCTGGGGAAGAACCTCCTTTGCACCCAATCCGCTCGAGAAACTGATGGGGAGCAAGAATCACCAACACTCTGTGGGGATACAACAGTCTTCGACTTGCTGAGGATATAAATCCACCTCTGCTTGGAGAAACCTCACAGATACCTGACGACTTCACTGGGAAAATGCTCACAGATACTCTGCCGGGAAACAGCAACCTCCAGGCCTGGCAACTGGGGAAGCATCGATCTGACACCTGCTGGGGATAACCATCCTGACCCTGCTAGGGAAGCGAATGCCACTCCGCTGGGGACAACCCATGCAATCCATAGGTAGAATCAACTCAGCTGGGGATGCAAATATCAGTCTGCTACGGAAACTCATCCAATCCACTGGTAGGATGAACACTGCTGGAGATATATTTCATTGAAACCCGCTCCACTCGGGGAATAGCAACCTTCAGGCCTGGCCGCTGAGGAAACACCGTTTTAAACCTGCCGAGGATAACCATCCTGACTCAGCTAGGGGATCCACAGACCTTTGGATCTGCTGGGGATTTAGTCCTTACAACTCTGCTTGGGGACCTAGCTGGGGAAATGAGAAAAGTTGGTACAGAACACCCGTCGACTCGTCGAACCACGGCATCCGCCTCCCAATCTCGTATCAGCTTTCCACTTTTGAGAACTCCCAGACTCATCTGGACCTTTTCTACTCCATCATCTTGTACTCCCAACCGCTCCGCGCTCGACGGAGAGCGAACTCCTGGGGATTATACAGACTTTTCAATTTTCCGACTTTGAAGAGTCTTCTTGATTATCATTCAAGGGTCCTCGGACGTCTTAACGTATTCTCATCGCTTCTCTACCCATTCATCCGTCCCTGGTTGGACCCTGTGGGGAATTTCTACAGACTTTCCAATCTTCCGATTTTGAAGAGTCTTCTTGATTATCATTCAAGGATCGGCGTACGTCTCAACGTCTCTTCGTCATTCCTTCATATTCAGTCGTCCCTGATTAGACTCCATGGGGATTTGTTTTTTTTTCGACAAGCTTCCACATCACAACCTGCAAGCGAGTGAAAATATCTAACAGTTCCTGCAAAACAGATCGTTAGATAAAACCGTGCCCCAGGCGTGTCAAGATTTCAACACTTAGGCCACTCAACCTTCCGAATAAGATTTCAAGCTTTCAATCTTATAAATATGCATTGGAAGGGACCTGTATGTCTTAAAATGCAAGATTCTTTATCAAAAATATCTGGATGTTTTTGCAATCAAAGCGGTAATGAAAAACAAAAACAAAATTATTTGACTGAATATGCACTTTATTGATTGAAAAATGTGTGGCTCAAATGAGCAATACAAAGGAAGCAATTCCTGAAAAGAGGTAATTGCGCACAAAAGGAAAAATCTATCCTAATGGCAATGTGAAACCCGTAATCTCATCGAGTTCCAACTCGGTTACACCCCATATGTCCTCAGACTCTCCGTGCTTTCTGCCTTCTGAGCAAGACGCTTCTGACTGATCCCCACCGGGTATTATCCATGATGCTTTAACCAAAGCGCAAACGATCATGCCAGACGCAGTTGTTCGTTTCAATCCCTCTTTTGCCTGGACCGCCCTTTCGGGTTTTCAGTCCACCGGGATACCCTTTTTTGCCCAAGTCGCCTTTTCAGGTTTTCGACTTGCCGGGTGTACATTTTTCTTCTTTATCCCTAATTTTTGCCCGAACCTTTCTTCTGTTTTTGGTTCGCCGGGATGCCCATTTTTGCCTGGACTATCTTATTCTTTTCGTCCAGCGGGTCTCTTTACACGAAGTATTTTTTAACTGCGTCCGCATTCACAGGGGATGGAAAATCTGCACCATCCATGGTCATTAACAACAAGGCTCCACCAGAGAAAACCTTTTTGACCACGAATGGACCTTCATAATTAGGTGTCCATTTGCCCCTTCGATCGTTTTGAGGAGGAAGGATCCTTTTCAGCACCATATCACCCACGTGATATACCCGAGGTCGCACCTTTCTGTCAAAAGCACGCTTCATCCGTTGTTGGTATAACTGCCCATGACAGATGGCTGCTAGCCTTTTTTCCTCAATCAGGCTTAGCTCCTCGTACCGGGTCCTTACCCATTCCGCCTCTTGCAATTTCACGTCCATCAGGACTCTCAAAGAGGGAATCTGAACCCCAACCGGTAGCACGACTTCTATCCCATACACCAGCGAGAAAGACTTTGCCCCAGTAGATGCACGCCTCGAGGTTCGGTACCCGGGATACCAGCTTCCTACTCAATCACCCTTGCTGGTGCATTCAAACGTTATCCGGGCAACAAAAGCTTATTCACCTTAACTTCCCCATCAGACATCAGAATCCGTTCGGATTTGGGGTCAGGCCCCTCCTCCGAGATCGGTTACTCTCAATCTTTCGATCAGAGCACCTCGAGATGTCCTCATCAGGGAACTCAAACTTCATCGATTGATAATCCTCAATAGGTTGCGGAGCGACGTAATCAGGCAATACACCCCTTGATCGCTTCCAGAGAGTATCACAAATCAATCATCCTTCTTTTGCACTCTCGCAACCCGTCCGGTTAATGCTAGATCCTCAAACCCATACTTGATCGGATCCATCTTGGAAATCCACAAAGTGGTATGGACCAGCATATACTGTCTCAGTCGGCGAGCAGCCTATGCCAAAGTACATCAAGTTTTCTCGGGCAGTGAATGTATTGTTTCACAGTCGGTAAACTTTTTGCTTAGGTAAATTGCATGCTCTTTTCGACAAGACTCGTCATGCTGACCCAATATACCTCGTAGACCCCTCGAAGGCTGTCAAGTACCAGATTAACAATTTCTCCCTCCCATGAGGTAACAGAATCAGAGGTTCCTGCAACTTTTTCTTTTATTCTTTCAATGCCCCTTGGCAATCATTATTTCACCTGACCGTTTGATCTTTTCTTTCAACATCTTGAACATGGGTTCACACGTGGCTGTTAGGTGAGATGTGAACCATGACATGTAGTTCAATCTACCCAGGAGACCACGAACCTCTCTTTTTTTATTCTCGGTTCAGGCATTTCTTTTTTTTCTTTGTTTTTTTTTTTTTTTAGCAGGATCCACCTCGATTCCTCTCTGACAATAAACCCCAACAGCTTACCGGATCGCACTCTGATAGTGCACTTATCTGAATTCAACCTCAGTTTGAATTGCCTCAACTGGTCCATTTAGCTTGGCCAGATCTGCCAGATGCCCCTCTCCTGTTTGGGACTTTGCTATCATGTCATCAACATAGCATTCGATTCCATGATGAATCATATCATGAAACAAAGTCACCATGGCTCTCTGATACAGGCACTGGCGTTCTGCTTCTTTAGAGGACTGTCTTCTCTCCATGGTAGCTTGTGCACAACGACATTGGTACCCGACCCTGACGTATCCTGACACGACCAGGCGACGGTATCGACATGCTCTTTCCACAGGACTACCATTCTGCTCTCGACTCGCCTCTGAAGCGGCCCCAATTTTTTCCTTCCTGACCTCGGCGGTGCTTGGAATAACAACCTCAACCCGCTCCTCGTGCGGCTGAATCACCTTCTCCTCTTGTTTTGACAACCTGGCTAATTCCAGCAGATCACAATCTTCTTCGCCTTCTTCTTCGGCATGATAGATCGGTTTGTCGAAGTCATATGAGGTGTAACCGAATTGTTATCAACGAGATCCGGAGAATTATTCTTGAATTCAGAGCGAGACCAATCAAAAAAAGAGAAAAATGAAAATAAGCATTGCCATTTTTATTTGTTTTTACAACTGCAAAAATAAATGAAAAACAGGGAACACCGCTTTTGACTGAAAAACATCCATTTATTAATGATGCAGAAATGTTGCAAATTATGAACATGAGGTGGCCCTCACAATGAACCATTACGTGTCGGGCAACACGTATGGCTTTCATGCAAATAAAATTGAAAAACAAGAAACATTACTCTTCCGGATGAGTGACAGTGCTGATCTTTTTAGGCCTTCCAGCTTCCTGGTACGCACGATTTTATCCACGACTCCAGCTCGCGGTCACTGTCAATCTCTTCACCCACTGTATAGGCGTGATCTGAATCTAGCATTCCAGCACTGACAAAGGTGAACGACGGACGACGTCCTCTGTTCTGCTCAGACGAGTCTTGACTTGGATGATAACCAATCCCAAACATATCCGCCTTTACCACAATGCCTATGATCTGTCCCCAGCCTGGGATCCCTCCATTTCTCACCACTTCCACTGCCTGTTTGTAAGAAGAAATGGACGGCTTATTCTCTTTCTCAACACCAACGGCATTTTTCACCTTGATGGTTTCAACTGCCAGACTGGGTGCTTTACACCTTACATCGTCCATTTCCACTTTCATCTTTCTCTGGACCGATTCCCCAATTACTACACACCCTTTTGTAGCGACGGCTGCGCAACAATCATCAACACAAGGGAAAGCTTCATTCTTCGTCGGGCGTTTTGGGACCACAGACATGGGCATTCTTAACTGATCCTTCTTAGTCACCTCTATCCCTTTCTTGTCCTTCGACATCATCTCCACTTTTACAGGACCATGCCTTGTCACGGGGTTAGCACTATCATCTATCATTGGTGCAAAGTTGATTGCCCTAGAATCCACCAAGTCCTGGACTACATGCTTAAAAGCTTTGCAATCCTCAACATGATGTCCGGGTGCCCCAACATGGAACTCACACCTGACATTCTCATCATTACTGGCAACCCTCTGATCCGGTTTCCCTGGAACCAATATCCTCGGCTGTACCAACCCAAGATCCTTCAAATTTTTAAACAGAGAGGCGTAAGTCACGGGCGGCTTATTGAAATGACGATCTGTCGTCCTCCTTCTCACTTGGCCCCCTGCTCTTTGTGTCCTCTGTTGAGGTGGTGGTTGCCACTGTTGTGCAGATTGATTACTAGTAGGGATTGTTACCGTATCAACATATGGGTGATAACGATCCTTACCGCGTTCTCTTTTGGCCTGCACACCACCTGATTCAACTTCCTTCTCAAGATGACCATTGCCAGAGGGCTTCTTTGCTACAGAGCCAGAGGGATTTGTTACTTCGGATGACGGAGCCTTTCCCTGAACTTTCTCCTTGATCATCCAGCCCTCGATCCTTTCCAATCTCTCGGCCATGGCTTTCTGCCCCAAGGCAAGCCCTTGCACAACACTGAACAAATCCCTCACCATCTCTTTCAGTTCGAGGATGTCGGCGTTGGGAGAATCCATCAGTCTGGATTTGTTGCCCCTAGCAGGATATCTGAGCAAACAAGCTATGTGCACCGGTTGACACCTACAAAACAGCAAATTGGTTAATATGCATGAATGCAACATCTATCCATATGAGGAAGATTCCATCCTTTGATTCTGGCTTCATCGAGACAGATAATATTTTGACATCCACATTCTGAAATTCAAGATGTCTCTCAACCAGATTCTCAATCAATAATACTCCCCATATGGCTAGATGTAGGTTCGATGCAGATGAATGCAAAATGAGAATGATGCAGATGTATGAATGCAATGCATTGCCATCCTCCAAGTCCTCTGATCATCTGTTACCCTGAATCACAACCCTGATCTCTGAACCGATCACAACCATCTGAGGGAATATGTAACCACAAATCCAACTCAAAAGGTTCCGAAATAAACGGAACTGACTGATACATCATCATCGCCAAACGTTCTCTGAGCAGATACCCAATAATCTTTGAATCGGCCCGGGGAATCCTGAAATAAACGGATCCCCACTAATAAATAAAACGGACAGCACTCCGGCGTCTCGGCAATAAATGAACCTAAATCCGACTCATAAATAGGACCCTGATCAACGGAACCAAAAGTCACCATCTGAGTCACCATCTGAACATGCATCTGAAAGAATCACCCTCCCCTCACAGGTAAATTCTAAACAGGTTATCCTAAGGCGGATAATAGTCTCGACAATCGGGCGGAGATACTCAATGGGTTTGCCCTTTCGGGTGTGCCATTGTAGCTCCCTTAAGATCGTCTAAACCAAAGATCCGGGAAATGATCGGTCACCAGAGTCAATAGTTCAGATGAAGTAACTCAACCAAAGTGGAGTACCCCACAGAGGAAAGCACTATCAAATGAACCTCGTCCGGCTTGTGGCATGTCACGTTGCAACAATATGCTGATAAAGCAAATGAGGAACGTGAGACCACACTAATCCTAAGTGTATACTCGGGCCTGGGTTTTAGCCCCACTCAGAACACCCACCCCAAACAGAGGAACCACCTGCACAGAGGACGGCAACAACATGATAGTATGATGCATGCAAATATTTATGCAAATATATACACTATTAGAATAATAAATGCAATAAATACAGCAAAACAACCTAAACTATCCTAGAACGCTAGGAGAGACTCGCTTAGGGAAGATGGACCAGTACAGGTCAACATCTTTTAGTCCCCAGCAGAGTCGCCAAGCTGTCGCATCCGCGAAAAAACAACCGGCGGGCTAAAACAAAAAAACAACACAGAGCCGCCACTGCGCGTTATTTATCCCAAGATAGGGAAAGGAAACGTTCAGAGAAACCTGGAAAAAGCATGGTCTCGCGACCAAAGAGAAAGGGTAAGGGAGTCGGTTACGCAAGGGGAAGGTATTAGCACCCCTCACGTCCGTCGTACTCGACGGGATCCATGCTCTAAGAAAAGAAAAGGTTGCTAAAACACCACACACACACACGCACCGAAGACAACACAGGTGGGGTTAAGAGGAAGAGAGCTCGATAGGACATCGCATCCTATGCCTACGTATCTCGTCTGGAACGAGAATCAGAGCTGCCGTAGTTCGGCTCACGCACGCCAAACGAACAAACACAAACACAGGCAAACAGGGAGCCTGAATGCCAATCACTGGACTTACATCAGCATCCGAACCAAAACACACACAAGAAGGCAAACGTGGAGCCCGAAAGCCAATCACTGGACTTACATCGGCATCCGAACCAAACACACGCACACTGGAACCCGAATGCCACTCGATGGACTTACATCAGCTTCCAAGCACACAACAACCAAACAAGTTAATAGGGAGTCGAGAACTCGAGCCTATAATTGTCAAGCACACACACAAAGAGAAAAAAAAATGCCCAGAGAGACCTCGCACGGTCTCCTGCCTACATACCTCGTCTGGAACGAGGATCAGGGCGATGTAGTTCCCCTGAAAGGGAAAGAAAATCTAGCCAGAAACCAAGGGGAGACACACTACCAGGGAGCTGTACTCGAGCCTAGTGTTATCATGCATCATTGCCCTATGTTATGGTTTCTACCTACTTGCACAACAGCAAGCTAATCCTATCCAGGAAGAAAGCAAGCATGCAAGCATCAATCAAAATAAAACAAACATTTCAAACAAATATTCACAAAGCACACACTATATCCAGTCAGAAGTGACGCTCAAACAAAGGGTTCGACTGCCGAAGCAAGTCATCTGTACAGAGGTAGTATTAGCTCTTAACCTTGCCATTGAGAGGCTAAGGTGAAGCTGATGAAAGGTGAGTGAAGATCAGACTTCACAGCTCTTATCCCTGTCCAGGGAGAGCTTTAGACAAAGGAGCGTGGGTCCAGAATAGAGGGACCCTTCTACGCTCAAGACTCTGACACAACTGTACAAAGTACAAGATCTTGGGTTTGTGTCCCAATGCATCAACACAGTGGTGTGAGCAGAGGGACGACTCAACAGAATAGCGGGGGATAGATTGCATATCCCTTGGGTTCCGCCAATTGCCTCATAGAGGTCTTTACCTGCTTGGCACAAAAGTAAACAATCACAGACATCGCCTCTTAAGGAGGACTTCAGACAGTTGCCTGGCTAAATAACAAGCCAGGTCTTCCAGACTACATGAAGACAAGAGAGTCTACCTCAATTGGTTTATACAACCAAGCAGCAGCAAGCAAGTTCTTAAAGAACTGTAAGCGACTAAATGTACCTGAAATCAATCAAGCATCATCAGTACTCAGACAAACCAATAATAAACAGCAAAAGTCAATCTATACAGACAACACAAGTTAATGCACATAAATGCAAGCCATGAGCTCAAGCTCAAGCATCAAACCTACAACACAAAGCCAATGTTAGTTTACATCATCAAACAATCTCAATTTACAACTTGAATTTCTCTCCTTAAGCCTTTTGCACTTTTAACCTGAAAATCCAAGCCAAATGTGAGAAACTAGACCACTAGGCCAAGCCTAGGGTCCAAAGGGGATAAAAAATCCTAAACAGCAAGTGAAAATTATCCTAAATCACATTCAAACAAAATAAAAACAAATGCAATTGGTCCCATGCTCATATCAATCACCATTATCATTTCATGCACAATTTAGTATCAAACATGCAATTTGCAACTTCAAATGACCAAATAGAACTATCTCAATCAAATCCATATCAAAACAATTCAATTAATTCCACAAAAATTCACACCTAAATAGGACCCATTCAATGTATAGCATGTCAATTTTCAGCTCAATTGGACAAAATAAAGTAGGTCAATGAAAATCAAGAAGTCCAGACACATTTATACAAGCCAATTCAAGGCATCAACACAAGCATCAAATTCCATAAATCATAAAACAGTGACAACCTCTAATAAATGAATGGGATCAAAACCATGATGTCTTATAATGTGTCTACAATGCTCACACCAAATTTCATCTTCATCCAATACACTATGAGAATTTCACAAACAAAATGCCAACATGTGTCACACAAATTCACAAAATGAGCCAACAGAGAAGAAAATTATCAATCAATTAGAAAACTCCATCAAAAATTCCAGCAAAAATCACATGTAATATTGACATATCAATGTTCATTCAAACAAAAAATTGGAGCAATTCAACATTCCTAAGCCAGGCAAATAAAATCATGAAGTCAGCAGAAATCCAAACAAGTCAACACATGGTAGCAAAATGAGCATCAACTTCAATCAAATGCCAAACAGTGAAAACAATTAAGAAATGAATGGGACCAAAGCCAAACTACATCTAAATATGTTATGAATCACTCTATCAAATTTCACATTCATATGATATGGTATGAGCATTTCACAAGACTTGGAAGACAAACACTCAAACAAAGCCCTAAAAATGCTAAACAGCAATCAAAAATCTCAATTAAATGGAAAATGAATCAACAATTCATACAAAAAATCATGGTGAATCTAGACATATACAAGACACAGCATGCAAAATTTGAGATCAATTGAAAAAGCATAGGCATGTCAAATAAATTCATGAAATTGACCTAACCTAGTGTGACACAAATTGTCACCCTCAACTTTCACACATCATATCTACCAAACCAGAGATCCAAAATTCACAAACTATACATGAAAATAACCAGCAAGGAGTCAAGAATTAGCATGTGAAATTTCATTCAATTTGGATAATGTATTAGTATTTCATGTTAAAAATGGTGAAACATACACAAAATGCACACAAGTCAAAGATCAATAGGCAAAGTCAAAAATTCTCCAAGCACAACTTGTGTTATCATACCTATAAAAAACTAGAGAAAATTATGAATCTAACAAAAAAAGTCTCATTAAATTTGGATGAGTTTTGAGTGAGATATGAATTTTTTAAGATCATGTAACAAAATTGAAATACAAATGAAAAAAGAAATGGAATAAATATTAATTTAATGATGCAGTGGCAATTTGGTAATACTAATCACACCGGCCAAAACGACGCCGTTCTGAAAAGAAACAATGGCGTGTTTTGATTGGCCAGTCCGCGCGCCAAACAACATTCAAACGCAAGCGACTGGAAATATGGATCAAAACATGCTTTTGTTCGTGTTCTTCACCAAAACAAGTCCAGAATTTCCAGATTTCGATGAACAACGAATCTCAACAAAAATTGGCAAATGGCACACCGTTCTCACCGTCTCTCCACGTACATGACAAATATGCTATCTATTTTCCCTAACACTAAACACACAGCACGGATCGATCAAATTAAGATGTGAGCACAAAACTTTGAAGCACGATATCTATCTCTATACTTAACCAATTCACAAACCACAACTTGCACGATGCTCTACATTCAAAGCTCTTTAAAACGCATCAAACAATTTAAGCAAAAGAGAAACTCGAAAACTGACCTTAGATTGATGGCAGCAATGGATTTGGAAGATTCAAGGTGTAATGATGCAAAACAGATGCGTGTCAAGGTGTAGGAAGGTGAATGGAATAGCTATCTCGATCCAAGGTTGCTCCAGGTGTGAGAATTCTCAATTTGCCATGGTTATGCTCAACATGAACAGTCACGATTTTGAAGGTTTCTTGCACAAATTCACCAAAACAGATGTAGCTTATGGTTCATGGAAGATGAATCAAAAAGAACTTTGCGATTTCGTTCAGATTTGATGGAGTTTTGGTGAAAAATGTTGATGAAGATTCTTGAAGAATTTGGGAGAAAATGGAGGGAAAGTTGGTTAGGATTCTTGAGAATTGTGATTATCCTTTGCAATTCTGTTATAATTAGAGCTTTATACTCCACCTTAATCCAATGCACTAATCTCAATTAGCAATTCGGAAGTAATTAGCATAATGTGACTTAATGTGAAAGTTCCAAAATGGCCTTGCCAAATATTGCCATGTGACAGCTCATGACAGCTCAAGCAAGTTTCAATTTGCATTTGGAGAGTGTTGCAAAAATCCTCATCTCAAAATTCCATGTATTTCTCAAATTGGACCATTTTGCCCTTGGATTTTAATTGTTGCACTTGAAAATTGACCTTTTGCATTGACCATTTTTGATGAATTTTGATTATGCACCATGAAAGTACATGTGAAATGGAGTTTGCTCATAAAAAGATCATCCATTTTGGACATTCCATGTGAAAGTTATGCCACTTTGATTATAGGCATTTTTGGAAAATGAATGGACCATAACTTGTCAACCATACATGGGAATTTCAAGTTCTTGGACTTTTTGGAAAGGTGAGAGCAAGATCTACAACTTTCATGTTGAACAAATTTTCATTTGAAGCTTTCTTGGACATGTAATTTTGTGATGAAAAACTTTCCATTTTTGGAAACTTCCATTACAAGTCACTTTCCATTTTTGGCAATTTTTGTCCTGACTTTATTTTCTTCATTCTTGAGATTTGACATGTCAAATGAAACTTGTTCCAACATGAATGAAGTGTATCCAACTCTCTCCCACCTCCAAATCCATAAAATCAAGCACAGTTGACCACAGTTGACTTTTTCAACTGATAGATGAATTTGGCAATGCACTGATCAATATGAGCCCCAATCTTCTGATGAAATGGCTCAAGGATGAAACCCTAGTCTCCATAAGCTCAATACAATCATGAAATGATCCCCATATCCATCATAGACCCCATCTCCTTGCTATGCCCTGATTGGCCCAAAGCAACTGATTAGGGTTGACCAGTGGTCAAAACCCTAATCTCAAGGTATCTGATCAAACTCTTGAACTTCTTGGATGATAACAAGACCATGATGATGATGATGTATCACTTGCACCAAGATCAAGACCAATCTCCTTGAGAAATCATGAAACCCTAATTTGAATCACCACCCTCAGATAGTTAGTGATCAGTCCATGAACCCTCAGCTTGCACATGACCTCTTCATCTTCTGATCAAGACCTAGGAGGATGACTTGCACAAAGTTTCCATATGATATGCAATTATGCAATGCCTAATGACCTAAAAAATGCAATGCAATATGTTAAGCTAGTCCCAAGAGAGGAGGGCAAATTTTGAGGTGTTACAGTGTGCTTAAGAGGTTTATAATTTTTTCCAACATTGTTGATGGTGCGTTAGTGGTGGTGTAGGCTTGTGTGGTTAGAAGAAGTTAGACAATGAGAATGATGGGTTCACATGATTGAAGAGGGGTATGAATGTTCATGGTGAGTGGAGAGAGAAGAGGGAGTATGAAATTTTTGTTGCATAATAAAAAGTGGTGAAAGTGATGAAGTAGATATGATTATGAAGGTATGAAAAAGAAGAAAATGAAAGTGAGTTTTTTTAGACAGAGAGATGCATCATATTTTCTTTCAAGAGAGAGAGAGAGAGAGAAGGTTTTTCATCTTGGAAGGTGATTGGTCCTTCTTATCCATTTACAACTATCTGAGTGGAAAGGGGGATATTGGTCATGTGGGGCTGTTGATGTCACGTGGAAAGAATCCCTCACTCTATTTCCATACTTTTTATTTTTTCTATTAATCAATTCCTAATTGAAATGAAAGCCCCCCAATGAGAGAGAGCTCAACGTGGGAGTGAAGAATCCGTTGAAAGCCACAAGCGTCCCTTGCTAGCTCATCATTCTAGTCCCTTTTCCTTTTTTCCATTTGTTGAAATTTAAATTGGAATCTCAAATGAAGGAGTGCCACGTGTGCTAGTTGATGTATGTAGGGAGTCTTCCTGATTTCAACACCCATTTCTTTTTCTTCTTCATTATTATTTTATTTTTTCAATTTCTTTCCTCAATTTTGATTATTTGAAGAAGGGATCACATGGATAACAAATGTGCACCATTGATTAATCAGATTCAACGGTTGATATTTGAAATAAAGAAACACAACATTATTAAATAATTTTAAAATGCCTAAAATTCTCCTTCTAGATGTTTTAAGTGATTTAAATGAGAATAAATCAATTAAAATAACTAAAATTCACATATTTTAAAATAACCACAATAAAATTAAAATGACAACATGAATATTCTATTTAATTTTTCTAAACAATTTGGTAAAAGGACAAAAATAAAAGGGATTAAAATGACTAAAAATCGAGAGCAAAAGTGTTTGGAAAATTAAACTAAACGAACTAAAATGATCAGTGTGGAATAAACTTCTAGAAAATAGACAGGTTTTGATCAAATTTTAAAGTAAAAATGCTCGGTTGAAAAGACCCAGACTAATTAAAATGCGACCGAAAAAGTAGTCATAAAAATAAAACGAGCATGGCAGGTTAAACTACACAAACTGCAAGTCAATAAAACTGATGTTTACACTGTCGATTTCAAAACTTTTCTCCCGTTAATTTTACATTAATTTGAAAATTCATTCAACCGATATGTTTGTAGATCCGAGAATTTATTTTGGTCAATATTTTAGGCATTATGTGTGATGAAAGGCATGGTATGCTATGCAGATAATGCAAAGTAAAGTAAAGTCGGATGCATGAAAGGTTTAAAATGTATGGATAAAATTGGGGTACGACAGTTGCCCCTATTTAATTACCTTGAACTATAATGTATGAATGACAACGGTCTTTGTACATTCATGGTAGAAGATAATTAAATACGAAAAAAACCCGATTTTTGTCCTTCGAGATGCAGAGATGAAATGTAAAGAGAAAATGCAAAGAGAAAATCTAGTGAGATATGTAGTGAGAAACATAGTGAGATGTGTTGGTTCTAAGTGTTGGCAGCAATTTTGGTAAAACAAAGAGTGTCCACAAGATGTTGCATGTGATGTCTTAACATAAGATATCTGTGTACCTGCTGGAGATTAAATGGAAAACATAATTATGCAGGATTGTTTCAGGATGTCATAATGTCATGGCATCTGATACTGTGTATCTGCTGGAGTTTAAATGGAAAACATAAATATGCAGGATTGTTTCAGGATGTCATACACAATGTCATGGCATCTAATATGTTTGTACCTGCTGGAAATTATAAATGGAATTATGGAATTATGCAGGATTGTTCCAGGATGTCAGACCCGATGTCATGACATCCTGTACACAGAACATTCAGGGAGAATATTATGTGTTTTGTGATTGCGCATTTAATGGCAATCTATGTATGATTAAAGATCTGATTTGCAGGCGCATTCAATCATTGATTACAACCTGATTTACTTATTTTCCAAAGAGATCTAACCAGCTGTTATGAGAAGATTTAATTGGAAAATAGTTTTAGGGTTTTCAAGATGTCCAAGCCCAGCTGAAAGCTTATATAAAAAGGGACTTGGAAAACCTGATGGAACACACAACCAATACAGAGCGAAATACTAAGAGAGAGCAAGGGTTTGTGTCTTGTTTAGTCGTGAGACTTATAAGCCATTCAAGTCATCCATATATGATTGAATTGGTCTGATTTGTGGGTTGTAATTTGTCACTCTAAGCTTGTAAGCAAGAGTGTGTGTCTACTTGATCAAAGTTGTTAAGCAAGATCAAGTGTGTGTCTACTTGATCAAAGTTGTTAAGCAAGATCAAGTGTGTGTCTACTTGATTGAAACCATGAAGTAAAATCAAGTGTGTGTTATTGAAAAGTGTCTTCTTTTCACAAGGAATTGTTGTTTAAAATCACAGGTGTGATTGAAGGGAAGTGAGTGGGTTCTCATATCTAAGAGTGCTTAGGTAGAAATTGCACGGGTAGAGATTAGGTGAGAAAGACTGTAACTTGTTGAAGTGTACGAAGAGTCTTTGAACTGATTCTATTTTAATGGATTTCCTTCCTGGCTTGGTAGCCCCCAGATGTAGGTGAGTTGGACCGAACTGGGTTAACAATTGTTTGTGTCTCTTGCATTACTATTCTTTATCTTTATCCTGTTTGTTTCAGTCAGATATTAGTGTCGTGACATTACCTTCGACATCTCATATCTGATACTAGAATTTCAATTGGTATCAGAGCAGGCATCCTGCTCTGGTTCTGGGTGAGATCTAGGGACAATACTTTCTGGTACTATGGAGAGAGATGGAGGATCTGTTCACAGACCACCAATTTTGGATGGATCTAACTATGACTATTGGAAACCTCGAATGGTAGCTTTCCTAAAATCTCTTGATAACAAGGCTTGGAAGGCTGTGTTAACAGGTTGGGTACATCCTGTAATTACTAAAGAAGGAGAAGCCACAACTGATAAGAAACCTGAAGAACAATGGTTCAAGGAGGAGGAGGATCTAGCCCTTGGAAATTCTAAAGCATTGAATGCAATATTCAATGGGGTAGACAAGAACATTTTCAGGTTGGTAAACAACTGTGAAGTGGCTAAAGATGCTTGGGACATTCTCAAGACCATTCATGAAGGCACCTCTAGAGTAAAGATGTCTAGACTACAGCTGCTCACCTCCAAGTTTGAAAATTTAAGGATGAAAGAAGATGAAAATATTCATGAATTTCATATGAGTATCCTTGAAATTGCTAATGCCTCAGGAGCCCTGGGAGAGAAGATGTCAGATGAAAAATCGGTAAGAAAAATACTCAGGTCACTCCCTAAGAGATTTGCTATTAAGGTGACTGCCATAGAAGAGTCTCAAGACATCTCCAACATGAGAGTTGACGAGCTAATTGGTTCCCTCCAAACATTTGAGATGGGATTAAATGATGGTTCTGAAAAGAAAACCAAGAGCATGGCCTTCATGTCAAACACAGAAGAGGAAAATAGTCAGGATGTTGATGAAGATTTGGCCAATGAAGTAGTAATGCTGGGAAAACAGTTCAATAGACTGTTGAAAAAGATGGATGTAAGATCTAAGGCTAATGCCAAGAACATCTCATCAGACATAAGTAAATCCAACAATGCTGGAAGAAGAGCAAGGTCAGATGATAAGCCCAAAGAAGGAAAAGAAGTATAGTGCTATGAATGTGATGGGTATGGACACATTAGAACTGAATGTGGAACCTACCTCAAGAAGCAGAAGATGAGTCTTGTTGCCACTTGGTCTGATGAGAGTGAAACAGAAGAATCTGTAAATTTGGTAACTGCCTTGACTGGAATATGGGGTTCTGATGAAGACTCAAGTGATGATGAAGTAACCTTTGAAGAGTTAGCCACTACCTACAGAAAGTTGTGTCACAAAAGTGTAGAGGTGTGTAAACAGGTTGAAAGCCAGAAGAAGGTAATAACTCAACTTGAGAATGAGAAGGTAGAACACTTGGAAACCATCTCCAAATTAAAAACAGAAGCAGTGGTTCTGAATGCCAATCTAGATGAAAGTTAACAAGTTGAAAGCCAAAAGATAGTACAGCTGGAGAATGAGAAGGCAGACCATGTGGAAACCATCTCCAAGTTAAAAACTGAAGCTATGTTCTTGAGTTTTAAACTAGAAGAGATGACCAAGTATGTAAGAATGTTAAATAATGGATCTGACTCCTTAGACAAGATTCTCCAAACTGGACAAATAACAGGAGATAAATTTGGCATTAGGTATAATGGATCTAAGCCTGAGTGCAGTTACACTGGTTGCAAACCTAAAGCCAAACCTAAGTGCAGCCATAGTAAAAGCAAACCTGTGATGTCACATCATATGTCACAACATCAGAAGAGAAGACAGCAGAAAGGGAAACACCAAAGATGGAGATGCCATTATTGTGGGAAATTTGGTCACCTGAAGCCCTTCTGCTATAAGCTATATGGTTATCCTAGCCATGTTCATCATCAGACTCACTATCAACCCAGACCCAAACAGCACATGCCTGTCAACAAGAAGCAATGGGTTCCTAAGACTAATGTTACAAGTCTAATAGCTCACACTCCCCTCAGAGTCTCAGCCAAAGAAGATTGGTATTTTGATAGTGGATGCTCCAGACACATGACTGGAAACAAAGACCTGCTAACTGGCCTTCATCCTCATGCCATAAGCTATGTAACCTTTGATGATGGAGAAAAGGGTGAAATCAAGGGAATAGGTAAGCTTGATTGTCCTGGAGTTCCTGAACTTGACAAGGTCCTACTGGTTAAGGGCTTGACTGCAAATCTAATAAGCATCTGTCAACTATGTGATCAAGGTCTGAATGTTAACTTCACTAAAACTGAATGTCTGATTACTAACAAAGAAAGTGAAGTGATCATGAAAGGAGTCAGAACCAAAGACAAGTGTTACATATGAAACTCTCAAATTAGTTACTCCTCAAAATGTACCTCAGTCAAAGAGAAAGGGATGAAGATGATAATATCTGCTAGAGAAACTCCCAAATTGAAAGTCTGTGGGAAATGTCAGACAAGGATGTCACACCAGAAACTCAGACTTAACATCACTTCCAAAGGAGAAAAGCTCATGATGGCTTAAATAGATAGGAGGTTGGATCAGATGGTTGAACATGTTGCTAGTCATATACAGTCTGAAGTTGGAAAGAGCTTTGTTGGACTTGGTCTACAAGTCAAGCAGATAGAAGGACCTATGTGTCTATCTCAAAGCAAAAGTGCCAAGAGCAATGTTGAGAAGATTGGGATGGAGAGTGAAAGGACACCTGCTCCTACACATTTGAAAGATGAAAATGGTGTTTATGCTGAATATATAGCAGATGGAAGTAGCTGTTCTCAACAGGGTTGGTTGAAACTACTGATGATTGTCTACAATGTCACGCTCGATGTCATGACATTGTACTATGACAACCTGAATGCTACAACTATGTCCAAAAATTCTATTCAGCACAGTTGGACCAAGCACATTAATTTCTGTCATCACTCCATTAGAAAATTTGTGGAAGACAAATTCATAGCTCTAAAGCATGAAATGCAATTAGCTGACAAATTTGCAAGGGGTTTGGATGATAACCAGTTTGAATATGTAAGAGGGAAATTGGGGATTTGGATTCTTGTGAATTTATGGAAATTAAAGTGGAGTGGAAAAGGTAATAAAAATATTGTCTTCCCACTTAAAAGAAAGAGACACATTAATGATGAATTACCTAGTATTGGAACTAGTATCTATGCCATTTCCACACGCTACCTAAACACAACCATTTCCATCTTCATCCAACTTTTCAGAAAACCTCTGCTAGGGCAAAGAGTTTTTTCTCAAAAGTTCAACAAAATGTCTCAATATCCCTCATCCTCTGGTTCAAAACCCACTCATCATGCAAGGACTCCCTCCATGGAGTTTCTAGATGAAGATGTGTTGGAAGTTACTCCTCTTTGTGTGATACCAGGTGATGCCCCAGGCCCTTCTTCCATGGCTGGAGGTAAGCAATGTAACATTCCTTAAAAATCTCCTCATAAAGATGACATGCACTTTACTGATCGTACCATTAGGAATCTAGTTACTAGGATTCTGAATGAAGGGCATGCAGTCAAGGGTGTTTCTAACCCTCTGTCCAGAAGGGACCCCTCTCCTGAGGTGGAACCCTAAGCTGAGAAAGATGATGATTCATCTAGATCAGAGAAGGAAGTGGCTGCTGAGGGATTATGTTCTCTAGGTAAAACCTTACCTAGTAAGAAACCATCAAATGTGTCTCATGAAACTGCTGAGAATGTTATTGATCTGGAGGAAGAAAGTTCTGAGGAAGAAGATGACACCTCGGTCCATCTTGTGAAACCAAGTGTAGCAAAGAAATTGAGGACCAAAAAAGGGAAGACTGTGGCTGAAATGAGGACAGCAAGAAGAGTGAAAAAGGTTGCTGGTGTAGGACCCTCCAAATCTTGGAGTAAAGTTGAGGTTAAGAAGAGGAAGGTCAGAGAGAGTTCTGACTCTGATGAGGATGTCGAAGACGATGTCCCAAACATCTCCCCTGCTAAAAGGCAGGCTGTTAAGAAGTCTCCAGGCAAAGTTGCAGCTGCGCACTTAGATAACATCTCTTTCCATCTTGAAGATGGTGCTGCCAAGTGGAAGTTTGTCATTCAAAGGAGGGTTGCTGTTGAAAGAGAGCTGGGAAAGAAGGTTGTAGAGGTGAAGGAAGTGATGGATTTGATCAAGAATGCTGGTCTGTTGAAAACTGTTGTTGGTTTACCCCAATGCTTTGAAGGGTTAGTGAAAGAATTTGTTGTGAATATCCCAGAGGATATTTCTGAAAAGAGTAGCAAGGAATTTTGCAAGGTTTTTGTAAGAGGTAGATGTCTGAGATTCTCCCCAACCATAATCAACAAGTTCCTAGGGAGAGGAACTGAAGGAGGTGTGGATTTAGAGGCTACAGACAATGAAGTCTGTAGGACTATTACTGTTGGCCAAGTTAAGGAGTGGCCTAGTAGGAATCACCTATCAGCTGACAAGCTAACTGTCAAATATGCCATCTTACATAAGATTGGTTCAGCCAACTGGGTGCCTACTAATCATATCTCAACCATCTCCATTGGTCTTGGAAGAATCATTTATGCTATTGGAATCAGGATAAACTTTGACTTTGGAAGGTTTATGTTTGATCAAATTGTCAGACATGCCTCCACTAATGCAGTGAAGCTGCCCATTGCCTTTCCATCTATCATCTGTGGAATTATCTTAAGCCAGCAACCAGGCATTCTCAACACAAGTGACATTCCAAGCAGAAGAAAGCCTCCACTATCCATTCACTACAAGTTGTTTAAAGGAAGCCATGTCAATGATGTTGTCATGACATCTACAAGAAAGGAGCCTGCCTCTCAAGGTAGCTTGATTGATCAATTAAAGGAAACTTTTAAGGAGCTGGATAATGGTATTAGGGTTGCCAAGGCAAGGAAAGAGGCTTTGGAGGTTCTTATTGGTAGCTTAGAGAAGGAAGAGATGGAGAAGGCTGGTGAGACCAAGGATTCAGATGCCAATACCTCAAGTGAGAGGTCAAATGCTCAATCTAGTGGCAACTCTGATTTTGAAGGTGAAGATGATGCCTCTTCCTCAGATTAAGTGGTAATGGTTCCCCCTGAAATGAAGACTGAGTGTGGTGATGAAGACTGAGTTGGGTTGGCTGTTCTGAGTGTTGTTATGAAGACTGGTCCCTCTGTTGTTTTGACTACTTTGGATGCTGAAGAATTTGTTTTTTTCTGTTGAAATGTATGTAATTTGTGGCAGTCCTTACTGATGCCTTTATGTAATATTTGGGCTCTTAATGAGTTCCATGAATTTCTCATTATCTCAGCTTTCACAGCTGTGTATAATGATGGTTTGTATCTCCTAACAATTATGTTTTAACATTTTTAATGTTATAACATCTGTTGTGACATTCTCTGCTAGGCTAATTGTCATTTATTTTGTCCAATTGGTCACCTTTGGTCAATTTTGACTAAAAGGGGGGAGAAGTGATTATGTGGAGCAGTTAAAGATGTGGAGATGTATGTGCTGGTGTAGCTGAACAGATGAACAACTATTATTGAAGGAGATGTGTTGCTCTGTTTACAGATGTCAAAGGAGATGTCTGAGGTGGTGCACAGGTGGGATGATGTGGTACACAAGTGATATTGAAGCAAATGTCAGAATGATATTTTGATTGTTACAGGTGTTGTGGTTACAAGTGCTGTTATTATTAAAGGAGATGGTTGTATTGCACAGATTTAGGGGGAGAAGTAGTACCCTTGTGCATTTGTGTGTTTTACTAGTTGCCTCTATAACTAGTAATTCTGTTTTGTGTAGCACAGATTTAGGGGGAGAAGAAGTACCCTTGTGCTTGTGTGTATTACTAGTAGCTATAACTAGTAATTGTATTTGCTTTTACTGCTGCTTAAACTGCTATTATGTTGTTTAACTGCTGATGTATTTTTTCTTGTGAACAAAATGGACAGATATATGTTTTAGCCAAAATTTTCCAAAGGGGGAGTTTGTTGGTTCTAAGTGTTGGCAGCAATTTTGGTAAAACAAAGAGTGTTCACAAGATGTTGCATGTGATGTCTTAACATAAGATATATGTGTACCTGCTGGAGTTTAAATGGAAAACATAATTATGCAGGATTGTTTCAGGATGTCATAATTTCATGGCATCTGATACTGTGTACCTGCTGGAGTTTAAATGGAAAACATAAATATGCAGGATTGTTTCAGGATGTCATATACAATGTCATGGCATCTGATATGTTTGTACCTGCTGGAAATTATAAATGGAATTATAGAATTATGCAGGATTGTTCCAGGATGTCAGACCCGATGTCATGACATCCTATACACAGAACATTCAGGGAGAATGTTATGTGTTTTGTGATTGCACATTTAATGGCAATCTATGTATGATTGAAGATATGATTTGCAGGCGCATTCAATCATTGATTACAATTTGATTTACTTATTTTCCAAAGAGATCTAACCAGCTGTTATGAGAAGATTTAATTGGAAAATAGTTTTAAGGTTTTCAAGATATCCAAGCCCAGCTGAAAGTTTCTATAAAAAGGGACTTGGAAAACCTGATTGAACACACAACCAATACATAGCGAAATACTGAGAGAGAGCAAGGGTTTGTGTCTTGTTTAGTCGTGAGACTTGTAAGCCATTCAAGTCATCCATAAATGATTGAATTGGTCTAATTTATGGGTTGTAATTTGTCACTCTAAGCTTGTAAGCAAGAGTGTGTGTCTACTTGATCAAAGTTGTTAAGCAAGATCAAGTGTGTGTCTACTTGATCAAAGTTGTTAAGCAAGATCAAGTGTGTGTCTACTTGATTGAAACTGTGAAGTAAAATCAAGTGTGTGTTATTGAAAAGTGTCTTCTTTTCACAAGGAATTGTTATTTAAAATCACAGGTGTGATTGAAGGGAAGTGAGTGGGTTCTCATATCTAAGAGTGCTTAGGTAGAAATTGCACGGGTAGAGATTAGGTGAGAAAGACTGTAACTTGTTGAAGTGTACGAAGAGTCTTTGAACTGATTCTATTTTAGTGGATTTCCTTCCTAGCTTGGTAGCCCCCAGATGTAGGTGAGTTGGACCGAACTGGGTTAACAATTGTTTGTGTCTCTTGCATTACTATTCTTTATCTTTATCTTGTTTGTTTCACTCAGATATTAGTGTCGTGACATTACCTTCGACGTCTCATATCTGATACCAGAATTTCAAGATGGTTATTAGAAGAAAATGAAACAAGTGGACCTCCCGAGAATCAACAATGCAATATCTTATGCGATATAATTGAAACTTTCCAAGAATGGAACAATATCTCAATGGTATCTAAGACTCTCAGAGGATAACAGAGCAGTATTTCAACAAAACAAATGAGATTCCCTGAGGATCAACGAAGTACCATCTTATATGATATAATTGAAACTTTCCGCATATGGAACAATGTCCCAATCATATCTAGGACTCTTCGAGGATACTAGAGCAGTATCTCAATAAAAACAAGTAAGACTCCTTAAGGATCAATCAAGCAACATCTTATATGATATAATTGAAACTTTCCAAAGATGGAATAATATCCCAATCATATATAAGATTCCCTAAGGATACTAGAGTAGTATCTCAACGAAAACAAGTGAGACTCCCTGAGGATCAACGAAGGAGTATCTTATATGATTGTTGTACCCCAAAAATTGCCTTCACATTTTCGTCTTTTCATCTAACCCTCAACTTAAGGATAATCTACATACCCTCATGCTTCAACATAGGCATCAATTATTCATTCACATCTAGTGGTCGATCAGTGTGGATTCAAAGTTATTGGCTTGTAACACCAAGGCCTTGGAGTGGGTGAAACTCTAGAGCCTCAGCTTGGATGTTCATCTTGTTAAAGGGGATGCAAAACCCTAATGATTTGATTTTTGAAGCTTGAATTCAATAAAGTTCCATCATGGTACACTTCAAAGGGGTTCAAACCCTAGTTGGTAGATGATTGGGTGGTGAGGCCCCATGATTGTTCCTAGGTCTCATTTTGGGGTTCTAAACCCTAGTTGGGGGCTTATATTGGTAAGCACCCTAACCCATCCAAAGGCATTGATTGTGAGGTATATGTTATTGAAACCCTAATCCTAGATGCTTGGAGTTATATGTTGGTAGAGGTTGACTTGGGATCATGGATTGACTAAAACCCTAGCCCATTGGAGGGAAGTTCTTGTCATACATCTTGTCATCTAAACCTACACATCCTTTCTTCTGGTTCTTTTAAGATCTTAATATTTGATTCATAGTCATATCCCATATTCATATGGGATCTTATTAAGATCATTGGTCCTTGGTTCTTAGATTCATGCTTGCATTAGTACATTGGTCTTTGGGCCCTTGGTTTGCCTTTGATCCATCAAGGTTTTGAAACCATTGTAGGTCATCCTTGTTGGTCCACTTATGCATTTTGATCAGGATTCATTCATGTTGCTTGAGATTTGAACCAGATAAAAGTCATGTTCATCTACACAAGTCCATTCTACACAAGAAAACCCTAGTTTCTAACCTACAGTTGACCTTGGTTAACTGTTGACATTTTGGTCAACTAGATGACTAAAGTCAAGCATCTTCTCTAAGTCATTTTCAAGCCCATTCTCATTGGCCCATGTTCATGATCCATGTTTAACCAAGGTTACTTTCACGCCTTTCTCTTTTTAAGAGTTATTCATGTTTACACTTTAAACCTTTTCAAATCTCATTCATGTTTTATCCATTTCCAAATCCTGTTCATAATCCATTCTAAAACCATGATTGTTTCTGCATAAATTTTGTTCATCACAATAGTACAAAACAAGTCATATTTCCATACACAATTCAATCGTTCAATTTTAATTCAACCATTCATATTACAATATTCAACCTTTGTTTCATTTTACAAATTAAATTCCATGTACAAATTTCAAATTACACCTTATTACATCTTGAACAATTCAACTTCAAAACCACTTTATACATATCGTACACATTACTGTCGCATTACGCGAAAAACCGGCGGGAAAACAAGAACAACAGAGCCGCCACCGTGCGTTATTTATCCCAAAGAGGGAAAGGAAACGCTCAGAGTAAACCTGGAAAAAAAGCATGGTCTCGCGACCAAAGAGAATGGGATCGGGAGTCGGTTATGCGAAGGGAAGGTATTAGCACCCCTACGCATCCGTCGTACTCGACGGGATCCACGCACAAAAGGAAGGAAAATGGTTGCTAAACACTGCTCAAACACACACACACTGGCTGAAAGAGACACAAGAAAACAAACAAGACTGACTCGGCAGGATATCGCATCCTGGGCCTACTTAGTCTATCAAGCATAGACATCAGAGTCGAAGTAGTTCGGACTGGGGAAAAAACACATGCTCGCTAGGATGTCGCATCCTATGCATACGTATCTTCTTGGACTAAGAAGAATCAGAGCATCCGTAGCTCGGCTAACACGCACACAAAACCACGCAAACACAGGCAAACATGGAACCCGAATGCCAATCGCTGGACTTACATCAGCTTCCGAACATACAACAAGACAAAACAAAGACACAGGCGCCCGGAGAGATCAGCTCATCTCCTGCCTACGTACCTCATCTGGTATGAGGATCAGGGCGACGTAGTTCCCCTACGGAGGGACACAGGACTAGCCTAACCAGATAACAGAGGGAGACACAACTAGGGAGACTACGACTCGAGCCTAGATGTTATCATGCAAATTCGTCCCTAAGTTAAGGTTTCTAGCTAACTTGCACAAGAAGCAAGCCTATCCTAAACATGACTTGCACAGGAAGCAAGCCAAACTAAACCTAACTTGCACAGGAAGCAAGCTAAAAACAAACACACAAGCACAAATAGCACACACTATATGCAATCAATGGGCTCAATCAAGGTTAGGTTTTAGTTGAGGGGTCATATCAACCTCAACAAACAAACCACTGTAACAGGGTAATGTTAGCTCTTAACCCTAACATTGAGAGTTAGGGTGAAGAGATGAAAGGTGAGTGAAGATGAGACTCCACAGCTCTTATCCCTGGCCTGGGAGAGCTTAAGACAAGAATGTGTGGGTTCAGAAAGTGGGAACCCTTCTACACATATGACACTGACTCAATGTACAATGATCTTGGGTTAATATCTGCAATGCATCAACACCGTGGTGTGAGCAAAACAGATGACACACAGAATAGCAGGGGATGGATTGCACATCCATTATATCTGCCAATGCCTCTTCACTTAGGAGGTCTTTGAATATGTACAAGGACAAAAGTAAATAAACACAAACATTGCCTCTTAAGGAGGACTTCAGACAGGTGCCTGGCCAAGTAACAGGCCAGGTCTTCCAGACTACATGGAGTTAGGATGTTATACCTCAATGCAAATGCTCTTAAGCAAAGCAAAGCAAGTTCTCAATAGAACTAAAGCAACTAATGTACCTGAAATCAATCAAATACAATCAGTACTCAGACAAACCAACATTAAACAGCAAATGGTTAACAGTTAATTATACACAGTCAAACACAAGTCAATGCACAAAGGTGCAAGCTTTAAGGCACAAGACCAAGTTTTAAAACCTACAAAACAAACCAATGATTAGTCATAAACAAACAAGAAATCAACTCCAAATGAGGCACACCATCAAGCATAAGCATTTGTGCTATTAACCTGAAACACAACTCAAAAGTGAGAGCACAAACTACTAGTCTAAGACTAGGGTCAAAATGAGATCAAATCATCAAAACAGAACATGAAACTTATCCAAAATCAAGATCAAACAATTAAAAATCAAACCCAATTGGTCCCATGTTCATATCATTCATCATTATCATTTCATGATCAAAATAGCACAAAGCATGCAAATAAGAGCTCATAGAAGTCAACAGAATGATTCAACTCAAATTCAATCAAAAACATTTCAAACAATCTCCAAATAATTCATGGTCAAACATCATCCATAACATGATAAGCATACCAAATTTCAGCTCATTTGGATCAAGGGAAGTAGGTCAATGAAAATCAGAAAGTCAAAGCAAGTTCAAGCAAACTCATACAAAGCATCAAAACATGTACCAACTTCAATTAATCATAAAACAGAAACAACACATGATAAATGAATGGGACTAAAACCATGACAAACTTTAAGATGTCTACAATTCACATGTCAAATCTCAAGTCCATCCAATTAAGCATTAGAATTTCACAAATCAAATGAAAACATGTCTCACAAGAAGTCAACAATTGGTCAAACAAGGGAGAAATTATCCAACAAATAGGAAATGCACTCAAAAATTCCAGGAAAATTCCCAAGCATTCTCAACATTCACAAGTGTCTTCATGCAAAAATCCAGACCATTTTGAGTTCAGTAAGCATGGTAACAAAAATCAGAAAGTTGGACATGAATGGTGTGACACAAATTGTCACACCCCTATTCAAAAAATCATATCTCAATAACCAGCAATGATAAAATTACAAACTCCATACCAAAATCACCATGAACATGTCTAGTTTAAGCACAAAAAATTTGAGAGGCATTGGATTATGTATCATCATTTCACAAGCAAAATGGCAAGGCATACACAAAATGGACACACATGAACAAACCCTAGTACATTTAAAAATCCACACGTGCAAAAAATCTGGAAAAATCATCATAATAAACTAGAGATCATGAGGAGCAATTCACAAAAAATCCCATGTTATTTGGCCAAGTATTGAGTGACTTATGAATTTTCTAAAATTGCCATGCCAAATGAAATAAATATTGAAAAAAGGAAATGATTTAAATTAAATGTAACACGGCAATGGCAATATGGTAAATACACGGCCACTTAAGTGAAACGCCGCGTTTCACTTAAGGGCGTGTCCTGCAGCGATTAGTCACATGGCCAATGAACGTGAATGCTCATGCAAAACAAAATTCCATCGATCAAACAAGTTTCTGGGTTTCCAAAATTAGGGTTCATGCAAACAGTAACATGTTCATCATCGTGATGAACAATTTTCCCAGATTTTTGAAACGAACATACCATTCAACTCATCTAACAGTGCTCGTCACTAATCCAACCTTAATTTTCCCTAATTCGAGCTAGCATGGAAGAAACGAGCAAGATAATATTTGACCAACAAACTTTAAATCAATGTATCTCCCTTAATACTCAACCATTTTCCACGATTCAAAGTTCATTACAACCAGCATGAAAAGATCTTTAACAAGCATATCATGATTTTAACAAAGGCATGGTTCGAATTTTTACCTGATTTGAAGAACAGTGATGATTTGTAGTTATTCAGCCTTGCCAAGTAGAAACAGAAGCACAAAGATGTTCCAGATGATGAATGGACAAGTATTGCAAGCTCAGTTGCCTTGATTCTAGCTCCAAAGCTCGACTGCCATGGAAGGGGTTTTAATGGAACAGTGCTGAAAATGGCTCTACAGTGGTGAGATTTAGCTTGCAAAGGCCTCAAGAATGATGGTGAGTGATGAACCAATGAACCAGGGCACGAGTCTTTTGAAGATTTTTCAGAAAAATTCAGATGAAGAAAATGAGAGAGTTTCTATTTCAGATCTAGATCTGTGTTGAAATGCAATACTAATCTGTTTTTCTGTTTTGATTACCTATATATGTCACCTGTTAATACAATTTGTTAATTGAATTTAAGCCAAACTTTGGTAATTAGTGAAAATGCATTTTTGGACAATTTGCTAAAAACCACTCATAATGCATGGGGTGCATGCTACTACACGAAAATGGGCTTAGGCATACCCCAAATGTAATTTCTGAACATTGGCAATTGGTATAAAGTGTGGGCAAGGCTTAATTTGAAAGTCTATTTTTCACCTCTCCTTTTTTTAATTCAATGCACTTGAAAAAAGGCCATTTTGATTGGATGATTTTTGGTGAAAAGTGATGAAGGATTTGTATAGAGCATATCAAATGTGACTTGTAGCAAAAAACCTCACTCAATTTGGCCAAATGGTTTGTGAGATATGGTCCTTTGAAGTTCAACATTTTCTGAAAATGATTTGATCATAACTTGCCAACCACAAATGAGAAATGAGTGTTCTTGGACTTTTTGGAAAGTTGAGAGCAAGATCTTCAACTTTCATGTTGGACAAAATTTCATTTGAAGCTTTTATGATGATGTAAATTTGAGGAGGAAAACTTTCCATTTTTGGCAGTTTCCAAATACAAGTCACCTTACTATTTTAGGAAACTCTTTGTCTGACTTCAAATTTTCCAATCTTGATCTTTGAAATGACAAATGAGACTTATATGAACATGAATGAAGCCTTTCAAACCATCTTCCACCTTCAAATCCTTGATTTCAGGCACAGTTGACCACAGTTGACCACAGTTGAATTTCTAGGGTTTTTGGTGGATTGAACAATGACTGATGACTTCTGAGCACCCAATCTTTGACCAAACCACTTCAAAAGAACCCCTAGGTCATGTGAACATGTTGGACCAACCCTAGGGTCTTGTCTCAATGGAAATTGTATTTGCTTGCTTGATTGACTGATCTCCTGACCAGTTTGACCTAATTTTTGTCAGAGGACTCGCACTTGGGCAAAGGACAATGCAATGTTATGCAATGGACTATGTTATGTTAATGAACTAATATGAGAATGTATGTACAAAAGGTAGGTGCAAATTTGAGGTGCTACAATTACCATGCCATTATTTCTAAAGCATAAATACATAACCATATTTCCTACCAATACAAACTCATCTCAAAAGTTACAAAAATCCAAATATGGAGACCTAAGTCAAGTAAGTCCTAACATGCTAAACTAATTTCCAAAACATTCACATCTTCATGCCTTCCTTGCTTCATGCCATTTCCTTCCAAGACCAAGCTCTTTCCTCCTCCATGAAACTAACTATAAAAACCAAGAAAAAACCATTGCCAAAATCAGCCCTAACATTTCATTCCATAGCATATGCAACATAAACCAATCATACATCCAAACATAACAAACTCATCATTTCAAGCATTTTCATTCATAGCCATGACCTACCAAAATACATTGTGCAAAAAAAATCATTCATGTACATCAAACTAGCTACGTCACATTACCATACAAAAGGCAATACCACATTCAAGCAAACTATTATGGCACAAAAAAAAAGACAACAAGTCCTAGCATCCACACTAACCCGAACATTCACATCATATCAAGCCATGACCAAGAACAAACCAATGCAACCTGCTGTTTCTATAAGGCCAAGGAACATGACCGAAACTCAAAAGCATCCGCCCTGCAAAATAATCCACAACGCATTCACAACTAGCATGGCGCATACAATTCACATGAACCTAAAGCATTCATAACTTGTAACGGTTAAGTCTAGCTTCTAACTAACTGTGCATTTAAGAATGACCTCCAATTTTATTTCTCCGTGAATTACATCCCAATTCCATTCCACTTCTAACAATTTAAATTTCTAACAGAATGTTCATTTGTAACTAACAAGTAAATTCACAGTGAATTTCAACTAGATTTCATTGGAATTCAGTAACAGAAAAATGAGCTCTATAAATTCACACTCACACCTCAAATCATGGAGAGAACTTTTCTCTCATTCATCTTTGATTCACAACATAACAGAAAGTGTAACAGAAATTTCAGAGGGAGAGAGCAACGATTACAACTAAGAAATTCTGCATCAACCATAAACAACAAAGAACACACAACAACACACACTAGCATCGACTCAGAATCAACAGAGGAAACAGGAACAATCACATAGCATAATAGAAGGAAGTAGAGAAAGAAAATTGAATCGCAGAAGGGGGGAATGCTATATGGAAGTCGACATTGTCTTTAAATAATCACCGCGCCAGATTCCTGTAAGTGTTTTGCAACCTTCACTTCATTGACGCGATTTTCCTCTAAGCATGATCTCCACCGTGTAGGTGTTAGCTCAAATTTTCGACGCCCACTTCAAATTACCAAAATTGGAAAGCATGTACAACTGGCTTCGACTAAGAGGTTATTCGACCAACTAGAGGTAGACTGACTTAGCTGATTAAATAAAGATCAAGCTTATAGCTGAATTGTTGGAGCGGTTCCTTAAGGAACGGTTTGGATCAAAGGTTTGAAACTTAAATAAAGGAGGGAAGAGTATCTTCGTTAGAAACCACAAGGATACACGTGGAAGCAGAATGAGCGAACATACACATGCAGGACACCACGTGTATCGACGTGATTGAAGAACCCTCAGAGCGGTTATTTCGATCCAATATAAATATAGAGTCTTAGAGTTAGAAAAGTGTGTCAAATGTGTACAAAAACCTGCAAATTTACTAAGTATTTGTGTAAAGAAGAACTGTAAAAACACAGAATGTACGTTGTCTACACCATTGTTTAATCATTTCAAAGCATTTCGAAGCTATCTTTACTTTCTTTTCAGAAATATCTTTCCTTGCTTTTTAATCTCAAATACTTTATTTCTTACTTCGTCGTTTACAAGTTTAAAGATTTTCAATTCCTTTCGTTACTTTGAACTTTTACCTTACATTCTTAAAGATTCTAGCACTTACCAACCTTTTCGATTGCTTTCAATCCTTCTACAATTCCCGTCATTTACTTCTTCTTTAATAGTTCTAAATACTGATTTAAGAATTTTCTTTTGTTCAAGTCACTCTTTTCTCTTTAATTTTCATTTAACGTTTTGATTCAACGTTTAGTTCGATCATTTATCAACGTCACGCTTACGAGAAATTTAGCACATGTCCTGGGATCAATCTGATCGATCCTGTAAGTGACCAAATTTAGAAATTTGGAAGATCAGCGGTTGTTTACCATTTTTTAAGGTAAACAAATTGGCACGCCCAGTGGGACCAGTGCTAATGTTCTGTTTGATTGCTAAGTTTTGTTCGAGAAAAGAATTGTTGTATGCTCTTAAGAAGTGGTAGCCATAAACAATGAACGAAGAACAAGGATAGAACCACAGACGGGGATGGCGAATATGAATCTGCTAGAAACTCAGAATTCTCAAAACCCATCAACTAGCAGCATAGTGCCTCCTTCTTCTTCGATGGGGGCAAATACGGGCACGACACATGCGTCTGAAACAGTTTCGTCTATGGTGATTTCGATGCTTATGCATTCGATCTCTCACTCTAAACCAATTCTGACTTATGTTGGACCTAAGGGACCTCCCCATACTCCTTCACCGATTAGGGACACTTCAAATAGGCCGCTGGTACCCCCTGGTTTTTCAATGCCTTTTGGCGGTCGAGAACAGCCGTATGGAATGCCAACTTCAATGATGTCCAATCTATAAATGTGGGTTCTACTTTTTCGGAACCAGCGGCTAACATAAATTCACCAGTACAAGGGTATGGGATAAACGTGGGTCGAACCAATCAGGCGTTAGGTTTAAGACACCTAGTACAACTACCCACTCTTACCAATAATTCTGCGGCGACATGGAGGCAACAGATGGACGAAAGCAATCATGAAATGGTCTAGATGTTGACTCAAACTTTGGCCACTGTGCTAAATCCTTTAATTTAGAATATAACTCAGTCGAATCAACAAATGACAACACAAGTGGCTCGAATGTCTGAGTTTCTTGGTATACCTCAACACCAGCATCCCCTGCCCAGGGATTGGGTAAGAGAGAATCAAGAGCCCACGCTTGAGGAAGACCTCACAATTAATTAGATCCCACAAAATCAAGGAGGAATAGTAGTACCTCCTAGGATCGAACCATATAGGGAACCAAGGGTGTTAATGGTAAATAGGAATCAGAATGCCAATGATATCATACGGCAAGTTCGACATGATGATGTGGCAGCAGATAATAATCTGGACACTATAGTCGAGATAATTATGGTTTGAAATGGGGTGAACTTTGGTCTCAGAAGACCTAATTATACGTCTCCTTTGGCAGAATATGTCTTATAGACAAATGCGCCCCTGAGGACCAAAATCCCCAAATTCACCAAGTTTGCTGGGGATACTACTGAATCTACTATTTAAATGTGGCGAGGTACCTAATTGAAGCCGGAGATATGTCAAATAATGAGAATCTTCGGATGAAATTTTTTCAAAGTTCTCTTACCAAGAATGTTTTTACATGGTTCACAACTTTGCCCCAGAATTCGATCCATTCATGCAACCAGCTCGAAAGAATGTTCCATAAACAGTTCTACATGGGGAAAACAAAAATAAGTTTGAAAAAGTTGGCTAGTGTCAGAAGAAAATTCACTGAGCCAATTGACGATTACCTGAATAGATTTCGACTACTCAAAGCCAGGTGTTTTACGCAAGTGCCAGAGCATGAGTTGGTTGAAATGGCCGCTGGGGGCCTTGATTAATCGATTAGAAAGAAGTTGGATACTCAATACCTAAGGGATATGGCCCAGTTGGCCGACAGACTTCGACACGTAGAACGTTTAAAAGAGGAAAAGGCTAGAACAAACAAAGGTAAAAGGGTAGCCTATGTCGATTTTAGGAAAGATCATGAAGATTCAGGCCTTGAAGTTCCAGACTTCGACGATACTGAGATTGATCTTGCTGAGTTGACACAAGAGCCACCATATGCGTGTAAAGTTTTGGCCCCTTCGAACGGGAGAAACCCTATCGAACCTGAAAAGAATGACATGTTCCCTAAGAAAACATATACTTTCGACGTTACAAAATGTGATGAAATCTTCGACTTACTGGTCAAAGATGGTCAAATGATAGTACCACAGGGTGTTAAATGACCTCCTTTAGAACAAAGAAAGAAACAAGGGTTTTATAAATACCATAGTTTTTTGGGTCATAAAACGTCTCAATGTTTTCTTTTCAGGGATCTGGTGCAGAATGCAATCCAAGAGGGAAAACTCAAGTTCGGTGATAAGCCACAGAGCTAGATGAAAGTCGACTCCGACCCTCTACAAATTGCTGAAGCTCATTATACTGAGTCAGAGGAGGTGAATTTCATTGAAACCGCTGATGATTTCTGTATGAAGTTACTGAAGACTTCGTCCATGAGCCTGTCATGGTTAAAATACATGAGCACTTCGAGCAGGCACCTCGTGATGGTTTGACCTTAAGGGGTACAAAGGACATCAAGAAGGAAAATGTTGAAGCCTCATATATCGAGGATGCTAGAGAGTCAAAGTTAGTGATGATCACTAAAGAGACTGCTGATACTTTTGTTCAGTTGGACCAGGCTACTGACAACCTTCAAAAACAATTCCAAAAGATGGCTATTACTGAGGATATCCACATGGAAATTAATATGGTAGAGGTATCTCGAGAAGTTTCAATGGAAGTCGATGATGAAGACAAACAAGAAGAATACAATAAGGTCGCCTTACCTCAGGAAGACGAGACGTTGTCAGATTTCCTTCGAATGTGCCAAAAGAAGAAATCGGAGGTGATGTTATGCCCTAGGTGCAGTGTTGTCTGCAACAAAAAGGCAGCTCAGAATCTGGAGGGGGTTAGGAGAGTGCACCACCAAAATGGCCATAAAGCCATCCACAATAATCAAACGGGTAAGCCAGAAAGGTTCTTCGACCCCAGAAGGTATCCTGATCCTAGGTGCCCTATGGTGAAGCTGAATGAAACCAAACAAGTTGGGCAAAACTTCCAACCCATGACCTTTAAGCCAAGCATCGAAGGGTCAAAGGGGAAGTGAGTCAAGCAGGCTGAGGGGAGAAAACGTGGCCATGGCAAGTGGAAGAAGTTCGAGGTTGAAAGAGGTTCATCGTTGGCCTATCGCCAGGAATTCCGATCCGACAAAAGGATCGCACATGTGTCTGAAAACTATAAAGGAAAGAATCCCATGACGAGATCCTAGTGGAGAAGAGAGAAGAGAAGACGAAAAGACAAAAGAGAAGCTGGCGAAATGGACCAGGCTGAATCAAGTACCAACGTGATGGTGAAGAAAAAAGATGGCCCTAACCTCACCAAAAGAGATTCCAAGATTTCAAATAAGACGGCCGGAGAAATTAGATGGCTACCAAAGACGAGTTATTAACTGACAACTTCGACTCTAGTTCGGAGGATTCCTTAGACATTCTGGTCGGAGTGGTATCCATGATGCCTAGAGAATTCGATCGGATCACCGAAGTTGATGATAATGACAATATTACCGAAAGGGAAATGGCCGCCCACAAACTGGTCTGTTACTATATAATGAACAATGGTTGTGTCGATGAGCAAAATACTTTTTTCAAAAGACCCAATGATGCCATGAAGAGCCATTTGAAACCCCTTTTCATCACCGGAAAAGTCGAAAATATCCCAGTTAACAAAATACAGGTAGATTGTGGGGAAACTGTGAATCTGATGCCCCATCGCATGTTGGCAAAAATTGGCAAATATGACACTGATGCCAAACCTCATAATATGGTGCTGACCAATTATGAAGGCAAAGTAGGCTCCACCCTAGGGGTTATCCAAGTCGAATTGACTGTAGAAACGGTTACTAGGTCCACAATGTTCATGATTGTTGAAACAAAGGCAAACTACAACATGTTGCTGGGAAGAGAATGGATCCATGGAGTCGGAGCAGTCCCGTCTTCGATGCACCAGAGGATTATAATTTGGCGTCCAGATGTGAAGCGCCGCAAAAAATACAGAGTCTCCACCAGATTTTATTTATTCCAAAGGAAAGGGAAAATAGTGATAAAACCCCAAATGAGAGAAATGGTCTTGCAACCAAGAGCGGATTCAGAAGTCGGTTATGCAAGGGGAAGGTACTAACTGTAACACCCCGATAATAATATGATAATTATTTAAATTAAGTTAATAATATATTTATTAATTTAATTAGATAATTTGTTATTATTATTATTATTTTGGAATTATTGAATTATTATTATTATTATTGGAATAATAATATAAATTGGAAAATATATATATGTTGGAATAAGGAAAAAGAGTTTTCATTTTTGTAAAAAGGTTTTACGTGAAAACCGAGAAGCTGCAGAGAAGAGGAGAAAGGGGCAAAGAGGAAGAACCAGAGAGAAAAGGTTGGAGAAGAGAAGAGCTTGGAGCTTAGAGATTGTCGGATTAACTCAGGTAAGGGGGGTTTATCGTCGTTTAATGGGTATTATGGGTTAGCATGTAATGGGTAGTGATAAACCGTTGAATTGACCCTAATTGGGTTTTGGAATGCTGAGAAATTGTGATGAATAAGTTGTGTGAAAACTGTAATTGAATCGATAATGGTGTGTGTCGTAAATTTCTGGACGTGTAGCTTTTTACGGAATTAGAATCGGGGGTCCGGAAGTCCTCCAACGGCGGAAAATGCGGAGAATTCTGCATTCTGCTTTGTGTTAGCGCAGGAACAGCTTTCTGTCTTGCGTTAACCGGTTAACCCAGGGCGTTAACCGGTTAACACTGTTATAAATTGTGAAAAACTGCTGTTTTGTCTGCGTTAACCGGTTAACCCAGGGCGTTAACCGATTAACACTGTTGCGTTTTGCCAGAAAGTGTGTTTGTGCTGCGTTAACCGGTTAACCCAGGGCGTTAACCGGTTAACACTGTTGCAGAGTGGGAAATTGGTGTTTTAAATGTTGTGTGCTTAGTCGATGGTTGGCCTATGTTGGCGTATGATGTAATAGGGATTAATTCCTGTTGTTTTGAGTAGTAAGGGTATTAGTAGAGTGTGCTAATACTGTGATTAATTATTTGACATGATATGATGTTTGATACATGTGTGGATGATGTATGATGATATGCATAATGTTGTGAATGTATATATTATGCATGTGTTTGTGAATGGACTATTTTATGGCTTAGAGTGTGAGCATATGTCCATTGTGAATTATTGTTGATTGATGTTGCATTGCTAGGTGATTAGCATGCATATTGTGGCCTTTATGGTGGTAGCTAATTCCCATGGTGAGGAATTAGTGATGTTAGTCATTTGGACTGTTTTTGATGTTGCATGCTAGGTGAATTAGCGTGCATAGCATGGCCCTTGGGGTGGTAGCTAATTCCCATGGTGAGGAATTAGTGATGTGAGTCACTAGGTCTCAAATGAGTGGGACTAGTGAGCTTGGTAGCCGTACCTGGATTTGGTCGGTGAAGTTGAACTATATGTTCACGAATAGTCGGTACCGCATGCATGGAGTCTCATTGCATAATATATGTGTAGTGTATAATATGAATGGATGTATTCCAATGTTATACGTGTGTTGTGTTGGCATTAAGCATGAGTATGAATTGTGTTGATATTGAGTATGATATTTGAGTTGATGTGCCGTTACTGAATGTGTGATACGATTAGGGTGATTAACGTGTTAAATTACTTCACATGACATTATATTCTATAATGCTTATTATATCGATTGAGGAACTCACCCTTACAACTATTTTTCAGGTAACGAGCAGTGATTGAGTAGAAGCTAATGCTTGGAGTCTAGTGTAGTCTCCTTAGTGGGTCATGCTCTGATAGATGTAACATCGGGAGGGAACATTTTAATCGTGTTGTTGATGTTTGTTGAACCAGTTTACATGTAGTATGTTACATGTTTTGAATGATCGATTTGATCTCTATCCGCTGCGTATTGTGCAATACTTTATGTTTTGAGTTAAATAATGAGCATGACTAAATAGTATGACGAATGGTGCGAAATAAATGTGTGACACCCTTAATTGCATGATTACTCTGATTTATATGTTGTTATTTTAATTAAATATTTGGGGTATTTTAGAAGGGTGTTACATTAGTGGTATCAGAGCATAGTCGGTCGAGTCGAGTCGTAATTATTCTGTTTCCCCTGTACGGGATAGGTGTTGTGTAACCCTATCAGTACTTATTGTTTTAGTTTGTTGGGTTTTCAGAATAGAGATGGCTGGAAGAGGTAGAGATGATGCTGCGATTGCTGAGGCTCTGGGTATGCTAGCTGGAGTACTTGGAGGAAATCCGAATGTTGTGGGAATGGGAGCTGCTCGTCAATTGAGTGAGTTCCAGAAGAACAATCCTCCAATGTTCAAGGGAGCATACGATCCAGATGGCGCTCAGAAGTGGTTGAAGGAGATCGAGAGAATCTTCCGAGTAACTGAGTGTGCCGATAACCAGAAGGTCAGGTTCGGTACGCATATGCTGTCAGAGGAAGCAGATGATTGGTGGGTTGCTACCCGCGCTGAGTTGGAATCTGCTGGGAATGCTGAGATCATTTGGGCTGTGTTCAGAGAGAGATTCCTGAGGAAGTACTTTCCAGAGGATGTCAGAGGAAAGAAAGAGATAGAGTTCTTGGAATTGAAGTAGGGCAATCGGTCTGTTACTGAGTATGCTGCTAAGTTCACAGAGCTGTCAAAGTATTACACTCCCTATAATGAGGCTGCTGGAGAATTTTCAAAATGTGTGAAGTTTGAGAACGGGTTGCGTCCCGAGATCAAGCAGGCTATTGGATATCAGCGGATTAGAGTGTTTTCTGATTTGGTTGACTGTTGCAGGATTTTTGAACAGGATACCAAAGCCAGAGCGGAGAGCTATCAGCAGAGGGTTGATAGGAAAGGCAAGAATCAGAATGATATGCAGCTGGCAAAGGTTTCCAGAGACAGAGTGGGATGAAGAGGCCTAGTGGGGGAGACTCTAGTGCTCCTGCTAAGTGTTACAGATGTGGTCAGGCGGGACATCGTTTCCACGAGTGTACCAGTGCTGAGAAGAAGTGTTTCAAGTGTGGTAAAGGTGGTCATTTGGCTGCAGAGTGCCGGTTGAAGACTCTGACTTGCTTCAACTGTGGAGAGGTGGGTCATATCAGTCCACAGTGTCCTAAGCCAAAGAAGGAGAACCAGTCGGGAGGCAAGGTCTTTGCTTTATCGGGTTCTGAGACTTTTGCAGACGATCGTTTGATCCGAGGTACGTGTTATATTAATGGCTTTCCTCTTGTAGCTATTATTGACACCGGTGCTACTCATTCCTTTATATCTTTGGACTGTGCTGTGAAACTTAAGTTAGAGATATCTGAGATGCATGGAAGTATGGTGATTGATACTCCTGCGAAGGGTTCAGTGACTACTACTTCAGTTTGTTTAAATTGTCCTTTGAGTATTTTTGGTAGAGACTTTGGGATGGACCTAGTGTGTCTTCCATTAGTGCAGATTGATGTTATCTTGGGTATGAACTGGTTGGTGTTTAACCGAGTTTCTATCAACTGTTTTGATAAGACTGTGATATTTCCTGAGATTGAGAAAGGTAAGGATTTGTTTCTATCTGCAAGGCAGGTGAATGAGGAAGTAGCAGGTGGGGCAGAGTTGTTTATGCTGTTAGCGACTTTGGAGGCTAAAGATAAACTGGTGATTTGCGATCTAGCCGTGGTGTGTGATTTTCCTGATGTGTTTCCTGAAGAAGTGAATGAATTACCGCCAGAGCGTGAAGTTGAGTTCTCGATTGATTTGGTACCTGGTACTAGACCGATATCGATGGCTCCGTACCGTATGTCTGCTGTTGAGTTAACTGAATTGAAGAGTCAGCTGGAAGATCTGTTGGATAAGAAATTTATTCGTCCGAGTGTGTCACCGTGGGGTGCACCAGTGTTATTGGTTAAGAAGAAAGAAGGTACTATGAGGTTGTGTGTGGACTACAGGCAACTGAATAAAGTGACGATCAAGAATCGGTATCCTTTGCCGAGGATTGATGATTTGATGGATCAGTTGGTTGGTGCGAGTGTGTTCAGCAAGATAGATTTGAGATCGGGATATCATCAGATACGTGTGAAAACTGAGGATATTCAGAAGACTGCTTTCAGAACAAGGTATGGACATTATGAGTATTCTGTAATGCCTTTTGGTGTGACTAATGCGCCTGGAGTATTTATGGAGTATATGAATAGGATTTTCCATCCGTACCTAGATCAGTTTGTTGTGGTGTTTATTGACGATATTTTGGTGTATTCGAAATCTGAAGAAGAGCATGCTGAGCATTTGAGAGTGGTTTTAGAAGTTCTACGAGAAAAGAAGTTATTTGCTAAACTATCCAAGTGTGAATTTTGGTTAGAGGAAGTTAGTTTTCTTGGTCATGTGATTTCAAGAGGTGGTGTTGCTGTTGATCCTTCTAAGATAGAAGCGGTGTCTAAGTGGGGAGCTCTGAAGTCTGTTGCTGAGATTCGAAGTTTCCTTGGATTGGCTGGTTACTACAGGAAATTCATTGAGGGATTTTCTAAGTTGGCGTTACCGTTGACGATGTTGACTAGAAAGGGGCAAGCATTTGTTTGGGACTCAAAGTGTGAAGAAGGTTTCCAAGAGTTAAAGAGAAGGTTAACTACTGCTCCTATTCTGATACTACCGAGTTCGTCGGAATCATTTGAGGTTTACTGTGATGCTTCATTGTTGGGTTTGGGTGGTGTGTTGATGCAGATTAAGCAGGTTATAGCTTATGCTTCGAGACAACTGAGGATTCATGAAAGGAACTATCCGACACACGACTTAGAATTGGCAGCTGTGGTATTTGTTCTGAAGTTATGGAGGCATTACTTGTATGGGTCAAGATTTGAGGTTTTCAGTGACCATAAGAGTTTAAAGTATTTGTTTGATCAGAAAGAGCTGAATATGAGACAGAGGAGATGGTTAGAGTTTCTGAAGGATTATGACTTTGGTTTGAATTACCATCCGGGTAAAGCAAATGTAGTAGCTGATGCGTTGAGCCGGAAATCATTACATATGTCTATGTTAATGGTTAAGGAATTGGATTTGATTGAGCAGTTTAGAGACTTGAGTTTGGTGTGTGAGAGTACTCACAAGAGTGTTAAATTGGGAATGTTGAAGTTAACGAGTGGTATTCTGGATGAGATTAGAGAGGGTCAGAAATCCGATGTGCTTTTGGTCGATAAGTTGACTTTAGTGAATCAAGGTCAAGGTGGTGAATTCAGAGTTGATGAGAATGGTATTTTGAAATTTGGGAATCGGGTGTGTATTCCGGATGTTACCGAACTTAAGAAGAGTATTCTTGAGGAAGGACATCGTAGTGGCCTGAGTATTCATCCTGGAGCTACGAAGATGTATCATGATTTGAAAAAGTTATTTTGGTGGCCGGGAATGAAAAGAGAAATTGCGAGTTTTGTTTATTCCTGTTTGACTTGTCAGAAGTCAAAGATTGAGCATCAGAAGCCATCTGGGCTAATGCAAGCGTTGGCTATTCCAGAGTGGAAGTGGGATAGTATCAGTATGGATTTTGTTTCGGGTTTACCGAGGACAAGTAGGAATTTTGAAGCCATTTGGGTGATTGTTGACAGATTGACGAAGTCGGCTCATTTCATTCCGATTAGAATGGATTATCCGTTAGAGAGATTAGCCGAGTTGTATATTGAGAAGATTGTAAGTTTGCATGGTATTCCGTCGAGTATTGTTTCGGACAGAGATCCTAGATTTACATCGAAGTTTTGGGAAGGTTTGCAGAAGGCTTTGGGAACTAAGCTGAGATTGAGTTCTGCATATCATCCGCAGACTGATGGTCAGACTGAGAGGATGATTCAGTCATTAGAGGATCTTTTGAGAGCTTGTGTTTTGGAAAAGGGAGGTGCTTGGGATTGTTATTTGCCTTTGATTGAGTTTACCTACAACAATAGTTTTCATTCGAGCATTGGTATGGCACCGTTTGAAGCTTTGTATGGTAGGAGATGTCGGACACCTTTATGTTGGTATGAGTCCGGTGAGAGTGCTGTGGTTGGACCAGAGATTGTTCAACAGACTACGGAAAAGATTAAGATGATTCAGGAGAAGATGAGAATTGCTCAGAGTCGTCAGAAGAGTTATCACGACAAGAGGAGAAAGTCACTTGAGTTTCAAGAGGGAGATCATGTGTTTCTTCGTGTTACTCCGATAACTGGGGTTGGTCGAGCTTTGAAGTCGAAGAAGTTGACACCTCGATTTATTGGTCCTTATCAGATTTTGGAGAGGATAGGGGAAGTAGCCTATCGTATCGCTTTACCGCCGTCGCTTGCGAATTTGCATGAGGTTTTTCATGTGTCTCAGTTGAGGAGGTACATTCCTGATCCGTCGCATGTGGTCCAAGTAGATGATGTACAGGTGAGAGATAACCTGACTGTTGAAACATCACCTATGAGGATCGAGGATCGAGAGTTGAAGCAGTTGCGGGGTAAAGAGATTGCTTTGGTAAAGGTAGCTTGGGGCGGACCAGCAGGTGGCAATGTGACTTGGGAACTTGAGAGTCAGATGAAGGAGTCTTATCCTAAGTTATTCGCTTGAGGTATGTTTTCGAGGATGAAAACTCTTTTAGTGGGGGAGAGTTGTAACACCCCGATAATAATATGATAATTATTTAAATTAAGTTAATAATATATTTATTAATTTAATTAGATAATTGGATTATTATTATTATTATTTTGGAATTATTGAATTATTATTATTATTATTGGAATAATAATATAAATTGGAAAATATATATATGTTGGAATAAGGAAAAAGAGTTTTCATTTTTGTAAAAAGGTTTTACGTGAAAACTGAGAAGCTGCAGAGAAGAGGAGAAAGGGGCAAAGAGGAAGAACCAGAGAGAAAAGGTTGGAGAAGAGAAGAGCTTGGAGCTTAGAGATTGTCGGATTAACTCAGGTAAGGGGGGTTTATCGTCGTTTAATGGGTATTATGGGTTAGCATGTAATGGGTAGTGATAAACCGTTGAATTGACCCTAATTGGGTTTTGGAATGCTGAGAAATTGTGATGAATAAGTTGTGTGAAAACTGTAATTGAATCGATAATGGTGTGTGTCGTAAATTTCTGGACGTGTAGCTTTTTACGGAATTAGAATCGGGGGTCCGGAAGTCCTCCAACGGCGGAAAATGCGGAGAATTCTGCATTCTGCTTTGTGTTAGCGCAGGAACAGCTTTCTGTCTTGCATTAACCGGTTAACCCAGGGCGTTAACCGGTTAACACTGTTATAAATTGTGAAAAACTGCTGTTTTGTCTGCGTTAACCGGTTAACCCAGGGCGTTAACCGGTTAACACTGTTGCGTTTTGCCAGAAAGTGTGTTTGTGCTGCGTTAACCGGTTAACCCAGGGCGTTAACCGGTTAACACTGTTGCAGAGTGGGAAATTGGTGTTTTAAATGTTGTGTGCTTAGTCGATGGTTGGCCTATGTTGGCGTATGATGTAATAGGGATTAATTCCTGTTGTTTTGAGTAGTAAGGGTATTAGTAGAGCGTGCTAATACTGTGATTAATTATTTGACATGATATGCTGTTTGATACATGTGTGGATGATGTATGATGATATGCATAATGTTGTGAATGTATATATTATGCATGTGTTTGTGAATGGACTATTTTATGGCTTAGAGTGTGAGCATATGTCCATTGTGAATTATTGTTGATTGATGTTGCATTGCTAGGTGATTAGCATGCATATTGTGGCCTTTATGGTGGTAGCTAATTCCCATGGTGAGGAATTAGTGATGTTAGTCATTTGGACTGTTTTTGATGTTGCATGCTAGGTGAATTAGCGTGCATAGCATGGCCCTTGGGGTGGTAGCTAATTCCCATGGTGAGGAATTAGTGATGTGAGTCACTAGGTCTCAAATGAGTGGGACTAGTGAGCTTGGTAGCCGTACCTGGATTTGGTCGGTGAAGTTGAACTATATGTTCACGAATAGTCGGTACCGCATGCATGGAGTCTCATTGCATAATATATGTGTAGTGTATAATATGAATGGATGTATTCCAATGTTATACGTGTGTTGTGTTGGCATTGAGCATGAGTATGAATTGTGTTGATATTGAGTATGATATTTGAGTTGATGTGCCGTTACTGAATGTGTGATACGATTAGGGTGATTAACGTGTTAAATTACTTCACATGACATTATATTCTATAATGCTTATTATATCGATTGAGGAACTCACCCTTACAACTATTTTTCAGGTAACGAGCAGTGATTGAGTAGAAGCTAATGCTTGGAGTCTAGTGTAGTCTCCTTAGTGGGTCATGCTCTGATAGATGTAACATCGGGAGGGAACATTTTAATCGTGTTGTTGATGTTTGTTGAACCAGTTTACATGTAGTATGTTACATGTTTTGAATGATCGATTTGATCTCTATCCGCTGCGTATTGTGCAATACTTTATGTTTTGAGTTAAATAATGAGCATGACTAAATAGTATGACGAATGGTGCGAAATAAATGTGTGACACCCTTAATTGCATGATTACTCTGATTTATATGTTGTTATTTTAATTAAATATTTGGGGTATTTTAGAAGGGTGTTACACTAACACCCCTCACATCCATGGTACTCCATGGGAACCACTTGCTCGTATCCAATGTGTATGGATGTTAATTTATCTGTAAGTTGCTTGCTATTGGAAATGAGATGAGAAGGTAGATGGGGGAGAAAATAAGTTTTAAGTTAGTGTGCTCGCCAAGGATTTGGGCACTTGTGCCTACGTATCCCCATACGTGCAATAGGGAAGTCAGAGCTTCGTAGTTCGGCTCAAAAATGGCGTATTTGTTTGGTTGTTTTTACTGAACAACATTGACATTTGCGCGCTACTATTCACTTGCTTGTATGCTCTGTCATGGGAGCGGAAAGTATTTGCTTGTTTGCGGTAAAGTGGATACGCTTGGTTCGCACTCTAGCAGTTAAACATTACTTGCTCACACGTGGAGGCTTAAGCTTCGTTCACGGTAGAACGGAAGTAACACGTCCTTATTGAAAGGTTTTGAAGTGTGCGCTAAGGCAAAAGATGATTTGATTTGTTATGGTTGATTTTATGCATGGAGACAAGCATTAAACCCTTGGCTAGATACAATCAACGGTCCAATAACTCGGGAGTTGAGAGGACAATGATGTCCTAACCACTCTTTTTCATCCAAAAAAGAGATTTGCTTATGAAAGGAGTTTGACAAGTTTACCGTTGGAACTTAGAGGGAGACAAGTCTCTAACCCTTGACTAAGTACAGTCAACAATCAAAGTACTTGGGAATCGAGAGGACAATGGAGTCCTAACTATTCTTTTTCTTCCTCATAGCGCCTAGATTTAACTTGTTTGAATCGTTAGATGTTTTAAGGGGGGAAGTCAAGTGTCGGGTCCTCAGGCTAGGTACGGCCGACAACCCAATTACTTGAATGTTGTGTACAAACACGTACACCCCATTTACATTCCAATTTGTTATGAAAATGTTTTTGAAAAAGAAACTTGACGTTGAATCAAGTATTTTGAATTTATTATGAAAATAGTGAGTGAAGAATGGAGGTGAGAGATAGAACGAAGTTGAGAAGAGAATGGAGAAGAGATATAAATGATGGATCTTGGAGTGAATGGAGAATGCTTGACGTTGGATCAAGCATTCGCATTGCAATGGTGTGAGTTTTATTCAGAAAACAACTTGACGTTGAATCAAGTACCTTTTATTTCTTTTGAAATGCTTTGTTTATCGTTTTGTATTTTATCTTTGATTATTAACATGTATGGTAAACTAAGCTAGAAAGCGATAAAGCTAAGCTATTACATGATTAAGAGGAGGGGGGACATTTAACCCACAATGGAGGGATGGATCCACACATTGCAACATAAAAGAATGAAATAAAAATACAAGTTATAAACTACTAAACTATGTACCACGCCTAAGGCATACAAGTGACATGGTACTTCAAACAATACAAAGTTATTGAATGAAAGTGAAATGGTTAGGAGCATGGCTAGCTAAGAGTGAGCTTGCTTCTCCAAGTCACATGTGGACACAAAACAACAAACGAGTTAGCATGAGATAAAGTCGAATAAATGAGAATGATGTAAGTACATACAATGGTTAGAATCGATTCAAAAGGCAATGGATTAATCAATGAAAAGTACTCAAAGATCTATCCTATGATCAAGGCAAATGAAACTAAGCATACAAAGTATTCATTACCTAAATTGAAATGGGATTTTCAATTTAATCAAAATGATCATAAACCAAAGAAACGATTAAATGGACAATTAAAGTGATTATTAATTCTAAAAAAATAAAATCTATCTAAGCATGAATTAGGAATCAAACTTGATCAAATGAGAAATTAGCAATCTAAATTCAAGAATTGAATCTAATGATTATGATTATACAAAACAAACACACAATAGTCCAATCGAATGAAAATTCAACCTAAGGTATAACCATGATACAATCCACATGAACCATATTAATCTCAACAAAAATCCACAAGATGAAATAACCAAAATCTAATGATTAAAATTCTAATCGAAACGTGGTTAATCTATCAAGGATTAATTCTGGAAAATTAAGAAATTAAATCTAATCTAAGAATTTGATTTAAACCTATTTTCTAACTCTAATTATCTAATCCTAATCATGGATTAACTAATTAATCAACAAAAAAAAGAATTAAATCCTAAAGAACTATGAATTAACCCAATTCTAACAACATCCACAATACATCACTGAGATTAATCAAAACTGGAAAAAATGAATAAACTAAGTAAAACCTAATCATGATTAAAGGAGGATTAACATGAACATGGGCCATGGGGTGGGTTTAACAGATGGAGGTGTGGATAGCTTGGGCCATGGTCTTTAGGGCGGAAAAGGCCCAACCTCTCAAAACTGGGTTTTACCGGACCAAGATTCGGTCTCAACATCCCTAATCTCACGCTCATGACCAATAAGAAAAGTGAAAGAAACGCGTTCGTCACACAAAAGAAGAAGAGAAAACACTACGTGAGAGGCAGAACGCGTCGTTGGTGCCGGAATCCTAAACTTTTCCGTGCAAGAATCACGCGTCGTTGCTCATCGTCGACGGCGATTGTGTTTCTTTTCGTCTCATGTTGGTTGTTCTTCGGGTTGCGTCTTCGATGGTGAGGAATGACGCGTTGGAAGATTAAGGTTGAAGCGGCGAATTGATCTCCTACAATTATTCGTTGATTGCGATGACCGACGGCAAAGCATGAATGATCGTTGTTGAAGCGCTCTTTAGTTTCGCCGTGTGTAGGTTGAGCTCATGTCGAGGATAGTTAAAGTGATGATTATCGAAGGCGACCCTGTTATGATGCCGAAATCGCTTCTTCAGCGTGGTGAAATGCGAATCCTCGATGAAGGTGAGGTTCTCTCCTCCAACAATGTCGTGAGTTTTCCCCTTCAATTTCTTGCCCTACCGTTCTTCTTCACTTTTTCTCCTTTTCTGATTCGATTTCGTTTTTCTTCTTCTTCTGCTGTTTCGGTTTCGATTCAAGATTCTTGTGGTGAATTTTGTGCATTTCCACTTGTGTGAATCGCACGTGGATTCTGTTGATGCAGAACCAATATTCTTTGATGCAGAAGGTGAAGCAGAATGATGCAGAATCGATGCAGAGTTATCCAGAAATGATGCAGAATCGAGAATGAAGAAATTTGGCCAAGCAGAGTGAAGGGTGGTTTGGAGATTGGAGATTGAGGGAGATTCTAGATTCTAGATGAAAGGAGATTGAAGAACCCCTCCCAAAGGTGAGTGAAGATCCATTTATATCTTTCTTTCCCAGTTCTGTTAGGGATTAGTTGTGGAAATTCCGTTAAAAAGTTATTGAGGTTTGGTTTAGTTAGGAATTAGTTAGATTCAATGAAAGTTGGCGACAGTTGGAATCAGTTGGCGACAGTTGGAATGTATTAGGCGGTTAGGACGGTTGAAGACAGTTAGAAGTTGGTTTTGCAGTTAACGCCAGTTGGCGGAAGTTAGAATTCAGTTTTGATTATTGTTTTGTTTTGAATTTATGTAGGTTTTGGTGTTTATTATGCAGAATTTTGGTGCTGAATTATGCAGAATTTTGGTGTTTATTATGCAGAATTTGGTGCAGAATTATGCAGAATTTTGGTGTTTATTATGCAGAATTTTGGTGCATAATTATGCAGAATTTTGGTGTTTATTATGCAGAATTTTGGTGCAGAACTTTGACTTCGTTGTTGCCGGCTTTCGCGTTTGGAGTTGGCAGCTTGGCTTTGCCGTTTTGGATGTGGCTTGTAGCTTTGAACTGTGTCCTTTCTGTGCAGCTGCATTGATATTTATGCAGGTTTTGTGCGTTTGCAGCTTTCTGAAGCTCTTCGACTTGCGTTGCAGCTCATGGCCGTGTTTGTGTTCGTAGCGGCTTACGCTTGTGTTCAATAGCTTGTGGCTTGGAAGCATTAAGCTGGTTTGAAGTGTTGTCTCATGCTATAACTTTGATGCCGGCGTTGCCGTTTTGCTGTCATGGCTTGTTGAAGTGCTTTTGGTTTGTCTTACACTTTGCTTTGTATCAGGCTTGGAGTTTTCGGCGTCGGCGTTTGGCATTTGGTTGTGACGCCTTCGGAGCTTGAAGCGTGTGTGTGAAGTTTCGCTTGGTAGCAGCTTTTCTTTAGCTTTTGTGGCGGTATCAGTTTTGGTTGTCCTTTCCGTTTTGATTGCCGGTTGTAGCAGCTTGGCTTTCAGCAGCTGTTACGCTGTGTTTTCATCTTACCTGCATTGGCTTAGCTTTGATTTTGTAGTTGTTGTTTGCTGCTGCGTGGTGCAGCGTTTTCGATTGCATTTCATTTTCCTTATTGTATATTAATATTGGATTTGGACAACTGTTTTTTGTGAATTTTGTATTAATGAACAAAAATTGGAAATGGATACGGAGGTATGGATTAAAATGGTGTTTTTGGATTGGTTACACTTAAATGGATTAGAATGTGGATTGGATTAAATTGTAAAAATGGGATTGAATTTAAATGGTGTTTTGGATTATGGATTATGAAGTGGATTAAAATTTGATATTGAAATGGTTTGGACTTAAATGTTTTTTTTAATTAAAAAATGGATATTGAAATGGATTGAATTTAAATGGATAATTGCATTATGAAAAATGGGTAATAATGGATAAATGCAAAATGGATTTTGGTTAATTTGGTTGACTTTGGTCAACTGGTTAACCAAAAAGTCAATAGTTGACCAAAAGCCAACTTAAGTAGAAATGTGTATTTTTGGGTGAAATGATAGGTAATGACTTGTATGGAATGGACTTGAATAATAACTTGATGGACATTCAACTTAAGTAGAAATGTGTATTTTTGGGTGAAATGATAGGTAATGACTTGTATGGAATGGACTTGAATAATAACTCGATGGACATTGACTTGACTGAACAACACAATGCCTTTAAATCAGATGAAGCATGTCATGATACTAGACTTGAAATCCAAACAAACACAACCAAGCCAACGAATACTCAACCAAGCAACCGATTGTAGCACCTTGGACGAATCTTAACCAGCGAATCAAAACCTTGAATCTTAAACAGGCAACCAAATCATTTATGATGAACCAAACGAATCAGATGCAACCTCCCAGAATTAGGGCTTTCGCTATGATCCCTGGTGAATACTCTTGAACCCATGATTTTATGCTTTTTTTCGAATGCAAGTGGAATGTGTTATGATACAATGAATATGTAGATGAGATGAATGCTTATCAGGATATGCGAATGCTCAAGGTTAGTGACCTAGATGAACTTGTGAATGGTAGGGTGAGTTTTGGGGTATGACAAGATGGAATTGTTGAAAATATAGAGGCGGATCAGGGATATTTTAAAACCCTATTAATCATGTCGATAAATGCCAATTCGACAAGCACTTAGCTACTATAGCCCCTTGTGATTCAACTGAGTTTTCGTTCACCCCTGATGACAACGCCTACTGTTCCTTATCGCTCCACCCCCACTATGGTTTCCGGTGGGACAAAGAGGTAGTGGGCGAAGACAACTTCAGATATTTAGGAGTAGCCAGAATTGACCCCACGGGGTGGGGAAGTGAATTCAATGATGATGACTGAGTTCGCAACATTAAAAAAGATTTCGGCCTACATAGCCGAAAACAAGCAGCAATAGGCCTTAGAGGCCGAAATAAAAACATGGTTGTCGAAGCCAGTGAAGTTTCTCCACCAGAAGGTCCTGGAAAAGATTTTGACCCAAGACCACCTGACGAAGGTCAAGAAGAGCGAGACCAGAGGCTTGATGCAATCTATGATGACGAGCCTTTGGGTTTCAAGAAGGACCCGCTAGCAACCAATATTAAGATGTTGGCTCAAGATCCACTAGAAGAAGTAGACTTGGGAAAGGGGGTAATAAAAAGGCCAACTTACATCAATGCCAACATCCATCCTCAACTCAAGATCGAAGTGGTCCAGTTGCTGAGAGAGTTTAAAGACTGGTTCGAATGGGACTATGACGAAATGCATGGTTTAAGCAGGGATTTAGTCGAATTAAAACTGCCGATCAAACCTAGGAAGAAGTCGGTGAAGCAAAATCTAAGACGATTTGCCCCAGCAATATTGTCGAAAATCAAGGAGGAAGTTGAAAGACTTCTCCGTTGTAACTTCATTCGTACTGCCAGGCTGGGGATTTTCTAGGTTTTGTGGTCCATAAAAAAGGGATCGAAATAAACCAGAATAAAACCAAAGCCATCATGGAAGCGAAAACGCCATCAACAAAGAAAGGTTTGCAGTCACTGTTGGGCAAGATCAATTTCCTAATAAGATTTATCTCAAACCTTAGTGGGAAGACGCAAGCATTTTCGCCTTTGCTTCAACTCAATAAGGAAGTGCTTGAATGGGGGCAAGCTCAGCAAGTGGCGTTCGATAAGATCAATGCATACTTGAGCCACCCACCAATTTTGACGCCACCTTGTAGAAATAAAAGTATGAGATTGTACATATCTGCATCTGATAAAACCTTAGGGAGCATGTTAGCTCAAGAGGATGATAATGGTGTCGAAAGAGCTATTTATTACCTCAACATGGTTTTAAACGATGCCGAAACTAGGTATAGCATGATCGAAAAGTTGTGTTTATGCTTATATTTTTCTTGTACAAAATTAAAGCATTATATCAAACCTTTTGACGTGTATGTTTCATCTCATTATGATATTATTAAACATATGTTATTGATCCGCTGTCGCACACGGGTCAAAAACGAGTAATAAAATATAGTAAACGGGAAGCAACACCTCGAGTATCGTATCGCAAGGATTCTTGTATTATTCTTAACCTAATGAAATCGATTAAGGGGGGTTTATATTTTAGTGGTCGATTTAGAAAACAAAGCAAAAAAAGTGATTAAAATAAGCGATTATAAAATAAGCCAATCTACTGTTTTCGGTTTCCGGCTAATCATTGGTTTTTACCTACCAATTCCCTAAGCGGCTTCGATCTCTATTCGATTCAAATTCGATTGACAAGCGCAATAGATATATGACAAATTTATATTCCTATATTCCGAATTAAGCAAACGGATAAATACAATCGTGAATTAAGCAAACACGATTTACAAACGCAATTTAACGACAAAGCGACGAAAACGGCGATTAATAGTTAGGAATGCAATCATACGAATTTAATCAAAACCATTCCACAAAATACAGATTAAGCAAATGAAATTTCATAGAATAGAATTGAAAGAGAATGAAATTAAATTGATAGAATAAAAACCTCAAAGCCTTGGAAATTCGGTTATAGCAGATTGACTCTAGGAGATTAGTTCCTCTTCATGATCGCACAAAAGCAAAAAGTTATCGTGAATAATAATGTGTATTTGCTACAGTACCGCGAATGCCCTTTTAAACAGAATAAGGGTTTCACTAATAATTCAAACTGGGCCGGAAAACCTAAATTCGGCCTAACAAATGGCCCAAAAGAAAATATTTTCTAAAGTACAAAACTTCAACGAATTAATTAAGATGTATGCACTTCGAATCATCTTTTGGCTTCAACATTAAAGTTGTATATCTTTCTCTTAGCTTTCCAACGACTGGTAGAACGTCTCGATCCGATACTCCTAGCTCAAGATATAATTTTTCTCGCGAAAGCTGCTAATGCTGAAAATTAAATAAGTGAAAAATAAAATAAATTATAAAAACACATTAAAACATAAAAATAATCAAAGCCACCCGAAGAAATGCTGAAGTACAAACATGGAAGAATGTGCATCAAAATGCACTGATCAAATTCCCCCACACTTGAACTTTTGCACTCCGAGCAAAATGAAAAACAAAACAAAACACAGACACATCAACGATTACTCATTCTAGGCTACAAGTCATCTTCGGTTAAGTTTGCTTCGATAGGTACTAATCTTGCACACTAAGGACATTGTAAGAACACTAATCCACAGTTATGCAGACATAAACCTCCTGAATACACAAATCAACTCGAATCATGTTATTATATTAAAGTCTAACTTACTCATCCTTCTTTGGCTCTTTTTCATTCAGGCGCAATCACATTAAGCCCGTTATCTCCACACACTCATAGCAAGGCGACCGGTTAGTGACTCTGATCCTTTTCTGCACGGGGTTCTGGTACTTAAGTGGCATAACCCTTTGCTTACTCACTTGTAGTTGCGGGGGATCGGACTGTAATCCGCCCTACCAAGTTCAACACCAGAAACCGCTGAACCAACTAACAACGAGTCAAAAACTTTTTTTTTTGAAGGTTCTACAACCGTTGGGTTAAGTGACCGGGTGAGGGTCACCAAACTTAGAAGGTGCATTCCTTTATTTTTTTCTCTTTTTTTTTCTTCGGAACACTCACTTATATTCATCGGCTTCCCTGCGTAGAGTGTGTGTGAGATGGTGCCGACTGCTGAAATAAACTACTCAAGAGCTGTCAGAGGATGCGAATGTACGGCTAAAACATAATAAAAATTCAACTCAATTTACATATGCAGGAGACTTACGGTGTTAAAACAATACCGATCTTGTGAATTTTTCCCAAGTCTCCGCAAACTCGACTCAAAGTAATCTATAGCCTAAAACTTTCAAGAAGATGCATTTTTTTAAACCAAAAATAGAGAAAAATAAAACAAAGAAAACAAACAAATAAATGGTTCCCTCCCCCACACTTAAAACATACATTGTCCTCAATGAAAGAGCATAAATATAAAATAAGAGTGAGAGAAAGGAAAGAACACACCCGAGGAGTCAAGGCGGATAAGTGATTGCATAAGCAGCCTTTCCCAAAGAGATCTCTTCTACAGTCTCTTCTTCCAAAGTCGGGTTCTCATGGAGTAGCTTTGGGGAGTGTCCATTGACCTTGAAATTTTGATTAATGCATTTGTCTTGTATTCCAGGATCAAAGAAGTATCTTCGATAAGTAAAAGTGTTGAATGGACACGTGAAAGTGATCTCCTTTTTTACAACATCAAGAATTAAAGGATTATGGGGCTGCCTCACTACTTTTGTTTCATCTTTAAGTGAGATCTTATACATACATACGGATGGGCTAATATCACGAGTGTCAGCCAAGGTCCATCTAATTCCCTTCTTATATTTCTGATTAAGTTGAAGCTTTGATGAATAATATGAATCCTCAGGAAGTGGTTTAGGCTCTAAAGAATGTGGTTGTTCAATGCATGGTATGTTTGGGGCACCTGGAATGTCAAGAGCTTCATCCAAATAAACAACTTCATTTATACTATCACCCTGCAAGGTAGCATCAATCTTAGCACAAACAACACAAACGTTAGTGTCAGTACAATCAGAACATGAATAAATATCATCAAAACCAAAGAGAGATGGAAAATCAAGAGAAAATAATTCCGAACAAGTGGCATCAACTAGTTCAGAAATCAACTCAATATGAAAAACGGAATGCTCCTCCACAGGGTGTTTCATGGCATCAAAAATGTTAAATTTTGCGATAATGTCACCAAATTCCATGGACATGGTTCCATCGTCAACATAAATTTTTGTCTTCGCCGTTTTCATGAACGGTCTGCCTAAAATGATGGGAGCTCTGCTTGTCTTGGTTTCTCCTTCCATGTCTAGAATATAGAAATTTGCAGGAAAAATCAAATCGTTAACTTGAACAAGAACATCTTCGACTACCCCGGCGGGTCGAGCGTTGCTCCTGTTCGCCAATTGAATGATTAAACCTGTATGCTGCAAAGGACCAAGACAAAGGTTATTATAAACAGAAGTAGGCATAACATTAATGCCCGCTCCCAAATCAAGCATGCAATTCTCAAATTTACTATCCCCGATGGTACAAGGAATAACAAATGTTCCCGGATCCTTCTGCTTTTGTGGCAGAACCTGAGTAGTAAGGGCTGAAACATTTTGCTCGCCTACAACCTTTTTGGATGATTGTTTAGGCTGAATAAAGGCAGAAATATTTCGTCCTAAGTTCACTCTTTCACTTTCCTTAATTCTCCTCTTGTTGGTACACAAATCTTTCAGAAATTTTGCATACTTAGGAATCTGCTTAATAACATCAAGTAGCGGAATGTTTACCGCAACCTTTCGGAAAACATCCAATATCTCTCTTTCTTTGTCTCCCTCCTCAATTCTTTTATTTTTCAGAACTCTATGTGGGAAGGGGACTGGTGGCCCATACTCCTTTTCTTTAATTTTTTCAGTTTCGACCACAACAGAAGAAGGAGAAGAAAGTTCAGCTGGGTGAGGCTCAGAAGGAGAAATTTCAGAATTTACCTCAATGATTTTTTTTTCAGGGGCTAGTTCTGTAACTTTTCCGGATCTCAAAGAAATTGTGCTCACATTAGCATTAGGACCATTCGGATTGACAACTGTCTGGGCTGGAAGTTGGTTCGAACCTTGAGCTTGCATGTTATTTATTTAAGTAGCAAGTTATCCCATCTGTGTGTTCAAGGTCTGAATGCTAGCATCGGTCCTTTGTTGGAACTGGAGGTTGTTCACGGTCATTTGCTTAACAAGATCCTCCAAGGATGGTCCGGAAGGTGCAGGGGCAGCCACTTGAGGTGAGTTCTGTTGTTGGCTGGTTTGCGGGTTTCCATATCGAAGGTTGGGATGGTTCCTCCAATTGGGATGGTAGTTGTTGGTGGACAGGTCAGGAGTGTTGTTGTACCTGTTTTGATTGTAAAGGTTGGCTGCATAAGCTTGTGGCAGCTCAGTAATGAACCTGTCTCTCAGAATAGGACAAGTATCGGTCGGGTGCTCGGTGGAAGTACAAATGCCACACAAAGTTGATGTTTGAGGTTTTGCTACTGCCAACTGTTTGACTAAGGCAGTGAGTTCGTCAATTCTGGTCTCTAAAGCTTTGTTGGAAGAAACTTGAATTTGACTCACGCCTTTGCTTTGCACAGAATTGTCTCTAGTGGTGAACTGTTGAGAATTAAGAGACATATTTTCAATAAGGGCTTTGGCAGCAGCTGGAGTTTTATCGACTAATGCTCCACCACTAGCAGCATTAAGAATGTTCCTGTCCATCGATAACAACCTCTCATAAAAGTATTGGATGAGGAGTTGCTCGGTGATCTGGTGCTGAGGACAACTAGATATTAATTTCTTGAATCTTTCCCAATACTCAGCAAGTGACTCATTATCTTGTCTAATACCACAAATCTCTTTTCTGATCGAGGTTGCTATGGAGGCAGGGAAGTATCTCTCTAAGAACACTCTTTTTAGAGCATTCCAACTTGTGATCAAATTTGGCTCAAGATAATATATCCAATCCTTTGCTGCACCCTGCAATGAAAAAGGAAAAGCTCGAAGTTTGATATGGTCTTCAGTTATTCCTTCAGGCCTCAACGGTGTAGAGCACACAACCTGGAATTCTTTGAGATGTTTATGTGGATTCTCACCTGCAAGACCATTAAACTTTGGCAACAAGTGTATCAAACCAGATTTTAGTTCAAAAGGAGTGTCAGCTTCAGGATATTCAATACACATGTCATTATAATTCACATCAGGGACAGCTAACTGCCTTAAAGTTCTTTGGTCAGCCATAGTCAAAAACAAACACAATGAAGGAAAACGATTAAAATAAATTTAGAAAAATAAACTAACACCGAAATTAATCTAATGACGTCAATTAAAATTTTTGAGAATTTTTTCGGAATTTTCTAAAACTATAAAAACAGAAAACAAATCATAAAAAATAGAAAATTAAGGAATTTCAGGTTTTTAGGATGACTTCCAATATTTAGTCCCTAAATAGAGGCTTTTGATCCTTGATTTTTTCCTAGTTAATCGACAAATAATCGAAATAATTTGAAACAATTTTCTTAAAAAAAACAGATTTTTTTTTATCCTAAAACGCAAACACAAGAAAATTAGGGTAAAAAAAAAATGTTAAAACACAACACCTATGACTATAATAATAGTTAAACTATAATAATGGTTAAAATCTACAAGAATCCCCGGCAACGGCGCCAACTTGATCCGCTGTCGCACACGGATCAAAACGAGTAATAAAATATAGTAAACGGGAAGCGACACCTCGAGTATCGTATCGCAAGGATTCTTGTATTATTCTTAACCTAATGAAATCGATTTAAGGGGGGTTTATATTTTAGTGGTCAATTTAGAAAATAAAGCAAAAAAAAGTGATTAAAATAAGCGATTATAAAATAAGTCAATCTACTGTTTTCGGTTTCCGGCTAATCATTGGTTTTTACCTACCAATTCCCTAAGCGGCTTCGATCTCTATTCGATTCAAATTAGATTGACAAGCGCAATATATATATGACAAATTTATATTCCTATATTCCGAATTAAGCAAACAGATAAATACAATCGTGAATTAAGCAAACACGATTTACAAACACAATTTAACGACAAAGCGACGAAAACGGCGATTAATAGTTAGGAATGCAATCATACGAATTTATTCAAAACCATTCCACAAAATACAGATTAAGCAAATGAAATTTCATAGAATAGAATTGAAAGAGAATGAAATTAAATTGATAGAATAAAAACCTCAAAGCCTTGGAAATTTGGTTACAGCAGATTGACTCTAGGAGATTAGTTCCTCTTCATGATCGCACAAAAGCAAAAAGTTATCGTGAATAGTAATATGTATTTGCTACAGTACCGCGGCTGCCCTTTTAAACAGAATAAGGGTTTCACTAATAATTCAAATTGGACCGGAAAACCTAAATTCGGCCCAACAAATGGCCCAAAAGAAAATATTTTCTAAAGTACGAAACTTCAACGAATTAATTGAGATATATGCACTCCGAATCATCTTTTGGCTTCAACATAAAAGTTATATATCTTTCTCTTAGCTTTCCAACGACTGGTAGCACGCCTCGATCCGATACTCCTAGCTCAAGATATGATTTTTCTCGCGAAAGCTGCTAATGCTGAAAATAAAATACGAAAATTAAATAAGTGCAAAAATAAAATAAATTATAAAAACACATTAAAACATAAAAATAATCAAAGCAAACCGAAGAAATGCTTAAGTACAAACATGGAAGAACGTGCATCAAAATGCACTGATTAGTTATCTAAACCAATTTTGCATAGTCGAATTGGGAAATGTGCATTGGCATTGACTGAATTTTCCTTAACATATATGCCATTAAAAGTTATGAAAGGCCAAGTAGTAGCAGACTTTATAGTCGATCACTCCATTGACGCCGCCGCTTTGAACTATGTTAAATTAGGGCCATGGAAGCTATACTTCGACGGATCTAGCCATAAAAATGACTCAGGTGTCGGAGTCGTAATTATTTCTCCAAATAAAATTCCAACGACATTCCAATATAAAGTAGAAGGTATTTGTTCAAATAACGAAGCTGAATATGAAACCCTAATAGCAGGACTTGAAATGTTGTTGGAATTGGGGGCAACTCGGGTCGAGATAATGGGAGACTCAGAGTTGGTCATAAAACAGATCACAGAAGAATATAGGTGCGTTAAGGAGAATCTGATCATGTATTTTATAATCGTCAGTCGATTGTTAAAAAAGTTTGAAATGGTTTATATTCGAAATATACCACGAATAGAGAAGAACATGATAGCTAATGACCTGGCCCAAATCGCATCTGGGTATAAAATTTCGAGAGAAAAGTTGCACAAAGTCATAGAAGTCAGAGGAAAGGTAGTGGCAACCAGATTAACTCCCCTGGATTTAGAACAGACAAGATTAGGATGTGTTGATGAGGCAATTTTTGAAATATTGGCGATAGACAGCTTGGCCGATGAAGACTGGAGAAAACCAATAGTAGTATACCTACAGAATCCCACAGCCTCTACTGATCGAAAAACCAGCTATCGAGCGTTAAGTTATGTTCTTTTGGGTTCAGAGTTGTTTAAGAAATCTCCGGAAGGAATTTTGCTGAAATGCCTTAGTAAGTCAGAGGCATACTTTTCCCTTTGAACTGTACATAGTGGAACATGTGGGGCACACCAAGTCGGTCATAAGATGAAATGGCTTTTATTTCGACAAGGAGTGTATTGGCCTACTATGTTGAAAGACTGCGTTGAATTCGCGAAGGGATGTCAAGAGCGCCAGGTGCATGCAGGCATACAACATGTCCCTACAAATAAATTACATTATATCATCAAACCATGGCCATTTAGAGGTTGGGCTTTGGAATTGATCGGAGAAATTCGACCTCCTTCATCAAAAAGTCAAAGATACATATTGGTAGGAGTTGATTATTTCACAAAATGGATTGAAGCCATACCTTTGCCAAATGTGAGCCAATAGGATGTGATCGAGTTCATTCAAAAGTATATTATTTATAGGTTTGGAATTCCCGAAACAATCACAACGGATCAAGGATCAGTATTTACTGGTCGAAAGATGCAGGAGTTCGCCACGGACATGGGTTTCAAATTGGTAACGTCGACACCCTATTATGCTCAGGCTAATGGACAAGTCGAAGTTGCCAATAAGGTGATCATTGGTTTGATTAAAAAACATGTAGGGAAAAAACCTAAGAATTGGCAAAAGACTATGGACCAAATTTTATGGGCATATTGTACGTCCCCTAAAGAGGCTACTAAGTCGACCCATTTTCGCCTAACTTTTGGCCATGATGTTGTCTTTCCAGTAGAAATCCACCTGCAATCACTAAGGATTCAGAGGCAGCATGAACTCCCCACAGAATCATATTGGAGCATGATGTTGGATGAATTGGTCGATTTGGACGAGGAAAGGTTAAATGCCTTAGAATTGCTAAGGCTACAAAAGAAAAGGATAGACGTCTCTTATAATAAGAAAGTTAAAGTTAAAAGCTTTACGCTTGGAGATTTGGTCTGGAAAGTGATCCTTCCAATGGATCGAAAAGATAGAGCCTTGGGGAAGTGGTCCTCAAAGTTGGAAGGCTCGTTCCAAATTCTGCAGGTTTTTTCTAATGGTTCCTATGAGATCGAAGAGCTTAACGAAGATAGGAGGATTCTAAGAATAAACGGGAAGCATTTGAAAAAATACCAGCCAACAATCCAAGAGGTAAAAATAAGAGATGAGTAACTGCGTAAATAAAGCAAAAGCCAAAATGGTAAAAATGCCAAAATGGTAATAATAAAGTCATAAGGCCAAAATACCAATATTTACTACAAGGAGAAATTTTGTTACATCATCAGACAAATAAGACAGCATTAAAAGGGAAGATTGGCTTTAATCTGAAGATATTTGGCTTTGAGGAGCTCCAACCGTTTTTCGCACAAAGATCTTTTTGAGCGAAGGAGTTTGACGTCAGATTCAAGCTGTCGAGATTTTTTGACAAACTCCATGCCAAGTGATAGATCTTGAGCCATCGAAGCATCATCAAATTCCAACAGTTGTTGCTTGTCCTTTTCAGCATCAGAGATTTTGGCCTGTAGTTCTGATATTTGTTGTCTCCAGGAAGCAATGTTACGATCATGAGCATCGACTTTCTCTTTATTCTTTTGCTTCGTCTGTTCCGACTCCATGACCCTATTGGTATATTCGGTAGTAGCATCCCAAGCTGCAGCCTCAGAACCAGATTTTTCTCTATCTCTCCCGTAAGATGAGGTAGCAACTTGTGATCAGCGACAACTTGGTCGATCATGGTCCCTATCTCCAGAATAACGTTCGCCACTTCAGGGGAGGCTTCCAGCAAGTTAGCCTGGCTAAGAAGAGCTTTCAGAGTTAAAGGGGGCAGAAGGATCAGCCAGCAGCAATAGAATCAAGTCACCCTTAAAGACTTTGTCCTTGATTTTAGAAAGGATTTCTCCAACAGGGATGCTCGAAGGTTGATCTTCTGACAATGAAGTGTTATGACTCTGATCAGAAGAACTCTCCCTGCAATTTAACATCGCCTTTAAATACTCCAGTGGCTGACTTCGCTTTAAGATAGCCAACTTTTCTGCAGAAAGGGCACCAGTGCTACTTGACGAAACGCCAACCATTGGATTGTCGGCCATTACAGGGGTTTAAGTTCGAACATTTTCTTCACCCATATTGGCTCTTCTTTCTGTTTGGCTCTCGATGTTATCAGGGTTAGTCGCCAGATTTTTTTCAACCGCTCCCTCTACCACCACGTCTTCGACGCCCCAGCCCTCGCCCTGAGGCTCATTCATTTCTGCTGCTGTGTGTAGACCGTCCCCGGGGGGTTTCTTCATCATTATCTAGTTCATCCTCAGCCATAAGGATTGGATTACCTTGGGCCTCATTTTCCTCGCTCGAGTCAGTCTCATGACCAGAGTCACTAGTATGAGAATGTTTAGTGGTTTTTGGTGGTGAAGCATCGAGGGTACCAGTTAGAGGTTGATTAATCTCGCCCATGGACCCCTTTTCAGAGGATGTTCGGTAGATAGGTTCGCCAACGCTGTTCAAAACATTTGGCATAGAGGCGGGCTTGGAGGAGGCAACTTTCTTGAGAGGAATGATAGTGCTCGCGTCACCCTAAAATCAATACAAGCAGAAGATGTAAATGAATAAAAGAAGCAAACAAGTGAAATAAAGTGAAGAACAAGTGGGTGGTACCTTATAACCTTCGACCCCGGGACTAGAATTGCCGCTCTCACTTTGAGCCGCTGCTACTCTTGCCATTTCTTCAGGAGTAGGTTCTTGGATAACAAGTGCAGCAAGCCTTTTTCTTGAGAGTTTTGTGTTCGGTTGATTAGAGGGGTCGATGGGTTTCGGTTGTGGCTTCTTCTTCCTCAAAGTGAGATCTAAAACAGGCGACATGTCATCTTCGTCAGAATCTACGAAGATGGGGATAACATGGGGTGTTTGGATTTGTAGGGGACTCACCTGAGTTGTTCGAGCAACCTGAACCAAGCATTAAATGTTATATCATCAATGTATAACAAGGATAAAGGAACAAAGAAAGAGAAGTACCTTTGCAGGTTTACTACTTCCTTCCACCTTCGAGTCGATGGGTCTTTTGTGGGTGTGCTTTTTGGGGAGGATCTTGATAGCTAGACAAAAAACAAGAAGACACGATCAGCGTTAGTTAAAAATAAGTCAAAGGGAATCTACTTCGAGGGAAGTCCCCTGTATCACACCTTCATATATGTTTGATTCGATTCGGACATCTTCGATTCCTATATGAAGGTGCCCTTTGAAACTGCCTAAAGTGTGTTTAGTCGTAACCACCCGCTGAGCCTTTTTCTGATATTGTTACCGAAGGATTTTAATAAAATCTCCACAAATGAACCAATCTGGGAGTGGGGTGCAAGAGCCACTCCGAAGTTAGCATTTGGCAGTGGAGGAAACTTTGGAGGAAATAATTTAAGAGCCATTTCATAGCGTTTCTCATAACGGACGTATGAGGGAATATTTAAAGTTTCTATTTTCTTTGAAAACTTCTCTTTGAGCGTAACAGTTGCTTCGCGGATGGTTCGACTAAGATCATCAGGTCGATAGGCAATTTCAAAGTAGTTTTGAAAAGCTTGAATTTCTTTTATAAGCGTATAAGTACCTTTCCTGGTCTTTTCCTGCACAAGATGAAAAGCTTTGTCAAAGAATTGAATAAAGGAAGTAACATCGCAGAATTCCTCGATGTAATACTTGGCCCACCACTTCCCAAATTCTCGACTATAAAGGAAGCTAGGCTCGAAATGAAATGGAGTCAACTGGGTCCTTCCAGTATACTTGGCTATTTGTTTGAAAACCGTGTTTCAGTATGAACGACATTTTGAAGGAGGAGGCTACTCTTCTTGTCATATAGGCATTTCGGGAAGACCTGGACCAACCCAAATTGTCGACCAACAAGGTTGGGCTGGTAAGTTATTAGTGTGACTTGGACATTTGAGGGGTTAAATCGAAGGGTAAGGATCTGAGGCGTCAAGAAGGCTTTCCAAATTAGCAAGGATTTTGTCTCTTGCTTTTTAGATGAGGAAGGAAAAGTCCTGGTAAACCATTTGGGGCCAACTTTCCTGAGAGCGAAGGGAGCCATACTCGAAGTAAAATTATGACTTTTAGTGAACATCATGATGCAACTCATGAAGGTTGATTGAAGAGCATGTCCTTCGTCCCTGGGGGTTAGTTGAGCTAACCTCGGTCCTTCGACTCTCATGTGCCTGATTTCTTCAGTATCTTCGTCGACGAGGACCTTGTTGGGCAGATTGGCCTCGAACGTGGCATTGAGCTAAAGTTGTAATAACCAAAAAGGGCCAGACAACAGAAGATTCCCTTTGTCCCCCAAATTCTTTAGTTGAGCCACTCCGTCGCTCAAGGATTCATACAGGCTAGCCAAAATCATCTCACTTAAGCAGACATCATGCCTCGCATGCAGTTGATTAGCCAAGGTGAGATATTTCTTGGCCACTTGTAGTGACTTCGAGCAAAACACAGAGTGTCACAGCCACAGAGCCAGGAAAGCTATATGCTTCACATCAGAGACAATTTCGGTGTCTTTGTCATGATAGTGGGCTATATGTGTTGAGTATTCCGCTCTTGTAGTCGAAAAGGAAATTATATATGTGGAGTCAACATCAGGATCATAAGTGTGACCAGTGGGTTTCAGCCCTGTGATAGCAGTCATGTAGAAAGATGTGGGTGTGACCATTCCACAAGGTAGGTGGAAGGTATAGTGTGTGTTGTCCCAAAAGTACATCAAAGAAACTAACATAGGGTTACTATAATCTAGGTCCAATTTCGACAACATAATAAGGTCGTATATCCGTATATCTTTCCAGGCTTGAGATTTTTGTTTCTCTATTTTGTTCAACCAATTGGAGTAATCAGTGAGATCTTTGAAAGTTGGGGTAGCACGAAAGGCTCTAAACCCATTATTCATAAACCTCAAATCTATAGCGTTTTCAGCCGGGGTATTCTAGGAAGAAGAAGTCCTAGGGTTTTTAGCTTGTTCTATGGGTTTAGATTTATGATAAGACGGAAAAAAACTCTCTAAGCTTGCTGGTACCAGTGTCTAAATCTTCTAGAGGTCCAGATAAGGCGTAACTTTTATTAGAGACAGAAACAGGAATGAGTACCTAAGAAGCATAAATCTTGCGTTGTTCTTCTGTCTGGGTATCTGGTAGGTACTGACGGTTACCAACTGCAAGGGGGCGGATAAAGTAGCAAATGGCGGAAGTTCAGAAATTTTCTTCGGAGATTTGGACCTATTGGCAGTAGTTTTGAAAGAAACTCCCGTTCCCTTGAGAGTTCTGTTTGAAGCATCCATCGTTAAGGTTTGAAAAAGCGAAAATCTGGGTTTCAGTTAGAAAGGATTGGGAGAAAGGAAGGCTTGAACATTTGAAAATGCAGAGAATATGAGGAGGTTCTGAAATGGGTAAGAAATTGGGTTTTATAGACCTATAGAGAGACGTTTTAAATTAACATTAATGGTAGATAAGTTAATGGGACACGTGTATCTCTTGGGCAGTGTAATGAAAATGGCAATTAATGTTATAGCCATGATTTCCTAGAAGCTAGGAAACATGATGAGTGGAAAAGATTCTATTGTAGGCTGAAAATACGTGGGTAGGAAAACACAATGATGACGCTGACGTCACCAGACAAAATGGAAGAACTAAAAGGTTTTGCCAACATTGAGACATGTGGCAGTATCAGCCATTGAGGCGTCGAAGTAAGGTCTCAAAAATGTCTTTCTCTCTTGTATGTCGAAAATGACATTTTCGGGGGGCAATCTGTTAGCTCAAATTTTCGACGCCCACTTCAAATTACCAAAATTGGAAAGCATGTAAAACTGGCTTCGACTAAGAGGTTATTCGACTAGCTGAAGGTAGACTGACTTAGCTGATTAAATAAAGATCAAGCTTATAGCTGAATTGTTGGAGTGGTTCCTTAAGGAACAATTAAAAAATGTTTTCGATTAAAGGTTAGAAGTTTAAATAAAGGAGGGAAGAGTATCTTCGTTAGAAACCGCAAGGATACACGTGGAAGCAAAATGAGCAAACATACACATGCAGGACGCCACGTGTATCGACGTGATTGAAGAACCCTCAGAGCGGTTATTTCGATCCAGTATAAATATAGAGTCTTAGAGTTAGAAAAGTGTGTCAAATTGTGTACAAAAACCTGCAAATTTACTAAGTATTCGTGTGAAGAAGAACTGTAAAAACGTAGAATGTACGTTGTCTACACCATTGTTTAATCATTTCAAAGCATTTCAAAGTTATTTTTACTTTCTTTTCAGAAATATCTTTCCTTTCTTTTCAGAAATATCTTTCCTTTCTTTTTACTCTCAAATACTTTATTTCTTACTTCGTCGTTTACAAGTTTAAAGATTTTCAATTCCTTTCGTTACTTTGAACTTTTACCTTACATTCTTAAAGATTCCAGCACTTACCAACCTTTTTGGTTGCTCTCAATCTTTCTACAATTCCCGTCATTTACTTCTTCTTTAATAGTTCTAAATACTTATTTAAGATTGTTCTTTTGTTCAAGTCACTCTTTTGTCTTTAATTTTCATTTAACATTTCGATTCGTCGTTTAGTTCGATCATTTATCAACGTTACGCTTACGAGAAATTTAGCACATGTCCTAGGATCAATCTAATCGATCCTGTAAGTGACCAAATTTAGAAATTTGGAAGATCAGTGGTTGTTTACCATTTTTTAAGGTAAACAGTAGGATTCTGTTTTTACGATTCACGTGACTCCGCCATACAATGGATTTGAGCTACGCTTGGGACGATGGACTTTACGGTGAAGATCACACAGGATCGTTGAAGGTAGCCACCGTTCAATTTCTAAGTGTGATTTCCACAGTGCCGCTTTCTCTTGGCTTCCGATTGCACCGATTGGATGAGGTTCGAGAACCCGATGAGGTTGTATGTTGTGCGACCAAGATTTTGACGAAGAAGCGTTTGCATTAAGATTCATTGACATTCTGCTTTGACTTGGACTCAGGCCCAAGCGTTTTGGCCATGCATCACCATGTTTCGCTATCAGCACCCTCTTCTCAATGCATATTGGTATTGGATTGGTTCTCCAAGGCCCTTTCCTTTTCTCTCTTTGTTTGGTTTTGTTTCTTGTTTTATTGTGTTTTTAGTTTATTTTTAGTTAGAAGATCATAATTATGATAAAGATTTAGAGTGTGATTAGGTTTTAGAATTAACTTGATTAATTAGAGTTGATTAGATTAGATTAATTAGGTTTTACTAGTATAATTAGAATTTAATTAGAATCTAGGATTTAAATAGAAATTAAGATTAATTAGATTTTAATTGATCTTAGAATTTAGCTTAGTTTTAAACAATTAGGTTAAAATATATTTTAGGACTTAATCGAATTTTAGCTTTTAGTTAGTTTTAATTAGAATTTAATTTCTCTTCCTAATTGAATATTTTGTAAAAAGACTATTTTGTCCTTTTAGGGTTTATTTTTATATTTTAGCTACATAACAAATGCATGCTCCCTTAGGAATTGGACTTAGAATGTTTAATCAAGTTTACCAATTGCATGCCCCCTTAGGAATAGCCTTTGAATTTAACTCTAACCATTAGATTAGGATTAATCATAATTTTCAAACTAACTCAAACCTTTGATTCAAGTTGATCAAAAACAATTTTGATCAATTAAATAATTTGAATATGTATAACCACACAGTCTATTCAAGTGATCAAAAGAACCTTGATCACTTGGTAAGACTCCTTCTAACATTATGTGCCTACAAGCGTCAAGACCAGTCTTTCACGCAAGGCATCCCCGTCACATCGAGCAGCGGATTATACAAGATACATCAAAGGTCAGCAATTGGTAAATACGATTCAAATTTCATGGCACGAGCCTTAAGTAATAAGGAATGATGAGATTGAGTTTCTCCTACCCTTGTCTAGAGTGACTTTGGTGCAATACGAATCGAGTAAACTACAAGGTTTCCTTCATACAAAGCAACATCAACTCAAGGAGCAGCAATGACGATTCTTCTCCAATAAACTTATCAATTATGAGAAGTATCTGTTGGTGTAAGCCCTAGAGGCCAATACTTTTGGTACTTGTATCAAATTATTTATTAATAATAAAAGGCTTTTTCTTTATTATGTTTGTTTAATAAAGTCCCTAGAATAGCTAGTCCGTTTAATGTATCAAATATGACTTAATAATGAGATCACATTAAACATAAGGACACTATTCTTAAAGTATCCGTAGTCGAGCTTTATTGTGAAGTGGGATAACATTAAAGCATTAAGACTATTATGTATATAGACTGATGATCACATCTCATAGATCATGGATAAGGAGTTATCAAGTCTTAAACATAGGTATGAATATTAAGAGTAATATTTATACTGGATTGACCCGCTATGAGAATACTATATAGAATGTTATGCAAAGTGTCATAAGTTATTCTCATGGTGATAATGGTGTATACCACCCTTCGACCTGAAACCACTATGGACCCTAGATGTAGAGTCGAGTGCTTTATTGCTGATCAAACATTGTCCGTAACTAGATAACCATAAAGACAGTTTATGGGTACTCCACGAAGCATGCTGAGGGACATGAGTGATCTAGATGGAATTTGCCCATCCTTCATAACAGGATAAATATCTATGGGCCCAATATTGAACTAGACAAGAATGACACGGTCTATGCCTTGTGTTCAATATAGACATAAGGGCAAAAGGATAATTGTACACATAAGTATTATCACAGAAGGATTTGTCAAATCACATGACATTTTTGTGTCTTGGGTAGCAGTAACTAAGGAACACCGTAAGGTACGGCGCACTTAAGTGAATTGTAGAACATCGTAAGGTATGGTGTACTTAAGTAGAATACAAAATATGGTAAGGTATCATACGCTTAAGCGATTTTGGGCATATTATAAGATATGGGCCACTTACACTTAAGTGAGCTTTTTAGATTGAAGCCCACACAAGTGGTTCTATAAATAGAACCCTTGTGCAGAAGCATTCAGTGCGGTTGCATTTTCGTTTTCTCTCTCTCTCTCTCTCTCTCTCCTCCCTCTCTCTCTCTCTCTCTCTCTCTCTCTCTCTCTCTCTCTCTCTCTCTCTCTCTCACTCACTCACTCAAAGCCTTCATTCATAGCAGCTAGCACTGAGATTGAAGGAATCTGTTCGTGTGGACTGAGTAGAGGCATTGTCGTCGTTCAACGTTCGTGATCGCTCCGTAGATCTGCATCAAAGGTTTCAATCGTCACAAGAGGTAACCTTTCTATCACTGATCATGCCCATTCATAAGGATCACTAAAGGAGAAAATTTTAATTTCCGCTACGTTTTAGATCGCCCAATCTCCTTCAGTGGTATCAGAGCCACTTACGAAACCATGCATCGGATAGCTGTTTATTTTCTGTATTAATATGATTAAAAGATAGAATGAATTAAAGAATAAACGAGTAATTAAATTTGGCATCATGTGTGTACGATTTGGATGATTGATGTTGACTATGCTTCGGAACCGACATTAGTATGGTGAAGCAGCGATACATCGATCGTCCATAGGTTATGCAATTGAGACCGATAAACTTATATATTGTGAAGTGGGATAACATTAAAGCATTAAGACTATTATGTATATAGACTGATGATCACATCTCATGGATCATAGATAAGGAGTTATCAAGTCTTAAACATAGGTATGAATATTAAGAGTAATATTTATACTGGATTGACCCGCTATGAGAATACTATATAGAATGTTATGCAAAGTGTAATAAGTTATTCTCACGATGATAATGGTGTATACCACCCTTCGACCTGAAACCACTATGGATCCTAGATGTAGAGTTGAGTGCTTTATGGCTGATCAAACGTTGTTCGTAACTAGATAACCATAAAGACAGTTGATGGGTACTCCACGAAGCATGTTGAGGGACATGAGTGACCTAGATGGAATTTGTCCATCCTGCGTAACAGGATAAATCTCTATGGGCCCAATATTGAACTGGACAAGGATGACACGGTCTATGCCTTGTGTTCAATATAGACATAAGGGCAAAAGGGTAATTGTACACATAAGTATTATCACAGAAGGATTTGTCAGATCACATGACATTTTCGTGTCTTGGGGTAGCAGTGATGTGTTGCTAGATACCTCTCACTGTTTATTATGTTAAATACGTGATTTAATATAATTGCCAATGCCGCGAAAACCTACAGGGTCACACACAAAGGACGGATTGATGAGAGATAGAGTAACTAAGGAACACCGTAAGGTACGGTGAACTTAAGTGAATTGTAGAACATCGTAAGGTATGATGTACTTAAGTAGAATACGAAATATGGTAAGGTACCATGCGCTTAAGTGATTTTGGGCATATTATAAGATATGGGCCACTTACACTTAAGTGGGATTTTTAGCTTGAAGCCCACACAAGTGATTCTATAAATAGAACCCTTGTGTAGAAGCATTCAGTGCGGTTGCATTCTCGTTCTCTCTCTCTCTCTCTCTCTCTCTCTCTCTCTCTCTCTCACTCCCTCACTCAAAGCTTTCATTCATAACAGCTAGCACTGAGATTGAAGGAATCTGTTCGTGTGGACTGAGTAGAGGCGTTGTCGTCGTTCAACGTTCGTGATCGCTCCGTAGATCTGCATCAAAGGTTTCAATCGTCACAAGAGGTAACCTTTCTATCACTGATCATGCCCATTTGTAAGGATCACTAAAGGAGAAAATTTTAATTTCCGTTGCGTTTTGGATCGCCCAATCTCCTTCAGTATCATGCGCCATGAGCCTTAAGTAATAAGGAATAATGAGACGAAGTTTCTCCTACCTTTGTCTAGAGTGACTTTTCGTACGGGGCGTAGGCTCTAGCTATTCAAAAAATTCTCCCTTATTCATAAGCTTTAGTGTGATTCTTATCAATCAATTGTTAAGTCTCTTCATATTCCATATTCAATCAATCATTTCTTTTGCCTCAATCATCTTACTGTCAGCCCTAGTGGGTTGAACTACGAAAAACTGATTTTCTCATTGCACGATGGGAATACATAGGCAGGAGAATTCAGATTCTTTGTGAGTTACCCTATTTATTAATCAATCATTCTTCATTCATTCAATCAAGACAATCTTTTTGAGATCAAATATACTTCTCCTTGGACTCCATGTACATCCTTTTAAGACGATATGGCGACAATCCACCTCAATGCCCCTATTTAATTACCTCAAACCGGAAAGTAAGAATGACAACAGTCTTTATGCATTCCCGGTGGGAGATAATTAAATACAAGAAGACCCAAATTTTGTCCTAGGAAATGCAGGGAAGAAAATATAGGAAAAATGCGGTGAGAACTGGCAAAAGACATTATCCCACGGTAAAATGGAACAGTCTAGACTTGTTGTGAGTCGTCAGAACAATACCTTGGACATCTCAGTCGAGATATGTGGAATGGCATCCCTAGCTAAATCTCAAGACTTTCCAGGATGCTAGAATAATATAAAGGAAATCTGGCGTGAGACTATTCATTTTGATGAAGTAACATCTCAAATAATAACAACGAGATTCTCTGTATCGGGTCGAAACAACATCTTATATGATAGAATTAAGATATTCCGACAAAGGGAAAAAATACCTTAATTGAATCTAAGACTCTTCGAGGATATTAGAGCAGTATCTCTAAAAGAATATGAAATGAGACTCTTCATATTGATGACGCAGCATCTCAAACAGTAAAAGTGAGATTCTCTGTATCGAGTCGAAACAACATCTTATATGATACAATTAAGATATTCCGGCAAAGGGAAAAATACCTTAATTGAATCTAAGACTCTCCGAGGATATTAGAGCAGTATCTCTAAAAGAATCAGAAATGAGACTCTTCATATTAATGAAGCAGCATCTCAAACAGTAAAAGTGAGATTCTCTGTATCGAGTCGAAACAACATCTTATATGATAGAATTAAGATATTCCGGCAAAGGGAAAAAATACCTTAATTGAATCTAAGACTCTCCGAGGATATTAGAGCAGTATCTCTAAAAGAATCTGAAATGAGACTCTTCATATTGATGAAGCAGCATCTCAAACAGTAAAAGTGAGATTCTCTGTATCGAGTCGAAACAACATCTTATATGATAAAATTAAGATATTCCAGCAAGGGAAAAATACCTTAATTGAATCTAAGACTCTCCGAGGATATCAGAGCAGTATCTCTAAAAGATAAACGAGATTCTTCAGATAAATGAAGCAGTATCTCGGACAGACAAACAAGATTCTTCAGATAAATGAAGCAATATCTCGAATATTCGTCTGTTGGGGGAATTTTTTGAACAGACTCCCTTTGAGTGAGATTTACTATAAATGCTCAGTAGGGGAAAAAGCTCATAAGAGACTTTTTAGGGTAACCTCTGCTTGGGGAGCAATGACTGTAAAGAAAAATGTTGGGAATATCATTATTAATCATAAAGTTTGAAAAAAATGATTTGCTGAGAAATAATACCACGAGCCTATGTAGGGTAATAACTTCATGTGGAAATGAGGAATGTCCAAGATATGTATGAATGACCTTGGATCCTGATACTTTATGTTTGATTTTTGTATGATGTCCCACTTTAGGTGGGAATTTCATGCATGGGATGATGCATGAGATGCCTGCAAGTATGCAATTGCTGGGGATATTTGGTTGTGCATGTAGGAATGCGAATGATTTTTATTTGTTGAACTTCCAACTTTATGGGAGGGCTATGCATGAGTATGCTGATGATTGATATGACCGTGTTTCTTTAATTTTTCTATTTTATAGAGAAGAAAGAAAAAAAAAACAATTATGAATGATTTACATGATGCATGTTAGAATGCAAATGGATAATCGGACATGCCTCGGTTAAGACATTTTGCTTTGAGGTACGATGCCAATAGGGTGGACTTTTGTTATTGGGATGATTAATGGAGATCAAGTTTTAATGCCTCTACTAGATGGTTTTGGGAATATATTTGGTTTGCTCCAAGTTACTGAAAGGTTCAGATTTCTCAACACCCGATACTCCATCCATGATTTATCAGTGTTTCTATTGGAAATGTGATGGAGCCTTGCCCCGGTCTGGCTATACCATGAGTACATCTATGAGAGGTATGGATTAGTAGTTGAAAGGAATATAACCATTTTCAATCAGTCCTACCTCTTTATGAAAAAAACAAGAATGAATCTTGGGGACTAAAGGATTCGTCCGCTTACTGTTTCAAAAGCAGTTTTACCACTTTATTCAAACATGTGTTTTATTTTCTCCAATACTTTTTTAAAAGTGATGTTTATAAAAAATAAAAGGTGCTTTGCAAACAAACAGCAAAAATAAAAAATGATTTGGGCACACTTTTGTTGAGAAAAATTCTATTTTATTGATTTGACCCTTAAATGGGTGATTGTACATAAAGACGCAATTCCTTAATGAGGTAATTGCTGTGCATAGAAACAAAATGGCAATGAAAATTGAGTCCTTATCGAGTTTCCACATTGTTATGATCCTTATGTCTTTGATAGTCCGAGCACTTTGCTTTTGAAAAGTGTGGTAGACTGATTCTTTGTCTTCGAGGGTATGTCAGATGTCTGTAAGTACAACTCTTTGCCTTAGAATTAATCCCTAACTTTTGCCTGGACCGCCCTTTCGGATTTTCGATCCACCGGGATACCCATTTTTGCCTGAACCTCCCTTTCGGGTTTTCAATTCAGCGGGTCGATTCTTTTATTTTTATCCCTAATTTTTTGCCTGGATTGCCCTTTCGGGTTTTCAATCCACCGGGATAGCCATTTTTGCCTAAATCGCCCTTTCAGGTTTTCAATTTAGCGGCTTTTATTATTCCACTTTTTTAGGCGAAGTACTTTTTAACAGCATCAATATTGGTGGGAAGTGGCAACTCATCACCATCCATAGTAGCTAGAATCAGAGCGCCTCCAGAAAAGGCTCTAACCACCATAAATGGACCTGCATAATTTGGTGTCCATTTTCCTCTGGCGTCTTTGTGAATAGGAGGGATTTTCTTCAGCACTAAATCTCCCTCTTGAAACACCCTGGGACGAACTTTTTTGTCGAATGCCTTTTTAAGACGCCTCTGATAGAGTTGACCGTGACCTAGCGCTTTCAAGCATTTCTCTTCAATAAGGTTGAGCTCGTCATACCTCGATTGAACCCATTCTACCTCGTCTAGCTTAGCCTCCATCAAGACTCTCATCGAGGGGATCTCCACTTCTATAGGGAGAACGGTTTCCATACCGTATACCAAGGAATAAGGGATTTCCCCTGTTGAAGTTCGTACCGACGTACGATAACCATGTAACGCAAAAGGTAACATATCATGACAATCCTTGTACGTGACAACCATCTTTTGGATGATTTTCTTGATATTTTTATTTGCAGCTTCAATAGCCCCATTCATCTTAGGTCGATAGGGTGATGAGTTGTGGTGCTCGATCTTGAATGTTGCGCATAACTCATCCATGGTCTTGTTGTTGAGATTGGACCCATTATCAGTTATGATCTTGTTGGGAATCCCATATCGACATATGATGTTATTTTTTAAGAAACGGGCGACTACGTGCTTTGTGACATTCGCATAAGACGCGACTTCCACCCATTTGGTAAAGTAATCTATGGCCACCAAGATAAACCTGTGTCCATTTGGTGCTTTAGGCTCTATCATTCCAATCATGGCGATGCCCCACATAGAGAAAGGCCAAGGTGATGCTATGACATTCAACGGGGTAGGCGGTACATGTATTTTGTCAGCATAGATTTGGCATTTGTGGCATGCTCTGGTGTAATGATAATAGTCGGCTTCCATCTTCAACCAGTAGTAACCTGCCCTTAGGATTTTCTTTGCCATGGCATGCCCATTGGCGTGTGTTCTGAAAGACCCTTCGTGTATGTCCCTCATAAGCTGATCCGCTTCGTGTTTGTCCACACACCTCAACAAAACCATGTCGTAGTTTTGCTTGTACAATACCTCTCCATTCAAGAGGAACTTTGATGCCATCCTCCGGAGAGTCCTTTTGTCGAGGCTGGAAGCCTCTACCGAATATTCCCGCTTCTCGAGATACTGTTTGATATCAAAGAACCAGGGTTTACCGTCTGGCTCTTCTGCTGTCGTCAGGCAATGAGCCGGTTCATCAAAACGCCTAATTTCAATATGAGGCTGATGGTTGGGCCATATCAATTTGTACATGGAAGCCAAAGTTGCTAAGGCATCTGCCATCTGATTCTCTTCTCGAGGAATATGAGAGAAAGTGATTTCGTCGAACTTTGGGAGTAGCTTTAGCATGTAATCCTGGTATGGAATTAGGTTAGCATGTCTTGTTTCCCAATCACCTCTAATCTGATGTATGACTAGAGAGGAGTCCCCGAATACTTCTAGTATCTTGATCTTCAACTCAATAGCTTCTTCCAACCCTAGTATGCAAGCTTCATACTCGGCCATGTTGTTTGTGCAGGTAAAACAAAGCTTTGCGGTGAATGGTAGATGGAAATTCTTGGGAGACATCAGCACTGCCCCAATTCTATGGCCTATTGCATTGGAGGCACCATCGAACATGAGCGTCCACCCTGCTCTTGGCTCCAGACTTTCCTCTAGTTCGGAGTCTTCAACGTCCTTAACAACCATGATGCTCTCATCTGGGAAGTTAAATTTCAAAGATTGGTAATCCTCCAACGGTTGGTGAGCAAGATGGTCTGCTAATATGCTCCCTTTGATCGCCTTTTGCACAACATATTGGATATCGTATTCTGACAACAACGTCTGCCATCGGGAAATTCTACCAGTGAGAGCTGCTTTCTCGAATATGTACTTGATGGGATCCATTTTAGATACCAACCAAGTCGTGTGAGTTAGCATGTACTTCCTAAGACGCTTAGCGGCCCATGCGAGTGCACAACAAGTCTTCTCGAGTAATGAATATCTGGTCTCACAATCGTTAAATTTCTTGCTCAGATAATAGATGGCATACTCTTTTCTACCAGTCTCATCTTGCTGTCCCAATACACAACCCATGGATTCATCAAGCACGATTAGATACATGATGAGAGGTCTCCCTTTGGCAGGGGGCATTAGAATCGGTGGCTCTTGCAAGTATTCTTTGATTTTATCGAAGGCTATTGGACAGTCATCATTCCATTCCACGCCTTGATTCTTCCTCAGAAGCTTGAATATTGGTTTGCATGTTGCAGTAAGGTGAGAGATAAACCTGGCGATGTAATTTAGTCTCCCCAAGAAACCACAAACCTCCTTCTCAGTCTTTGGTGCAGGCATGTTCTGAATGGCTCGAACCTTGTCAAGATCCACTTCAATTCCCTTTTGGCTTACAATAAAGCCTAAAAGCTTCCCAGATCGAACCCCAAATGTGCATTTATTAGGATTAAGTCTCAACCTAAACTTCCTCAAATGAGCGAATAGTTTCCCCAGGTTGGTGATGTGCTCTTCTTCTGTCTGGGATTTGGCAATCATGTCATCGACATACACCTCAATCTCTTCATGAATCATGTCGTGAAAGAGAGTCACCATGGCACGTTGATATGTTGCCCCAACGTTTTTTAATCCAAACGGCATTACTTTGTAACAAAAGGTGCCCAAGGCGTAATGAACGTGGTCTTCTCCATGTCTTCAGGATCCATTTTAATTTGGATATATCCAGAGAAACCATCCATAACGGAAAACACGGAGAACTGAGATGTGTTATCCACCAATACATCAATGTGAGGTAATGGGAAATCGTCTTTGGGACTGGCTCTGTTCAAGTCTCGGTAGTCTACGCACATGCGGACTTTTCCATCTTTCTTCGGTACTGGTACAATGTTGGCAACCCATTATGGGTATTTGGCGACTTCCAGGAAACTGGCGTCAAACTGTTTTCTCACCTCTTCTCTGATCGTAAGAGTCATATCAGGTCGAGTTCTTCTTAGCTTTTGTTTGACAGCGGGGCATTCCTCTTTAAGGGGAAGCTTGTGGGTCACGATATCAGTGTCTAATCCAGGCGTGTCTTGGTATGACCAAGCAAACACGTCGTCATATTCGTGGAGGAGCTCTATCAATCTTGTCTTCACTGTATCTTGAAGTGCAACGCCTACCCTCACTTCTCTTTTATCTTCTTTTGTTCCCAAATTGATAACTTCAACGTCTTCTTGGTGTGGTTGAATGACCTTCTCTTCTTGCCTGAGTAGTCTGGCCAACTCTTCAGGGAGCTCGCAATCTTCCCCCACTTCGTCTTCAGCTTGGTAGATTGGACAATCAAAGTCATATTGGATCGTAGCAGTGTCATTATCAACGGTCTCGGTGGTGTTTCTGCATGTTATGATTTATGCAGTTTATTTAGAAAGTGCATGCATAAAAATTGATTGCCATTTTCATAAATAGATCAAAACGAAAGAAAAGGAACAAAAATTTGAATGCAAAATGTCATTTCATTAATGATAAAAACTCTTGAAAAAAGATAAAGGAGGCCCTACAACATGCCACTGTGCCTTGGGCAGAGCACAGGGTTTTGTCTAAAAATGATAAAATTACTTTTGAAATATTTGGGGAACTTCCACAGCCTTCCAGTTTGTTAGTTCTTCGTTATGTGCGGCTTGACGCATCCAACTGGACACTCCCTCTTCACGATCTTCTTCGCTGATCATTGCCACCTGCTTGCCAACGATGTGGCCAACGCTGGTGAATGTTTTCTCCACAAAAGGAGTCTTCTCCTTATCAGGTTGATTTCCGGCTTTGTGTGATGATGGGTCATACCCCAGGCCAAACTTGTCTCATTTCTCTTTCATTTCCACCACTTTGCCCCAGTCTTGAGCATCTTCACTTTCCATAACAGCTTTAGCTCCTTGCCACGAGGCCATGGACGGTCCTGATTTCGGGACCTCCAAGGTTTGTTGGACGGCCATCATGTTTACCACTTCCAAGGATTGGAATGGTGTCTCAGTGATTTCACCATCCACCTCGATATATCGGAAAGATGTCAAGTGACTAACCAAGATATCTTCTTCTCCTCCAACCACAATCATTTTGTCATTTGTAATGAATTTTAGTTTTTGATGCAGAGTGGAGGTGACAGCACCCGCAGAGTGAATCCAGGGTCTCCCAAGTAAGCAATTGTAACCAGGATGTATGTCCATGACCTGGAATGTGATATTGAAAATAGTTGGACCTATCTTGGTTGGTAAGTCAAATTCTCCTATCACTGCTCGCCTTGAGCCATCAAATGCTTTTACGATTAGGGTACTAGGTTTCATACTTATCCCTTTCACTGGCAGCTTTATCAAAGTCATCTTTGGCATAACGTTCAATGAGGAACCTGTGTCTACCAACACCCTTGACAGTATAGTATCTACGCATTTCAAAGAGATATGGAGAGCCTTATTATGGTTCTTTCCCTCAATCGGTAGTTTGTCATCATTAAAACCCAAGAAATTCCCAGTAGTCACACAAGTTATCACGTCATCAAACTGTTCTATTGTTATATCCTTTGTGATATGAGCGGCGCTCAATACTCTCAACAGCGAATTCTTGTGTGCTTCTGAGTTTAGCAGTAGCGATAACATGGAAATTTTGGAAGGTGTTTGGTTTAGCTGGTCCACCACCTTATAATCGCTCTTCTTGATTATTCTCAAAAACTCCTCAGCCTCCTCACGAGTGACAACAGTTTTAGGAGACAGGTGCGTGTCTTGCATTCCTTGATTAGGGATGGGGATCTGGACATCAGCCTCCTTCCCTTTAGCTCTTTCAGAAGTATCAGCGGTTCTTGGTGCAAACACTCGGCCACTATGTGTCATTCCTGCTGGCCCCATAATTGAAGTGACATTTGGTTCGTTGATCATTAAAGGTTTATCTTCCTGCCCCTGCTTAAAAGCTTTGGGCTGATATATCCATGGGACTGCCTTCTCATCTTTATATTCGAATGGTGCTAGGAACTCTATCACCAACAGGCTTATAGGTATTTCTACTTTAACCTCACCATAGGGGATATCTACCACGGCTATCTCTTCCTGGCGCTTGCTCTTGACACGACAATTTATCTATAACTCGCCTCGATCCAACATTTGTTGTATAAAACTCCTCAACTCTTCATTGTTCTCTTCCTTAATCAGCTCTTCCGGGATCAGACCATTTTTCAGCAATTGTGCTCCTATCATGGTGATAGGGGTTTGAATCTCTTCAACCTTACGGATCAATTTGCCTTGATCGCTCTCTTCAATGGCACTGGCATAAGCATCCTTATGTGTTGGCATAGGGTTGGTGTTCACGTTCGGGTGTCTTGGAGTGAATGAAACGGCTTTCGCTTCGATCAAGTCTTGTACCCGATTCTGAAATGCAAAGCAATTTTCCAAGGTATGACCAGGTGCTCCCATGTGAAACTCACAATGGGCGTTAGCGTCGTATCCTGGTGGATATGGAAAAATAGCTGGTTTTAACTCCCTCAATGTTAGAAGGCCCTCCTTCTGCAGATATGGGAATATCTGACTATAAGGTACTGGTAGGGGATCAAGTTGCCTTCTTGGAGGTCTTGCCTTGAATTGTCTTGGTGGTGCGGTATTTTGCTGATGATGTTGTTGTTGATGTTGTGGTTGATATATTTGTTGTTGTTGTATTGGCTGTTGATAGGGTATAGGCACCACGGCGGCGACTTGACCATATGAAGCTTGTTGCTTCCCTTTATAGTTTCTGGATATGGTGTTTGTTTCACCTTCTCTTTTATTTGGGAAGCCTCCAGAATACTTCTTCGGTGCTAGGTGTTGTCACTGCTCCTGGAATCTTTCCATCCCTCAACCCCTTCTCTATGCGGTCTCCAATTGTGACTAGATGTGCGAAGTCAGATGCTGCACTGCTCACTAATTGATCAAAGAATGGGTCCTTCAAGGTGTCCATAAATATCCCGGTCATTTCCTTCTCAGACAATGATGGCTCTACCTGAGCAGCCAACTCTCTCCACCGCTGGGCGTATTCTTTAAATGACTCACTCTCCTTCATAGCCATTCCTTGCAACTGCATCCGGTCGGGTGCCATATCTAAGTTATATTTATACTGACGGAGAAATGCGTCAGCCAAATCCTCCCAACTTTGAATCCTCCCTTGTTCTAAGCTCATGTACCATCTCAGAGATGCTCCACTCAGACTGTCTTGGAAACAATGTACAAGTAGTTTGTCGTTTTTGGTATGAGCAGCCATTTTCCTGAAGTACATTACCAGGTGGCTTCTTGGACAAGTCTGTCCTTTGTATTTCTCAAAATCAGGAGTTTTAAATTTAGTTGGGATGACTAAATTCGATACCAAACGCATGTTCATGGCAGAAGCACCGAAGATATTATTTCCTTCTATGGATTTGATCTTCTTTTCCAGGGCAGGGAGCCTATCTGCAGCAGGATCTGGAAGTATCTTAGGTTTTGGTTGATCAGGTATATAGAATGCATCATACTGGTCATCTCCAATCTCGGATCCATGATGAGTAGACGTATCATAAGGTTCTGCACGGTCTCCATCTCCTTTGCCTCCTACCGGTATCTGAACCAATCTCTTCTTGGTGGGGACGTAACTTTCGTCTTGGGGATTCAGACCTGGCGTTCCATCATTCCTTTTTTCCCTAGCTTCTTCCTCCTCACTCCTCTCTCTCTGAGCGATCGCGAGCATTGTCTCCAATAGTTGATCCATCTTCTCCTAGATCGTATTGATGTCTGTCCTCATGGTAACCTGGTTGGCCTCAACTTGCTCTAATGTCATCTTGTATTTGCTTCGCGTCTCGTATCGGTGTTGATTAGTCAGTGTGGCTGGATAAAGGGTAAAAAGGTTGGGTAAGTTTTTTTGAATTTTTATGAAGCATGATGCATAATGAGGATGCGAATGTTATGCATATTTTATTTTCAGGGAATCATTCGAGTTTCATTAGTTGTTAGTAATTCGAAGAAACAATAAATACTTAGAATAGCAATAATGGAGTAATTTTTAAACGTCATTCATTCAAGTACATAACATAGAGGTCCAAAAAGGTCATAGTTCAAAAGTACATTTGTTAAAGGAACAAAATACAAGACATAAGAAAATTAAACAACTGGCTTTCTGGCCTGAAGCTCTTCTAGTTCCTCATTGAATCTCTTCAGCAACCCTTTACAGAGCAGAATGAAACTGATTGTGGCTGGAGGAGTGCTATCTTCTTTCAACTCTTCGACTGCGTCTCTCAACTTCCATGGCAATTCTTTAGCCGCCCAATTACAGAACCTTACTAGCCCATTGAGTTTCGCATGAAACTTATCCCTATCTCCTTGTAAGAAGTCTATGGTCTTCTTAAAGGATTCATAATCTTCAATCACATAGTCTCTCTCTTTCAACCATATGGAGTTGTCTTGGCGTAATGACTCTAGCTGGTTCTTCCAATAGCTGACAGACTCCCTGGCGTCTCTTACTTCACGACACTTCTCTCCCATATCATGGGTGACACCCTAGAATCTTCGGTGGCTATATTCTTGAGTCGGCGCTCCTGATCTACTTCAGCCTTTGCATGACGAACATAATTGGTGAGCTCTTTTATCTGAGCCCCAAGTGTATCCCTTATCGTCTTGTTTTCCTTTGTGGCTAGATGCCACCAACGCTCATTGTCTTGACATTCCTTCTGAGCTTGTCGTAGTTGACCCTTAAGAGTATCTAAACAATGGTCAGCTTGTTCTAATCCCACCTTGATCTTTTTCCTCTTATGCTCTTCCTTGTTGAACTTTTTCACATGTGTTTGAAGTTGTGCCTCTTTTCTCTCAAGCTCCCACTTCATATTGTTTTTCTCATTGATGGTTTATTGGAGTTTTATCTGTAGCTCTTCATTCTCTTTTTCTAGCTTTGCCATGGTGGTCTTGAGTTCCTCCATTTCTTCAATAGGGACATGGGTGAACTTAGGTTCAGGAAGAGGTATAGGTGTCCGAATGACAAATGGCATTTTAATCATCTACACCCTTTCCTTTACCCACTGAAAATATGGTTCTTTTATAATCCTATTTGCTCTCCCTAACTCATCTTTCCCTTTTCGATTGACATTCTTCCAAGCTTCTTTGATTCGCTGGAATAAGCTAGGATTCTCAACCCCAAAGTCAACTAACAAGAAAGCTTCCAAAGAATTTTCCTATGGGGGGCCTTCCATTGGGTAGCCAAGTTGTCCGAGTGATAGAACTGGATTAGCATTCACACATCCTTGAGTTCCAATAAGCGGTAGATTTGGGAAATCTCCACAACTGAATATGATATCCACGTTGATGTATTCTTTGGAGTACCAAGAGAGATCTTCAGATCGGAGTGATCCCAATCTCTGAGGCCAACTAATATCTGTCTGTTCAACCCAAGCACCTGTCTTTGGAAGATGTTCTAGAAACCACTGATACAACAAAGGAGCACAACAAGCAACCAATCCCTTATTCTTAGTATACCTATGACTTATGTAATAATAGACATCGGCTAACAAAGTGGGTATTTGGTTCCCAGTAAGGAAAACACAAATGGAAATCATGTCTACGAAACCATCCATATTCGGGAACAGGACGACACCATAAATGGCCAATGCAATAGAAGAGTAACAAGCATCCCAACTTTCTGCCTTCAATAGGGTATGAGCTCTTTCCAAAAGAAAACTTAGTGAAAATCTTTTTGTATTCCCTTTGGTCTCTAAGTTAGCTTCTGCTTCCTTTTCATCCATGTGAAGCGCACTAGCAATGACCTCAAGGGGCAAAGATTCATCTATCCCTTCAAATAGTGGCTTGTTCTTCATAGGAATCCTAACAAGACGCTCGAATTCTTCCAACGTTGGTGCTAGTTGGAAGTCTTGGAATGTGAAGCATCTTAAAGGTAGGTCATAGAATTGGGATAAAGTGATTAAGGCTGTATGGTCCACTTGTTGATTGAGGATGCTGAGCAGATTGCCATAGTTCTTTCCAAAGTTGATTATGTATAATGGTGCATCTGAGAGACCAAGTCACGTAAGCTCTTTAGATCGGGATCCTTGAACTTTAAGGAGTAAATGTTTATTTTGCTTGATTCCATGTTTCTTGAATTCCTGCAACTCATGATACTCAGATTCCTTGGAAATAAAATAGTATGAATGTTATGTCATGAATGATATTATGCATGCCACATGTAGGTTAATATACAGGTCATGAGAGTGGGTATTCTTGGTTACTAAACAAAACCCTTTTGGGAGAATGCTAAAGGTAAGAGGTTCCCAAAGTCATCAATCAATATTTAAGAAAGTCATTGTCATGATGAAAACTCATCTGCTAATAACATCCCTAAACAGAGTCTCGTTTGGTGAGGCCTTCGTATGGTCCCAAAGAGGAACACTCCTAGTGGGTCCATACTACATAACTCTTGAGTCCAAGGTTCTAATAAGGTTCTCAGAGTCATAGATCGAGGTTGGGAATACCACTGTAAGGTAGTAATACGCCCAAGGGATCTCATCTGATTGGGGCTTTCGTATTAACCCAATAAGTCTGGGACTTTTCAGGTAGATACTACATAACCACCGGATATAATGGGTTAAAAGGTCCCTAGAGTCATTGATCCAACTTGAGAATACTATCGTCGTGCGAAACTCATCGGGCAATAACATTTCAAGAGAATCTCCTCTGGGCGGGGTCTTCGTTTCTTCCCAACAAGGAAGACTCCTTGTGGGCACCCACTACGCAACCACCAACTTAATCTTATGGTTTTCCTCATACTCGGGTGGAGAGCCTATCTCACAAAGTATCAACAAACCAGAGAACCCCCAATAAGACATAGTCAATAAATCTCAATATAGTAATTATGACAGAATAATAATAGTAGAATAAAAAATAACAGATAAACAAACAAAATTAACACACAATACAAAAACTGAACTAAATTAGGCTTCACTCTCTTTTGCTTGGAGCTAATCCCCAGCAGAGTCGCCATCTGTCGCATCTCGAAAAATATGATACCTCGCGATGGTCGCGGAAAAATTTAATGTTCGAACAGAGTCGCCACCGAACTTTATTTATCCCAACAAAGGGATAGGAAAATATCGATAAAACCTTTAGGAAATAGAATAATGGTCATCGCAACCATATTCGGGTTCGGGAGTGGATTACGTAAAGGGAAGGTATTAGCACCCCTTACGCCCGTTGTACTAAACGGGAACCTTTTAGTTCTAATTTGTGTTTCGAGTGTTAATTTATGTTTGTTTGTTATCTTTGGGTTATAAAATGTTGAAAATAGAAATGGATGAGAACCTCAGAAAGGAGAAAGGGGAGGTTTTTTTATTAGTGTGCTCGCGAAGATACAATAATCTCCTGCCTACGTATCCTTATGGCGTAATAAGGAAACCAGAGCATTCGTAGTTCGGGGAACTACGGTTGGTTAGTGTTTTTTAAATGAACAACTATTTAGATCGCATCCTAAAGGCTAAATGTTGGCTTGTCTACTCTCGGCGGAGGCTTAAGCATTGATTTATCATGCGCATTAGGAAGGATTAAATGGTGTTCTCTTGGAAAGAGTTTAGGTCACACGGAGATGGCAAGTCGGATTAATATGTTGGATGTTTTGATTGGTTGAGATATTTTTGGTTAGATGACGATCACTCGGATAGTCGAGTAAGACAACTCGTATCCTAAGAGTCGGGAAAGGGAGTAGAAGACTCTAGACCACTTTCTTTTTCATCTTTAATTATAGGAAAGATCTGATAATAGTTAAGGTGTTTTGGAAGGATGACGAATACTCGGATAATCGAGTAAGACAACTTGTGTCCTAATAATCGAGAAAACGAATAGAAGCTCTAGACCACTTTTTGTTTCATCTGAATATTTATGAAGATAAGGCTGTATAAGGTTGACGTATTTTAGCATGAACGACAAATACTTGAATGGCTGAGTCAGACGACTCATATCCAAGCATTTGAGGAGAGGAATTAAAAACTCAACACCATCTCCCTTTTCGTATAGCTGTTAAGAAAATGATTTGATTAAGTTGTATGTTTGCGGAAAAATGACAATTGTTTGATTGACCGAGTAAGAAAACTCGCATTCGACCAATTGAGGAGTGAAGTTGAAAACTCAAAGTCGACTCCTTTTTCACTTATCTTACTGTGAAAATATTTTGATTTAATCGGGGTTTGGAGATTTGTGGAGGAACGACAATTATTTGACTAACAAGTAAGAGAGCTTGTATTCAAATAGTCGGGGAAAAAAATTGAAGACTCAAAGTTATCTCCCTTTTTATTTCTTATTGTAAAAGAATTTGATTTGTTTGTGCTTTGGTGGATTAGAAATGACGGTTGTTCGATTAATTGAGTACAAGAGTTCGTGTTTAAATAATCGAGGATAGGAGTTGAAAACTCAAAACCATTTCCCCTTTTATTCCTAAATGAAATAACGTTTAATTGTGACCAGGTATTTTAATTCTTAATAAAGAATACTCGATGTCGGATCGAGGTTTTAAATTTGTATTTTGTGAATGAATTGAATTTTAGTGAATCCATCATCTAATTAATTAATTAATAACCGAATAGGTCTCATTGTAAGAAAGCCCAAAAGTAAGCTACGTGAAGTTGATGGCGATGCTTAAAAAGCAATCGACTTACAAAGGTATTTGAAAAATGGGCTCGATGTTGAATCGAGGAGTTTTATTTGTTTCTTTTTAAAATTGGCTCGAAATGATTTTTAAGTCGGTGAAAGCGACCTAATTTCGTCACGATTGTAACATGTCATTTCGTGTGCACTCAAGGTTCAGTATAAACAAATAAATAAAGAATAACCATGCACATACACTCCACAAGATAAACAATTATCTAAGTTATGAAGGACATTAGTGATGATATAACTAATTAATTAATTGAATGTTTAATGGATTATTTTATTTTAATTAAATAATAAGCAATAAAAAAAATAATGAATATAACCAAATAATTGCATATTTATTAAGTATTAATAATAATAATATAATCGCATATTTACTATTAAAAATTAATGATAATAATAATAATATGATTACATATTTACTATTAAAAGTTAATAATAATAATAACATAATTATAATTTTGAAATAAAGTAAGTAAACTAAAGTATTGTTTTATTTTATTTAATAGCCACACAAATCTGTTGTATTTTTTATATGTGTAGAAATAAAACAGAATAAATAAAATAAATTAAAAATGCAAGCAAATGGCCCAAGTAGGAGAAAAGCCCAACCCAAGATGTTGCTGGAAATAGAATGGGGGATTTAAATAGAAATCATGTCTTTGGACCCAAACAGCATTGGCCCAAACGAAATTACCAAAAGCCCTAAATGGCTTGGTCAAAGGTTGACTGGATATGGGGAAATCAGGGTCACACGTTCAACATACTTTGACTGGGTCAAAGATCAAAGGGAATGCATGTAAGGGTGTACCACCATATGGTGGGGGATCCACACAGGATCCCCTGGTTGAACCCAACAAATGGCACCGCCATGAGGGGCCACGTGGCACCCCAAAATAATAATAATAAAATATAAAACAAGAAAACAGAGGAAGTGAGATCATTCCTCTCATTCCACTCTCTCTCTACGCTCTCTCTCTCTCTACTTCACCTAAACGGAAAAAAGGAAATTACTCTGCAATTTCACCACCACCTCCGAGCAACCTTCATCGGAGAAGCGGCGATGCGCGGCGGCCGTCACCGGCTTCTCCGGTGACCACCACCCTCAACCCTAAAAAAAACACCAAAACTCACCTTTTTGGCCAAAGATCAAAGATCCTCCCTCAGTTTCCAACAAAGATCAACCAAACCACAAAAATAGGAAAACCCTAAAAATCAAAACAGGGATTTTCTTAAACTGAACCTTGGAAATCTCATCCTCTCATGACAACAAACGAGGTAGTACAAGCATTAAAAGCGAAAGGAAAAGAAAAATACTTGACCGGAAGCTGGTCGCCGACGATGCTCCTTCTCTTGCTCAAGATGAGTTCCACTCCTTCTATTTTCGTTCTACTTTATTTTTCTGTTTTGAATGTTGTTGATACTCGGTTTTTACTATTAGGGTTTTGGGATGTTCTATGTGTTGTTTGATTGATGCTTCTGGATTTCTTGGAACGTATGCTTGGCTTGGTTTGAGTTGGGAAATATGTGATTGTTCTGTTGAATTTTTCAAAGAAAACTGTGTCTTGTTTTTGTTTGTGGTTTATCAGAGAAAAAATCTTTTAACAATTTCTTCCCAGTTTTTCAAAACGTGTCCTCTCTTAATTAATTTTTGTTGTTTATATATGTTGATTGTTGGTTTTGAGATAACTTGCTAAGCTATCCTTTCTCCAGATTTCGTGGGATGATTAATCTTATGGACTTAAGGTTGTTGGTTTGGATATTGGAATGTGACCTTGAACGTTCTTCTTGGTTTATTGTGTAAAGAGTTAATCTGCTTATTCCATCATTTATTTTCTAGTTTTTTTAAAGTGCTTATTTGATAAGCTGTTTTTAAATTGTGAATTGGTTTTGCAGGTTTGCAAAAGGTGAAAGGACATTGAGTGAAAAGGGGCGACGCCAGCTTTGGAGGCTAGAATTGGGGCGTGAATTTCAAACCATTGGCTTTGAAGAAGTCTTTGATGAGTTGCTGCTTTAGACTGCTGTATTTACAGCTTATTTCAACTTTTCATCTTATTTTAAATGTACTCAAAACTTTGTACTAATATTTGGATTTAATTATATAACCCTTGAGATTAATCATGTAAGATTTGCACAACTTAAATTTAGGCTCTTTTGAGTGGTCATGTAGGTACCTTTGGATCATTAGGAATTTGAAATTAATTAGAATACTTCAGACTTTGAAAATTTGGGTTAAATGTGTAACCCCTTGTTATTATGCATTGGCCTTTTTTGATTACTTGTAATTTTGGATTATTCGGAATTTATTTGGAAACCTTGCCTTAACAATTTAATTATATTAATCAAAAGAAAATTTAAGCTATAATTCAAATTGACAATGGATTGGGCTAAACAATGTAATCTAATGGATTTTCAATTTGATTAACTTTAAAACATTACTATTAACAAAAATAAAAATGTGCCAAAGATGCCTAAGATAAAACATGTCACAAAAAGGTTGCACTTTCAAACTTTGATCCTAAAAACCAATTAAATATTCGTGCGTGTGATATCTTAATCTTTAAACTAACATACTTGCTTAGAAAAGATGCAAGTTTAGTTTAAGGATTTTTATGAATGGTTTAGAGATTTGGCATATGTATTTGAGACGTGCAAATGGGTTTAGTGATCATAAAAATATCCATGGCTTTTAATACCTTACCAATAATCAAATGGATTTTGGATTAGTAATGTAAAAAGATTCAAACCACATTTTAAATTATGGACACGTTTATGCAAATGGGTCTTTGAAACAAAAAGATCTCATGGGTAAACCACAATGGGCTTTGTTATCCAAAAATGCACATACCATCCCATGCTTCAGTAAAAACAAATGCAACATATATTTTCTTAAGGATCTTAACAGATGAAAAATGTCATTGAAGACTTGATGTCACCAAGGACCGGACAAAATTGGGGTATGACACTCATGAATCAAGAGTTTTTTGGATCGTCCCCAAACATTTAATTCATTCTTTTTTTGCTAAGACTTTGATTTGCTCTTCGGTTCAGAGTTTATCTCTTTCATAGATCCTAGATACTATCCTTCTTTGATCTCAAACTGTTTGTTTCCTAGCTAGTTTTATATTGTTCCTTGTATAAAACAATACTTTCTTTTGGCCCCCGCATATACCCTTATAGGACGATATAGCAACAATCCACCTTATGAACCAAGAGTTATTTGGATTGTACCCAGACATTTAATTCGTTATTTTTGGTTAAGACGTTGGTTTACTCTTTGGTTCAAAGTTCACTTCCATTTGTGAGTTCCCTTGTCACCATTGTGTTGGTACTAGTTATACTTTTCATTACTTTCAATCTCTCTTTGTTCTCGTAGTTCCACGAACTATGATTGCTCTGATTTTCTCATTGCACGATGAGAATATGTAAGAACGAGGATGCGAATCCTTGGTGAGCATACTCCTAATTATTCCTCCTCCTGCCTTAGGGCATCATTCATATCTTTCATGATCCATTATCCACCTTCAATCATTGAACCGTTCACCTTAGTGACATTTGTTTCTTTGAATCCAAAAAACTAATTCCTTTGGAATTCCATATATACCCGTTTAGGACGATATAACAGCAGTCCGTGTTTGTACCTAGAGTCGTTTGACTCGTACCCAGACATTTAATTCCTTCTTTTTTGGTTAAGACGATGTTTCCCTCAATGGCACAAATCTCACTTCTCCTATGGATTCCAATATACCTTTACCTTTGGTTTCAAACTCCACCTTTTCAGTCACTTGTTACCAAAATATTCAATCTTGTGACTTTGGTCACTTCACTCCATTCATTTCCATGATACATTCAAATTCAACCTTCATTCACTTCATATGATATATCAGTTATCTTTGATCCAAATACATTATTCGTTTGAGCTCCGTCTTATGTCACCTTGTGAACTAAGAGTTGTTTAGAGTATCCCCAAACACTTAATTCTCCTTGTTTTCGGGTATACCATATAGTGGCAGACATTGCCGGCTAGTCCACATATCGGTCAACGTCAGTTTTTCTCTTGGGGTCATATTCCATCCCTTGTTTGAGTTCAAACAATGTTATCCTTTGGTTTAGGCCATACTTGTTATTGAAGCTACACAAATTATACCCGAGCGCATCGCACGCTCAAAGATACAACAGAGTCACCATCGAACTTTATTTATTCCAGAAGGAAAGGGAAAACATCGATAAAAATCGGGGGAAAGAGAAAAGGGTAAGGAAGTCGGTTATGCAAGGGGAAGGTATCAACACCCCTAACATCCATCGTACTCCATGGGAACCGTTTTGAATGTTCTTTGCAAGAATAGGTGTTATTATCAAAAGATTACTCGCGAAAGGGGAAACGAGGGGTTAGTAGATAAGTGTGCTCGCCAAGGATTTGGGCCCTCGTGCCTACGTATCCTCATTCGTGCAATGAGGAAATCAGAGCTCCGTAGTTCGTGGAACTAGGACGGATGCGTTAGTTTTTTTTAGTGGACAGTGTTAACGTTTGCGTTCTACTGTTGACTGGCTTGTATGCTAGAGCATGGGAGCTTTAGACGGCCATCTGTTTGCGGTAGAATGGATAAACTCGAATCGCACTCTAGTAGTTAAATATTGCTTGCTCACACATGGAGGCTTAAGCGTCGTTCACGGTAGAGCAAAAGTAATACGTTCTTTCTGAAAAGGTTTTAAACTGAAAATGAAGTCCATAGGTAAAATTGAGTTTGATGAGGTGAGTTTGCTTTTATTCTGAAATGAGAGTCATGATTTGAATCGTACTAAAGTCTATGAATAGAGATGAAAGGATAGAAAAGAAACCCCGGGAGGTTGAAGTTTGATCTTCAGTCTGATCTTCACGTCTGTGTAGAAAGACTTATCAATTATTTGATTTAAATTGCACTAAAGTCTATGAATAAAGGTGAATACAGTGAGCAACTAGGTCATTCATCTCGTACCAAAAGATATTCAGAATGGGGGTAGGAATTCTCCAGTCTCATTCCTTCTCTATTACTTAAGGCTCCTGGCGTACAATTTATATCATAATCAATGAGTGTTGAATTTGACTTTCCTTGCAGCTTCCTATGATGAAGGGTTATCTTTGAATGATGAAGAGGCTTGACAATTAACTTGAATCAAATTGTGCTAAAGCCTATGAATAGAGATGAATACAGTGAGCAACTGGGTCATTCGTCCCGTACCCAAAGATATTCAGAATAGGGGTAGGAATTCTCCAGTCTCATTCCTTCTCTATTACTTAAGACTCATGGCACATAACTTGGCTCATGATCGACAAGTATTGAATTTGACCTTTGTAGTGCTTGAATAATAGTCTTGTCTTGTACTGATTCAAATTCTTGAACTCTTGATCTTGATCTTGATATTTAAATCTTGATTGAAGTTGGAGATCCAGTATCCAGTACATCTTGATTACAAGGATTTTTTTTATCAAGTGGTCAAGGAACTTTTGATCACTTGACTAAGCTTGGGGAATTAAGCACAGTCGAAGGATTTAGTCGATCAAAGCATACTTTGATCAACTTAATCAGTTGGGAAAAAGTTAGTTGAAAATGAATACAACTACCTAAAGGGTTAGTTGATCAATTAGAATATCTCTACAAGTCCTAAACTAGGGGAGCGTGCAAATTAAGTTATTTCTAAACCTAGGGACAAAACAGTCATTATTCACAAATCGGTTAATATTGAATTAATTTCTAGAAATGAAAATCCTAATGAAAATCAATTAAATCTAGTCAAATCTAATGTTCTAATGTTCTAATATTCTAAAAGATTAAACTAATTTCCTAAAATCAATTTTAATATCTAATTAAATTAATGAATTAATCTTTCTAACAAACCCTATTAAACGAATTAATTCTAAAATCTAATAACTTCTAATTTTAAACAAAATATAATTAACCTAAAAAACTAATTAAAACTAAAATCATAATAAACCTAACCTAATTCTAAAAACTAATACAAAAATAATAAAATGCCCAAAAAAAAGTGAGAATGACCCTTGTCCCGAAATGGAAAGTTTTATCTTATACCCCTACATTTATCCTTCCACCCCATATTTTATAAAAAAATACCAATTTTATCCTTATATATTTTTAATTAATTTATTATTTTATTTTTTAAATATTTTTAGAATTTTATTTTTGTATACCGGAAGACTTTGCAAAAGAGTTCCGGTAGTCATTTTTCAAGCATTTTTTTATGTACCGGAAGACTTTGCAAAAGAGTTCCGGTAGTCAATTTTTGTGTACCGGAAGACTTTGCAAAAGAGTTCCGGTAGTCATTTTTTAAATATTTTTTTAATATTTTTTTTGTGTACCGGAAGACTTTGCAAAAGAGTTCTGGTAGTCAAATTTTATGTACAAGAAGACTTTACAAAAGAGTTCCGGTAGTCATTTTCAAATATTTTTTTATCATTTTTTTGTGTACCGGAAAATTTTGCAAAAGAGTTCCGGTAATCAATTTTTGTGAACCGGAAGACTTTGCAAAAGAGTTCCGGTACTCATTTTTCAAACATTTTTTGACTTTTTTTTATTATACCGGAAGACTTTGTAAAAGAGTTCCGGTAGTCAATTTTTGTGTACCGGAACTCTTTTGTAAAGTCTTCCGGTACATAAAAAAAAGTTTAAAAAATACGTGAAAAATGACTACCGGAATTCTTTTACAAAGTCTTCCGGTATGTAAAATAAAATTTAAAAAATATTTAAATAATAAAATAATAAATTATTTAAAAATATATAAGGATAAAATTGATATTTTTTTATAAAATATGGGGTGGAAGGATAAATGTAGGGGTATAAGATAAAACTTTCCCCAGCAAGATTGGCTAAAGCCCATCACAACAAGGCCCAAACAGATATGTACAACATGCCAAAAATGAAAAAAAGATAAGATGGAAATGTGTGGCGATGAGTCAGCAGAGAGAAGGCATTAATATGATCTTTAATGAGTCAAAGTTATTTAAGGCACGTGTAAATGATTGGAATGCAAACATTCAAATTCAAAATGGAAGAAAGTGCCTCATCTCTTACTCATCTTTGTTTCCGTTTCTCCCCCGCCGTGCCGGAGGCTGTCTCCGACGGCTGAGGCGCCTCTCCACTTGAATAAATAACATCAAACAAACCGAAATCATGCGAGGAGTCTGAATCCACCAATGATTTTTTCTAATTCCTTATAAACTATTCGAATCGAAACAAAAGTTGACGAACCTTAAACACCTAATTCTTGAAATCAGGTGCTCCAATGGAGTAATCAAAGTCCCCATCGTTAGGGTTTTGATCCTTATTCCCGAAAACTGCACCATGGTATTGATAACGATGGAGAACAGAGAGTGAAAGAGAACGTACCGAGGAATTCTTGAATTTGTGAATTCTTCCTTCCTCCACATTCTTCCTTCTTCCGCAGGAATGGAATTCTGCCTGTGTGTGAGTGATTTGAAGAGAACCTACATGTGGAAAGAGTGAGGACTGAAGGTGTGATGAGTGTGAGAATCTGAGTCTTTTTGTGCTTCCTTGCATGTAGAGTGAAAAAATGAATAATGAAGATGGTGGAGGTTTATCTGAATATATAGGAAAGGGTGAGTTAACATAATACTAACTCTGTCAATTCAAATTTTTTCACTTGATTCAAGTTGGTTAGAGGTTACATAACAGTGTTAGAATTAGTTAGAAGTGAAAAGGAGATTTAGTTAGGAGATTCAATCTTAGTTAGTTATGTTTGAGTTGTTGAAATCTGTTAGTGACGGTTATGACCGTTAGTTATATCGATTTTGTTAGACCTGTCATATTGAGAGGTTAATGAAATTGGATTTAAATGGAAAGCTAAGCCTTATTTGTGTTATACTTAAATGAAAAAAAGAAAGCTGTTATTCTAATTTTACCTGTTAGTTGTTTACAGATGCGCCGTACGATATAGAAGCTTTACTAGTTGCATATTTGTTGTACTGAACTGACTGCATTGTTGGCTTTGTTATGCAGGTTAAAGATTGGTGAAATGTTGAATTCTGGACATTGTCGCGGGTTCTCGGGTTAGAGTGAAATGGTGGTTCAAGAGGTTAGTTTCGGTTCTTTCTTTGGTCAGAAACAATGATCCCACGAGATATCACTCTGTCACTCGAAGGTTGAAGGTTATCAAGTCGTTGCCATGCAATTTTACTGATTTCCTTTTGGTTTGCAGGGCCAATGATGCATCATCTTCGACACTAGCAACAAAGTAAAGTTGCGTTGTCTGTTGTCCAAAAATAACTCCGAGGTATTCATCCTTGTTAAGAAGTTTTGAAACATCAACCTGTTTTGCCTAGACTTGATACTCTTAGCCTTCACGCTCTCAACCGGAACTTTCTTTGCAGCAACAACTTTCTTCCCTGGTGTTGTCTTTACAGATCTCTTAGCAACCTTCGTCGGCTTCACCTTAGACTTTGGCTTCACACCTGCCTTGGGCTTGACAACAACTTTTTCCTTGGCAACAATAGGCTTAGTCTTAGCCGTGACAGTTCTGGGCTTGATAGTGGGTTTTTTGTGGGCTTCGCAGCTACCACTTTGACCTTGCAGCGACCTTTGGTTTGGTAACAGCTTTGGCTTTAGGCTTTAGGCTTAGCAACTGATTTTGCCTAAACATGGCCTTGGCAACTGTCTTTGTCTATTGCAGAATTCATATGCCAATGTTGCAAGATGGACTATGGCGGCGATACTCAATGTATGATGGATTAGCAGACCGGTTGGTTTGTTGGCTTGGTATTGTTACTTACGCATGTCATTTGAATGGTTGATCCATGTTGTAATATGGTTTGGATTGGTAATGAATTGGTTTTATATGATTTTAATGGATATGAATATTGGATATTGATTAGTTATATAGATATTGAAAATGAATATTGGAATTGGATATGGAATTTGATTTGGTTTTGGTAAATGGATATAAGGTTTTGGTAAATGGGTATTGGGTTGGTTTTTGGTAAATGGATATTGGGTTGGTTTTTTTGTAAATGAAATTGGGTTAGCTAAATGGGTTTAAGAATCTGAATTTTAACATGGCCCATTAGTGAAATAAAAAAAAAATCTAACAATTAAAATAGAATGTCAAAATTAATTTGAAATAAAAAAAATCAATATTCTCTAAAACTAATTTGCTAAACAAAATGATGAGATAATTTCCCCGAAATTAATCTAATTCTCAAAAGTCTATTTGAATCTTCAAAAAAGTCAAATTTGGAGTTCAAAAAATCAATTTGAAACTTCTAGGATTAACTTGCATTTCCAAAATCAATCTGAAAACAATTTGAAAAAGGACAAAATGATTATGGGTACTTAGGCTAAACAAGACGATCAAGTATGGTTCCACATGGAAATTCAACCAATGTCAAATCCAAATTCGGAAACATGTCATGAACCATATATCATGCAATGGATGGAATACCTAGAATCAGAGACTATTATAATATGCACCACAATGGATGAATGACCCTGACAGAAAATGGACCGTGGTCAAAGGAAATGAATGGAAGTATGAATGTACCAATGAATCAATGCAACAATACATATGGAATCAAGAATCAAATGGATGATTTGAATGATTAACACTATGAAACCATAATCCTCTAGTGAACTTAATGAATGACATGATGTAGATCATAATGACCAAACAATCCTTCCCATGAGCTAGGGTTTCACAATCCTCAAACGAAACCAACAATTTCATGTATATCTGATCAAGGTTTTAAGCATACAACAAGTAATGAGGCTCACAACCTTTATGAACCGACAAGCTGGGGTTCTATATGGATTGTGTAACACCCCGATTATCGTTAGAATAATTTAAATATTATTTTAATATGATTATTTGAAGATAAAGTGAATTATTAAATAATATTGGGAATTATTATCATTATTAGAGATGTTATTTATTTTAATAATAATTAAATAAATAAAATAAATGGAATATGAAGAGTGGAAGGGTAAAAGTGGAATTGGATAAAAGAGGCCAAAGGGAGAACTCAGAGTTTTCACGTGTTGTTGCCTCAGAGTCAGAGAAAGGGGAGAAACGCTGAAGAGAAAGAGAAGGAAGAGGAAAAGGCAAAAGTCTGCTCAGAACTTCCTTCAATCCAAAGAGGTAAGGGGTCTGAACCTTATTAAACGATAATATGCTGAAAATGGTGACATATTGGATGAACAAAATTGGGATTTTAATCGAAGGAATTCATAGAAAGTATATGTAATGATGTTAGGATTTGTGAAATCGAATAGGGGATGATTCGTGTTAGATGATATGAGTGATTTGTGTGAAATTGGGACTGTGGAAGGATGAATTTGGATAGATCTCGTAGCAGAGGAAGCCATTGCAGATCTGGGAATCTGGTTCCTGGTCATACGCGTATGGCACTAGGCAATACGCGTATGAAATGGCTGGTACGCGTATGGCGCTAGGCAATACGCGTATGGATGAGGAAGATGATGTTTTGAACGTGTTTTGGTCTCTGTTGGTACGCGTATGGGAATGTGATACGCGTAGCATACGCGTATGGGCATGGGCAATACGCGTATGGATTTGGGCAGGCGCGGGCAATACGCGTATGGGCATAGGCAATACGCGTATGGGCAAACTTGTGGTTTTCCTGGACTGTTGTTGTGCAGTTGTTGATTGTTTAGGCTGAGCGAGGTAACTTAGCTGATGCAAGATATACGAGGGTTCATTTCCCGTTGTTTTGAATAGTATAGATATTAGTAGAGTGTGCTAATACTGTGTTTGATTATGTGGCAGGATGTGATATGCTCTTGCGATAAAATGTATTAATGATGATGATAACATGACTATATGGTGCTGTTGTTGTTATGTTGATTATGATGCATGTTTGGTGTGCATGCATTCCTGAAAGGCCGATGCCTAGTGATGAACGGACTGAGTTCCAATGATGTTGTTGACTCCGGGCTTGTTGAGAGGCTTGGTTCCTTGTGGGGAACTCGGATTCTATGGTGATGAATCTGGGAGTGGTGATCCTGTAGTTGGTCACAAAATGGGTATACCGAGTCGTGTTGAGTCATGCATGGGTGTGTGCATTGCATTTGATATGTTGTTTTGTTGATGTTCATGAGTATGTTGATTATGATGATTATGATGAGCTGTGTTGGTATATGTGAAATATATTTATGTTTATATTTCTGTCGTTATATTATTATTTAATAATGTAATTCTCACCCCTTCTGCATGTGTTTATGTTCATCTATGATGAGCAATGTGCAGATAAAGAGGAGTAGCTATTGTTGAGGTTTGAAGAATAAGTGTAGAGTTATTCTACAGAGTCGAGTCAAATGCTCTGGTCATGTGACACCGGGGTTATGGGATTCGATAGATAATTGGTTATTATTTACGTTGTTTATGATGACTAATAGGTTGAGATGCTTTGTTGAAATAATGTTGAAATATTATTATGAATTGTTATATGATGAATGATAATATTTATGTTGTTGTCCGCTGCGAAGTTTTAATAAAATAAATAATATGTTTTATGTTGTGATGCGATAAGTGTTATGTTGTAAGAGATGTAAACTCTTCTACATGTTGTACTCTGATAATCTATTTAAATATGTCGTTTGGGTAGAAGGGTGTTACATTAGTGGTATCAGAGCATAGTCAGTCCAGTCGAGTCATAATGTGAGGTTTTCCCTGTTGGTCGATTAGTGTAAATGACACTGTCGATATTTAACGGTTGTGGTTGTGTTGTGCAGAGTATGGCTGGAGAAAATGACTGTGCGATTGCTGAGGCTTTGGCTGCTATGGCGCAGGCTATGCAGGCGCAGCAGAATCCGTCGGTCGACGAGTTTAGGAATTTGGGAAGGTTTCTGAAGAATAACCCTCCTACATTCAAAGGGCGCTATGATCCAGATGGTGCTCAGATTTGGCTGAAGGAAATTGAGAAGATTTTCCGGGTGATGACGTGTACTGAAGCACAGAAGGTGCAGTTTGGTACGCATATGTTATCTGAAGAGGCTGAAAACTGGTGGGATAACACTCGCCAGAGAATTGAAGTACCAGGTGCTGAGATGACTTGGGAAATGTTCAAGACGGTCTTTCTGGAGAAATATTTTCCTGCTGATGTGCGATGTAAGAAGGAGATGGAATTTCTAGAACTGAAGCAGGGTAACATGTCTGTTGCTGATTACGCTTCGAAGTTTGAGGAGCTGGTGCAGTATTGTCCTCATTATAATGGTGCTGATGCTGAGGAATCCAAGTGTGTCAAGTTTGAGAACGGGTTGCGTCCCGAGATCAAACAAGGTATTGGTTACCAGGAGATTCGTAGATTTCCTACACTGGTTAATAAGTGCAGGATATTTGATGAAGATAGCAAGGCTAGAACTGCTCATTACAAGAGTCTTAGTGAGAAGAAGAATAAGGATCGTGGTAGTCCTTATGCATCTCCGAATGGTAAAGGTAAGCAGAAAGTGGTAGATGAGAAGAAGCCAAGTGGGGGAGGATCTCCCATAGCTGGTAAATGTTTCAAGTGTGGCGAGCCAGGCCACTGTGCTGATAGCTGTACCAAGAAAGTGCTGAGATGTTTCCGATGCGGTCAGGCTGGTCATAGAGTTACGGAATGTAAGGATGCTGGTCCGACATGTTTTAATTGTGGCGAGAAAGGCCATATCAGTTCGCAGTGCTCGAAACCGAAGAAGGCGGCTACTGCAGCTCATACTACTGGTAGGGTGTTTGCTCTGAGTGGGACTGAAGCTCCTAAAGAAGATAATCTGATTAAAGGTACTTGCTTGATTAATAATGTTGAATTGCTTGCTATTGTTGACACTGGTGCTACTCATTCGTTTATTTCGTATGAGTGTGCGACCAGGATTGGTGTGATTATGTCGTCCCTAGGCGGAAGTATGGTGATAGATACTCCTGCTAATGGTTATGTGAAAACTTCGGTTGTCTGTCGAGGTTGTCATTTGACGATCTTTGAGAGAGAGTTCGTGGTTGATTTGGTGTGCTTACCCTTGCACCAAATTGATATTATTCTGGGAATGAATTGGCTAGAATTCTATGGCGTGTTTATCAACTGCTATAGGAAGACGGTGCGGTTTTCTGAAGTTGGTGAGAATGATGAGGCAAGATTTCTATCTGCTAGGCAGGTGGGGGAATTTGTGAAAGATGAAGCTCAGATATTCGCTTTATTTGCGTCTCTGCAAGCGGATAAGAAAGTGGTGAGTGTAGATTTGCCCGTTGTCTGTGAATTTCAGGATGTGTTTCCGGAGGATGTAAGTGAATTACCTCCAGAACGTGAAGTCGAATTTGCCATTGACTTAGTACCAGGTACGAGTCCAGTGTCGATGTCTCCTTATAGAATGTCGGCAACTGAATTAGTTGAATTGAAGAAGCAACTTGAAGAATTGCTTGAGAAGAAGTTTGTGCGTCCAAGTGTTTCTCCTTGGGGTGCACCAGTATTGTTAGTGAAGAAGAAGGAAGGTACGATGAGGTTGTGTGTCGATTATCGGCAGTTGAATAAGGTGACTATCAAGAATCGGTATCCATTGCCGAGGATTGATGATTTGATGGATCAGTTGGTTGGAGCTCATGTTTTCAGTAAGATTGATTTACGGTCGGGTTATCATCAGATCCGAGTGAAGTCAGAGGATATTGCGAAGACTGCTTTCCGTACGAGGTATGGTCATTATGAATACACTGTGATGCCGTTCGGTGTGTCTAATGCTCCAGGTGTGTTTATGGAATATATGAATCGTATATTTCATCCGTACCTTGATAATTTTGTTGTGGTGTTCATAGATGATATATTGATATATTCTAAGATGGAAGAAGAGCATGCAGGACATCTGAGAATTGTTTTGCAGGTGTTAAGAGAAAAGAAGTTATATGCAAAGTTATCTAAATGTGAGTTCTGGTTGAAGGAAGTGAGTTTCCTTGGCCATGTGATTTCGAGTGGTGGGATTTCTGTTGATCCTGCTAAAGTTGTTGCTGTATTACAGTGGGAGACTCCGAAGTCTGCTACTGAGATACGCAGTTTTCTGGGGTTAGCTGGTTATTATCGCAGATTTATTGAGGGTTTCTCTAAGTTGGCCTTGCCGTTGACGCAGTTGACTAAGAAGGGTCAAGTGTATGTGTGGGATGCAGCTTGTGAAGCGAGTTTTGTCGAGTTGAAAAGGCGGTTGACCAGTACTCCAGTGTTGATCTTGCCTAATCCTGGTGAGTCCTTCGTTGTTTATTGTGATGCTTCCTTGATGGGTCTTGGTGGTGTTTTGATGCAGAATGGTAAAGTTGTAGCTTATGCTTCTAGACAGTTGAAAGTTCATGAGAGGAATTATCCTACGCATGATCTAGAACTTGCAGCTGTTGTATTTGTGTTGAAAATATGGAGGCATTATCTGTATGGTTCCAGATTCGAAGTGTTCAGTGATCACAAGAGTCTGAAGTATCTGTTTGATCAGAAAGAGTTAAATATGAGGCAGAGAAGGTGGTTAGAATTACTGAAGGATTTTGACTTCGAATTGAGTTATCATCCCGGTAAGGCTAATGTAGTTGCAGATGCACTGAGTAGGAAGTCTCTACATATGTCTATGATGATGGTTCGGGAACTTGAGTTAATTGAACAGTTCCGTGATATGAGTTTGGGTTGCGAAGTTTCCGCTGATAGTGTAAAGTTGGGTATGCTGAAGTTGACTAGTGGAATTCTGGAAGATATTCGGAATGGTCAGCAAGTTGATGTCGCTCTAGTTGATCATATTACTATGGTTAACCAGGGTAATGGTGGTAATTTTGACATTGATGAGAATGGCATCCTGCGATTTAAAGGTAGAGTTTGTGTTCCTGAGGTGTCTGAATTGAAAAAGAGTATTCTTGAAGAGGGCCATAGGAGTGGATTGAGTATCCATCCAGGTGCAACTAAAATGTATCAAGATTTGAAGAAGTTGTTTTGGTGGGCTGGTATGAAAAGAGATGTTGCTAAGTTTGTGTATGCCTGTTTGACTTGTCAGAAGTCAAAGATTGAACATCAGAAACCAGCAGGTATGATGCAACCTTTGAAGATTCCTGAATGGAAGTGGGATAGCATTTCCATGGATTTTGTTACGGGATTGCCGAGGACGATGAAAGGTAGTGATTCTATTTGGGTGATTGTGGATCGATTGACTAAGTCGGCGCATTTCTTGCCGATGAAGATTAATCACTCTTTAGAGAAGTTGGCAGAGCTGTATATTGAGGAGATAGTGAGGCTGCATGGTATTCCATCCAGTATTGTGTCTGATAGAGATCCCAGATTTACTTCTAGATTTTGGGAAAGTTTGCAGAAAGCATTGGGGACTAAGTTGAGGTTGAGTTCAGCTTATCATCCTCAGACTGATGGTCAGACTGAAAGAACTATCCAATCCTTGGAGGATTTGTTGAGAGCTTGTGTGTTGGAGCAGAGTGGTTCTTGGGATGGTTATTTGCCGTTGGTGGAGTTTACTTATAATAATAGTTTTCATGCTAGTATCGGTATGGCTCCATATGAAGCATTGTATGGTAGGAGGTGTAGAACTCCATTGTGTTGGTATGAATCAGGTGAGAGTGTTGTACTCGGACCTGAGATTGTGCAGCAGACGACTGAAAGGGTTAAGATGATTCAGGAGAAAATGAAGATTTCTCAGAGTCGTCAGAAGAGTTATCATGATAAGAGGAGAAAGGCACTTGAGTTCCAAGAGGGAGATCATGTGTTCTTGAGAGTTACTCCGACGACAGGTGTGGGTAGAGCTTTAAAGTCTAAAAAGCTTACTCCGAGGTTTGTGGGTCCGTATCAGATTTTGAAGAGAGTTGGGGAAGTGGCGTATCGGATAGCTTTACCGCCGTCGCTTTCTAATCTGCATGATGTGTTTCATGTATCTCAGTTGAGAAAATATATTGCGGATCCTTCGCATGTTGTTCAGTTGGATGATATCCAGGTGAGGGATAATTTGACCGTTGAGGTGTTGCCAATTCGGATAGATGACCGAGAAGAGAAGACCCTGAGAGGTAAGAAGATTGCTCTAGTGAAAGTTGTTTGGGGAGGTCCAGCTGGGGAGAGCTTGACTTGGGAGCGTGAAGATCAGATGAAGGAGTCGTATCCGGCTCTATTTGCTTGAGGTATGTTTTCGAGGACGAAAACTTCTAAAGTGGGGGAGAGTTGTAACACCCCGATTATCGTTAGAATAATTTAAATATTATTTTATATGATTATTTGAAGATAAAGTGAATTATTAAATAATATTGGGAATTATTATCATTATTAGAGATGTTATTTATTTTAATAATTATTAAATAAATAAAATAAATGGAATATGAAGAGTGGAAGGGTAAAAGTGGAATTGGATAAAAGAGGCCAAAGGGAGAACTCAGAGTTTTCACGTGTTGTTGCCTCAGAGTCAGAGAAAGGGGAGAAACGCTGAAGAGAAAGAGAAGGAAGAGGAAAAGGCAAAAGTCTGCTCAGAACTTCCTTCAATCCAAAGAGGTAAGGGGTCTGAACCTTATTAAACGATAATATGCTGAAAATGGTGACATATTGGATGAACAAAATTGGGATTTTAATCGAAGGAATTCATAGAAAGTATATGTAATGATGTTAGGATTTGTGAAATCGAATAGGGGATGATTCGTGTTAGATGATATGAGTGATTTGTGTGAAATTGGGACTATGGAAGGATGAATTTGGATAGATCTCGTAGCAGAGGAAGCCATTGCAGATCTGGGAATCTGGTTCCTAGTCATACGCGTATGGCACTAGGCAATACGCGTATGAAATGGCTGGTACGCGTATGGCGCTAGGCAATACGCGTATGGATGAGGAAGATGATGTTCTGAACGTGTTTTGGTCTCTGTTGGTACGCGTATGGGAATGTGATACGCGTAGCATACGCGTATGGGCATGGGCAATACGCGTATGGATTTGGGCAGGCGCGGGCAATACGCGTATGGGCATAGGCAATACGCGTATGGGCAGACTTGTGGTTTTCCTGGACTGTTGTTGTGCAGTTGTTGATTGTTTAGGCTGAGCGAGGTAACTTAGCTGATGCAAGATATACGAGGGTTCATTTCCCGTTGTTTTGAATAGTATAGATATTAGTAGAGTGTGCTAATACTGTGTTTGATTATGTGGCATGATGTGATATGCTCTTGCGATAAAATGTATTAATGATGATGATAACATGACTATATGGTGCTGTTGTTGTTATGTTGATTATGATGCATGTTTGGTGTGCATGCATTCCTGAAAGGCCGATGCCTAGTGATGAACGGACTGAGTTCCAATGATGTTGTTGACTCCGGGCTTGTTGAGAGGCTTGGTTCCTTGTGGGGAACTCGGATTCTATGGTGATGAATCTGGGAGTGGTGATCTTGTAGTTGGTCACAAAATGGGTATACCGAGTCGTGTTGAGTCATGCATGGGTGTGTGCATTGCATTTGATATGTTGTTTTGTTGATGTTCATGAGTATGTTGATTATGATGATTATGATGAGCTGTGTTGGTATATGTGAAATATATTTATGTTTATATTTCTGTCGTTATATTATTATTTAATAATGTAATTCTCACCCCTTCTGCATGTGTTTATGTTCATCTATGATGAGCAATGTGCAGATAAAGAGGAGTAGCTATTGTTGAGGTTTGAAGAATAAGTGTAGAGTTATTCTACAGAGTCGAGTCAAATGCTCTGGTCATGTGACACCGGGGTTATGGGATTCGATAGATAATTGGTTATTATTTACGTTGTTTATGATGACTAATAGGTTGAGATGCTTTGTTGAAATAATGTTGAAATATTATTATGAATTGTTATATGATGAATGATAATATTTATGTTGTTGTCCGCTGCGAAGTTTTAATAAAATAAATAATATGTTTTATGTTGTGATGCGATAAGTGTTATGTTGTAAGAGATGTAAACTCTTCTACATGTTGTACTCTGATAATCTATTTAAATATGTCGTTTGGGTAGAAGGGTGTTACAGATTGAACCCCAAAATCATATCTCCAAGGCCTCAAACGTCTATAACGTAGGGTTTTGATTAATCACCAATTCAAAAGTCTACCAAGTAAGTCATATGAACACCCATTACCTCTGATTAGGATTGTAAATGTTGGTGTAAGCCCTAGAGACCAATACTTTTGGTACTTGTATCGAATTATTTATTAATAATAAAATACTTTTTCTTTATTATATTTGTTTAATAAAGTCCCTAGAATAGTTAGTCCGTTTAATGTTTCAAGTGTGACTTAATCATGAGATCCCATTAAACATAAGGACATTATTCTTAAAGTATTCGTAGTCGAGCTTTGTTGTAAAGTGGGATAACATTAAAGCATTAAGACTATTATGTATATAGACTAATGATCACATCTCATGGATCATGGATAAGGAGTTATCAAGTCTTAAATATATGTATCAATATTAAGAGTAATATTTATAATGGATTGACCCGCAATGAGAATACTATATAGAATGTTATGCAAAGTGTCATAAGTTATTCTCATGGTGATAGTGGTGTATACCACCTTTCGACCTGAAACCACTAGGGACCCTAGATATAGAGTCGAGTGCCTTATTGCTAATCAAACGTTGTTCGTAACTGGATGACCATAAAGACAATTGATGGGTACTCCACGAAGCATCCTGAGGGACATGAGTGACATAGATGGAATTTCCCCATCCTGCGTAACAGGATAAATGTCTACGGATCCAATATTGAACTGGACAAGGATGACACGGTCTATGCCTTGTGTTCAATATAGACATAGGGGCAAAAGGGTAATTATACACATACGTATTATCACAAAAGGAGTTATCAGATCACATGACATTTTCGTGTCTTGGGTAGCAGTGATGTGTTGCTAGATACCGCTCACTATTTATTATGTTAAATACGTGATTTAATATAATTGCTAATGTCGCGAAAACCTACAGGGTCACGCACAAAAGGACGAATTGATGAGAGATAAAGTAACTAAGGAACACCGTAAGGTACCGTGCACTTAAGTGAATTGTAGAACATCGTAAGGTATGGTGTACTTAAGTAGAATACGAAATACGGTAAGGTACCGCACACTTAAGTGAATTTGGTATATCATAAGATATGGCCCACATACACTTAAGTGAGCTTTTTAGCCTGCAGCCCCCACAAGTGGTTCTATATATAGAATTCTTGTGCAGAAGCATTTATGCAATTATAATTTCGTTTCTCTCTCTCTCTCTCTCACACACACACACACACACACTTAAAGCCTTCATTCGTAGCAGCTACCACTAAGACTGAAGGAATCTGTTTATGTGGACTGAGTAGAGGCGTTGTCACTATTCAACGTTCGTGATCTCTCCTTAGATATGCATCAAAGGTTTCAATCGCCACAAGAGGTAACAATTCTATCACTGATCATGCCCATTTGTAAGGATCACTAAAGGAGAAATTTTTAAATTCCGCTGCGCTTTGGATCGCACTTCTCCTTCAGCAAACCAATCACAAAGCTCCACCAACAAATTCTCGGACCATGGGCCCCCAATTAGGGTTTAAAAGCCCAGTTCATGCACAGGATCCAAGCAACAAGATCCCTCAATGATGAGCAATACCATAGTCTTTAAGCCATAACCCTGGTTTCTACTAACCATGCACCTTGAATCTATGATACTTGTTAGCAAATGTTAATCATGAATGATTAATAAATATGAATGAGACATGAATGAGTTTAGGTGGACCCCAAGTCATACATTAGATAAAAATCAAAAAAGGGAGGGAAAATTTTGGGGTATGACAACAGCCCCTATTTAATCTTCTCGGACCTGAAGGTATGAATAGAAAGGACTTTTAAACATACACGGTAGGAGAGGATTTAATACTAAAATAACCAAGAATTTGCCCACAGGGAATGAATGAAATGAATGAGATGTAAGGTAGGGGTATTTATGGAAAGTTGTTCGATGGAAGACGTATAAGCTTTCGTATATGGTTATTCATTAGGGATCAACTGACATGTCTGTGGGGAAAATGGGTCAGCTGTACAAAGGAATGTTTTGTGAGGATACACACAAGATATGCAATATGATATGCCATGTATGCTTATCTCGTTTTTGTGTCTTTCTCCGTATTTTCCATTTTTCTTTTATGCAAAATCCAAGTACCCATGGGTATAAAGAATTGAAATGAGATGTTCTGCAAAAGGCAGAGAGACGTCTTGCAAAAGGCAAGCAACTCAACTGAGAAACGACTTTCTTGTGCAACATGTAGCAACGTCTCCTAAGCAAGAGAGATGGAAATTTACAAATATAGTTAGAGAAAAGTGGATAGACTTCTCATACAAAAGGTGATGAGAACTTCTTAACAAAAGGTTAAGAAGAAAATGGGAATGAGGAACAACCTTGCTGGGGAGATATGATTTTCTCGTAAAGTAGGTAGCAACGACTCCTTAGCAAGGGAAAAATGGGATTCCGAACAAAAGTTTAAGAAGAATGATGGTCGAATTTCTCACACAAAAGGTAGTGAGAACTCCTTAACAAAAGGTTAAGAAGGAAATGGGAATGAGATTCTCGTACAAAATGTAACGAGAGATCCTAGACACAAGGTCCGCTGGGGATTCTCGCATAAAACGTTGTGAGAACTTCTTAACAAAAGGTTAAGAAGAAAGCTGGAGATTTCTCATACTAAAGGTAATGAGAAACTTCTCAATGAAAGGTTAAGAAGAAAGAATGGAGAGGATTTCTCATACAAAAGGTAATGAGAAACTTCTCAACTAAAGGTTAATAAGAAAGGGATGGTTATCTCATCCCAAAGGTAGCAATGACTCCTTGTCAAGAGAAGATTTCCAATGCAAAAGGCAAAGGATACTTACAAAAGGTAAGCAGGTTTAGGAATAGAAATCCTCGAGCAAAAGGCTGAGGAGACTTACAAAAGGTAAGCAGCTGAGGATAACAGTTTATGCAAAAGGCACAAAAAGGACTCACAAAGGGTAAGCAAGAACGAAATTGTCTCCAATGAAAAATGCAAGGGAGTACTTATAAAAGGTAAGTAACTGTCAAAAGGTCACAGACATTTGCATAAGGAAAAACAATCACACAAGACCTACTAGGTAAAACCTAGACTCAAGGGGGACTTTGCAAACAAGTATGAAAACCTCATATCATCCCTCATGCACAACGATGGGATGAAGTTCTCAAACAATGGATACCCAAACCCCGGGACTCACCAATCATATTTCAAACGTTTAAACAAATGGGAAGCAAAGATCTGACAAAGGTATCCTACTCGTGCAAAAGGCAACAAGGGGGAGACGTGATTCCGTGCACAAAGCGACGAAATAAACTCATAAAAGATAAGTTATCTCAAGGATTTTCTCCAAGCTAAAGGCAAGGAGGGTTGGCACATGGCCGAAGGGACTTACAAAAGGTAAGTGACTGATGAAAGATTCGAAGGTACTTGCAAAAAACCTGCGGGGAATACTACTCAGGGATTTCATGATAATGTTCTCACTGGGGAGGGAGAATGTCTCAACGGAGGATTCTCTTATGCTTTCGAGAAAGACTTTCATGCAACTATGCACGTTTATTGCATACCGTAATGCTTCATCTTGATGGAATATGCTACACGCTTCATGATGCAATGATATGTAATAAATATTACTTATGCAAGATGATGATGCATGGCCAGGCTTTTAGTTAAGCGGTATGGTAAGTTTTATGAGAGGTGCCAACTGGGGTTGGGCTTAGTGTTTAGTGGGAAAGGTCCTGACGTCCCGACATCCTGATTGTTTACTGGGAAAATGGTGAAGCTAATTCGAATCTTCTGATGCCCCACACACAGGTCTTGCACGACACTGGATACGAACACTCGGAGAGGATGGTAGTTTTTCCAAACTCTAACACTTACAGCAGCTTCTGTGACTTTAGGCATGTTGTGAACAGTAATAGGAAACAGTTGCGATCCCTTTAGTCATTTCAGAATTGAAGTAAATTCAAGTTTTTTCTTTCAAATGATTTTATTGTTATCCCCAAAATTTCTAATGCATTGTTTATAAAAAATAAAGTCACATTTCACAAAGAAGTAGTGAAAATAAAATGAAGAGCTCTTTTTATTGATGGAATTTTTCCCGTGATTGGGTAATTACATATGGAAGCAATTCCTAAAAGAGGCAGTTGTGAAAAAAGGAAGAATTTTTTTATAATGGCAATGGAAATATATCGGATTCCCTTTGAGTTTCAGTTCAGCTATAACCCTCATATCTTTGGTCCTCCTTGTACTCTGCCTTCAAAAAGAGTGACTGGATCAATCTTTCCCTTTTGAGGTTGCCACAGGCATAATGATGTTCACAGATCTTTGACAGACCGCATCCTTTTGCCTTTTAAATCCCTAACGTTTGCCTACGCCACCCTTTTGGGTTTTCAGCCTACCGGGATACCCTTTTTTGCCTAAGCCGCCCTTTCGGGTTTTCGACTTAGCGGGTTTAATTATTTTGATTTTATCCCTAATTTTTGCCCGAGTCTTTCTTTTTGTGGCTCACCGGGACTGTCCATTCTTGCCTAAGTCTCCCTTTCAGGTTTTCGACTTAGCGGTGTCACTACGCGAAAAATACAGAGTCGCCATCGATTTTTATTTATTCCAAAGGAAAGGGAAAATATCGAGAAAACCCCAAAGTATGGTCGTCGCAACCATGAACAAGTTCAGAAGTCGGTTATGCAAGGGAAAGGTATTATCACCCCTCACACCCATGATACTCCATGGGAACCATCTAGGATGTTTGCGCTTACGTGTGTATTGCTTATCGAATGTTTGCTTGCCAAAGGTTTGCGGAGTGGAGGTAGATTTTAAATTAGTGTGCTCGCCAAGGATTGAGTCCTTGTGCCTACGTATGCTCACTTGTTGAAGTGAGAAATCAGAGCCTTCGTAGTTCGTGGTTTTGAAATTATTTGTGTCTGTTTTGTTGATTTTATTACCTTGAAGAAGGGTTTTCGATGGTGTCGCCCTAAGGCTCAAACAAAAGGTTTGAATGCGTTGAGTTGTTTTTATGCTTTGAGAAAGTGTTATTGATTTCGGAATGCACTAAAGACTATGGATAAAGGTGAATACCCCAAACGATCAAGCCAAACGTCTTGTGTTCGAAGCGATCAAAACGAGTGTAGGAAAGCTCCAGTCTCATCCCTTCTTTATCGCTTAAGGCTCGTGACGTACGATCCTAATCGCCATTTATTGTGTTTTCGAATTTGATTTGGAAAAGATCGCTTGACGTTGGATCAAAGGTTTGTTTATTGTTTTTGATTTAAGAAAAGGACCACTTGACGTCGGATCAAGGGTTTGATTATTGATTTTGAATGGTGTTTTGCAAGGGTCTCATTGTCAGATAGCCCAAGAGAAAGCCATGTGTGTGCAATTGTGTCCTAAACTAGGAAGCATATAAAAGATTACAATTTGTCTTGGATCTTGAATGCTCCATCCATGTTCGGGTTGAATATTTGTTCAAGGTCTTTTGCAAGGGTCCTAACAACAATCTCTAAGTCCATTCCAATGTCCATTACATGTTTGAGAATTATCTTTTTTATTTTTTAGTCTTATCCATTTTTAGTCAGTTTTAGGTGAGATGAATGAAGAATGTACAATGATATAGAAAAAATAAAATAAAAGTAAGTAAATGACAAAATAATAAAATGTTAGGAGCGGAAACTAAAATGCGAAAAGTAAAAGTTAGAGGTTAATTGTGGAATTTAAATGTTAGATGTTAATGGTTAGATGTTAGATGTTAGGGATCAAGGTTAACCAAAACAATATGAAAGAATATTTAACAAAATTTAAATTCTAAACAATTATCAACAATCAAATCAAATTGCAGTTATCAATTAAAGTTCTAAAACAATTATCAATTAAAATTCTAAAACAATTATCAATTAAAATTCTACACAAAATTATTTAATTATTCTAAACAATATTAACACTTAATTCTAAAACAATTATCACTAAATGAATTCCAAACAAACATTAACAATAAAACTAAAACAGAATTTCAATTAAATCTAGACAAAATTATCAATAAAACTAAAATAGAATTTCAATTAAATCTAAAAAATCTAAAGAGAATCATCAATAAACTAAAAATCCAAACAGAATTATTAGGATGGGCCTTAGACTCAATTCTTAAGCCCATTCGCAGGAGGTGCATTGGCTATGGAGGGAGTATGGTGTGCCAAAAATCACGTGGGCCCAAAAAGGCCCAAGAAGCATAATATAAATGAAGGTATTACACGAAGCCTTGGTCCAGGTCCTCACCTTCATCCTCATTGTCATTCAACACCACACGTACGCCGGCGGAGAACAGACGCGACGATCTCACCGGCATCTCTCTTCCTCGACTCCGGTATCACATTGAACACCACACACACACACAACTTAACCACACATGCGACTTGAAGGTGAATGCAAGTGAATCGAAGACGACCACGATCGGTCGAATCTCCAAGCTTCGGCAAGCCACGGCGAATGCGAATCGGAAATCTAAATCATCAAATCACATCCAAAGAAAACAGTTCGTTTGAGTGCATACCTCGATAGATTTCGGCGCGTCAACTTCCAAATCAGCTTTAATCTTCTTCTCCTCCTTGTGATGCCGCTCCGGGTTCTTGCTTGATTCGGTTCTGCAACCTTCTATCCTTCTCTTGTCCTTTTCGGCTGTGAGTTCCTTCCATTGCGATGATTCCGCTTGTTAGGTTCTGTTACGCAAGGCTTTGTTTGGTTGCTCAAAATTATGCTGAATCGTGATTCGATCTTCAGGAATTTGTGTGGCTTGCTTCGTACAAATTGGCGTGTTGAAGGAGAAATTGTTAAAGATTCTGTAGGTGAGATTTTGAGTTGCAGGAATTTGCGGTGGTGAGAGTTGAATTGGATCCACGGTGGTGGTTTTGGAAGGTTGAATAAGAGAGAGGTTATGGAAGTCTTGGTCGCGGTGGAAACGGTGGTTTAGCAGGTTGAAGGAGAAATTGACGGTGGTTATGGAGGATTGGAGAAAAAGTTTGTTACGGTTGGGGGAGACTGAAATCGGAATTTGCAGGCTTTGCAAAAAGGAGATCCAAAAAACAACCCCAACCTTGGTGAGTGAGGATTCTCTTTTATAGCTCTCTTATGAATGGATTATCGAATATGGATTCAATTGTTCTGCGTTTTTGGTTCTGTTTCTGCGTTTTACAATTTGGTAGCCTCACACTTTTACGTTCAAGTTCCGTCCTATCGTTTTGGATGTGTTTGCTATTATAAAACACTGCGTTTCAACTTGCTTTATGCACTTGCGTTTCCGTATTCCTTGCTGCGTTTTGAAATTGTTTCTGAAGCTGGCTTTGTAGCAGCTTATGGCTTGGATTTGGCGTGTCGTTTTGGGGTTGTATGCTTACTATTCACGCCATTTTGCAGCTTGCAGGTGTGGTTTGGTTGGTTCGTGAATGAGCTGTTGTGAACGGCTTTGAGTTGCGTTTGGATTTTGCTCATGGCTTGTTGGCTCATGATGCCTGCGTTGTTGGCTGCTTAGTTCACTGCAGTTTGGTTGCCGGCTCGTTGCCGTTTTGAGTCCGTTTCATTTTTCATATTGCCGTTTCCACCGTTGGCTGCAGTTTTAGTTTGTTCCTAATTCATATAGATTATGTTGCGTTGCAATCCAATCATTTCTCACATAGCACTTCAATTTCCATGCAAGTGGCTTCTTGGATAATACAGTTAAAGATTACTTGCCATGAATTATGGATTAATTAGTTACAGATGGATATAGGTAATGGGAATAAAGTGGGATGTTGATTATGTGAAATGGGAATTGGATTAATGGATTTTGGATATTAGAATGAACTTTGGAGTATTTGTCAAAAATGAAATTGGATATCAAAAATGGTTTTGAGAAATTGGTTTTGAAAATGAATTAATGGGGATAAAAGTGATTTAGAACTAAGATGGATTAAAAATTGGAATTGGTGAATGAAAAATGAAATTGGATTTAAAATGGATATGAGTATTGGATAATGAATGTGGATTTGAAAATTGTAAAATGGATTAACAAATGTTAAAATGGGCTTAAAGAATTAAGTATAAAAAAAGAAATCCTAATAATAAAAGAAATGTCAATATTAACTTGTAATTAAAACAATCTTTTCTAAAAATTAATCGGCTAAAGAAAATGATGAAATAGTTAGGAAATCAAACTAATTCTCAAAAGTCGATTTGAATTTCAAGGATCAAGTTTTGAATTAAAATTCAATTTGAACCTTTAAAATCCATTCAAAACTTCATGAATTAATTCAAAATTGATGGAATGATTACGAATCACATGATTAAAATTCAGAGGTTGATGATTGACTTTGGTCAACTGGTTGACCAAAAACTCAACACAAACAAAAATGTGTATTCTCTTGTGGACAAACGATTATGGATCCCAATATCTTGAACCAAACGACTTATGTCAATGCCATGAATCAATTCAGGTGAACATCGACCAAACAACCGTTCGTACACAAGATCCTCGAATAAGCCATGAATCAGGATTTCAATCCATATGACGTGCAATGCCATAAACTCCAATCCAAATCCGATTTTATCAACCGTAAACCCTGAATCCACGATACCTGTCAGCCGAGGTTAATCATGAATGAATGAATGCACATGAATGAATATGAATGAGGTTAGATGGATATCAAGTATAGTCAGACGAAAAAGCGAAAAGCAGGGCAAATTTTGGGGTATGACAAGTGTAACAACCCAATTTTTAGTATTTATTTCTTATATTATTGTTTTTATTTTATTATATTTATTTGGGGTGTTAATTAATTAATTGGTTGTTAGGTAGTATAATAACTGATTGAATTAATTGACTGGGTGTGTATACTGTGTTGGTTTAATTTAATTGAACTAATTAGAGATATTATAATGCTATGTCTAATTGGGCCTAGTAATTAAATTAGAGGTATAATTTCTTAAGCCCAAATATATACTAGAATAGTAAGAGGTGAGGAGAGTGAGAAGTAGCACTCATTTGGTCATTTTCAAGGCAATAGAGAAAGAAAAGAGGAAAAAACTAGGGAGAAGAGGAGAAGAACAAGGGAGAAGCTAGGGTTTCCAGAAAATTGAAGAGGTAAGGGGGAGAATCCTTATTATTATGGGTTAGTATAATTGGGTCAATGGGTAGAAATATGTTTAGGTTGAAATCCCTAATTTTTATGGTTTTGGAATTGTTAGGTTTTGATGAGTAATCTTTGATTTGTGATGATTAATTTCGTTTTGGAATGGATATATGGGCGAAATTGAGGGATAGATTGAGAAGCCACTTAGTTTATTAAATTTCATTACAACAATGGTAACGTTAAGAAAAATTCTGTTAAACTGAGTAACGAGTTACCCAAAATGCGTTAACGGGTTACTTGCTGAAAATCTGCCCAGGAATTGAATTCTGTAAACTGAGTAACGGGTTACCCAAAACACGTTAACGAGTTACTTGCTAAAAATCTGCCCAGGAATTGAATTCTGTAAACTGAGTAACGGGTTACCCAAAATGCGGTAACGGGTTACTTGCTGAAAATCTGCCAAGGAATTGAATTCTGTAAACTGAGTAACGGGTTACCCAAAATGCGTTAACGGGTTACTTAGTTAAAAATCTGCCCAGGAATTGAATTCTATTTTTGTGTTAACGGGTTACCCAAAATGCGTTAACCAGTTACTTGCTGTTGAAAAAGGGAAAATTGAGAACTTTAAATGCTGTAACCATTTTGAAATAAAATCTAAGTGTGCGTATTTGATAAATAGTCTATATTTGTGAATGGTATATTGTTATGAATGTGTATACGTACCATTGGTGGATAATTCATAGAATTGAATTATGGTTATATGTGGAATGTTAAGATGGTAGAGATGATCTTAATTGCATATATTTGTGAATAGTATATTTGTTACGAATGTGGATACGTACCATTGGTGGATAATTCATAGAGTTGAATTATGGTTATATGTGGAATGTTAAGATGGTATAGATGATCTTAATTGCATATATTGTTGGTGTTTATACATTCATTCATGGTATAGTCGGCTTTATGGTGGAAGCGGTGAAACTGTGGGTTCACATGGTAATAGACGTTAATCCTTGAATGGAAATAGGCGTAGCAGACTGTAGCAGGGTATTCGTTACCATTAGAGATGTTGACTAAATCTAAGGTAAACCATACAAGTCGAGTCGCCACCGAACTTCTATTTATCCAAAGGAATGGTTAGAAAGCGAACAAAAACCTAAAAGTTTTATCGAATCAAAAACTAGTAAAAATGTCAGAGATCTGGGTAAGGGGGTTGGTTATGCAATGGGAAGGTTTTAAGCACCCAAAACATCCTAGGTACTCCTAGGGAGCCCTTCTCATACTTTTTGCAAGGTTGGTATTTTGTGAAAATTTGTTTTGTGCAAACATGATTGAAGAGATGAGAAGAGAATATACAAGTTATTTACATTTTGTGTTTGGATGGATAAACACATTGCCTACGTACCATCTTAAAAAAGATTAGGATCAAAACCTCGTAGTTCGGGGTAAAAATCTCAAAATGAGTTGGTGAATTGATTGGTCCAAAAGCCTTAAGGTCTTTTGTTATCCAAGGGAGAAAACTCAACCTAAAACCACAAATCCACCATGTGAGAATAACTTCAACATGCTAGTGAGGGGTTAATCCTATAATAAGCATGGAAGACTCATTGTCCATCACTAAGGATATAGGTGAGTATTACATCTACCACAAGGATAACTCAAACCTAATAGCTAAAGGTTATGAAAAGTTTTTGATTAAGGGAGTGGCCCTTGAAACCACAAAAAATTATTTGAATGGGTTATATTTACCAATGAAAAGTATGTACAAAATATGGTCAAAGTTGGCTTAGAAGTTCAATTCAAAATAAGTGTTATGAAAAGAAAATTTGAAAATCAAAAGCATAAGGCTTAGGTTTCTAATGTTTGAAAGAAATGTTAAATGTTTGCACAAAAGTTTTGGCTTGGGTTAGAGTGGAGAGAAGAAGAAGAATGGCTAAAGTCCTAATCATACAAAGATGAGGGAAGAGAAACAAAACCACATAAGGAGTTCCTCTCTTGAGATCATATTGATGATCCAAGTAGCTCCCATCCTTTGGATAATGCAAGCAAGATAATAGTAAGCTCAAGCAACAATCAAACAAGCCTCTTAAGATATCCTCAATGCATCTTGTATCTTTCACTTTGGATAAACATGGCAATGGTTCTTCAATTGCACACACATCAAAAGTTCCATGAAGTAAATCAAGAATGGACAAGAGTGAGTTTAGAGGTTTGGTCCTTCTAATCCATCTTCAACATTAAGGTCCTTTTATTCCAATTTTGCATAGGGAATGTCCTAGAAACTAAGTCCATTTGTCCATTTCTTTGCATTTGGTCCACAACAATCAAAACAAAACACAAGCACAATAATATATACATAATTATGTGCTCAAGTGAGCAAAGGCAAATTGCATTAACATAAACATGTGCTCAAATGAGCAAAGGGAAAAGCAAATGAATAATATGTACAAGAATAGTAAATTGCATAAAAGTAAAGAGCAAAAAGTAAATGTTAATTGTTAATGGTTAATGTTAGTAGTTAGTGTGCCACAAGGCAAATTTAGCGCTATGTTAAGCAATCGTAATTGGACTTATGTAGAAGTCACAACTATCTGAGGCCGGTCAATAATAATGTAGGCAATAACACAAGTTAGAAGTCTTGATTAGTGAACCAAGTTCCAACAACTTGCCATGCCAAAAAGAAGATGAGAAATGATCTTGTATTGGTTTAAGTCCTTTGCATGATTTAGAAGGCAACCTATCCTTAATGCAAAGCCATTCACTTGATCATTTAATCAAGATGAATTAGATTTGAATCAAGGAAGATTAAACCTCCCTAATCAATGCTGACTTATCAACCTCTAACTCATTGATCAAAAAGAAAAGAAGAAGAAGAAGAAGATGGATAATGGAAATGAAGAAAATAAAGTGCATTAAGTAAAATGGAATGTACCAATCCATAAATGTTGACTAAAGATAAGGAGAATCAAGGTCAAACTCTAAAAAACAGAAATGGGATGAAGATTGGAAGTCAAGAAATAAACAAAATATTTTTGGCATTTTTAATATTTGAAAATAAACTTGAATTAAAATATTAAAGAAAGGTCAAACTTCAAATTCACTTCAAATCAACTTTAAAAAGTCCAAGTGAATTATCCCAAGTTCAACATGGTCAAACAAAGTTTGACAAAAAATTTCAGCATTTTTAAAGATTAGAAACTATTTTTAATCAATTAAAAATGAAGAAAAATAACCTAATTGAACTAAAATCTCAAATAAATCTCAAATCAATTAATAAATTGATGAGAATATTTTTCATAGATCCATCATCATTCAAAGAGGTTAGAAAAATATTTTTGTATTTTTTGGATACTAAAAACTATTTAAAATGAATTAAAAATAACCAGAAAAGAGAAAGTTATTAAAAAAATAGCAAATGATAAAATAAAAAATATTAAAAATCATTTTTAGAAACTAGAAATTAAAAGAGAAATAATGCAATTGGTCCCATATTTTTTGGACCAATAATAAAAGAGATATGGATTTTTGAAAATGAGATGGAATTAAAAAATAAAATAGAAAATAAAATCAGAATTAAAAAATGGCAAAAAACTTGAGCCCTTGGATCTGAGCTCATTAATTGAGCTAGCAGATCCAAGCATCCAGAGGCGCGCGTCCAACATGTTCCACGGTCAATGCAACCACACGTGGTATTTAAAAAAGTCATAAGAATGGAGCGTGGAGATTAGATCTGGAGATTGAGATCAATGGCTTATAATCAATCTGGCAATGAGACGGTGGCCAGCGCCACCGTCTTCTCTGGTGAGCTCCAGCGAAGGTCAAAAAATGCAGAGATTCAAATGCTAACTAAAATGAACGATCCAGGCACCATTCGAAAGGTGAAGTGATGTACATCACTCCTATACCATTCACTTCCACTCTAGATTCCTATTAAGAGAGAAATCAGAGATGGAAGTTTGGTGATGTTCAACTGAACTTGCTCGATTTCAACAATTAAGCACTCAATAATGATGCCTCTGTAGAGAGGACTTCAGACAACACAATATCAAGGCCAATGGATCAAAGTAGAAGGAGATTCGAAGCAAAAACCAGTTGATCAAAACCTTTGGATTATGAAGATTTGAGTCCCTTTCCTTGGTTCCTTTTGTAAAACAGAACTTCAATAGATCAAATGATGAAGGTCTAGGAACTTTAGATCTGAAAATTCAACCAAATGCAATTGAATTTCAGATCTGAATTTTTGAAGAAAAATGAACTTTGTTCCTTTGGTATGGTTAGGGATTCACTCTTGCAGCATTTCAGGCGCCTTCAGGTTGGAGAATTATGAAGCATAACACATGTATTTATAGCTGGAAAGGGCTGAGTGCATGAGTTAGCTCGTGTGCATGGCAAATGGATTTTTCATTGCATGGGCTTGTGTGATCATGTGGAAGGCCCAATGAACACTGAAATGACCTGCTGAGTTCATGTGAATTGCAAATGGACGTGTACAAGAAGTGTAAACAGCTCATGCATGGCAATTGAATTGAATTTCACAAAATGTACCTAATTCTTCATGCCTTCGGAAATGGTGCTTCCAAACTCCAAATGCTACCTCATGAGTAATGGTTAGAAAGCTTGTTGCATAAGGAACAAATGCTATGTTGATCAAAATTCCAATTGGGCCTTGGAAATTAGTGAAATTTGAGCTTAAAGTGTAGGGTGCAAAACATGCATGAGTGAAGTTTCCAAATTTGGCCAATGTTCAAGCCCTTCTGTCTCAATGATGCAAGCTCCAAATGATAAAATCTTCAACATGAAAGTTGTATATATTTTCAAGACAATCAATTTGGACTTAAATTTTGCATCATTTGTATTTTTTATGAAGAATTTATAGGCACTTGAAGTTGGACTTTTTTCCATTTCAATGCATTTGGCCCAAAGTGACCTATAATGTTTTGCATTATCACATGTATTTATTTTGAGATTTTGAAATTTTTCTAAACATAAAATTTTAATTAGACACAATAATCTTTCCAATGCATTTGGTCCCACCTAAAAATCATGAAAAATGAGTGAGTTATGGTCTTGGTAAGTTGACCCAAAATTAAGGTTTCAGTCAAAATAACCTATAATGTCTTAGAATGGATGATGACCTTACAAGCTTCAAATTAAATTTTTATGAACATGAAAGTTTTTCATATTGTCCTTAAGAACATTGTTTCTCTTGAGGTCATATCCATTTGACCAACACATAAAAAGTTAGGTCTCAGTGTATTTCAAAATAGACAGATGAATTGACTGATCAACTTCTCAAGTCCACAACTCATACCTTGATGAATTGATGATTGAGGACACTCAAATAAGTTCAAATATGCATGGAATAATGAATTTAAGAACTTCCCTTGATGGTATTTGACCATGGGCTGAGGTTGCTTCATGAGCAAGGCATTGTTGATGATCAGATGAATTAGGGTTTCCTTGAGAAACAAACCTCAAATCCCTTGACTTACTTTGATAAAAAATGATGAGTTGAGATGCTTGGGAGGCATATTTTATGGGTGAGAGCTTTGGGAACCATTACCATGCTTGCTTTCATCTCCTCTTGACCTTTTTATTGCACAAAGGATCTCCTAGAAGCTTTTAGACCTTGTGATTGCTCAAGCTACAGACAAGAAATGTTAGTGACATATTTTTGTGCTTTTGGTTAGTAAAATAAAAATGAGAAAATAAATAATATACAATTCAAGCATTCTTGGTGATCTCAAACCACTCACAAGAGGTCCCACCCAAAGGCAAAGGGAACCAAGATACTCATGATCCTTGAGGCTTTTGCAAATGCAATATTATGATGTCATGAGGGATCTTAGGGCCAAAATTGGGGTCTTACACAGACGTTGATCCTTTAGTGGAAATAGACGTAGTAGACGTTAATCCTTGAATGGAAACAGACGTAGCAGACGTTGATCCTTAAATGGAAATAGGCGTAGCAGACGTTGATCCTTGAATGGAAATAGACGTAGCAGACGTTGATCCTTGAATGGAAATAGACGTAGCAAACATTGATCCTTGAGTGGAAATAGACGTAGCAGACGTTGATCCTTGAATGGAAATAGACGTAGCAGACGTTGATCCTTGAGTGGAAATAGACGTAGCAGACGTTGATCCTTGAGTGGAAATAGACGTAGCAGACGTTGATCCTTGAGTGGAAATAGACGTAGCAGATGTTGATCCTTGAGTGGAAATAGACGTAGCAGACGTTGATCCTTGAGTGGAAATAGACGTAGCAGACGTTGATCCTTGATTGGAAATAGACGTAGCAGACGTTGATCCTTGAGTGGAAATAGACATAGCAGACGTTGATCCTTGAGTGGAAATAGACGTAGCAGACGTTGATCCTTGAGTGGAAATAGACGTAGTAGACGTTGATCCTTAAATGGAAATAGACGTAGCAGACGTTGATCCTTAATTGGAAATAGACGTAGTGGCTTTGATCTTGTCCAGATCGGAAGCGTGGCTTGAATTCTAGATATTGAATCGGAAAGCAGTGAAACGTTGGGTTCACATTACGGTACCACATGCATAGAGTCACATGTCTTGCATTGAGTCAAATTAGAGTTATGTGATAATTGAATATATGCATCGATGTGATTGTTATGTGTGTATGAGATATGGTAATTGAATTTGGTGATGTTTGGATACATAACTTGGTAAAATATGTGATTATGTGATAATTATGGTTATGTGTATATTTGAGGATATAACATTGAATTCTAATATTATACTCCTTGAGTTTTGATGTATGCTTGAAACATGTGAAATAAATATTGGTTAGTATTATTTACATGGTTATACAAGGTGTGATGAATTCCGTTAATTGTTGATTTAATCATTGTGCTTTATTATACTTCTTCATAATGATTTGAATTCTCACCCTTCTGTTTGAATGTTGCCTTTACATGGGCATCCTGCAGATACTCAAGAGTAGTATTGCTGAAGTAAGTGGACGGTAGCTCACTCGAGATTTAGCCGGAGAGTTTCCGTGTTTTGGTTTAGAGACTAGGTAGTGAGTCAATGCTCTGGTCATGTAACACGGGGTAGATTAATAGTATTTAACTCATATCTTATTTGGATATGTATTATGTTATTACTTGTGAACATGCTTAATTGCAATTTACTGTTTGAGAGGCCATAGTGCCATACATTCTGGATATGGTTTTATTCTATCTTGAGGAGATTATTGAGAGATGATCATGGTATGGAACATGAATCATTTTATGAAATACATGAGTATACATTATTTTCCGCTGCGAACGCATATTCTTGTATATTCATGATATTTGAAATGTGTTATTTTAAATGACCAGGTGTATTGTATATTGATGATGAATGTTGTTGGTTTTTGAAAGCTTTTAGTTTTTAAAAACGTCGATGTGACACCCTTTTGCTTATATGCGTGCTTATTCACTCTGATTATATGTTAAGTATTTTGGGATATAAAAAGGGGTGTTACATTAGTGGTATCAGAGAAGGTCGGTCTGTCCGGCCAGGTTGTTTAATTATGTTTGTTCCCTAGTATGCGACATGTGTGTGAGAACACTGTCGATGCTTGTTTTATTTTCCATTGGCAGGTTGGGAATGAAATAAGTGGGGGAGAACCGTCTGCTTCTCTTGGATGTTCCAATAGTACCGGGCTTGGACATTATGTAGTTACATGCAAGAGTGCAGTGTTGGCTAGTTAACCTGTTTTGAGAATGTTGTGCTTTTCCTGAACCCGAAGAGAGGTCGGATTCGAGGATGGTGTTGGTTAGAAGTTAATCGGGTGTATATCAACTGTTTTGAGAAGACTATTATTTTCCTTGAGGTTGGTGCTAAGGAAGATTGGTTGTGTCTGCTAAGCAAGTTGATGAATCGGTGCAAGATGGTGCCGAGTTGTTTATGTTGTGGGCAACTTTGGATATTCGTGAGAAGAGGACGATTGAAGAATTGCCAATAGTTTGTGAGTTTGCGGAGGTATTTCCTGAAGATATAAGTGATTTACCGCCGGAACGTGAGGTTGAGTTTTCGATTGATTTAGTTCCTGGAACTAGTCCTGTATCGATGGCTCCCTGTAGAATGTCTTCTTCTGAGTTGAAAGAGTTGAAGAGTCAACTTGAAGACTTGCTTGAGAAGAGGTTTATTCATCCTAGTGTGTCACCGTGGGGTGCACCTGTTCTGTTGGTCAAGAAGAAAGAAGGTTCTATGAGATTATGTGTTGATTATAGACAACTGAACAAAGTGACGATTAAGAACAAGTATCCACTTCCGAGGATTGACGATCTGATGGATCAGCTGGTTGGAGCTTGTGTGTTTAGCAAGATTGATTTTAGGTCTGGGTATCATCAGATTCGTGTAAAGGCTGAGGATATTCAAAAGAATTCTTTTCGGACAAGGTATGGTCACTACGAGTACTCCGTGATGCCTTTTGGTGTGACTAATGCACCTGGTGTATTTATGGAGTATATGAATAGAATTTTTCATGATTATCTGGATAAGTTTGTTGTTGTGTTCATCGATGATATATTGATTTATTCTAAGAGTGAAGAAGACCATGTCGAGCATTTGAAGGTTGTGTTATCGGTGTTGAAAGAGAAGAAGTTGTTTGCTAAACTCTCTAAATGTGAGTTTTGGTTGAGTGAAGTAAGTTTCCTTGGGCATGTGATTTCGAGTGGTGGTATTTCTGTGGATCCTACGAAGATTGAAGCTGTATCTCAATGGGAAGTTCCTAAGTCTGTTGCTGAGGTTAGAAGTTTCCTTAGTTTGACTGGTTATTATAGGAAGTTCATTGAAGGATTTTCTAAGTTGTTGTTACCATTGACGCAGTTGACTAGGAAAGGTCAAGCTTTCATTTGGACTTCGCAGTGTGAAGCGAATTTTCAAGAGCTTAAGAGAAGATTGACTACGGCTCCCATTTTGATTTTACCGGATCCGTTAGAACTTTTCGTTGTGTATTGTGATGCTTCTTTGTTGGGTTTAGGAGGTGTTTTGATGCAAAAAGGGCAAGTGGTAGCTTATGCTTCAAGACAACTTAAAGTTCATGAGAGGAATTATCCGACGCATGATTTAGAGTTGGCCGCCGTTGTGTTTGTGTTGAAGCTTTGGAGACATTATTTGTTTGGATCGAGATTTGATGTGTTTAGTGATCACAAGAGTTTGAAGTACTTGTTCGATCAGAAGGAATTGAATATGAGGCAAAGGAGATGGTTGGAATTCTTGAAAGATTATGATTTTAGTTTGAATTACCATCCTGGAAAGGCGAATGTTGTAGCCGATGCATTGAGTGGGAAGTCATTGCACATGTCTATGTTGATGATTCGAGAGTTTGAATTGTTGAAGCAATTTATAGATTTGAGTTTGGTTTGTGAAGCGACACCTTCGTGTGTTAAGCTTGGTATGTTGAAGCTTAAGTATGGCATTCTTGACGAGATTAGAGAAGGTCAGAAGTCAGATTTAAAATTAGTCGATGTTATGACATTGATTAATCAAGACAAAGGTGGTGAATTTCGGATTGATGAGAATGGTATCATGAGGTGTCCTGATCGAGTTTGTATTCCAGATGTTGCGGATTTGAGAAAGAGGATTCTTGAGGAAGGGCATAGAAGTGGTCTGAGTATTCATCCTGGTGCTACTAAAATGTATCAAGACTTGAGGAAGATGTTTTGGTGGCAAGGTATGAAGAAGGATGTAGCGGAATTTGTGTATTCATGTTTGACTTGTCAAAAGTCAAAGATTGAACATCAAAAGCCATCTGATTTGATGCAACCGTTATCTATTCCCGAGTGGAAATGGGATAGTATCTCTATGGATTTTGTTTCGGGTTTGCCGAGAACATCGAGTAATTGTGAGGCGATTTGGGTCGTTGTGGACAGGTTGACGAAATGTGCTCATTTTATTCCGATGAGGATGGATTATTCGATTGAGAGACTTGCTAAGTTGTACATCGAGAGGATTGTGTGTTTGCATGGTATTCCGTCGAGTATTGTTTCGGATAGAGATCCGAGGTTCACTTCGAGATTTTGGGGAGGTTTGCAAAGTGCTTTGGGTTCGAAGTTGCATTTGAGTTCGGCATATCATCCGCAAACTGATGGTCAAACGGAGAGGACTATTCAGTCACTTGAAGATCTTTTGAGGTCTTGTGTTTTGGAACAAGGAGGAAATTGGGATAGTTTCTTGCCTTTTATCGAGTTTACGTATAACAACAATTTCCATTCGAGTATTGGAATGGCACCTTTTGAGGCTCTTTATGGTAGAACATATAGAAATCCTTTGTGTTGGTACGAAACAGGAGAGAGTGTTGTGGTTGGACCCGAGATGATTCAAGAGACTACAGATAAGATTAGGATGATTCAAGAGAAGATGAAGGCTTCTCAGAGTCGTCAAAAGGGTTATCATGATAATAGGAGGAAAGCTCTTGAGTTTGAGAAAGATGAGCATGTGTTTCTTCGAGTTACGCCAATAACGGGTATTGGTAGAGCTTTGAAGTCGCGTAAGTTGACGCCACGTTTCATTGGTCCTTATCAGATTTCCGAGAGGGTAGGTGAAGTGGCATATCGGATTGCATTGCCACCGTCACTTTCTAATCTTCATGATGTGTTCCATGTGTCTCAATTGAGGAGGTACATTGCGGATCCATCGCATGTTGTTCCATTAGATGATGTTCAAGTGAGGGATAATTTGACGGTTGATACATCACCTATGCGAATTGAAGATCGAGAAGTGAAGAAGCTTCGTGGTAAGGAGATTGCTTTGGTGAAAGTGATATGGGGCGGAGCCGCCAATGGCAATATCACTTGGGAACTCGAGGATAAGATGAAGGAATCGTATCCGGAGTTGTTCGTTTGAGGTAATTTTCGAGGCCGAAAATCTTTTAAGTGGGGGAGAGTTGTAACAACCCAATTTTTAGTATTTATTTCTTATATTATTGTTTTTATTTTATTATATTTATTTGAGGTGTTGATTAATTAATTGGTTGTTAGGTAGTATAATAACTGATTGAATTAATTGACTGGGTGTGTATACTGTGTTGGTTTAATTTAATTGAACTAATTAGAGATATTATAATGCTATGTCTAATTGGGCCTAGTAATTAAATTAGAGGTATAATTTCTTAAGCCCAAATATATACTAGAATAGTAAGAGGTGAGGAGAGTAAGAAGTAGCACTCATTTGGTCATTTTCAAGGCAACAGAGAAAGAAAATAGGAAAAAAGTAAGGAGAAGAGGAGAAGAACAAGGGAGAAGCTAGGGTTTCCAGAAAATTGAAGAGGTAAGGGGGAGAATCCTTATTATTATGGGTTAGTATAATTGGGTCAATGGGTAGAAATATGTTTAGGTTGAAATCCCTAATTTTTATGGTTTTGGAATTGTTAAATTTTGATGAGTAATCTTTGATTTGTGATGATTAATTTCGTTTTGGAATGGATATATGGGTGAAATTGAGGGATAGATTGAGAAGCCACTTAGTTTATTAAATTTCATTACAGCAATGGTAACGTTAAGAAAAATTCTGTTAAACTGAGTAACGGGTTACCCAAAATGCGTTAACGGGTTACTTGCTGAAAATCTGCCCAGGAATTGAATTCTGTAAACTGAGTAACGAGTTACCCAAAATGCGTTAACGGGTTACTTGCTGAAAATCTGCCCAGGAATTGAATTCTGTAAACTGAGTAACGGGTTACCCAAAATGCGGTAACGGGTTACTTGCTGAAATTCTTCCTAGGAATTGAATTATGTAAACTGAGTAACGGGTTACCCAAAATGCGTTAACGGGTTACTTAGTTAAAAATATGCCCAAGAATTGAATTCTATTTTTGTGTTAACGGGTTACCCAAAATGCGTTAACCGGTTACTTGCTGTTGAAAAAGGGAAATTTGAGAACTTTAAATGCTGTAACCATTTGGAAATAAAATCTAAGTGTGAGTATTTGATAAATAGTCTATATTTGTGAATGGTATATTGTTATGAATGTGTATACGTACCATTGGTGGATAATTCATAGAATTGAATTATGATTATATATGGAATGTTAAGATGGTAGAGATGATCTTAATTGCATATATTTGTGAATAGTATATTTGTTATGAATGTGTATACGTACCATTGGTGGATAATTCATAGAGTTGAATTATGGTTATATGTGGAATGTTAAGATGGTATAGATGATCTTAATTGCATATATTGTTGGTATTTATACATTCATTCATGGCATAGTCGGCTTTATGGTGGAAGCGGTGAAACTGTGGGTTCACATGGTAATAGACGTTGATCCTTGAATGGAAATAGGCGTAGCAGATGTTGATCCTTGAGTGGAAATAGATGTAGTAGACATTGATCCTTGAATGGAAACAGACGTAGCAGATGTTGATCCTTAAATGGAAATAGGCGTAGCAGACGTTGATCCTTGAATGGAAAAAGACGTAGCAGACGTTAATCCTTGAATGGAAATAGACGTAGCAGACGTTGATCCTTGAGTGGAAATAGGCGTAGCAGACGTTGATCCTTGAATGGAAATAGACGTAGCAGACGTTGATCCTTGAGTGGAAATAGACGTAGCAGACGTTGATCCTTGAGTGGAAATAGACGTAGCAGACGTTGATCCTTGAATGGAAATAGACGTAGCAGACGTTGATCCTTGAGTGGAAATAGACGTAGCAGACGTTGATCCTTGAGTGGAAATAGACGTAGCAGACGTTGATCCTTGAGTGGAAATAGACGTAGCAGACGTTGATCCTTGAGTGGAAATAGACGTAGCAGACGTTGATCCTTGAGTGGAAATAGACGTAGCAGACATTGATCCTTGAGTGGAAATAGACGTAGCAGACGTTGATCCTTAAATGGAAATAGACGTAGCAGACGTTGATCTTTAATTGGAAATAGACGTAGTGGCTTTGATCTTGTCCAGATCGGAAGCGTGGCTTGGATTCTAGATATTGAATCGGAAAGCGGTGAAACGTTGGGTTCACATTGCGGTACCACATGCATAGAGTCACATGTCTTGCATTGAGTCACATTAGAGTTATGTGATAATTGGATATATGCATTGATGTGATTGTTATGTGTGTATGAGATATGGTAATTGAATTTGGTGATGTTTGGATACACAACTTGGTAAAATATGTGATTATGTGATAATTATGGTTATGTGTATATTTGAGGATATAACATTGAATTCTAATATTATACTCCTTGAGTTTTGATGTATGCTTGAAACATGTGAAATAAATATTGGTTAGTATTATTTACATGGTTATACAAGGTGTGATGAATTCCGTTAATTGTTGATTTAATCATTGTGCTTTATTATACTTCTTCATAATGATTTGAATTCTCACCCTTCTGTTTGAATGTTGCCTTTACATGGGCATCGTGCAGATACTCAAGAATAGTATTGCTGAAGTAAGTGGACGGTAGCTCACTCGAGATTTAGCCGGAGAGTTTCCGTGTTTTGGTTTAGAGACTAGGTAGTGAGTCAATGCTCTGGTCATGTAACACGGGGTAGATTAGTAGTATTGAACTCATATCTTATTTGGATATGTATTATGTTATTACTTGTGAACATGCTTAATTACAATTTACTGTTTGAGAGGCCATAGTGCCATACATTCTGGATATGGTTTTATTCTATCTTGAGGAGATTATTGAGAGATGATCATGGTATGGGACATGAATCATTTTATGAAATACATGAGTATACATTATTTTCCGATGCGAACGCATATTCTTGTATATTCATGATATTTGAAATGTGTTATTTTAAATGACCAGGTGTATTGTATATTGATGATGAATGATGTTGGTTTTTGAAAGCTTTTAGTTTTTGAAAATGTCGATGTGACGCCCTTTTGCTTATATGGGTGCTTATTCACTCTGATTATATGTTAAGTATTTTTGGGTATAAAAAGGGGTGTTACAACAAGCGGGTCTGTTTTTTAGGCAAAGTATTTTTGACTGCATCTGTGTTTATAGGCGATGTTAGGTCTTCACAATCCATAGTTGAGAGAATTAAGGCCCATCAAGATAAAACCTTTCTCACAATGTATGGTCCTTCATAGTTAAGGGTCAACTTGCCCCTTTGATCTGTATGGATTGGCAGGATCTTTTTCAGTACTAGGTCTTCTGCTTGAAGATTCCGAGGACGCACTCTCTTGTCAAATGCCCTCTTTAACCTCTTCTGATATAGCTGGCCATGACATAGAGCGGTCATACGCTTCTTTTCTATAAGGTTGAGTTGATCTAGTCTGGTTTGAACCCATTCAGCCTCATCGAGCTTGACATCTTTCAGAACCCTTAGAGAAGGAATCTCTACCTCGATAGGAAGCACTTCCTTCATACCATATACTAACAAAAAAGGAGTTGCCCCATTCGAAGTTTGCATCGTGGTACGGTAACCACGCAGAGCAAAAAATAGCATTTTGTGTCAATCTTTGTACATCTTCACCATTTTCTGGACGATCTTCTTTATATTCTTGTTTGCATCCTCAACAACACCGTTCATCTTTAGACGGTATGGCAAGGAGTTATGATGTTCAATTTTGAAGTCTTTGCACAACTCCTTCACCATCTTGTTATTGAGTTTCGAACCATTATCAATAATGATTTTGTTGGGGATCCCATAACGGCAGATGATGTCTCTTTTCAAAAAGCGGGCAACCACCTGTTTTGTTACATTAGCATACGACGCAACTTCCACCCACTTGGTGAAATAGTCTATGGCTACCAAAATAAACCGATGTCCGTTTGAAGTGTTGGTTCAATATGTTCGATCACATCAATGCCCCACATTGCAAAAGGTCATGGAGATGAAATGACATTCAGTGGCACCAGAGGAACATGTATTTTGTCAACGTAGATCTGGAACTTGTGACAATTCTACACGTGACGAAAACAATCCACTTCTATGGTCAACCAATAATACCCTGCTCTGAGGATCTTCTTAGGCATCGAATACCCTCCAGCATGTGTCCTAAAGGAACCTTCATGCACGTCTATTACAATCCGCTCTGCTTTGTGTCTATCCATGCATTTGAGTAAGACCGAATCATAACTCCGCTTATAAAGTACTCCCCCACTTACAAAGAAATGAGATTCTAGCTTCCTCAAGGATTTCTTATCTGTGATATATGAATTCTCTGGATATACTTGTTTCTCAACATACCTCTTAATGCCGTAGAACCAAGGCTTGCCATCTGATTCCTCCTCAACTGCCAGACAGTACGCAGGTTCATCCAAATGCTCAATGTTGAAGGAAGGAGCTTGATTCCTCCACTGGACTTTGAACATGGATAACAAAGTAGCAAGAGAATCTGCTAGTTGATTCTCATCCCTCGGGATATGATGAAAAGTGGTTTCATCAAAATAGGGAATTAATTTCATGACATACTCTCTATAAGGAATTAACTTGTGGTCACGGGTCTCCCAGTCTCCCCGTACTTGGCTGATGACGAGAGCCGAGTCTCCATAAACCTCAAGTATTTTGATCCTTAAGTCAATTCCTGCTTCGATACCGAAGATGCATGCCTCATATTCTTCCATATTGTTGGTGCAGTCAAAGCATAATCTTGTGGTAAATGGAAGATGAAATCTTGTTGGAAAAGTGATGATTTCACCTACTCCATGGTTGTGCACATTGGAAGAACCGTCGAACATGAGCGTCCATCATGATCCTGGTTCGGGGCCTTCCTCAGGGCCAGGGACATTGCATTCTCTGATGAACAAGATATCTTTGTTGGGGAAGTCAAATTTCATGGGTTGATAATCTTCTACAGGTTAATGTGCCAAGTAGTCGGAGAGCACACTACCTTTGATAGCTTTCTGTGTGACATACTGGATATCATATTCTATTAGGACCATCTGCCAACGGGCGACCCTCCCTATAAGAGCAGGCTTTTCAAAGATATACTTGATGTGATCCATCTTAGAGATCAATAATGTTGTATAGGTCAACATATATTGTCTCAAGCGTTTGGCAACCCAAGCAAATGCGCAAAAGGTCTTCTCCAGTAATGTATACCTCTTATCACAGTATGTGAATTTCTTGCTCAAGTAGTAGATGGTGTGTTCTTTTCTACCCGATTCATCATGTTGCCCAATAATGCAACCCATGGATTCATCGAGAACAGTCATGTACATAATGAGAGGTCTGTCTGGCACTGGAGGCATTAAGATCGGAGGTTCTTGCAAATATTATTTTATTCTTTCAAACACGTTCTGGCAATTTTCATTCCATTCAACGACTTGATCTTTACGGAGTAGCTTAAAGATAGGTCCACACGTAGTTATGAGGTGCAAGATGAATCTAGCTATGTAGTTCAACCTCCCCAAAAAGCCACGAACCTCCTTATCTATTCTCAGAGCTGGCATATTCTGCATCGCTTTTACATTGTTAGGATCAACTTCAATCCCATGTTGGCTCACGATAAAACCTAGTAGTTTTCCAGATCTTACCCCAAAAGTGCATTTGTTAGGATTTAATCTCAGCCTGAACTTCCTTAATCTTTCAAACAACTTCGACAGATGATCCAAATGTTCCTCCTTAGTTTGAGATTTTGCAATCATATCGTCGACATATACCTCAATCTCTTTATGAATCATATCATGAAAGATAGTCACCATTGCCCTTTGATATGTTGCACCAACATTCTTTAGTCCGAAAGGCATGACCTTATAACAAAATGTTCCCTATGGGGTAACGAAAGTAGTTTTTTCCATGTCTTTCAGAGCCATCTTTATCGAATTATAGCCAGAAAAACCATCCATGAACGAAAACATTGAGGACTGAGCTATATTATCCACCAACACATCAATATGTGGGAGCGGAATATCATCTTTTGGACTTGCTATATTCAAGTCCCTGTAGTAAACACACATTCGTACCTTGTTGTATTTCTTAGGCACCGACATGATCTTTGCAACCCATTGAGGATAATTGGATACTGCCAAGAAACCGACGTCGAATTGTGTATGAACCTCTTCCTTTATCTTGATAGCCATATCAGGTCGAGTTCTTCTCAATTTCTGCTTCATAGAAAGGCATTCTTATTTGAGCGGAAGTCGGTGCACCACAATATTTGTATCCAACCCAGGCATATCTTGATATGACCAAGCGAATATATCAATATATTCGTGCAATAATTCAACCAACCCCCTCTTGAAATTCTCATCCAAGACAGCGCTTATCTTCACTTCTTTTTTACAATCTTCAGACCCGAGGTTGATCACTTCCATCGAATCCTGGTACGACTGAATGAACTTTGACTCCTGCTCCAATAGTCTGGCCAACTCTTCAGGGAGGTCACAATCTTCATCGACATGGTAAATTGGATTTTTAAAGTCATAACGAGCCATATCAGTACCGTTATTAAGAGAATCCGAGTCAGATCTGCACGAATGGTGATTCATGCTCTTTTTTAGATTGATGGAAATGAAAAGATAAAACATTCCCATATTTATAAAGGAAAAAATGAAATACATGGAACACAATTGAATGCGAAATGTTCATTTATTTATGATAAATGTTGTTTAGAAAAATGGGCCCCCTATGAATTCCCTTATGCTTTGGGTAGAGCCTAGGGTCTTTGAAATAAAAACAAGAAAAATTACTTTTTTATCAACATGACTTGAGGAACATCCACAAAAGTCCAGTTACTAAGCTCTTGGTTCGAGCCTTTTTGAACACAAAGCAGTCTGTACTAGAGGTACTGGCTTCATCATCAACAAGGGAGATTTGTCCTTCTAAGAGGTGCCTAAGACTGACAAATGTTTATGGAATTGGAAGGATCTTCCCCTTGACTGTCTTCTGAGCCATCTCTTCTACTATCTGTTGTGGTTGATATCCCAACCCAAATTTATCTTTGTTTACCAGAAGCTCAAGTACTCTTCCCCAACCTTCAGGGTGTCCGACTTTTATTGTTGTCTTGACATCTCTCAAGGAAGACATGGGTAATTCAAACTTCTTGGACCCTTTGTTATGGAGTAGAGCCATCGACATATTAGTGATCTCAAAAGCTTGAAACGGGGTTTCATGAATCTCCCTACCCACTTATGTGTACCTGAACGATGACAACTGACTGACTAACACATCTTCTTCCCTATCTATTGTAATAATTTTGCCATTGATGACGAACTTCAACTTCTGATGAAGGGTAAAGGTAATTTCCCCTACTGAATGAATCCACGGATGACCGAAAAGGCAGTCATAAGCCGGGAAGATATCCATAACAAAGAAAGTAGTGAAGAAAGTGTAAGGACCAACCTTGATTGGTAAGTCCATTTCTCCCGCCACAGTCCTTCGAGACCCATAAAAAGCTCTGACCACCAACGTACTTGGTTTCATCAACAAACCTTCTATAGTCAACTTGGTCAAAGAGTTCTTAGGAAGCACATTTAAAGAGGACCCTGTATCCACCAAAACTCTGGACATAATCATATCAGCAGACTCGATGGAGATGTGAAGAGCCTTATTATGAGATTTCCAAAACTCTGGGCATAATCGTATCAGCAGACTCGATGGAGATGTGAAGAGCCTTATTATGAGATTTCCCCTCTGGAGGCACATCATTATCACAGAACCCAGGATGGCTACTAGTGACAATATTAGCCACTACCCTCTTGAACTAATTTACAGTAATCTCTTGAGGTACGTGAGCCGCACTTAGGAATTTTTTCAAAGCATCCATATGTGCTTCAAAATACAACAGCAGAGATAGTATGGAAATTTTGGAAGGCGTCTGATTAAGTTGGTCTACCACTTTGTAATCGCTTCTTTTTATAATCCGGAGAAACACTTCAACATCTTCTAGAGAGGATTTGGTCTGAGGAGGAACCTTCCCCTGACTAGTACTGACAACTTGTTTCCCTTTGCTTTTCTGAGCTGCCTCGACACATTTTTCTCTGGAGGAGGAGCGGAAGCAAATATACGACCACTCTGGGTCATCCCTCCGGTACCTGCAATATTAACTACTGATTCACTAGCTACACTAGGCTCTTCTTGCTTTTGCCCATGAATGTACACGACTGATTTGTAATTCTAAGGAACGACCTTAGTACTTTCAAAATGAAATGGAGATGGCATAGTAATTACCAAAGGCGCCACTGGATCGGGAACTATCATAGAAACCATTGGGTTAGATGACACTGGCATTTATAGAGGAGTATAAGGAATCTCTAGAGTATCCATCTGCTCTTTGCCCAAAGCCTGTTCTAGCATAAAACACCCTTCATTCATCAACTGCTGGATACCATTTCTCAATTGTTCGCAACCCTGGTGTCGCATCCTGCGAAAAATCAACCGGCGAGACTCAAATAAAAACACACACAGAGCCGCCACTGCGCGTTATTTATCCCAAGATAGGGAAAGGAAACGCTCAGAGAAACCTGGAAAGAACATGGTCTCGCGACCAAAGAGACAGGGTAAGGGAGTCGGTTACGCAAGGGGAAGGTATTAGCACCCCTCACGTCCGTCGTACTCGACGGGATCCACGTCCTAGAATAAAGAAAAGGTTGCTAAACATCACACACACACACACGGGGAACACAGGTGGGGTTAAGAGGAACGGGCTCGATAAGGTATCGCACCTTATGCCTACATATCTTGTCTGGAACAAGAATCAGAGCCACTGTAGTTCGGCTTACGCACGCCAAACAACACAAAACATACAAACAAGCAAGGGTGGCAAACATGGAGCCCGACAACCACTGGATGGAATTACGTCGGCATCCGAACCAAAACACACTCAAAAGGGCAAACGTGGAGCCCGACTGCCAATCACTGGGCTTACGTCGGCATCCGAGCCAAACACACAATCAGATAACAAACAAACACACACAAAAAAGAAAAAGGTTGCCCGGAGAGGTCTCGCACGACCCCCTGCCTACATACCTCGTCTGGAACGAGGATCAGGGCGATGTAGTTCCCCTGAAAGGGACTGAATTGCTAACCAGAAACCCGGGAAAGACACACTACTAGGGAGCTGAGACTCGAGCCTAGTGTTGTCATACATCGCTTACCCTAAGTTCAGTTTTCTATCCTACTTGCATAAGCAAACTATTCCTATCCAGGAAAGAAGCAAGCATACAAGCATACATCAAATGAGAACAAGCATCTTAAACAAGCATGTTAATCAGATATCCACAGAGCACACACTATAGCCAAACAAGGGGGCTCAATCAATCAGGTTTGACTGCCTAAGCAAGTCGTCTGTACAGGCTGGTTTTGCTCTTAACCTTGCCATTACGAGGCTAAGGTGAAGCAGATGAAAGGATGAAGTGAGGATCAGACCTCACAGCTCTTATCCCTAACCAGGGAGAGCTTCTGACAAATGAGCATGGGTCCAGAATGGGGGAACCCTTCTATACTCAGAGACTCTGACACAATGTGCACTGCACAAGATCTTGGGCTTGGATCTCAATGCTACAACCATGTAATAGGAGCAAGGAGAAGACTCAACTGAATAGTGGGGGTAGACTGCATACCCCTACCTTCCACCAATTGCCTTATTCAAAGGACTTTCACCTGCTTGGGCTTAAAAATAAACAACCACAATCATTGCCTCTTAAGGAGGACTTCAGACAATTTGCCCGGCCCGGTAACAGCCGGGTCTCCAGACTACATGAAGTTTAGAAAGTTATACCTCTATGCAAGTTGCTTAAGCAAAGCAAAGCAAAAGTTCACAAGGAACTGAGCAACTAAAAGTACCTGGAAACAGTCAAACACAGTTAGTACTCAGACAGACAAAACTAAACAGCAAAAGTTCAATCAGTTAATCTATACAGCTCAATGCACAACAAGGCAAGCTCAAAGCTTAAGCCCAAACTTCACAACCTACAAAACAATGTTATGTTAGTGTACAAACATCAAACAACATCAATTGCATTTAACTTGATTCATTCTCCATGTGCATTATGCTTTTGATCCTGAAAAATCAAGCAAATATTAGCAACAAGACCACTAGGCTAAGCCTAGGGTCCAAAGGCAATAAAAATTCCTAAACAGCAAGGTATTCACCAACCAAAGTCAAATTAATGTCAAACAAGAGCCAACACCATTAGTCTCATGTCCATATCATTCATCATGCTCATGTTATGCACAAAATAAGGCAAACTAGTTCAAACGAAGCATCAAACATGCAAACAGAACTATTGCATTCAAATCCACACCAAAACAACTTCAAAAATTCTCAAATAAATTACACCTAAACAGGACCTAATCCAGGTATGGCACACCAAATTTCAGCTTAATTGGGCAAATGGAACCATGTCAATGAAAATCAACAAAAACAGACACAATTATAGGCTCCAAATCACAACATCAACACATACATCCACTTCAAAAATTCATAACTCAATGAAAACAATAAAGAAATGCATGGGACCAAAACAGGGATGTTCCATCATGTGTCTATTTCAAGCATATCAAATTTCATGATCATTCAATACCATATGAGCATTTCACATTGATTCTACCAACCTATGTCACATGAACTTGCAAATTCAACCACCAGAGATGAAAAATAGCAATCAATTCGAAAATGCCACATAAAATTCCACAAAAATTCACATAGCATCTTAACATGCTAATCAATCATCATGCAAAATTTCACATTAATCCAACAAGTATAGGTCACTCAAAAAAATCCAGCAAGTTGACATAATGAGGTGTGACACAAATTGTCACACCTAAGTTCCAAAATTTGCTGCTCAATGACCAGGTATCAAAAATTCATGAAATTTACATGTAAATCTCCATCAGCCAGTCCACAATCATCACAAAAATTTTCAAGCATTTATTTTAGAATATGAGGATTTCATGAACAAAATGGTAAAATGTATCAAATGTGAACACATGTGAAATAAGCCTAGGTCAAATGATATTTTTACCATGCACAACTTTGACCAATAGGTCAAAAATCATCTACAGCCAACAAGGAAGTCAAAGAAACAATCCTCATATTTTTCTGAATTTTCTATAATTTTTTATGAATTTTTTAACATGTTAATGAATTTTTAGAATTTTATGTTAATTAATTAAAATTGCCAAGGGCAATCTTGTAAATAAACCGCGCGGGGAGGGAAACACGGTTTTTGAAATTTTGAACAGAATTATGGATCTAGAGCCTAAAATTCTCAGAACTGCATTGTCTCTCTCGCGCGCCATTATCACGTCCATCAACGGTAGCTTCGACTTTGCTCATTTCTTCACCAAAATTAACAAACTAATAACCGTTGGAAAGGTCTGAATGTGAGGATCTCAAATACGTAATCAATTCATCCTAATTCTAACTATACAATTCAGATCGAACAATTTAAGTTTTGCATTCAAACCTACAAATCAAGATATCTTGCTCTACAGTTCATCATTCACAAATCTAAGAGTATCATGATGCTCTACATGAAACAAACTACACAAAGCATACGACAATTTGGAAAACCGTGACATTCGAGTTTTTGGAATACCTGAAGTGCAGCGCTGTTCTTGGTGATCTTTGCGCTCTATTTAATGAAACAGATGAAGCATAGGCTTGTGGAAGTAGGATGCAAAGCTTAGATTCGATGGAAATCGCTTCTACCGCGCCAAATCACAATTCACCATTGATGATGCTTCACTTGGACAGTCGTGTTCATGGCTTTTTATGCTCCAATAACCAAAAACAGTTGGTGAAGAGGATGAAACAAGATCAATCCAAAAAGAAATTCGAAAATTGGTTGAGATTCGATGAAGTTTGATGAAGTTTTGTGTTTATGGTGTTCTTGAGATTTTGAGAGAAAACTTGAGAATTTGGAAAGTTTGAGATCCAATCTTGGTAAAAGTGATTTTCTGTTATGTTTAGAGAGTGATTAAGAATATATATGTGAGCTTAAACCATGATTAATCATGTCATTAACCAAAATGCAATTGTTAAGTGAAATGGTTAACTTTCAAAGTGAGGGCAAAAGTGGAATTTCATAGGACAGCTCAATGCCACCTCAATGACAGCTCACACAACATCCAAATGCCATGTGTGAGCTGTAGAAACTTGTCTCACTCTCATTGGTTATGTAATTCTCAAATTCACCATGTGTTTGCATTTGTCCAATTTTACAACTTCCATTTTTCAAACCAAATCCCAAATTATGAAACCTAGCCATGAAATGATGATTCCAACAAGTTTAAAATAACATTTGGAAAGTGTTGGAAAAAGTCCCATTCAAAAATTCCAATTATTTTGAGAGTTGGACCATTTTGCCCCTAGTCCAATTTAACTGTCCAGTTGAAAATTGACTTTTTGCCTTGGCCATTTTTGGGAAAATCCAATTGTGCACCATGAAAGTACATGTCAAATGGAGTTTGTGCATATAAAGAACTTGCAATTTGGACAAACCATGTGGAAATTATGGCCTCCTGATTACGGGTCATTTTGGAATTTCACTGAGCCCTAATTTTCCAACCATACATGGGATTTTCAAGTTCTTGGACTTTTTGGAAAGGTGAGAACAAGATCTACAACTTTCATGTTGAACAAATTTTCATTTGGAGCTTCCTTGGACACGTGGTCTTGAGGTCCAAAACTTTCCATTTTTGGAAACTTCAGTTACAGGTCACCTTCTATTTTTGGCAGTTTTTGTCCTGACTTGATTTTCTTCATTTTCAAGCTTTGAGATGTCATTTAACACTTGTTCCAACATGAATGAAGTGTATCCAACTCATTTCCACCTCCAAATCCATCAGATCATGTACAGTTGACCACAGTTGACTTTTCAACTAACAGATGAACCAGGCAATGCATAGATCAATCTGAGCTCCAATCTTCAACTGAAATGGCTCAAGGGTGACACCCTAGCCTCAATAAGCACAATATAATCACATAATGATCCTCATATCCATCATAAACCCCATCTCCTGATCATGCCCTGATTGGCCCAATGCAACTGATTAGGGTTGACCAGTGGTCAAAACCCTAATCTCAAGGAATCTTCTTCAATCTCCTGATGACATCCAACCATGATGATGATGATGTATCATTGCAACCAAGATGAGTACCAATATCCTTTGATAATCATGAAACCCTAATCTCACTGCCCAATCCTCAGATGGCCAATGATCAGTCAATAAACCCTAGGCTTGCACTTTGACTTCCTCATCTTCTGATCAAGACTTGGGGAGATAGCTTGCACAATGTAACCACATGATATGCAATATGCAATGCCTAATGACCTAAAAATGTATGCAATATGATAATGATAGTCCCAAGAGAGAAGGGCAAATTTTGAGGTGTTACAGCTGCCCCTATTCAATCCACTGTGAACCTGTCGATACGAATAGCCTCGGCTTTCGGATGATCAGGATGAAGAGTGATTGAATACCAAGAACAGACGAACAATTTGCACTCTGATGGGATAATAATTAACAACGCCTGTCAGCATCGGCGAAGAAACAATCTCAAAAACGAAAAGACGTCGACCTGGATACCAAAATAAATGGTAACGCAGGGATAACTATGGCCTGAACACCACACATCCACTCGGGATCATTATTCTCTCTTCTTTTTTCCTTTTTCTTGAACCCCGAAATTTTCCTCTGTGTTTTTTCATTTTATTGAACCCCGAAATTTTCTCTGCGCAAACGACCCTCGGATCTCTGCATTTGAACCCCATTCTCCTGTTTGCCAAAATAAATGGACCCCATTCTCCGATTTGGACCCCAGTCGCCTGACGATAACCCGCGATCGCCAATATGAACCCCGTTCTCCAGAAAATGCCGCAACATCTCCCTTTCTCCATTTGAACCCCATCTCCAGAAAATGTCTCCACATTTCCTTTTCTCCATTTGAACCCCGTTCTCCAATCTCTCGTGATAATTCCGCTGGCAACGCCGGAAATAACACCAAACACCACTCTGAGGGCGACATATCAGAGGGTACACCTTCACAAAAGGAAGGTAACATGTGCATCTCTTCTTCCGAAGACACCCGTAACGACCTCCACTGGCATCCGCCAAAGTCTAAGGTGACACATGAACAGAAGATAATCCCAAGGACCTCATCCCGGATATAATCTTCAACTCTATCTCCATTTGAACCCCAGAAAATGCCTCAGCATATACTCTTCTCTGATTGAACCCCGATCTCCAAAAAATGTCGCAACATCTCCTTTTCTCCATTTGAACCCCGGAATCGCGCTGATCGCGTAACGTCTTCTGATATCATTTCCATCTCTGTCCGACGGAAACATTTCCTCCAATATCGCACTACTGGGGAACACTGCTGATCTGACGTCATGGTACCACACTCCTTAGAGTAACACTTTCAACCAGACACTGACTGATGACTGGGAGAAAACTCGACGTTTACTAGACATCGAACAATGATGTTGACAGGACATCGAACAATGATGTTTACAGGACATCGAACAATGATGTTGACAGGACATCGAACAATGATGTTGACAGGACATCGAACAATGATGTTGACAGGACATCAAACAAGGATGTTGACAGGACATCAAACAAGGATGTTGACAGGACATCAAACAAGGATGTTGACAGGACATCAAACAATGATGTTGACAGGACATCAAACAAGGATGTTGACAGGACATCAAACAAGGATGTTGACAGGACATCAAACAATGACCGACCAGACATTAAACAATGACTGGGAAATAACTCGACGTTTACTGGACATCGAATGATGATGTTTACTGACACCAAAGAAAGCTCGACCAGACACTTACTGATGACTGGGAAATACTGTTGCTCACAATGCTGAACTCCTCGGAGTATCGTCTTCACTATCCGGCAAAACCAAATCCCAAGCGGTAACCACGGCTTGAATCTAGCTCTATGCTTGCAGCAATGATGCATGATCTTTTTCTGCGTAATGCTCCATAATTATGGAAATGCTACGCGATTTATTTTTCTATGCAATATGCTATGCTTATCTTTCATGATGAATGTATAAAAACGTCCCCCTCAAGGGATTCTGCTGGGGAGTACGAGACACTCTGCTGAGGAACTCATCAATACTCCGATTCCACCCTGCTGGGGAATAGCACTGCTGTTAGGAAATAAGGCAACCCTTGCTGGGGAAGAACCTCCTTTGCACCCAATCCGCTCGGGAAACTGCTGGGGATAAGCACCACCAACACTCTGTGGGGATACAACAGTTTTTGACTTGCTGGGGATGTACATCCTACCTCTGCTTCGAGAAACCCTCACAGATACCTGACGACTTCACTGGGAAATGCTCACAGATACTCCGCTGGGGAAACAGCCACCTTCAGGTCTGGAAACTGGGGAAGCATCAATCTGTCACCTGCTGGGGATAACCATCCTGACCCTGCTAGGGAAACGAATGCTACTCCGCTGGGGACAACCCATGCAATCCATAGGTAGAATCAACTCAGCTGGGGATGCAAAAATCCGTCAGTTACAGAAACTCGTCCAATCCACCAGTAGGATGAACACTGCTGGAGATATATGTCATTGAAACCCGCTCCACTCGGGGAATAGCAACCTTCTGGCCTGGCTGCTGAGGAAACACCATTGCAAACCTACCGGGGATAACCATCCTGACTCGGCTGGAGAGGTCACAGACCTTGGATCTGCTGGGGAGCTAGTCTTATGACTCTGCTTGGGGACTTAGCCGGGAAATGAGAAAAGTTGGTACAAAACACCCGTCGACTCGTCGAACCCTGGTATCCACCTCCCAATCTCGCATCGGCTTTCCACTTTTGAGAATTCCCAGACTCGTCTGGACCTTTTCTGTTCCATCATCTTGTATTCCAAATCGCTCCGCGCTTGACGGTAACGTACTCCTGGGAGTTATACAGAAATTTCAATCATCAGACTTTGAAGAGTCTTCTTGATTAATTCCCAAGGTCGTCGTACGTCTCGTCGTCTCTCCGTTCCTTCTTCATGCACTCGTCCCTGCTCGGACTCTGCGGGGAATTACATACTTTCCAATCTTCCGATTTTGAAGAGTCTTCTTGGTTACCACCAAGGATCGTCGTACGTCTCAACGTCTTCGTCATTTCTTTCATTCCTGAGCAAACTCTCTGGGGATCTATTACAAAGCTTCCACATCACAACCTGCAAGTGAGTGAAAATATCCAACAGTTCCTGCAAAACAGATCATTAGATAAAACCGTGCCCCAGGCGTGTCAAGATTTCAACACTTGGGTCACTCAACCTTCCAAATAAGATTTCAAGCTTTCAATCTTATAAACATGCATTGGAAGGAACCTGTATGTCTTAAAATGCAAGATTCTTTATCAAAAATATCTGGATGTTATTGCAATCAAAGCGGTAATGAAAAACAAAAACAAAATTATTTGACTGAATATGCATTTTATTGATTTGAAAAGTGTGTGGCTCAAATTGAGCAATACAAAAGGAAGCAATTCCTGAAAAGAGGTAATTGCGCTCAAAAGGAAAAATCTATCCTAATGGCAATGTGAAACCCGTGATCTCATCGAGTTCCAACTCGGTTACACCCCATATGTCCTCAGACTCTCCATGCTTTCTGCCTTCTGAACAAGACGATTCCAACTGATCCCTACCGGGTATTATCCATGATGCCTTAACCAAAGCGAAAACGATCATGCTGGACGCAGTTGTTCGTTTCAATCCCTCTTTTGCCTGGACCGCCCTTTCGGGTTTTCAGTCCACCGGGATACCCTTTTTTGCCCAAGTCGCCTTCTCAGGTTTTCGACTTGCCGGGTGTACATTTTTCATTTATATCCCTAATTTTTGCCCGAACCATTTCTTTCTGTTTTTGGTTCGCCGGGATGCCCATTTTTGCCTGGACTATTTTATTCTTTTCGTCCAGCGGGTCAATTTATACGAAGTATTTTTTAACTGCGTCCGCATTCACAGGGGATGGAAAATCCTCGCCATCCATGGTCGTTAACAACAAGGCTCCACCAGAGAAAACCTTCTTGACCACGAATGGACCTTCATAATTCGGTGTCCATTTGCCCCTTCGATCGTTTTGAGGAGGAAGGATCCTTTTCAGCACCATATCACCCACGTGATATACCCGAGGTCGTACCTTCTTGTCAAAAGCACGCTTCATCCTTTGCTGGTACAATTGCCCATGACAAATGGCTGCTAGCCTCTTTTCCTCAATCAGGCTCAACTCTTCATATCGGGTCCTTACCCATTCAGCCTCTTGCAATTTCACGTCCATCAGGACTCTCAAAGAGGGAATCTGAACCTCAACAGGTAATACAGCCTCCATCCCATATACCAACGAGAAAGGAGTTGCCCCAGTAGATGTGCGTACCGACGTTCTGTACCCATGCAAGGCAAACGGCAACATCTCATGCCAATCTTTGTAGGTTACCACCATTTTCTGCACAATCTTCTTTATATTTTTGTTGGCTGCCTCAACCGCCCCATTCATCTTCGGACGATAGGGAGAAGAATTGTGATGCTCGATCTTGAATTCCCGGCACAGCTCTGCCATCATCTTATTATTCAAATTAGAACCATTATCAGTAATGATCCTCTCGGGAACCCCATATCTGCAAATGATGTCTCTCTTCAGAAATCTAGCCACAACCTGCTTCGTCACATTCGTATAAGAGGCTGCTTCAACCCACTTGGTGAAGTAATCGATAGCCACTAATATGAATCTGTGCCCATTCGAAGCTGTAGGCTCAATCTTTCCAATCATATCAATGCCCCACATGGCAAACGGCCATGGAGACGACATTAAGCTCAACGGATTTGGAGGCACGTGCACCTTGTCAGCATAAATCTGGCATTTATGACACTTCCGCACGAAATTAAAACATTGGGCCTCCATCGTCATCCAATAATAACCCGCTCTCAGCAGCTTCTTTACCATTGCATTCCCACTGGCATGGGTACCGAACGATCCCTCATGAACCTCTTTCATCAATTGGCTTGCTTCTGCATCATCAACACATCTGAGCAAAACCCAATCAAAATTCCTCTTATACAAAACCCCATCCTTATTCAGGTAGAATACCATGGCTAACCTCCGCAGAGTCTTTCTATCCTTCTTAGATGCTCCCTCAGGATACTCTTGCGTCTCAAGATAGCGTTTGATATCATAATACCACGGCTTCTCATCATCAGATGCTGTATCGACAGCAAACACATAAGCCGGCCTATCCAGACGTCCCACTTCAACATTGGGAAACTGATTCCACCTCTGCACCTTAATCAAGGCGGCCAAAGTAGCCAAAGCATCTGCCAAAGGATTCTCCTCTCTGGGCACATGATGCAACTTCACCTTGGTGAAAAACGTCAACAATCTCCTCGTATAATCTCGATACGGAACCAAATGAGATTGATGCGTATACCATTTTCCGTTAACCTGATTTATCACCAGAGCTGAATCTCCATATACGACAAGGTTCTTGATCCTCAAATCAATTGCCTCCTCAATCCCCAATATGCACGCTTCGTATTCAGCTACGTTGTTGGTGCACTCAAATGTTAGCCGGGCAGCAAAAGGAATATGGGATCCTTTCGGCGTAACCAAAACAGCACCAACACCGCTTCCATTCACGTTAACGGCCCCATCAAACATTAGAATCCATTCGGATTCAGGGTCAGGCCCCTCCTCCGGGATCGGTTCCTCGCAATCTTTCGATTTGAGAAACATGATGTCCTCATCAGGGAATTCAAACTTCATCGGTTGATAATCATCAATAGGTTGCTGGGCGAGGTAATCAGACAATACACTCCCCTTAATTGCTTTCTGAGAGGTGTACTGAATATCATACTCAGTCAAAATCATTTGCCACCTCGCAACCCGTCCGGTCAATGCTAGCTTCTCGAAAATGTACTTGATTGGATCCATCTTGGAAATCAATAAAGTGGTATGAACCAACATGTACTGCCTTAGTCGGCGAGCAGCCCAGACCAAAGCACAGCAAGTTTTCTCGAGCAGTGAATATCTTGTTTCACAGTCGGTAAACTTTTTGCTCAGGTAGTATATGGCATGCTCTTTTCGACCAGACTCGTCATGCTGCCCCAATACACACCCCATAGACCCCTCGAGGACTGTCAGGTACAGAATTAATGGTCTTCCCTCCACAGGAGGCATCAGAATCGGAGGCTCCTGCAAATACTCTTTTATTTTTTCAAATGCCGCTTGGCAATCATCATTCCACCTGACCGTTTGATCTTTCTTTAGCAACTTGAAAATTGGTTCGCACGTGGCTGTTAGATGAGATATGAACCGTGAAATGTAGTTCAATCTACCTAAGAAACCACGAACCTCCTTCTCTGTTCTCGGTTCAGGCATTTCTCTTATTGCTTTTACTTTTGCAGGATCAACCTCGATTCCTTTCTCACTTACAATGAACCCCAGCAATTTACCGGACCGCACTCCGAACGTGCACTTGTTCGGATTCAACCTTAGTTTGAATTGTCTCAGCCGGTCAAACAACTTGGCCAGATCAACCAGATGCCCCTCTTCTGTTTGGGACTTTGCTATCATGTCATCAACATAGCATTCAATTTCATGATGAATCATATCATGAAACAAAGTCACCATGGCTCTCTGATAAGTAGCACCGGCGTTCTTGAGACCGAATGGCATCACCTTGTAACAAAAGGTACCCCACGGTGTAATGAACGTTGTTTTCTCCATATCATCTGGCGACATCTTGATTTGATTATAGCCAGAAAAGCCATCCATGAAGGAAAACACCGAGAATTGAGCTGTATTATCTACCAACACGTCAATGTGAGGTAATGGAAAATCATCTTTCGGACTAGCTCTGTTCAGATCTCGGTAGTCCACACACATTCTCACCTTCCCATCTTTCTTCGGGACTGGCACAATGTTCGCAACCCACGGCGGATAATTAGTGACAGCAAGGAAACCAGCATCCCACTGCTTCTGCACTTCTTCCTTAATTTTCATTGCCATGTCAGGTCGAGTTCTGCGCAACTTCTGCTTCACTGGAGGACAATCAGTTCTCAATGGTAGTTTGTGCACAACGATATCGGTATCCAACCCTGGCATATCTTGATAAGACCAGGCAAAGATATCGACATACTCTTTCAACAATGCCACCATTCTGCTCTTGACACTTTCCCCCAAAGCAGCCCCGATTTTCACTTCCTTCTTAACCTCGTCGGTACCCAGGTTCACGACCTCAATCTGTTCCTCGTGCGGCTGAATCACCTTCTCCTCTTGTTTCAACAACCTGGCTAAGTCCCCTAGCAGTTCACAATCTTCTTCGTCTTCTTCTTCAGCAAGATAGATCGGATTGTCGAAGTCATACAAGGGTGTAACAGGATTGTTATCAATGAGATCCGGAGAGGAATCGCATCTTCATGAATGTTGATTCATGCATTGCTTTAGAACCGATGCGAGAAAACAAAAAGAAAAATGAAAACATTGCCATTTTTATTTTGTTTTTATTTTTAAACTGCAAAAATAAGTGAAAAACAGGGAACACCGCTTTTGACTGAAAAACATCCTTTTATTCATGATGCGAATTTGCGAATTTAAACATGAGGTGGCCCTTACAATGGACCATTATGTGTCGGGCAACACGTATGGCTTTCATGCATATAAGAAGGAAACAAGAAAAATATTACTCTTCGAGGAGAGTGACCCGGATGATCTCTTCGGCCTTCCAGCTCTGGATTTCCATCCCTGGTACGCACGGCTTTATCCACTGGTCCATGTCGCAGTCACTATCAGTATCTTCACCCATCATACAGATTTGATCTGGATCCAGCATTCCAGCGCTCGTGAAGGTAACCGTCGTACGACGTCCTCTACCTCGTCCTGAGCCTCGGCTTGGTTGATATCCAACCCCAAAACGGTCCTTCTTCTCAGGGACCTCCATCATTTTGCCCCAACCAGGAGCCTCACCGCTCTTGACCACCTCAGCAGCCTGCTTGTATGAAGCGATGGATGGTTTCTCTTCCTCCTGCTTAGCAAACAGAGCATTCTCCACCTTAACGGTTTCGAATGCCTGGCTAGGCGTCTCCCATATTTCTCCATCCATCTCCACGTACTTGAACGAAGACAGGTGGCTGACAAAAATGTCCTCTTCTCCACACACGGTGACAACCTGACCTCCCCAGACATATTTCAGCTTCTGGTGCAAAGTCGAAGTAACTGCCCCAGCAGCATGAATCCACGGGCGACCCAACAGGCAACTGTATGCCGGCTGAATGTCCATGACATAGAATGTCGACTTGAACACCTCTGGTCCAATCTTCACCGGCAATTCGACCTCCCCGAACACAACCCTTTTCGACCCATCAAATGCCCGCACAATCAAATCAGTCGGGGTCAAAATCAGCCCATCACAGTTCAGCTTCGCCAAGGCCTTCTTTGGCAACACATTCAATGAGGAGCCGGTATCAACCAGCACATGCGAAAGCACGGCCCCTTTGCATTCCATCGCTATGTGTAAAGCCCGGTTATGGTTCCTTCCATCTACGGTCAAATCCATATCAGTAAAGCCCAACCCATGGCTAGCATGCACGTTGGATACAACCGTCTCCAATTGGTTAATTGTGATCTCCTGAGGCACATAGGCTTTCTTCAGAATTTTCAATAGAGCCTCCCTATGACCCTCAGAACTCAACAGCAGTGAAAGAATCGAGATCTTAGAAGGAGTTTGCTGCAAGTGATCCACCAATTTATACTCCGACTTTTTGATGATTCTCAGAAACTCTTCAGCCTCATCATCAGATTTGTTATCCGACCCCGTAGGCGCCGGTGTCATCACAGGAGTACCACCGTCTTCAACCACAGCTTTCCCTTTTGCCCTGGCTAAAGCCTCAGCCTTTTCTTTTTTATCTTTTTCTTCCTCTCCCCTTCTCAACGCATCCGGAGCAAATAACCTTCCACTGCGAGTGAAACCACTGGGACCGGCATTATCCACCTTTAGCACGGTGGTTTCACTAGCAGATTGCTCTTCAACCTTCTCACCATTACAGTATATCTCCCCACCATAATGCCATGGTACGGCATCATCTTTGTCATAAGGAATCGGCCCAGGTACCGTGATGGTAACTGGAGCCTCCTCGCTAAGGTTAGACAAATCAACCGGATCATAGTAAATTGTTATGGTGGAGACCTCCTCCTTCTCTTCACCAACCCTTTCAATCAGGATATCACCACTGTCCATCAGCCCCTGGACACACTTCCTCAGAAGCTCACAACCATTCACAGAAGCAGTGCACTCAGCACACTCACGGCCGCAGCCCGGATAAACCCCATTCTTTAACAACTGCCTCTTGACCTCAGTCAGAGGCGTCTTCATCTGATCGACATCAAGCAGCCCAACTCTATTTTCCACAGAATTGGCATTCACCCCCCTCTGACCATGCGCGGGCATGGGATTTGCATTGACATTGGGAGATGGTGCGAAATTAATGGCCTTGGAATCCACTAAGTCTTGAACTGTGTGCTTAAAAGCTTTACAGTTCTCGATATTATGCCCAGGCGCACCTGAGTGGAATTCACACTTTGCGTTCTCATCATAGCTGGCCGGCCTTTGATCAGGTCTCAAAGGCGCCAGAGTTCTAGTCTGCACTAGGCCCAAATCTTGCAGCTTCTTAAACAAGAAAGCGTAGCTCACCGGAGGCCTATCAAACTGACGGTCCTGTACTCTGCCCCGGATCTGATAACCAGCCCTTTGCTGCCTCTGCTGAAAGGGTTGTTGTCTCTGTTGCTGTTGCTGCTGTTGCGGTTGTGCTGGCTGAGACTCAGCAGGAATGGTTACCGCAGCATTGTGCTGGAAGTAACGGTCCCTACTGGGTCCACGTTGAGTGTACACGGCGCTGGTATCGCCCTCCTTCTTCCTCTGCCCACTGCTGTTACCAAACGGCTTTTTTGAACCGGAAGAAGATGCGGAAGCATTACCCTGAATTTTACCCAGCTTCAACCAACTTTCTATCCTCTCTCCTGCCACCACAATGTCAGAGAAATTGGTGACAGGACAGCCCACCATCCTCTCAGCAAACGGCCCCTGCAGGGTCCCCATAAACAAGTCCGACATTTCGCGATCCACAAGCGGAGGTTGCACCCTAGCAGCCAGTTCTCTCCATCTTTGGGCATACTCCTTAAAGCCCTCATTGTGCTTTTGAGACATACCCTGCAGCTGGGTACGGCTCGGAGCCATATCTGCGTTAAACTGGTACTGCTTAAAGAAGGCATCTCCCAAATCCTGCCAGCTTTTTATATCAGAAGATTTCAGCTTGGTGTACCATTCCAAAGACCCTCCGGACAGACTGTCCTGGAAGAAGTACATCCACAACTTCTGGTCTGCCGTATATGCAGAGATCTTGCGGACAAAAGCTTGCAAGTGAGTCTCTGGGCAAGAGCTCCCGTTGTATCGGTCAAAAGTAGGGACTTTGAATTTCTGAGGGATCACAATCCCCTCCACCAGCCCCATGTTGGACATATTCACCACCCCCGGCGTGGCATAACTCTCCAAGACCTTTATTTTCTCAGCCAGCAGCTGAATTTCTTTATTCTGCGGAGGAATGTTGTAAGGCACGAAAGGCTCGTTCTGCATAGAAAACTGGTCAGCCTCTCTATCCTCTTCCTGATCTTCGTCGAAACCATAGAACGGAGGCACCAGATTATCCCTCGGATTTTGACTAGGCCCAGGTTGACCACCAGCATTGTTCACAAGGCCCACAGTTGTTCTCTTTCCACCATCGCGAGATCCCAGCCCTTGGTTGGAGACTCCATCCAGGTTGACCCCACTGTTTACTGCAGAAACCCGCTCGAGTTTCTCAACCTTATCTGCCAGCGCCTTCTGACCAATTGCAAAGCCTTGCATTATATTGATCAGCTCGTTCATTTTATCTTTTAGCTCAAGCATATCTGCACTGGGAAGCTCCATGAGTCTGGGCGTATTTCTCCGGGTATAATATCTGTGAGGGCGTGTTGAGTGCAAAGGTACCGTCCTTCGAGCGGGAGCAATGATTCCTGTCACAAGCAAGCACGTTAGTAACAAACACCTGCAAAATAAAGCACAGTTATTATGATCAATGCATGGATGCAGTGTCTATCCATATGAAGGACACTTTGTCCCTCGATCCTGGCATCACTGAGACAGACAATAATCCGGCATCTATATTCAGTCATTCAACATTTGATTTTATCGTGCAGATCGGAGATATGTGATTCAGCATGATACCCCCAACCATGTGTGTGCTTGTGTGAGTGCATACAGCAAAGCAAATAAAGCTTGAAAACCAATCACTGAATGAAAAATCACCATCACATAACCAAAAGTGCACAATCAGTGCCATAGTCATACATCCAGTCAAATAAAGTCAAATACAATCCTCCAGAATAGGAAAGAAATACAGACAAGTGAATTCCGTCAACAAGCCTGACGGTAATTCAACACAAATGAAAGATCTAGCTAGATGAGGGTCCCACAGATGGCCCTATCTCATCTTCCATTCTCGCGAACTCTGCGGCGAACCTGAGCTCTGTATTCTCCCGCTGTAGTCTTCCAACTTCCTTCTGATGAATCTTCATCTGCCTGAAGTAGTGGTCTCTCTCAGCCATGTAGTGATCTCTCTCAGCCCTGATCTTTGCTTTCTCCGCTTCCCACCCTGCAGCGAGGACTCTGGCTCTCTCATCTCTCTGATCCCTCACCAGGATTTGCCTTCTCTTCTCATCTTCAATCACCTTTGATGCTCTGAACAGCTTCTCCTTTGTGATGTCGTGCTCCCGGTTGGATGATGCTAAAGCTTGGCTGATCTCCCCATAGTAGGCTGTATCCATCTCGAAGCGTTTGGCCTCCAAAGCATGTCGCTTGTCTGGATCTTCCATCTTTACCTTGATCTCCTGATTAACTGCCTGAAAACGAGCAACACTTCTCTCCAACTCAACTTTCTCTGCAAGTAACTGGTCTCTGGCCCTCTTCATCTCAAGGAATTCTTCCATGCTGACAGAAGAACTTGGACCCTCAATCATAGGACACGCAGGATCACCTCCAGGAAATGGTAGAAATGTAGCTTCGATCCTCTTTCGCAACCAATCTTTGAATAGTGGAAAATACCGACAGTTAACTTCCCCATAAGGAACCTTACCCTTCCTCTGAATGTCACGCCACTCATCCAATACCTGCCTCAGCTTAGTCTGGTTACCATCAATCGGGAAATAGAAGGACTCCTGAATCTCTCGCCCGAGAGGAGGACCCTCTATAGCAAACCCCATCTGTCTCCTGAGAAGCATTGGGTTGTAATTAATGCAACCCTGAACTCCCACCAAAGGCACATTAGGTAAACTCCCACAACTGCATATAAGATCCCGGCCAGCCAAACCATTATGAGTCCAAGAAATATCATCAGCCCACAGACCCATCAACCTGAAGGACCACTTGACACTAGGATCAATCTGAACGAAGGCACCTCGAGAAGGCAAATACCCCATGAACCATTTGAAGAGCAACTGGGAACAACATCTGATCAAGCCACCACGCCTCTTCTCATTCCTGTTATGCACTGAATAGTAAACATCCCCGACCAGAGTAGGAATAGGGTTTTTCTGCATGAACAATCTGATAGCATTATGGTCCACAAAATTCTTCTGATTAGGAAACAGAACAATCCCATAAATGCTCACAGCAATCAGAGCACAAACCGTCTTCCAGTTACCCATAACAGCATGTTCCTTGGCGTTAGCTTCCAAGAAACTCAAATGAAACCCAGGTAATTTTCCCTTTTCCTTCAACCCTTCCTTGACCATTTCCGGACTCAAATAAAGAGCACGTGAAATTCCAAGGACGTCAGGCTCTGCTCTGGTGACATGAAAAGGAATCTGATCACGAATCTGTATACCCAGGATGCCAGCATAGTCCTCCATCAGAGGTCCCAACAGATAATCTGGAAATACAAAGCATCTCAGCCCCGGGTCATAAAACTGGAGAAGGGTATGAATGGCACTTCTGTCACTGTCAGTGAGCCTGAAAACCATCTTCAGGATACCGCCATATGCCTCTCTGAACGTCCCCACATGGTCGGGAGTGATCAATGCTATCATCTCCTTCAGCACACCAATCTCTGGATCGAAGAAACTGTAGGCAATGTTGTATTTCAGGCCGGTCCTCATCTCTGAACAGAAAGTCTCTCAACCAGAATCTCGATCAAAAGTGTCCCTGCATATGGATAAACATGTGTTTGATGCAATTAATGCAAGATGTAATGATGCTGATGAATGAATGCAATGCGTTGCCATCCTCCAAGCCATCTGATCATCTGCACTGAATCTGGTCTCTGAACAGATCATAACCATCTGAGGAACAAACAATCACAATTCTAACCCACTGGTTCCGAAATAAACGGAAGACAGATACATCATCATCATCATCACTGGTCTCTGAGCAGACATTCCCAACCATCTGAATCAGCCCGGGGAATCCGAAATAAACGGATCCCCACTGATAAATATCTCGGCCCGGGGAATCCTGAAATAAACGGATCCCCACTAATGAATACCACGGACAGCACTCCGGCGTCTCAAAAATAAACGGCCATAAATCCGACCTATAAATATGACTCGGATCCACGGAGCAAAAAGTCACCATTTGAGTCACCATCAATCACCAACAGTCACCATCCGTACCTGTTAAAATGATCATTCCCTCCCCACTCACGGGTGTCATCTAGGCCAGGGTAAAGTCGGAAGAAACGCAGCATAAATAACCTTTCGCAGAATACCATCATATACACACCCGAAGTATGTAACGATAATATCCCACCAGGGTCTGAACTGCTCGTGATGTCAATGTTCCGCTAAGTGGCGCCATACCACCCACTTCCCATGCATCACTCTATTCCTAGGTTTCCTAGATTTCACTCATAGCCTGGGTATTGGGCCTTTTACCTCGAGTAACTCCCACCCCAAAACAGAGGAACCACCTGTACAGAGGACGACAACAACATGATAGTATGATGCATGCAGACATTAATGCAAATATAGATACACGCTGGTTAGAATAATAAATGCAATAAATCAAACATCACAAGCAACCCAAACTAATCCTAAAACGCTAGGAAGGACTCGCTTAGGGACGATGGACCAGCATAGGTCTACATCGTAGACATTCCCCAACAGAGTCGCCAGCTGTCGCATCCTGCGAAAAATCAACCGGCGAGACTCAAATAAAAACACACACAGAGCCGCCACTGCGCGTTATTTATCCCAAGATAGGGAAAGGAAACGCTCAGAGAAACCTGGAAAGAACATGGTCTCGCGACCAAAGAGACAGGGTAAGGGAGTCGGTTACGCAAGGGGAAGGTATTAGCACCCCTCACGTCCGTCGTACTCGACGGGATCCACGTCCTAGAATAAAGAAAAGGTTGCTAAACATCACACACACACACGGGGAACACAGGTGGGGTTAAGAGGAACGGGCTCGATAAGGTATCGCACCTTATGCCTACATATCTTGTCTGGAACAAGAATCAGAGCCACTGTAGTTCGGCTTACGCACGCCAAACAACACAAAACATACAAACAAGCAAGGGTGGCAAACATGGAGCCCGACAACCACTGGATGGAATTACGTCGGCATCCGAACCAAAACACACTCAAAAGGGCAAACGTGGAGCCCGACTGCCAATCACTGGGCTTACGTCGGCATCCGAGCCAAACACACAATCAGATAACAAACAAACACACACAAAAAAGAAAAGGTTGCCCGGAGAGGTCTCGCACGACCCCCTGCCTACATACCTCGTCTGGAACGAGGATCAGGGCGATGTAGTTCCCCTGAAAGGGACTGAATTGCTAACCAGAAACCCGGGAAAGACACACTACTAGGGAGCTGAGACTCGAGCCTAGTGTTGTCATACATCGTTTACCCTAAGTTCAGTTTTCTATCCTACTTGCATAAGCAAACTATTCCTATCCAGGAAAGAAGCAAGCATACAAGCATACATCAAATGAGAACAAGCATCTTAAACAAGCATGTTAATCAGATATCCACAGAGCACACACTATAGCCAAACAAGGGGGCTCAATCAATCAGGTTTGACTGCCTAAGCAAGTCGTCTGTACAGGCTGGTTTTGCTCTTAACCTTGCCATTACGAGGCTAAGGTGAAGCAGATGAAAGGATGAAGTGAGGATCAGACCTCACAACTCTTATCCCTAACCAGGGAGAGCTTCTGACAAATGAGCATGGGTCCAGAATGGGGGAACCCTTCTATACTCAGAGACTCTGACACAATGTGCACTGCACAAGATCTTGGGCTTGGATCTCAATGCTACAACCATGTAATGGGAGCAAGGAGAAGACTCAACTGAATAGTGGGGGTAGACTGCATACCCCTACCTTCCACCAATTGCCTTATTCAAAGGACTTTCACCTGCTTGGGCTTAAAAATAAACAACCACAATCATTGCCTCTTAAGGAGGACTTCAGACAATTTGCCCGGCCCGGTAACAGCCGGGTCTCCAGACTACATGAAGTTTAGAAAGTTATACCTCTATGCAAGTTGCTTAAGCAAAGCAAAGCAAAAGTTCACAAGGAACTGAGCAACTAAAAGTACCTGGAAACAGTCAAACACAGTTAGTACTCAGACAGACAAAACTAAACAGCAAAAGTTCAATCAGTTAATCTATACAGCTCAATGCACAACAAGGCAAGCTCAAAGCTTAAGCCCAAACTTCACAACCTACAAAACAATGTTATGTTAGTGTACAAACATCAAACAACATCAATTGCATTTAACTTGATTCATTCTCCATGTGCATTATGCTTTTGATCCTGAAAAATCAAGCAAATATTAGCAACAAGACCACTAGGCTAAGCCTAGGGTCCAAAGGCAATAAAAATTCCTAAACAGCAAGGTATTCACCAACCAAAGTCAAATTAATGTCAAACAAGAGCCAACACCATTAGTCTCATGTCCATATCATTCATCATGCTCATGTTATGCACAAAATAAGGCAAACTAGTTCAAACGAAGCATCAAACATGCAAACAGAACTATTGCATTCAAATCCACACCAAAACAACTTCAAAAATTCTCAAATAAATTACACCTAAACAGGACCTAATCCAGGTATGGCACACCAAATTTCAGCTTAATTGGGCAAATGGAACCATGTCAATGAAAATCAACAAAAACAGACACAATTATAGGCTCCAAATCACAACATCAACACATACATCCACTTCAAAAATTCATAACTCAATGAAAACAATAAAGAAATGCATGGGACCAAAACAGGGATGTTCCATCATGTGTCTATTTCAAGCATATCAAATTTCATGATCATTCAATACCATATGAGCATTTCACATTGATTCTACCAACCTATGTCACATGAACTTGCAAATTCAACCACCAGAGATGAAAAATAGCAATCAATTCGAAAATGCCACATAAAATTCCACAAAAATTCACATAGCATCTTAACATGCTAATCAATCATCATGCAAAATTTCACATTAATCCAACAAGTATAGGTCACTCAAAAAAATCCAGCAAGTTGACATAATGAGGTGTGACACAAATTGTCACACCTAAGTTCCAAAATTTGCTGCTCAATGACCAGGTATAAAAAATTCATGAAATTTACATGTAAATCTCCATCAGCCAGTCCACAATCATCACAAAAATTTTCAAGCATTTATTTTAGAATATGAGGATTTCATGAACAAAATGGTAAAATGTATCAAATGTGAACACATGTGAAATAAGCCTAGGTCAAATGATATTTTTACCATGCACAACTTTGACCAATAGGTCAAAAATCATCTACAGCCAACAAGGAAGTCAAAGAAACAATCCTCATATTTTTCTGAATTTTCTATAATTTTTTATGAATTTTTTAACATGTTAATGAATTTTTAGAATTTTATGTTAATTAATTAAAATTGCCAAGGGCAATCTTGTAAATAAACCGCGCGGGGAGGGAAACACGGTTTTTGAAATTTTGAACAGAATTATGGATCTAGAGCCTAAAATTCTCAGAACTGCATTGTCTCTCTCGCGCGCCATTATCACGTCCATCAACGGTAGCTTCGACTTTGCTCATTTCTTCACCAAAATTAACAAACTAATAACCGTTGGAAAGGTCTGAATGTGAGGATCTCAAATACGTAATCAATTCATCCTAATTCTAACTATACAATTCAGATCGAACAATTTAAGTTTTGCATTCAAACCTACAAATCAATATATCTTGCTCTACAGTTCATCATTCACAAATCTAAGAGTATCATGATGCTCTACATGAAACAAACTACACAAAGCATACGACAATTTGGAAAACCGTGACATTCGAGTTTTTGGAATACCTGAAGTGCAGCGCTGTTCTTGGTGATCTTTGCGCTCTATTTAATGAAACAGATGAAGCATAGGCTTGTGGAAGTAGGATGCAAAGCTTAGATTCGATGGAAATCGCTTCTACCGCGCCAAATCACAATTCACCATTGATGATGCTTCACTTGGACAGTCGTGTTCATGGCTTTTTATGCTCCAATAACCAAAAACAGTTGGTGAAGAGGATGAAACAAGATCAATCCAAAAAGAAATTCGAAAATTGGTTGAGATTCGATGAAGTTTGATGAAGTTTTGTGTTTATGGTGTTCTTGAGATTTTGAGAGAAAACTTGAGAATTTGGAAAGTTTGAGATCCAATCTTGGTAAAAGTGATTTTCTGTTATGTTTAGAGAGTGATTAAGAATATATATGTGAGCTTAAACCATGATTAATCATGTCATTAACCAAAATGCAATTGTTAAGTGAAATGGTTAACTTTCAAAGTGAGGGCAAAAGTGGAATTTCATAGGACAGCTCAATGCCACCTCAATGACAGCTCACACAACATCCAAATGCCATGTGTGAGCTGTAGAAACTTGTCTCACTCTCATTGGTTATGTAATTCTCAAATTCACCATGTGTTTGCATTTGTCCAATTTTACAACTTCCATTTTTCAAACCAAATCCCAAATTATGAAACCTAGCCATGAAATGATGATTCCAACAAGTTTAAAATAACATTTGGAAAGTGTTGGAAAAAGTCCCATTCAAAAATTCCAATTATTTTGAGAGTTGGACCATTTTGCCCCTAGTCCAATTTAACTGTCCAGTTGAAAATTGACTTTTTGCCTTGGCCATTTTTGGGAAAATCCAATTGTGCACCATGAAAGTACATGTCAAATGGAGTTTGTGCATATAAAGAACTTGCAATTTGGACAAACCATGTGGAAATTATGGCCTCCTGATTACGGGTCATTTTGGAATTTCACTGAGCCCTAATTTTCCAACCATACATGGGATTTTCAAGTTCTTGGACTTTTTGGAAAGGTGAGAACAAGATCTACAACTTTCATGTTGAACAAATTTTCATTTGGAGCTTCCTTGGACACGTGGTCTTGAGGTCCAAAACTTTCCATTTTTGGAAACTTCAGTTACAGGTCACCTTCTATTTTTGGCAGTTTTTGTCCTGACTTGATTTTCTTCATTTTCAAGCTTTGAGATGTCATTTAACACTTGTTCCAACATGAATGAAGTGTATCCAACTCATTTCCACCTCCAAATCCATCAGATCATGTACAGTTGACCACAGTTGACTTTTCAACTGACAGATGAACCAGGCAATGCATAGATCAATCTGAGCTCCAATCTTCAACTGAAATGGCTCAAGGGTGACACCCTAGCCTCAATAAGCACAATATAATCACATAATGATCCTCATATCCATCATAAACCCCATCTCCTGATCATGCCCTGATTGGCCCAATGCAACTGATTAGGGTTGACCAGTGGTCAAAACCCTAATCTCAAGGAATCTTCTTCAATCTCCTGATGACATCCAACCATGATGATGATGATGTATCATTGCAACCAAGATGAGTACCAATATCCTTTGAGAATCATGAAACCCTAATCTCACTGCCCAATCCTCAGATGGCCAATGATCAGTCAATAAACCCTAGGCTTGCACTTTGACTTCCTCATCTTCTGATCAAGACTTGGGGAGATAGCTTGCACAATGTAACCACATGATATGCAATATGCAATGCCTAATGACCTAAAAATGTATGCAATATGATAATGATAGTCCCAAGAGAGAAGGGCAATTTTTGAGGTGTTACACCTGGGGATTCAACAAGCACTATTCACAATCGGCTGAGCAACCTGGGAACACATCATTGGATAACAACCTCTCTTTAACCACTACTAAAGAGGTCTTCACCTTATCAACATTAGTCACCACACTGTAGTCACGAGACTCTTTCAACATACTCACGGAAGGACCGACATGGGGAGGCATATGATTGTTATTAACATTAGGACCATTAGGTGTAAACGAAATGGATTTTGAGTCAATTAAATCATGTACCTTATGCTTCAGAGCCTTGCAATTCTCAACATTGTGCCCGGGAGCACCAAAATTGAATTCACATATTGCATTGGCATCGTAACCTAGAGGAAATGGATTTGGAGGAAGTCCCAATTCCCTCAATCGAATCAAAGATTCGCGAAGCAATTGAGCAAGCAGTTGACTATACGGAATACAGACCATATCAAATTTTCTCTCAGGCTTCCTCTGCTCCCGCTCTGATAATAATTCTGACGCTGAGGAATATACAGTTGTCGATACTGCATCAGTGGTGGATACGGCATGGGCTATTGACCAGAAGGAAATTGCAAAAGCTTATTGTTGATAAACATCGGGAGTCACTTCAGCAACCTGATAGTAAGGCAATCTATAAGCCTTACCCTTCCCTTTAGAAGTTGAGTCAACATTCACCTCCCCTTCCTTTTTCTTAGGGAAATCAACATACAACTTCTTTCCTCCATTCGTTGTAGTAGCAATGATGCCCTGAATCTTTCCGCTCTTTAAGCAATTGTCTATTCTTTCACCAGCGACCACCAAATCAGAAAACCCTGACGATGCACTCCTAACCATTCGATCTAAGTAAGGGCCATGAAGTGTACTCATAAACATATCCACCAGTTCCTTTTCCAAAAGAGGAGGTTGAACCCTGGTGGCCAGATCCCTCTATCTCTAGGCATATTCCTTAAAAGATTCATCTGTTTTCTGGATGAGGTTCTGAAGCTGAGTTTTGTTATGCGCCATGTTTGTGTTGTACTGGTAATGCTTTGAGAATGCTTCAGCAGGCTCTCTCCAAGTTCGGACATGGGTGCGCTCCAGAGATGCCCCCTTGTATTTCTCAAATGCCGGGACCTTGAATTTAGCTGGAATTTTCACCCCATACACTAAGCACGTGTCAGCAGCTACTAGAACGAAGGTACCAAACCCTTTCATAGCTTTCATTTTCTCTTCCAAGACATGGAACTTCTTTTCCACCTCAGCCGATGAAGGTCCATAAGCATCATAGAAATATTTTGGGTGTTCATCCACCTCAATTTGAGGGCCTCCTTGAACAAGAATGTGGAAGGTCTCGGCAATATTCTGGTGAACGGGACCACCGTCAATATGACCAGCTCCTCTCAATAGGCCTACAGGTGTAGTCAGAGTTGGATTAGCAACAACAACTCTCTGATTTGCTTGACGAATCTCTTCTTGACCTCTGGCCAAGTTTTGCAAAACATCTATAAGTTGACCCATTTGAACCTTCATGTGGGTCACATCCTCTCTCAATGTGGCTTGGTTCTATTCCAATTGTTCCATGATTAGCCTCTGGTGAGTATGAGTATTGTAGTGATGTCGAGAAGTCAGTTTGACGGTGGTGATTGTTCTGTGAAGGTTAAAGTAATAATGAGTTCATTGGTCTTAAATTTATGAAATGCAATATGATATATGAATGATGCATACATGCAAAAAATTCCTTTTCCTGTTATTTTATTTTACTTTATTATTTCCAGGGAATCTTCGAGATTTGTCTATTGTTAAGAGCAATCATAGAGTATAAAAGTAGAGACAGAAGATAATACCCAAATAAAGGGAAACACACATTTTATTCAATGTGGACGAAGTAACAAGTGTCGCTACACAAAAAATACAGAGTCGCCATCGGTTTTTATTTATTCCAAAGGAAAGGGAAGATATCGAGAAAACCCCAAAGAATGGTCATCGCAACCACAAACAGGTTCGAAAGTCGGTTATGCAAGGGGAAGGTATTAGCACCCCACACATCCATGATACTCCATGGGAACCATCTAGGATGTTTGCGCTTGAATGGGTGTTGTTTATCAAATGTTTTCCTGCCACAAGTTTGCAGAGCGGAGGTATATTTTAAATTCGTGTGCTCGCCAAGGATTTGGGTCCTCGTGCCTACGTATGCCCACTTGTTGAAGTGAGAAATCAGAGCCCCGTAGTTCGTGGGTAAAAAATGTTGTTTGTTTTGTTGATTTTATTACCTTGAAGAAGGGTTTTCAATTATGTCGCCCTAAGGCTCAAACAAAAGGTTTGAATATGTTGAATTATTTTTAGGTGAATACCTGGAACTACCAAGTCAAACGTCTTGTGTTCGAAGCATTCAGAACGAGTGTAGGAAAGCTCCATTCTCATCCCTTCTTTACCACTTAAGGCTCGTGGCGTACAATCCTAATCGTATTTATTGTGTTTTTGAATTTTGATTTGAGAACATACCGCTTGACGTTGGATCAAGGGTTTGCTTATTGATTTGGAAATAGTGAGTGTTCCTAATGCCTAAGGAGTAACTATCAAGCAGTAAAAAATAAAGAAAGCGAGTAAAAGCATACATCTGAAAGGGGAGGGAGGACATGTAAAGTACAAGGGAGTGCAGGAAATAAAAGGTCTCATTGTCAGGTAGCCCAAGAGAAAGCTTGTGTGTGCATAGTGTCCTTAACTAGAAAGCTGTAAAAGATTACAAGTCTTCTTGAGTCTTGGATGCTCCTTCCAAGTTCGGGTCAAATAATTGTCCAAAGTCTTTTTCAAGGGTCCTAATGAGAAGTCCCTAAGTCCATTCCATGCTTGGGAGTTATTGTATTTTTGTGTTTTTTAAGTCTTTACCATTTTAATGTGAGATGTATAATAGGTAATACAAAGCAAAGTAAAGTAAATTGACAAAAATAAGTGTTAGAAGTTAGATGCGAAATGTAAAAGTTAGGTACAAAATTTAAATGTTAGATGTGGAATTGTAAAGTGTTAGGAGTTAATTGTTAAGTGCTAGATGTTAATCAAAATCAAAAGAAATGATAAAAGAATATTTAACATCAATATAAATATCTAAATCAAGCTCTAATATCAACACAAATCACACAATTATCAAATGAAGTTCTAAGATTAAAATAATTCACAAAGTTAATATCGAATTGAAAATAAAACAATTATTAAGAAAGAATTCTAAAATGAATTAATAACATCAAAATAAATCCTAAAATTAAGACCATTATCACAATTAATTCTACAATTAACTAACAATTCTAAACAATTATCACTAAAATGAATTCTAAATAATTATCACTAATTAAATTCTAAAACAATCCTAAAAGTATTAACTATCCTAATTATTATTAACACACTGTAGTTCTAGGATTTGGAATGAGCCTAGGGTCCTAGGGATTATTCCTGGCCCAACCGCCAGTGGGGTGAGATCTGGCTAAGGGATGTTAAGCCAGAAATCCGCTTTGGGCCTTGTGAAGGACTAGGTCCAATGCAAAGGACATGAAAGAATGGAGGCCTTATCCTCCTTCACCATTCAATCACACTCAGCAGAAGAATAAAACCAAAAGACCAGGTCTCTATGGAGATCATAACCGTGCCGATCGGCGGAGGGGATTTACAAGGTGAGACACCTCACGTCGCCCTCCACCTCCCGACCTAACCGCAATGGGAAATGACATTCACCTAACATAACGGAGCCACCGCAATGGCTTCCACATGGAACAAACCGAACGGCGAACGAAACAACAGACGCTACAGTCAAGCGCTAAAACCACCGTGACTGAATTACTAACACGAAAAAGTAAGGTCTCTTACCTGCGACAGCAACAGCGGATCCGTTGGTGAAACCGGACTCAGAACTCAGGTACCGTGAAACTCCGACTCTCCGATCCTCTTCTCTTGTTTGGCAACGAGTTGCTCCTGTTGTGACTGCTCTTTGTTGTTGTGTATTACGTAGAAACTATTGAAACTTGGCGTAACAGAGCTTTTCCACTCTGCAATCTCTTCCACTTTCCTCTTTCTGATGCTGTTTCTTTGAGTTTCTGTTGTTCTTGTTATGGAACAGCCTCCGTTGAAAGTTGAGAGAGTTTCGCCGAAACCGTCGGAATCAGTTACAATTCTGTCACCTTCTGTTATTGGATTGTGAGGCTGAGATTTCTCGGTTATTGGCGGTTTATTGAAGCGAGGCGAGGAAAATGGAGGTTTTGCATTTCGATGAAGGTTTGTTAGCGATGGGAGAGGAAGAAGAAGATTCTGAAAAAAGAAAATTGGCGAGAGAAATGATCGTCAAGAACGTAACACTTGGGGAATGATTGGGTTTTATAGAAAAATATGCTTTGCAAAGGTAAGCTTGAATTTTGTTTGCTTTGCATTTTGATTGTTATTCATGTCGTTTCTTCACTTTTCATGTTGTCGTCATTTTGGTTTGAATCGTAGCTGGTGGTGTTGTTGTTTAGTAGCTGCACTTGTGTTCTGCTTTTCGGATTGTACGGCCCGTGCGTATGGTGCTTCACGTCTCAATTGCCTTATGCATTTTCTGGGTCTTTCTCATGTTGGTATGCTGGCGTTGTTGTCCTGCTATTTTCCTTTTTTGATTTCCTGCATTTCCGTTATGGTTTTGGATATAATGGATAGTTGAATAGATATTGGACTAATTGGATAAATTAGATAAATTGGATAAATTTGATATGGCTCAATGGACAAATTTAAATTGGTTTAATGGATGATGATTGGATTATGGTTTTAAGGGCTTTGGATAATTGGTTTGGTTGGATATGGACATGGGCCTTGATACAATGCAAAATGTTAAATTTTTGTTATGAAGAAAAATGAATGAATGGACGAACAATATTTTCCCATAAAAAAATGAATAAAAGAGAGAATTCTAAAAATTAAATTGAAATAAAAAATTAATTTGAATTATCAAGAATTAATTCGAATCATCAAAGTCGATTTGAATTATCAAAGATTAATTTGAATTATCAAAATCAATTTGAATTATCAAAGATTAACTTGAATTATCGACTTGGAAAAAAAGATGAAATAACATGGACATTTATGCTAAATGAGATAACCAAGTATGGGTTAACATGGAAATTCAAACAAAGTCAAATTCAAATTCGAACACATATTATGAACCAATATCATGAAATGTATGACACAATCAATGAATCTAAGACTATTATAACATGCATTGCAATGAATGAACGACCTTGAATGAGAATGGACCAATGACCGAATAAGATGAATGGAAGTATGATTGTGCTAATGAATCAATGCATGAAGCCACATGGAATCAAGAGTCAAATGGATGATCAGGAATGCATGTGGATCCAAGAATAAAATGAGGTATACGATCACATGGCCACCTGATTAACAAAATTGTTCACCCCTATTATCAACCAAGGGATTAGGATTTGAAGGATTGATCCACCTCAAATTACTGATGAACCCTAGTATCCACTAGGTGTAAGCGCAAGGCCATGAATCCAAGTCACGTGTCTCCTCTTGTTGAACTACGCTTATTCAAATGAAATGAATGGATGGAGATGATATGCAAATGTTTGGGATTAGTGACCTATATGATCAATGTGAATGGTAGGGCGAATTTTGGGGTATGACAATTGCTCTTATTTAATCTTCTCGAACCTGAGTGTACGATTAGTGTCATCTTCCGGACAATCAAGGTAGGAGAGTGTAAGACCCCAAATTTGTCCCTAAGATCCCTCATGGCATCATATCACATCATATCATTGCCTCAAGGATCACTGTGCACCTTGTCTCCTTCCCTGTGGGTGGGGCATCTTTTGAGAGTGATTCTTGATCACCAAGCATGTTTTGCATTTGTATATCATTGCTTTTCATTTGTTTACTAACCCAAAAGTACAAAAATATTGTCATCTAACCTTGTTACTTGCAGATGAAGCAACATTAGGTCAAACCAGTCAAAGGCAAGCATTGAGCCATAAATGGTGGCCATTCTGAAGAATTTGGGCACCATGATCATTCATCAAGAGTTCATATGAACCATGACATCATTTTGAATCAATATCTCAAGTGGTAGAGGCTTGGATTTCATCAGGGCATAGCTAGGCCAGCTGAAACCCTAGAATGGTCAACACAAGTCAACTGTGCATTTAATCAGGGATTTGAAGGTGTGAGATGGTTAGAGAGGCCTCATTCATGTCCATGCAAGTCTCATATAACATGTCAAGCATCAACCTTGAAGGATTTGAGGTCAGACAAAAAGTTTCCAAAAATAGTAGGTGACCTGTAATTTCAAATTGCCAAAAATGGAAAGGTCTTCTCCTTAAATTTACATCATCAAGAAAGCTTCAAAACAAATTTTGTCCAACATGAAAGTTTAAGATCTTGCTCTTACCTTTCCAAAAAGTCCAACAACATCCATTTCTCATTTGTGGTTGGCAAGTTATGATCAAATCATTGTCAATGGATTTTGAACTTCAACAAGGCATAACTTTTGAACCAAGTGACCAATTCATGTGGTTCTTTTTGGAGCATTTCATTCTTGATCCCTACTATCATGATCATGCATCATATTTCACTAATTCTCATTACAAAAATATTTCATTTTTTACTTGAATTAATTTGAATTTTTGGAGGGAAAAGGTGAATTTGAAAATTATGCATTTTATTCACTTCCAACCAATCTCATTTGCCTCCAAACAATTTTTGAAACTCATTCAAGGTGAAATTCGTGCACTGTTCATTGCCATGCACATGCATAAGGGTGGTTTTGTCAATTTGTCCAAACATTTGGTTTTCACTAATTTTTCATTACCAATTGATTAATCATGATTAAGCTTGGTTAATTAGAGGTATATAAGTGAAATCATAACAGAAAAACCCTAACGACAATTCACAAATTCAGATCTCAAATTTTTTCTCTCAAATTTCTCTCAATTTTCTCTCAATTTTTCTCTCATTTCTTGAAAGCATTTGCATAGTTCTTGCTCTGTTCATTATCTAGCATCATCACTGGACAATTTTCAAGCCAAGAAACACCTGAATTCGTGCATATTTGGAATTGCTCAAAGTGAGAACAACAATGGTGAAGTATTGAAATTGTAGAATCATGCATGACTGAGCTTCGATCTTCCTTCTAAACATCTTCTTAAGCATTGTAGAGGACTCTCCAAGCATCACAAAGCCTAATTCCAGCTGAATCCGTTTCTGTTGCTACAAGAGGTCACAAACTAATTCTCATAATCTTGATTTCTACTATGCTAATGTTATAGATCCTTGATTGCTGAGTTGATTAAGCTTTGAATCGTGTAAAACCATGCCAAAATGAGAGAGAACGGTTGATTTGAAGTTTGATGGATGATTTTTGTTTTGATCGATTCATGCTTGATGTAGTGTTTTCGGATGTGTTAATTGTTGATTATTGATGCTTGATGTTAGATCTATAGAATGCATGGCTTGATTTTTGTTTTTGGAGATGTTAAGAATTTTCTGGAAAATCATGGATGAAGATCATGAAGATCTTCATCGTGTTCTTGACCGCTGGAAATTTCCTGCGGATTTATCCGCAACCTTCATCGCCTTTGCCACGGACTTACCTGCGGATTCCTGAGTTTTTCCTGCGGATTCACGCTTTGCATGGTTGTGCATGCGCCTAGGGTTTGAGGTAAAACGACTGCGTTTGGTCGTTGGCGCGCTTCATTTCAAACACACACACACTTCGATCCTTGGCTTGGTCACTTTTCAAATATTGCCTTGCATATTATTTCCATTTCATCTTCCTTGTTCACATGCCATTTCACATGATTTTTTATTTTCCTCTCCATTCAAAAAATCATAACTCTCAAAATAATAATCCAAATCACATGAATTTTTTTTCACTTTGATCCTCATCATGTCTACTATTTTATGGATATTTTTCCAGAATTTGTGCACGGTTGAAAAAATAATTGCCTAGGGTTTATGTTTACATATCATTTCTTGCACATTGCTTGACATTTCTTTTATGAAATCATGATGCTTGATCCAATGGAGCTGAAAATTTACATGCTTGATCTAGACACTTTGATGAGCATTTTGGCTTTGAGTTTGCTATTTTTGCATTTCTGGTTTGTGAGATATGATGTGATCAATGAAGGTGTGACAATGTGTGTCACATCATTTCTTGTCCAATTTGCTGATTTTATTTACCATGCCATATGAACTTCAATTAATCTGATTTTTTGCATGTTGAGTCTTCTAGATGTTAAGTTTGCTTGTGAATGTTTGTAGAATTTTTGGATCCATTTCCAATTTGCTTGAGATTTTCTTTGCTGGTTGGTCATAATTGGACTTTTGTTGAGTGTTCAACTTCCATGATTTGTGAAATTCTTATGCCTTATCATATGAGCTTGAAATTTTGTACATTGATTCTTAACATGTTGAAGTCCATTGTGGTTTTGGTTTGGATCATTTATCTTATGTCATTTCTGTTTTAGGATTGCCTTAAGTTGATGTATGATTTGGTGCCTTGTATGAGCTTGTTTGAACATGCTTTGACTTGTTGATTTTAATTGATATGCTTACACTTATCCAAATGCCATGATTTTTGGTATGTTGCTCATTTGATATGTTCTGTTTAGGCGTGATTTTTCTTGGAATTTATTGAGCCATTCTTGATTTGATATGCTTGTGATCATTCTGTTTGCCCCAATGTGACTTTAACTTGCATCCATTGCCATGATTTGTTTATAAAATGAAATTGGTTGATGCTTTTGATATGGGACCAATTGAATGATGTTTTTAATTGATTAATCTTGATTTTGGTAAATTTTCATGTTCTGTTTTGGTCCATTTCTCTTTCTTTGACCCTAGGCCTTGGCCTAAGGGTTTGCTTCTCATGTTTGAGTTTGTTTTCAGGTTAAGAAGCATATGGCTTTAAGGAGATCAATTTGCATAGCTTGAGTTGGTTTGCTTAATTGTTATGAACTAACATTGACTTGTTTTGTAGGATGCCCTTAGCTCATTTGATTTGAGCTTGTGCTTTGCACAATGTAGCCTTGATTGTTTGATTGTACATTGTCTGTTGACTGTTGGTTTATCTGTTTGACTTTTGTGACTTGAGTACTGATTGAATTGGATTGATTTCAGGTACCTTAGTTGCTATAGTTCTTTGTGAACTTGCTTTTGCTTTGCTTGATAGCTTAAGCATTGAGGTATAACATCTCTTCTTCATGTAGTCTGGAAGACCTGGTCTGTTACTTGGCCAGGCACCTGTCTAAAGTCCTCCTTAAGAGGCAATGTTTGTGATTGTTTATCTTTGTCCCCAAGCAGGAAAAGTCCTTTTGATAAGGCAATTGGTAGATAGAAGAGATGTGTAATCCATCTCCTACTAGTCTGTGTGTCATCCCTTTGCTCACATTACATGTTGTAGCATTGTGGATCTTAACCCAAGATCTATAGAGTCATTAACTTGTGGAGAGAGTTCCAACTTTATGAACTCCCACACCTTCTGATATTCAATGCTCTCCCTGACCAGGGATAAGAGCAATGAGGCACACCCCTCATATCCTTTCATCTGCTTCACCTTAACTCTCAATGTTAAGGTTAAGAGCACCATTTACCCCATTCCAGTTGACTTTAAAGTCTAACCCTTGCTTGAGCCTAATTGCTTGGATATAGTGTGTGCTAAATGACTTTGTTTGATTGATTGCTTGGTTCATTTGCACATGTTTGCTTGTTTGACTTTGTGCATTTATCATCATTAATTGTTCATTATTGCATGATCATCATTTCATATCTTTGTGATTTGTTTGAGTTTGCCCATTGAGGAATCAACAGTAAGTCCATTCATTGGCCATTGTTCCTATGATTTGGAAGGGATTGAGTGTAAGACTATTTCATTGGCCACTTATGTCTTTTTTGCTTAGTGCTTTTGTTTGTTTGTTGTATGTGAGGGTGCAATTGTAAGTCCATGTTGTTGGCATTTGTACTCCTATGATCATCCTTTGGAGGTTGGTATAAGCCCAGATAGATTGGCATCTGATATCCATGTTTTGTTTACTTTGAGGAGATTGGAGTAAGCCCATATATTGGCATCTGGTATCTTTGTCTGTTTGGTTCTTTGGGAGATTGGTATAAGTCCAGTTGATTGGCATCCGGTATCCACCCTTTTGTTTTATTTTGCTTTAGGAGGTTGGAATAGGTCCATTTATTGGCATCTGATATCCCTGTTTGTTTTAGGAGATTAGTGTAAATCCATTTATTGGTATCCGGTATCCACCTTTGTTGTGAGATTGGTATAAGTCCATTGATGGCATCCGGTATCACCTCGCATGTATGTTGAAGCCGTCCTCGCATGGTGGATTGTTGATTCAGGTTGAGTTTTCTCCCATTGGTAATGAAAAGCCTTAGTGCTCTTGTTTTAAAATGAACCCACTGATATTTTGGAAATCTTTTAGCCGAACTACGGCGTTTTGATCCTTACCTTTCATGGAAGGTACGTAGGCAACGGGTTCATCCGTTCAAACACAAAAACAATAAAAATTGTATATTCTTCTCTCATCATCCCAGTCATGTTTGCACAATATGTCATAACAAATAAACTTTTTTATACAACAAGTGTGAAAAGGGCTCCCTAGGAGTACCTAGGACGTTTTGGGTGCCTAACACCTTCCCATTGCGTAATTTACCCCTTACCCAGATTCTCTGATCTTTTCATTAGTTTTCTACGTGTAAAACTTCTTAGGCTTTTGTTCGCTTTTTAGCCAGTCCTTTGGATAAATAAAAGTGCGGTGGCGACTCGATTTCTTTGTATGCTTTGCTTATGGTTTAATCGATAAATCATAAAGCGACGAATACACCGCTAGAGAAAAATGGCGACTCTGCTGGGGAAGACATTAGACCTTCCCTGGTGGTATTGCCTACTTTTCACCCTTGTTGTATGATATTTGTTTATGTGTTATTTGACATATTTTTGTACAATTTGGGATAACTGTATTGATTGTAATGTTTGAATTGCTTGATATACAACTGCTGTTTGCTTTGGTGATCTCTGTGAGATGAGTTCTATACCCGAACTCGAGTGCACTCTAGGATAGGAGAATGACATAGTCTTGTTGACTGGTGTGGAGTATTCCTTAGCCAGTTGACTTGCGAGTCCATTCACTTGGTGGAGGTCATGTTGGATTAATAATGTCACACAAGTTATTTGTGGTTAGGCATTATTCTTTCAATCATGTGCCTTAGAAGCCAAGGACCTTAGTTTACCAAGCCCATCTTGGCCTATTTTTAGGACGTAGTACGGAGGTCGTTCAGATGTCAGTTTTGATGTGATTATTACGCGATACTACACTCATAAGAGTCTCTCTTGAGAATATTTTTGGAATACGAGTATTCGTTCCTCCGACAATATCCGAAAGATGGGACGATGATTATGGGAACCTCTGGTAGAACATGTCTGGCAGGTTTAAACCCTAGTACACTCCCTTTGGGTGGTTCTTAACCGAGACTCCATGCTCGTGACTCTCAGCAAACCCGTGATTCATGGTTGAGTCGTTCAGACAACCTTAATATCAATGGAACTTGGGCGTTGATAAGGTGTAAACCATAATCCGCCAAAATGGATGGTTGATATTAAGGAGGTTCGAGCCGGTTCATGTATCGTTAATATCAATGGAACTTGGGTGTTGATAAGGTGAAAACCTAAATCCACCAAAATGGATGATTGATATTAGGGATACAATGAGCTTTCCCATGACCTTTGTCTGGTGTGACTTGCTTGATCCTTGAGTGTGATTGTTGCATTCATGCATTCATCTGCATCCATATCATCAAAAAATGAGAATTTTTTTTTCAAGGAACTTAAGGGGTTTCTTTGCAAAAATTTTCAAATACGGAAAGACAAAGAATTATCCAATGAGATATTTCCATATGCGATAAAATGCTTAATATTTTCAAAGTTTGCAAATAAAACCCTCGAGTTCCTTTGAAATGAAAACAAAGCATATGCACAAGCATTTCATGCATCATTTGCATAAGCAGGTGTTTGTTCCGGTCTCCCGTCCTGTGGTCTGATCCCTGTTGCTCTTCATTTATTTTGAAGACGCACGTCGCCGGTACTACACCAGAGCCATCTCTGCAAGATTTATGGATCATCTTGAGCAAGAGAACCGTGAGCTCAGGGAGGAATTTGCCAGACTAAGTGCTTTTGATGGGTTTATTCCTGGTTGGCCATTTGTCTTCTTTCTCATATATTGATGCTGAGGATGAAGTTGGAACTCCTTTCCAAGCTTTATCTATTGCTGAGCCGATTGAGAAGAAGTCTCCTTCGTTTTCTTCCTACCGTGATGCGAAACTGGCCATTGAATATGGTGCAGTTGCTGGTTTGGGGAAGATGATTGAGCTTGAAGACAATAGATCCCGAGCTGGCATTGGCTATTCTTCTGGGGCGTTCAACGAGCAAGGTTTGTTCCAGAGTGGAGGATTCATCCATGCTGATCAACCTGAGGAAGCTGCTGCTATTCTAGAAGAGGGTGCAGAGGATCTGAGCAACTTCATCATACCTGGTGGTGTCTGCCACAATTGGGTCGCTGTGGATGTTCCTACGGTCATTCATAAGTCAGCGTAATATGTTTGCTTTGCTTAAAACCCTTCTCCCATGCCAAAAGAAGAAGTGATGACATTGTTGGCAAGCATTTAATACAATGATGTTTTCATTCAATTGATGCATGTTAAACATATGTTTTTCCAATTGTTTTCACTTTTTGATTTTGCATGAAACCGGTGATCACAAAAAACCCTGAAAAAAGCATAAAATCAAACTTTTCATCTGCATAATGATTGCCTTGTTTGATTTTCAAAAAGTTTTTATTATCCAAAATCATTATGCAGGGATTTCTAAACCCATTGAACATAATGATCCAACGCCATCTCCCAATCTTGAATTCCCTGTATTTGAGGTAGAGGAAGATGATGTTGAAGGGGATTCCTGACGAGATTACCCGACTTCTTGAGCATAAAAAGAAGATCATTCAGCTGTATCATGAGAATCAGCAAAACAGTCAAACTGGGGCATTACAAATGTAATAAAAAAAAAAAGAGGGTGAAAAATAAAAGAATAAAAAAATCAAAAATCAAAATTAAAAAAAAAAAGAAAGTATACCCTCAATCCCAAGTTGACTGATGCTGAATGGATTCAGAGTCGTTATGACCAACTGAATTTGATTGAAGAGAAGCGATTAACTGCCATGTGTCATGGTCAGTTATATCAGCAGAGAATGAAGAAAGCATTCGATAAGAAGGTCAAGCCTCGTGTGTTCTGAGAAGGTGACCTCGTGCTCAAGAAAGTCTTGTCTTTTGTGCCCGATTCCAGGGGCAAGTTGACTCCAAACTATGAAGGTCCATATGTTGTTAAGAGAGCCTTTTCAGGCGGAGCTTTGATGCTTACCACAATGGATGGGGAGGATTTCACTCGTCCTGTGAATTCAGATGCAGTCAAGAGATACTTTGCCTAAAGAAAAAAAAAGTATATGCAAATGAAAAACAGAATAGCTCGCTAAGTTGAAAACCCGAAAGGGCGGCTTAGGCAAAAATGAGCGTCTCGGTGGAGAACCCGCAAGGGTAATCCAGGCAAAAATTAGAGACTTGAAAAAAAGAAGTATATTTGCATCCCGCTAGATTGAGTACCTCACCCTGGGGCAATCTAGGCAAAAATTAGGGATTTGGCAAGTAACTGCATCCTGACAAGACTTTCTGTTCCGCAGCCGTCTTTTCGTCAGAAATTCTCGATTCGTCGTCGACTGAAGCTTCGAATACATCGAGATTCAAATTGGTAGAGAAAGGATCATTATGTTCAATGTAGCCCTCTTCCAATATATATCACTGATTTCAAATTTGTACAGATATATGGAGTCTTGCCATTTGCAGGCTACCATTCCATCAAATAAATTTGAGCTTTTTATCCAATTGTTTGCACTCTTATTTGTTTCAATTCAACAAATGTTTGCATGTTTTAATTGACAAAATGTCATTGTTTTAAACAAATAAATTTTTCAAAATTGTTGTTTTAAACAAAGTGAACATTCACAGTGATGAAAGGATACTTAAGAATTTCTCAGTGCTCTCCCGAGGGTGGCATGATTTCCAACAGGTAAGACATTTGTTCATATTCCTGGCATTGGTTGTATCCTCTTTCTCCTGCTTGATTGTTGGGGTTGTTCCCCAAGCAGAGCTGTTGTTGTGGGTTGTTCCCCAAATAAGCGGAGTGCTTGTTGAAGACTTCGTTTTCTTCTCCAGCAGTATTCTATCCCAGCATGGGTGTTTTTCCTTTTGGAAGATTCGGTAGTTGGTGGTTGGAAACCCAGGTACTCCGTTTCTCCCCAATGCAGTCGCTAGCGGAGTTGTTGTTTCTCTCCTCAGCGTGGTTGCTTTCTGTTGAAGATTCAGTGGTTAATGGATTGATATCCCAGTACTTTACCGCTTTCTCCAACATCGTCGCAAGCAGGCTTGTTGCTGTCTTTCCTCAGCACAGTCGCTAGCGGAATTTGTGATATATCACCAGAGCAGAGTGTTGTTGAAGACTTCGTTTTCTTCGCCAGCGGTACTCCCTTCCCCGGCTAAGTCGCCAGCGGAGTTGCTATCTCCCCATCAGTGCGCTCATCCCTTCAGCAGGGCAGCGATTATGTTCCTCCTCAGCAGTTGTGGGTGTTCTGCTCAGAAGAGTCAGCATTCAGTGGTTGATGCCTAGCTCTCTTCCATATCCTCAGTGGTTTCTTCAGTGAAATCCCCGGTAGATACCCGTAGATTTGTGGTTTGGTGGATTGTATCTATGCAAAATCCCCATTGGAGTTGGTGTCTCCAACAGAATCAGGATTGTATCTGTGGTTTTCCCTCAGAGTCTCCGTCAGAGTGGATATCCTCAACAGAGTTGCTTTTGTGACAGTTTCTGCTTGTTGAAACCTCTGTTGCCCCAGTAGGTTGGGTTGGTGGTCTAGCATCCGGAGTTTGGGTTGATTTCCCGATCGCTTTGGATCCTCAGTAGAGTAGCTTGTTGCAGAATCTACTTGTGTGATCTGTTTCTCCTTCAGTGGGTGTATTCCCTATGGAGTGGTTATTTGTTTTCCCCATGTAGATTTGCTTGTGCAGAAGAATCTATATGGATGACCCGTTCTCCCTCAGTGGGTTGTTCCCCAGCGGAGTTGTGTGGAGTTGCTTTCATGGCAATTCTCGCTTATGCGATGAATGTTTGATACTGAGGGTTCCCCTGCAGATATCCTGGGATTTCTCCTGTTTCCCCAACAGATTCGTCTTTGTGGCTGCTTGTGCCTGTTGTGACTTTCTGTTCGTCAGTTGGGTTGTTGTTGATCCATTACTCAGAGATCTGGTGTTTATTTGGTATCTCCGATCTTTTGCCTTCCCTCAGATCTTTGCTTTTCAGCATGTAGATCTCCTGCAGATTGGCTTTCCAGTTGGTTTGTCCCCTGGAAGTATAGTACCGGGCGTTTGATTCCTGGACTCTGTTTGTGTTAGATATGTCTGTTTTGTCAGCATTCATCAAACATAAATCACGCATATTCATGCATAATCATAAACATTCAGATATTCATGTTGCATCTTTTGCCATATATCTTTTGTTTGTTGTTCTCCTGCTATGGGTGATATAGATCTCCAATAGATCTTCCCAAGTAGATGTCGGGTGTTTAAATCTCTCCATATAGAGTCAACCCCATAAGCAGAAAATGTCTGTATTTTCCTTCTGCAGTTCCCCACTGAGATTATCCTCGTGGATGACGGTTTCTTCCGTTTCCTCCCAACATGTATATTGGGATGGAGGTTTCTATTGAGTTATATCCTCATAGGATGAGTCTTGATTCAGTCTGTCTTTTCGGATCGACCCCGAATTGGCTATTTTGTCAACTGTTTCTTGTGCTTCCCACTGGAATAAATGAATAATTGCCCAGTAACCGGCAATTATTTCTTTTATCCCCAGCGGAACCTTTTTGGGCCTCTACCCAGTAACCGGTAGTTGTAAGTCCTATGTTCCTTCTTCTTGATGGAATTTGTGGTTATATACCTTTTATTCCTCAGCAAGAGTTGATTCGGTTTTCTACCTAATTTTCGGTAGTCGTAAATCCTGATTTTCGTACTCTCCAGTAGAGTTTGTGGTTAGTTATAAAACCCTATTTTGTTCTCGTGCGGATTTGTGATTCTTTCATTCCCCACGTGGAGTTGTTGGTTTTCCACCTAGTATTCGGCGGATGTAAACCCTAAACCCTTTTCCTCAGCAAGAGTTGATTTGGCCACTACCCCGTATTCGGTAGTCGTAAGTCCTATCTCTTTTCCCCTAGCAGAGGTAACCTTTGTGGTTCGTTCTGGTTGTTGGCGGAATTTGGTGTCGTTGTGGTTTTATTCCCAGCGGAGTTTGTGCCTCGTGGTACAGGTGGATAATTGCCGGTTGCTAGCAATTTTATCCCTCAGCCAGAGTTTTGGTATTCTCCCCGTATTCGGTAGTTGTAAACCCTAATTTCTCCCCTTTGTAGAGTTAACCTTGTTGTTCATCCTAACCGATGATGGTTATTTTTTGTGGTTATCTTCATTCGTTGTGTGATGTTGATATTCCTCCCTTTGCTTGTGGATAATTGCCGGTTGCTAGCAATTGTATCCCCAACAGTCTTCTGGATCATTGCCGTATGCTTGCAATGTTATCCGTTGAAGTTGCCAGTGGGTCCTTTCACCATTTGATAGTGATTTGTTCCCCGGATCATTGATTGTTTATCAATGTATCCCCAGCTAGTTCTTGTGGGTAATTGCCGGATGCTTGCAATTCATCCCCAGTTGAGTCGCTTTTCATTTACCTCGTTTGCTTGGTAATAATTGTTGCTCCCTTTGATTGGTCATCATTATATACCTAGTTTTGGTATCCCGATGCCTTTCTTTGCGGTCGATTTATCCTTTGTTAACCCAGTAACCGATTGTGGATAATCTTCCATGCGAGTATGTTATCCATGTTCTGACGGTAATGGATAATATATCTCATGCACTCTTCAGTCGAAGCCTTTTGGGTTTCCCTAGTTGAGTAAGATTCGTTATTTCCCTTTTGCAGAATCGAATATTTGTTGTTTTGGATAATTGCCGGATGCTTGCAATTTATCCCTTTTGAGTTGCCTTTCGTTTACCCGTATGCTTGGTATCGATGGTCTCTCTTTTTGGTTGATCACCTATTATATGCCCTAACCGGTATCTCTGGTGTCTCTTCCTTTTCGAGTATATTATTCACGTTTGACGGTAATGAATAATATGTCTCATTCACTCTTTGGTTGGAATCCTTTGTTGATCTTCCCCAGTCGAGTAAGATTCGTATTCTTTGTAGAATCGAATATCCATCCTTTAACCAGTTTGTGTTTTGGATGATGAGTGTTTTGGCAATAAAAACCAATTCACGTTTTCGGTAGATCACCTATTATATGCCCTAACCGGTATTCTTGGTGTTTCTTACCATGCGAGTATATTATCTACGTTCTGACGGTAATAGATAATACATCTCATGCGAGTATTCTATCCACGTTCTGACGGTAATGGATATTATATCTCATGCACTCTTTGGGTTTGTGTCCCCAGTTGAGTAAGATTCTTCTTCCCGTTGTGGATTCGAATGTCCATCCTGTAAGTCGATTTGCTTTTTCAAGCCCTCCTTTCGGATGATGAGTGTTTTGGCAGTAAAAACTAATTCACGCTTTGGTTGGTCACCTATTATATACTTCGGTATCCCTGGTGTTCCTTCCTGTCTGCTCCCTATTATGACCTCGGTCCCCTGTGGAGTCAGATTTTCCTGAGTTGATGTACCTTTTTCAGGTCTTTCTCAGATGTTGGTTGATTGATATCTCTCACCCTTATACCGGTCTTAGATATTCATTCTTCCTGAGTTTGTTACCTTTATACCGGTAACACCTCATTTCCTTGTTGCTTTTCCCCGTGAGAGTCTCTTTGTTAGACCTTCTCCAGTGGAGTTTTCTTGTGGTGATTTTTACCCTTGCTATATTGGTGTTTTCCCCGATATATGCAATTTTTCCCGGCAGGGAGGTTCTTTGTGAATCGTTTCCTGGTCCGAGTCCGGATTTTTATCCGAAGTATCCTTTGTGGATAGTTTGAGTCAGCTTGTTGTCTCTCCAATGGACGTGTTTTCCTTTGGAAATCTTCTTTTCCCTAGTTTGAGTCCTTTACTTCCCCAGTAAAGTCTCCATTCTATTTTTTGTTTTCCCTAACTCAGAGTCGTGTCCTGCTCACGCACTTCTTTTTCTTTCTATCCCCAATAAGAATCCCCATAAGAGTCTTATTAGAGTCTCTGTTCCTGGTGAGCGTATTGCTCCGATGGATTGTCTTTTTCTTCTGTGTGAACCATATCCCCACAGAATTTGTGTCTTTTACATGCATACATCTGCATCACGAGGTCTCTTAGGGACCAAAATTTGTCTCATTACTGTTATTTAAGCCCATTCTACCGCGTCGAGATGAATATTTCTAAACTTCACTTCTCCGGCTAGAATGACCTTAAATAGGGGCATCTGTAAGACCCCAATTTTGTCCCTAAGATCCCTCATGGCATCATATCACATCATATCATTGCCTCAAGGATCACTGTGCACCTTGTCTCCTTCCCTGTGGGTGGGGCATCTTTTGAGAGTGATTCTTGATCACCAAGCATGTTTTGCATTTGTATATCATTGCTTTTCATTTGTTTACTAACCCAAAAGTACAAAAATATTGTCATCTAACCTTGTTACTTGCAGATGAAGCAACATTAGGTCAAACCAGTCAAAGGCAAGCATTGAGCCATAAATGGTGGCCATTCTGAAGAATTTGGGCACCATGATCATTCATCAAGAGTTCATATGAACCATGACATCATTTTGAATCAATATCTCAAGTGGTAGAGGCTTGGATTTCATCAGGGCATAGCTAGGCCAGCTGAAACCCTAGAATGGTCAACACAAGTCAACTGTGCATTTAATCAGGGATTTGAAGGTGTGAGATGGTTAGAGAGGCCTCATTCATGTCCATGCAAGTCTCATATAACATGTCAAGCATCAACCTTGAAGGATTTGAGGTCAGACAAAAAGTTTCCAAAAATAGTAGGTGACCTGTAATTTCAAATTGCCAAAAATGGAAAGGTCTTCTCCTCAAATTTACATCATCAAGAAAGCTTCAAAACAAATTTTGTCCAACATGAAAGTTTAAGATCTTGCTCTTACCTTTCCAAAAAGTCCAACAACATCCATTTCTCATTTGTGGTTGGCAAGTTATGATCAAATCATTGTCAATGGATTTTGAACTTCAACAAGGCATAAATTTTGAACCAAGTGACCAATTCATGTGGTTCTTTTTGGAGCATTTCATTCTTGATCCCTACTATCATGATCACGCATCATATTTCACTAATTCTCATTACAAAAATATTTCATTTTTTACTTGAATTAATTTGAATTTTTGGAGGGAAAAGGTGAATTTGAAAATTATGCATTTTATTCACTTCCAACCAATCTCATTTGCCTCCAAACAATTTTTGAAACTCATTCAAGGTGAAATTCGTGCACTGTTCATTGCCATGCACATGCATAAGGGTGGTTTTGTCAATTTGTCCAAACATTTGGTTTTCACTAATTTTTCATTACCAATTGATTAATCATGATTAAGCTTGGTTAATTAGAGGTATATAAGTGAAATCATAACAGAAAAACCCTAACGACAATTCACAAATTCAGATCTCAAATTTTTTTCTCTCAAATTTCTCTCAATTTTCTCTCAATTTTTCTCTCATTTCTTGAAAGCATTTGCATAGTTCTTGCTCTGTTCATTATCTAGCATCATCACTGGACAATTTTCAAGCCAAGAAACACCTGAATTCGTGCATATTTGGAATTGCTCAAAGTGAGAACAACAATGGTGAAGTATTGAAACTGTAGAATCATGCATGACTGAGCTTCGATCTTCCTTCTAAACATCTTCTTAAGCATTGTAGAGGACTCTCCAAGCATCACAAAGCCTAATTCCAGCTGAATCCGTTTCTGTTGCTACAAGAGGTCACAAACTAATTCTCATAATCTTGATTTCTACTATGCTAATGTTATAGATCCTTGATTGCTAAGTTGATTAAGCTTTGAATCGTGTAAAACCATGCCAAAATGAGAGAGAACGGTTGATTTGAAGTTTGATGGATGATTTTTGTTTTGATCGATTCATGCTTGATGTAGTGTTTTCGGATGTGTTAATTGTTGATTATTGATGCTTGATGTTAGATCTATAGAATGCATGGCTTGATTTTTGTTTTTGGAGATGTTAAGAATTTTCTGGAAAATCATGGATGAAGATCATGAAGATCTTCATCGTGTTCTTGACCGCTGGAAATTTCCTGCGGATTTATCCGCAACCTTCATCGCCTTTGCCACGGACTTACCTGCGGATTCCTGAGTTTTTCCTGCGGATTCACGCTTTGCATGGTTGTGCATGCGCCTAGGGTTTGAGGTAAAACGACCGCGTTTGGTCGTTGGCGCGCTTCATTTCAAACACACACACACTTCGATCCTTGGCTTGGTCACTTTTCAAATATTGCCTTGCATATTATTTCCATTTCATCTTCCTTGTTCACATGCCATTTCACATGATTTTTTATTTTCCTCTCCATTCAAAAAATCATAACTCTCAAAATAATAATCCAAATCACATGAATTTTTTTTCACTTTGATCCTCATCATGTCTACTATTTTATGGATATTTTTCCAGAATTTGTGCACGGTTGAAAAAATAATTGCTTAGGGTTTATGTTTACATATCATTTCTTGCACATTGCTTGACATTTCTTTTATGAAATCATGATGCTTGATCCAATGGAGCTGAAAATTTACATGCTTGATCTAGACACTTTGATGAGCATTTTGGCTTTGAGTTTGCTATTTTTGCATTTCTGGTTTGTGAGATATGATGTGATCAATGAAGGTGTGACAATGTGTGTCACACCATTTCTTGTCCAATTTGCTGATTTTATTTACCATGCCATATGAAGTTCAATTAATCTGATTTTTTGCATGTTGAGTCTTCTGGATGTTAAGTTTCCTTGTGAATGTTTGTAGAATTTTTGGATCCATTTCCAATTTGCTTGAGATTTTCTTTGCTGGTTGGTCATAATTGGACTTTTGTTGAGTGTTCAACTTCCATGATTTGTGAAATTCTTATGCCTTATCATATGAGCTTGAAATTTTGTACATTGATTCTTAACATGTTGAAGTCCATTGTGGTTTTGGTTTGGATCATTTATCTTATGTCATTTCTGTTTTAGGATTGCCTTAAGTTGATGTATGATTTGGTGCCTTGTATGAGCTTGTTTGAACATGCTTTGACTTGTTGATTTTAATTGATATGCTTACACTTATCCAAATGCCATGATTTTTGGTATGTTGCTCATTTGATATGTTCTGTTTAGGCGTGATTTTTCTTGGAATTTATTGAGCCATTCTTGATTTGATATGCTTGTGATCATTCTGTTTGCCCCAATGTGACTTCAACTTGCATCCATTGCCATGATTTGTTTATAAAATGAAATTGGTTGATGCTTTTGATATGGGACCAATTGGATGATGTTTTTAATTGATTAATCTTGATTTTGGTAAATTTTCATGTTCTGTTTTGGTCCATTTCTCTTTCTTTGACCCTAGGCCTTGGCCTAAGGGTTTGCTTCTCATGTTTGAGTTTGTTTTCAGGTTAAGAAGCATATGGCTTTAAGGAGATCAATTTGCATAGCTTGAGTTGGTTTGCTTAATTGTTATGAACTAACATTGACTTGTTTTGTAGGATGCCCTTAGCTCATTTGATTTGAGCTTGTGCTTTGCACAATGTAGCCTTGATTGTTTGATTGTACATTGTCTGTTGACTGTTTGTTTATCTGTTTGACTTTTGTGACTTGAGTACTGATTGAATTGGATTGATTTCAGGTACCTTAGTTGCTATAGTTCTTTGTGAACTTGCTTTTGCTTTGCTTGATAGCTTAAGCATTGAGGTATAACATCTCTTCTTCATGTAGTCTGGAAGACCTAGTCTGTTACTTGGCCAGGCACCTGTCTAAAGTCCTCCTTAAGAGGCAATGTTTGTGATTGTTTATCTTTGTCCCCAAGCAGGAAAAGTCCTTTTGATAAGGCAATTGGTAGATAGAAGAGATGTGTAATCCATCTCCTACTAGTCTGTGTGTCATCCCTTTGCTCACATTACATGTTGTAGCATTGTGGATCTTAACCCAAGATCTATAGAGTCATTAACTTGTGGAGAGAGTTCCAACTTTCTGAACTCCCACACCTTCTGATATTCAATGCTCTCCCTGACCAGGGATAAGAGCAATGAGGCACACCCCTCATATCCTTTCATCTGCTTCACCTTAACTCTCAATGTTAAGGTTAAGAGCACCATTTACCCCATTCCAGTTGACTTTAAAGTCTAACCCTTGCTTGAGCCTAATTGCTTGGATATAGTGTGTGCTAAATGACTTTGTTTGATTGATTGCTTGGTTCATTTGCACATGTTTGCTTGTTTGACTTTGTGCATTTATCATCATTAATTGTTCATTATTGCATGATCATCATTTCATATCTTTGTGATTTGTTTGAGTTTACCCATTGAGGAATCAACAGTAAGTCCATTCATTGGCCATTGTTCCTATGATTTGGAAGGGATTGAGTGTAAGACCATTTCATTGGCCACTTATGTCTTTTTTGCTTAGTGCTTTTGTTTGTTTGTTGTATGTGAGGGTGCAATTGTAAGTCCATGTTGTTGGCATTTGTACTCCTATGATCATCCTTTGGAGGTTGGTATAAGCCCAGATAGATTGGCATCTGATATCCATGTTTTGTTTACTTTGAGGAGATTGGAGTAAGCCCATATATTGGCATCTGGTATCTTTGTCTGTTTGGTTCTTTGGGAGATTGGTATAAGTCCAGTTGATTGGCATCCGGTATCCACCCTTTTGTTTTATTTTGCTTTAGGAGGTTGGAATAGGTCCATTTATTGGCATCTGATATCCCTGTTTGTTTTAGGAGATTAGTGTAAATCCATTTATTGGTATCCGGTATCCACCTTTGTTGTGAGATTGGTATAAGTCCATTGATGGCATCCGGTATCACCTCGCCTCTTTTATTTGCTTACTTGCTCATTTGCCTATTCCTAAGGACACACTTGAATCATCTTCTATATGATCTCAAGAGGTGAACCTTTTTTGAGAAGTTTTACACTCCTTCATCCATACCCTCTTTGTCCTAAACCCTTTTCACTTGTTGATTTTAAAACTTGAAATAATTGTTGTGCAAACATTTTCATGTCTTTTCAAATTAGAAACCTGGACCCTAAGTCCTTGACTTTTCAAACTTCACTTTTGATAATACTTCTTTCTGAATTGAATCTTAATCATACATTGACCATATTTTGTGAATACTCATAATCAATTAACTTCACCCATTCAATTGTTTTGTGGCTTTGTCCATTGTTAATATGTTTTACACATTAGCCATAGGTTTCAATTACCATAGTGGTTGATGTAAATCTTACCTTATCCTTAGTGAGTTGATTGTAAGTCTTCCATACTTATTATAGGGTTAACCCCTCACTAGTATGTTGAAGCCGTCCTCGCATGGTGGATTGTTGATTCAGGTTGAGTTTTCTCCCATTGGTAATGAAAAGCCTTAGTGCTCTTGTTTTAAAATGAACCCACTGATATTTTGGAAATCTTTTAGCCGAACTACGGCGTTTTGATCCTTACCTTTCATGGAAGGTACGTAGGCAACGGGTTCATCCGTTCAAACACAAAAACAATAAAAATTGTATATTCTTCTCTCATCATCCCAGTCATGTTTGCATAATATGTCATAACAAATAAACTTTTTTATACAACAAGTGTGAAAAGGGCTCCCTAGGAGTACCTAGGACGTTTTGGGTGCCTAACACCTTCCCATTGCGTAATTTACCCCTTACCCAGATTCTCTGATCTTTTCATTAGTTTTCTACGTGTAAAACTTCTTAGGCTTTTGTTCGCTTTTTAGCCAGTCCTTTGGATAAATAAAAGTGCGGTGGCGACTCGATTTCTTTGTATGCTTTGCTTATGGTTTAATCGATAAATCATAAAGCGACGAATACACCGCTACAGAGAGGATTAAATACTAGAATATTGGAAAATTTGCTCACAAGGAGATCTCTTCACTGGGAATGACTGAACAATCTGGTTTTTTGTGCAGGGCAGCTGCTGGGGATTTGAATGTTATTTGGTATATGGACACTTATGAGAGGTTAGGTAGGCATGACATATGCAACATGCAAATTCATTATGATTTATTTATTTTTTGTCTTTCTCTTAGCTTTTTCTCTTTTTTTTCTTATTCTTTCTTTTTTTCATTTTCTGTTTTCATCTCTTTTTCATTCTTTTCTTCTTCCTTTTCTTTTCTTGCCTCCCCTATCATGTTTTGACATGTAATAGATGATCGAGGTATTCCTGCAGGATTTCGCAAAGGTAAACGAGGGGTCTTGCTGGGGATATATGATTTTCTCATGCAACAGGTAGCAACGACTCCTCTGTACTAGAAAAAGGTCTTCCGAACAAAAGGTTAAGAAGGAGGGTGGGGTCCACACAGCCGAGCGACGAATACCAATACAAACGAGTACTAAAAAGGGTTAAGCAACACGGACGAGCGTTGGTATCAGTACCCCAGGTATTGAAAAGAGGATCAACACGAACGAGTGAATCAATTTAATACGGTCGAGTATCAAAAGGAGGTACCAACACGGCCGAGTGTTAAGGATCAATACAAATGATTATTGAGAAAGAGATCATCAACACGGACGAGTGTCAGAAAGCAATGAACAACATCGACGAGTGATGAAGATTAGTAAAGACAAGTATTGAAATGAGAAGGTGTCAACACGAACGAGTGTTTGAGATCAATACATACGAGTATGAGAGACTAATACGGACGAGTATCGAAAATCAATACAGACGAGCATTGAAAAATGACCAACACGGATGAATGTGGATGCTTAATACAAACGAGTATTGCAAATAAACACGGGAGAGTATTAAAATCAATACGGACGAGTATTAAAAATCAATATGGACGAGTATTGGAAGAAGTAATGATTAACACGGACGAGTGTCGGGATCAATATAGACGAGTATTGAAAGAAGGAATGATTAACACAAATGAGTGTTGATGATCAATACAGACGAGTATTAAAACAGAGATGATTAACATGGATGAGTGTTGAAGATCAATACAGATGAGTATTGAAAAAGAAAAGATTAACATGGACAAGTGTTGAAGATCAATACAGACGAGTATCGAAGAAGAAATGATTAACATGGACGAGTGTTGAAGATCAATACGAACGAGTATCAA